>NC_060147.1:93140326-93753821 GCF_021461385.2 Schistocerca piceifrons | reverse complement strand
TTTGTAGCCACGTTCCTAGGGAAATTCTAGGTTCATATTAGTATTCCTTCAATAAAAGCTAGCAGTTCGCAGGCCATTGATGTTTATTTTACATTGATCTTTGCTGACATTAAAATCATGATACTCCGATAGGAAAAAAGAAATCTTTTGCTCCTATGGAACACCTTTCCCTTAATAATGGTTACTAAGGGAAGATTTTTGTAGAATTTTGGCCACCAAGTATTGCAATCTATGAAGTTTTGTGTTTTCATAAGAACAACAGTAAGTTTGCCTTTTTTTTCTGCGAAAAATCCAGTACGAGATCTGTCGCCCCACTAAAAGTGCGATACCGCTCCTGTTTCTTTCAGTGTTGCCCTGACGGGATGCCAAAATCCGTCGTAAGCGGTGAATTATACCTGTTGCTACGGGAACTTCAGTAACTACGGTAAAGTTCGGTATCTGCAGAAGAACAACACGTCTATCCAGTTGCACTTCTTTGATGCAATAAAACGAATTTTGAAAATTTGGATTTGTTCCCTTTCTGCAATAAGCGATTCATGTACCTCTGGAAAAGGAATCAACTGCAAGATGGGTGAGAGATGGTAAATAATATTTAGAAACACACAATACAAAATCACTACAAACTGATGCTATCAGAAAGAATGTGTTAAATTTAGAACGACTCCATGGCAGAAGCACAATCAGATGTGACTTGGTCCCAATAAAGAAAGGAGTCAGGGAGAAAATATGAAATCAGAACAAACCACAAAATAAGAGGAAATCGAAACTGTCTCCCGGTCCCTAGTTGTCCGAGACAGGGCGGGAGAAAATATATACGGTAGCACAGGAACTTTATTGTAGCAAAGGATCAATCAGTACTAGGGGGAAACTACACTGAACATTAAAGTCTACCTTTTCCGCAGAAAATAACATTCACGGTGTCGTAAGAGGCGCAACTGGGGGTGTACAGAGGGTGGAGTCCGCTACAGTCACCAGCTCTATGGGGATGACACGAGTTATAAAAACATTTTTTCCGCCGTTACATTTCTGGCACTTATGGGACCGGGCGAGCAAGAATACAGCTTATGGCTTGATTGTGCTGGCGGCACTGTCGAGATGTCTGAATGTGTGGGGAAGAATGGCAATCTACTCTTCCTCAAGAGCAAAAACCAGATCATATAGCGATGTTGGATGCTGGTGCCTGGAGCGAATTCGATTTCCTAATTCATAGTAAAGGTGTTCCATTGGTTTCAAGTCGGATCTCAAGCCAGACAAGTCCAGTTCAGGAATGTTACTGTCCACAGACCACTGTCTCACAGCTGCTGCTTAGTGAGAGGGTGCATCCTCATGCTGATGCAAACAGCCCTCGTCTCCGAACTGTTCCTCTACTGTTCGCATCACACAATGCTGTAAAATTTGTTGGTATCCTTCCACATTTTGCGTCTTCTTAAGTGCAGCAAAGTAACCACTCCGTAATCACGAAAACCACGCCCCCCTCCCCCATGCCGTAACTCGACCTCCTCTGATATATAAGACACGCGAAATACCCTCAGACTTCAAGAAGAACATAATAATTCCAATCCCAAAGAAAGCAGGTGTTGACAGATGCGAAAATTACCGAACTATCAGTTTAATAAGTCACAGTTGCAAAATACTAACGCGAATTCTTTACAGACGAATGGAAAAACTGGTAGAAGCCGACCTCGGGGAAGATCAGTTTGGATTCCGTAGAAATGTTGGAACACGTGAGGCAATACTGACCCTACGACTTATCTTACAAGAATTAGGGAGACGCAAACCTACGTTTCTAGCATTTGTATACTTAGAGAAAGCTTTTGACAATGTTGACTGGAATACTCTCTTTCAAATTCTGAAGGTGGCAGGGGTAAAATACAGGGAGCGAAAGGCTATTTACAATTTGTACAGAAACCAGATAGAAGTTTTAAGAGTCGAGGGGCATGAAAGGGACGCAGTGGTTTGGAAGGGAGTGAGACAGGGTTGTAGCCTCTCCCCGATGTTATTCAATCTGTATATTGAGCAAGCAGTAAAGGAAACAAAAGAAAAGTTCGGAGTAGGTATTAAAATCCATGGAGAAGAAATAAAAACTTTGAGGTTCGCCGATGACATTGCAATTCTGACAGAGACAGCTAGTGCCTTGGAAGAGCACTTGAACGCAATGGACAGTGTCTTGAAAGGAGGGTATAAGAGGAAAGCGTTTCTGAAAGAGAGAAATTTGTTAACATCGAGTATAGATTTAAGTGTCAGAAAGTCGTTTCTGAAAGTATTTGTATGGAGTGTAGCCATGTATGGAACTGAAACATGGATGATAAATAGTTTCGACAAGAAGAGAATAGAAGCTTTCGAAACGTGGCGCTACAGAAGAATGCTGAAGATTAGATGGGTAGATCACATAATTAATGAAGTATTGAATAGAATTGGGGAGAATAGGAGTTTGTGGCACAACTTGACCAGAAGAAGGGACCGGTTGGTAGGACATGTTCTGAGGCATCAAGGGATCACCAATTTAGTACTGGAGGGCAGCGTGCAGGGTAAAAATCGTAGAAGGAGACCAAGAGATGAATACACTAAACAGATTGAGAAGGATGTAGGCTGCAGTAGGTACTGGGAGATGAAGAAGTTTGCACAGGATAGAGTAGCATGGCGAGCTGCATCAAACCAGTCTCAAGACTGAAGACCACAACAACAACAACAACACATGACAGCAGGATACGTTCCCCAGGCATTCGCCAAACCCAAACCCTTCCATCGGATTGCCGCAGGATATAGAGAATTCCATCACTCCAGATCACTCGCTTTCAGTCATGCACCATCCTATGACTCGCTCTCTGCACCACCTTAACATTGACTAGAGAAATGTATCACATTCCTTTTAACTTTCTGGTAGCATTTTACAACTCGCGAGTTATTTCTTCCGCTAATTTCATGCGATATTTCGCATTCACCCTCCGCAATGCTGGACGGTCCCTGCCCGTCGGTAAACGGGGTCTGCCTGGCATTCGTTTCAGTGTTTTTACATTTAACGTCTTCGCAATTGCGAATATGGACAACCGTAAGCATGCATGTCCAAAGGAACGTTGCCTCGTAATTCAGAATAACACAGGTACTTCAATGTTGTATTTATCCACCGACATCGGGCAAGTGACTTTCAAGTAAAAGTCTCGCCTGCGCGGGAATATACGAAGGTAATCCCGAAAGTAAGGTCATCTATTTTTTTATAAGTACAAAAGTCTGTTTGTGTGGCAGTTGGTCACACTGCTATGAAGAGTGCTTCACGCGCTGTGTGTAAACATGCGCACGCCGCGCTGAGGCGCTCAGTCTTGTCTTGGCAGCCGTTGAGAATGGAGCTCCCGTTGGATGTTACCGCCAAGTGCGAATTGCGCGCAGTTATTCGGCTTTTGAACGCAAAGGGCACTGCGCCGATTGAAATCCATCGCCAATTGACGGAAGTGTACGGTGATCCGTGCACGGTTGTCAAAAATGTTCGTAAGTGATGTAGAGAGTTTGCAGCTGTTCTGACCGAAATTCACGAACCGTCAATTTCTGAGGAGACAGTGTTGAAGGTTGAGCAAAGCATGCCTGAAGATCGGCGGATCACCCCGGGTGATTTCTGCACGTCGTTTCCTGAGGTTTCCCGAAGCACTGCTCACAGAATTTTAACGGAAGCATTGAACTACCGGAAGGTGTGCGCAAGATGGGTGCCACGCATGCTGACTGAGGACCACATGCGGCAACGAGTTAATGCTTCCCGCTCATCTCTTCACCGCCTCGCAGCCGAACAGGACAACTTTCTGGACTCAATTGTCACGGGTGACGAAACCTGGGCATACCACTTTACACCTGAGACCAATCAACAATCACGGCAGTGGCGGCAGCCTTCTTCGCCAAAGCCGCGGAAATTCAGGAAATGTTACGACAACCGTTTTTTCGGATCAGAAAGGGGTATTGTTGATCGACGTTATGCCCACTGGGACCACAATTAACACTGACGGGTACCGTAAGAGTCTGAAAAAATTCAAACGGGCAATTCTGAACCGGAGAAGAGGAATGTTGAGCAAGGGCGTACACATTCTCCATGAGAACGTTCGCCCACACATCGCTCGGCAAACTGTTACTCTCCTGCAACAGTTTCAGTGGAACATAATCACCCACCCACCCTATAGTCACCGAGCGAGGTGGCGCAGTGGTTAGCACACTGGATGCATTCGGGAGGACGATGGTTCACTCCCGCGTCCGGCCACCCTGATTTAGGTTTTCCGTGATTCCCCTAAATCGCTCCAGGCAAATGCCGTGATGGTTCCCTTGAAAAGGCACGGCCGCCATCCTTCCCCAATGCGATGAGACCGATGACCTCGCAGTTTGGTCTCTTCCCCCAAACAACCCAACCCCAACCACTCTATAGCCCTGACTAGGCGCCCAGTGACTATCACCTGTTCCCTAAGTTAAAAGAACACTTGGCCGGAAAGCGATTCAGCTCCGACGACGAGGTGAAAGAAGAGGTTCATAACTTTCTGAACAGCATGGCAGCGAGCTGGTATGACATGGGCATACAAAAACCGCCACAGCGTCTACAGAAATGCATCGAAAGAAATGGTGATTATGTCGAAAAACAGCTAAATGTTCAAGCTGTAAACTGATGTAAACCATTGTAGAAATAAACAGGTGTATGTACTTATAAAAAATTAGGAGACCTTGCTTTTGGGATTACCCTCGTACGTAATGGATCTACGAATGCAGGTTATAGACACGTGGTTGAAGACGTGAGGCCTGCTCGGATAGCCTAATATTAAGGCGACCGGTCGCGATAAGCGGGAAATCCGGGTTCGAATCCCGGTCTTGCACAAATTTCAACTGTCGTCATTCCATTCTACAGCTAATGGTTGTCCATATTCGCAATTGCGAATACATCAAATGTATTTCATACCGGCTGTAGTTGCCGCATTGCCTGTTCCTTTGCACATGCATACCTGTCCCAAGGAACATTGCATCATACACTCCTGGAAATTGAAATAAGAACACCGTGAATTCATTGTCCCAGGAAGGGGAAACTTTATTGACACATTCCTGGGGTCAGATACATCACATGATCACACTGACAGAACCACAGGCACATAGACACAGGCAACAGAGCATGCACAATGTCGGCACTAGTACAGTGTATATCCACCTTTCGCAGCAATGCAGGCTGCTATTCTCCCATGGAGACGATCGTAGAGATGCTGGATGTAGTCCTGTGGAACGGCTTGCCATGCCATTTCCACCTGGCGCCTCAGTTGGACCAGCGTTCGTGCTGGACGTGCAGACCGCGTGAGACGACGCTTCATCCAGTCCCAAACATGCTCAATGGGGGACAGATCCGGAGATCTTGCTGGCCAGGGTAGTTGACTTACACCTTCTAGAGCACGTTGGGTGGCACGGGATACATGCGGACGTGCATTGTCCTGTTGGAACAGCAAGTTCCCTTGCCGGTCTAGGAATGGTAGAACGATGGGTTCGATGACGGTTTGGATGTACCGTGCACTATTCAGTGTCCCCTCGACGATCACCAGTGGTGTACGGCCAGTGTAGGAGATCGCTCCCCACACCATGATGCCGGGTGTTGGCCCTGTGTGCCTCGGTCGTATGCAGTCCTGATTGTGGCGCTCACCTGCACGGCGCCAAACACGCATACGACCATCATTGGCACCAAGGCAGAAGCGACTCTCATCGCTGAAGACGACATGTCTCCATCCGTCCCTCCATTCACGCCTGTCGCGACACCACTGGAGGTGGGCTGCACGATGTTGGGGCGTGAGCGGAAGACGGCCTAACGGTGTGCGGGACCGTAGCCCAGCTTCATGGAGACGGTTGCGAATGGTCCTCGCCGATACCCCAGGAGCAACAGTGTCCCTAATTTGCTGGGAAGTGGCGGTGCGGTCCCCTACGGCACTGCGTAGGATCCTACGGTCTTGGCGTGCATCCGTGCGTCGCTGCGGTCCGGTCCCAGATCGACGGGCACGTGCACCTTCCGCCGACCACTGGCAACAACATCGATGTACTGTGGAGACCTCACGCCCCACGTCTTGAGCAATTCGGCGGTACGTCCACCCGGCCTCCCGCATGCCCACTATACGCCCTCGCTCAAAGTCCGTCAGCTGCACATACGGTTCACGTCCACGCTGTCGCGGCATGCTACCAGTGTTAAAGACTGCGATGGAGCTCCGTATGCCACGGCAAACTGGCTGACACTGACGGCGGCGATGCACAAATGCTGCGCAGCTAGCGCCATTCGACGGCCAACACCGCGGTTCCTGGTGTGTCCGCTGTGCCGTGCGTGTGATCATTGCTTGTACAGCCCTCTCGCAGTGTCCGGAGCAAGTATGGTGGGTCTGACACACCGGTGTCAATGTGTTCTTTTTTCCATTTCCAGGAGTGTAATTCATAATAATACAGGCGCTGCAACATCATATCGTATCGTTTAAGTATGGTTGCTCCTCACGTCTGCGCCTGACACATGTTCCTGATCCATCTGTTACTCATCTGACATCCAGTGGCTGCGCGTGGTAGCTGCGCTGTCTGAGGTGCCTTGTCACGGTCCGCGCGGCTCTCCCCGCCGGAGGTTCGAGTCCTCCCTCGGGCATGGTTGTGTGTTGTGCTTAGCATAAGTTAGTTAAAGTTAGATTAAGTAGTGTGTAATCTTAGGGACCGATGATCTCAGCAGTTTGGTCCCGTGAGACCTAACCAAAAATTTCCAATTTGACATCCAGTGACTATTAGGCCTACGCGCTGGAGATCTCTGTGGTCTGCTGCTAGTGCACCTCTACTGATACTACAATGCGTTCCGCCTTCTACACAGGCGCGAGTCCGTGTCTCTTGATATCTATTGGCCAATTCCACATTAAGCAGTGATGTCTGGGTACATTTGATAATGCACACTGCTGGCCACCGTAAATGCAACACCAAGAAAGACAAGAGGTAGCACAACAAAATTTATTTTGTAGATAACATGTTGACCAAGTATCAAATGATTACGTTTACAGACGTCTGTGACATGTGGTTCCTGCCAGAATCAGTAGCCAGAGTAGCCGCCATTGTTGGAGATCACCGCTGCCACACGTCTCGGCATTGAGTCAAAGAGACGTTGGATGTGTTCCTGGGGTACAGCAGCCCAAGCAGCTTCCACACGTTGCCAAATATCATCTGGTGTGGCAGCTGGGGATGTAATCTGGGTCACTCGTTGAGCAACCATGGACCACATGTTTTCTATCGGCGAAAGATCCGGAGAGCGAGCCGGCCAGGGAAGCACTTCAATCTGGTTATTGACGAAGAACCTTTGGACAATGCGTGCCACGTGTGGTCGCGCATTATCCTGTTGAAATATGGCTGTGGCCGAGCCCTGAAGGTAAGGAAGGACAACTGGCTCCAGCACCTCGGATATGTAGCGCCGGCTATTTAAAGTACCGGCAATGCGTACTAGAGGCGTGCGAGAGTAATATCCAATACCGCCCCATACCATAATACCCGGTGCAAGGCAAGTGTGGCGGTGCATAATGCAGCTGTCCAGCATCCTCTCTCCACGGTGTCTCCACACTCGAATCCGACCATCGTGGTTCTGCAGACAGAAGCGTGCCTCGTCAGTAAAGACAACGACATTCCATTCTGCCGTCCACATCCGTCTGTCATCACACCATTGGCGACGGAGACGTCTGTGGTTCTGCGTCAATGGTAGACGAAGCAATGAACGTCTTGCGGACAGACCACTCTGCTGTAAACGGCGTCGAATGGTACGCGCAGACACTGGATGATGCGTTACAGACGCAATGTGCTGTGCTATGGCTCGGGATGTCACTGAGCGATCCGTCACTGCCATGCGCACAATTTGCCTATCAGCACGTGCAGTGGTGCACCGAGGTGAATGCGATCGACCACGTCGGTCCGTCGTACCCTCCTGCATCCAACGGTCACATATCCGCATTACAGTTGTTTGGTTTCGTCCATCACGACTAGCGATTTCTCTGTATGATAGTCCACAATATCGGTAAGCCACTATCCTTCCTCTGTCGAACTCGGATACTTGATCAAAAGATGTTCGCTGTTGTCTACGAGGCATAACTGATCGTCTTGTGAAACAACCACAAGGTAAACACACGTGCCGAACGTACACTCGTCGAAATCGCCAAGCCTTAAATGGCGCTATGAGGTGGCGCCACAGGCGCGCGTGATGTGCGTCTGCGCTGAAATTCTAATCAGTTGCATATCTCATCGCTGCAAACTCATGGTGTAAATTTCACTTGATTCGGATGCTTCCTTCAGGGTGTTGCATTTACGGTGGCCAGCAGTGTACATTTTTTTTAAGGAAAACATCATTGTACTGGACTGTGCTAAAGTTGTACGTCACTCAGCAGTTTTAGTTTCGAGAGCTTAGCTCATTTTCAGGTGCACCTGTAACTTGTACATACGCCACAGTGCCACAAACATGTGTGTAGGTGACGCAACTTCGAATCACGCATTTTGACGACCGTGATATCCATGACGACTTAGAACTGAGGAAGATGATGTATCCACATCAGTTGTAGATACACTTAAATAAGAGCTCAGCTCAGCTCAGCAACTAGTAGTGCTTAATAACGTACAATTTTAATGCACCGTGGTGGAATGACGTCTTCCTTCAAATTTATGAAGGCTGTGGTGCGCACCGAGAAGAAATGGAACTAGGATATTAGCAATATTTTTTTTTTCATTTTTACTTTCTAGAGTCTTTAAACGTATGCGCCTTCACTGTCAATTTAAATCAGGTACATTCATCGCAGCATCACCTATGAGTGATCCATTATAAGTAACTCTCAGTGACCCATTGTAATTAACTTGTAAGTTACCCTCTGCATACACTCTCTTCTGTTTTGATTTCCTGTGCGTGTCAGATTCAGAATTATTATATTTCCTACAACTTTTGTCATATAGCTAGTAGTACTAGTACAATCACTGTTTCGTACACAAAACGATATTTGGGAAACTCATATGTACGAAAACGTGTGACAAGAAGTAATGCTTAGATGTAAAAAGTGTTCAAATGGTTCAAATGGCTCTGAGCACTATGGCATTTAACATCTGAGGTCACCAGTCCCCTAGACTTAGAACTACTTAAACCTAACCAACCTAAGGACAGCACAGACATCCATGCCCGAGGCAGGATTCGAACCTGCGACCGTGGCAGCCGCGCGGTGGCAAGCCATCCTGAGGTTACATTTCAGCAAGATAATGGCTGTCCGCACACGGCGCGAGTTTCTACTGCTTGTCTTCGTACTTGCCATACCCTACCTTGGCCAGTAATGTTGCCGGACCTCTCAGGAATTGAGAATATGTTGAGCATTCGGGCGTGGCCCTCCAACCAGCTCGAGATTTTGACGATGTAAAGTGCCAATTGGACAGAATATGGTACATTATCCCATAGGAGGATATCCAACAACTGTATTAATCACTGCGAAGCTAAACAACTGCTTGCGCAAGGGTCAGAGATGGACCAAAGTATTATTGACTTGCTCTATTTGTGAGCCTCTTTCTCTCGAATAAATCGTCCAATTTTTCTGAAACTATAATCATTTGTTTGCATGTACATTGCTCATATTGACTGTTTCAATACCTTCAGTGCGTTCTTTTGTTTTTCAAATATCATTAAAAAGTCACTACATCAAGATTAGGTAACTTCACTACATTACGAGAGTGTTGTTATTATAACAGTAAACACAGCAAATGCGATCACTGTGTTGGATTTCGTATTGATCACCACTTAGACACTTCTTAAGCGTAGGACAGAGTGATGTATCAGACGATAATTTGTGCAAACTCCAGTAACGTGGGTTGTTACTGGTAGACAGATGGGTATTTCGTTAGTACCAATTATTTTCAGATGCCAACTAAGGTCCTTTGTAACTGCCCCCCAGTGTACTTAGAATCACTGGGGCGAGTATCAATAGTTTACACCAGGGTCGCTGTAGATCGATTTTCAAGTCCTGGTATCTCAAACTTTGTGATAATTAAAAAACAGACTTGGTCGCAAATTTCTTTTAATCGGAGTGACCGGTTTCAATCCTTAAGAATCATCTTCAGACTCCAGAACGGCAGGTGGACTTCAATGGAGCAGTCAGTTTAGCGTCGTGGTTCGGCGCAGCTTGCTCCACTTGATTTAAGTTGCTTCACTACTCCGAGGATATTTACTTCTACGTTACTCATGTTGACAGCTGCTCTCGATTCGAATTCTGGAATATTTACTTCGTCTTCTTTCGTGAAGGCTGTGTTTAGTAACTCTGCTTTGGTAGCACTGTCTTCGATAGTATCTCCATTGCTATTCCCAAAATTTCGTTACTCTACAGTAATTACTTTTGGTGTTGCAATTTTTCCCGTCAGTGTATTCGTAAGCAACTGTACACTCATCGTCCTTCAAGGTACACATCAAAACACGAGATGGAGTGTCGCCGTAAGAGACGGGGCTGTTGCCGAAGCGCAAGCAATAGCAGGCGCCGTGCCCGTCTGTTGTGTGCGCCGTCGCAGCCTTTGTGTGCTCCTCCTGTTTACAAGGCAAACACAGCCAGCGCACGAAATTGGCCGGCCCTCAGTCGCGCTGAGGGTACGCCACCCTACAGGACGTTTTATGCGTGACGCAAACTCTGATGGAAGCCCTAAATGGCCAACAGACTTTCAAGGTAGCGTACAGCGCGCTATGCGGGTGGACGTTCGCGAAGGCGTAACTTGCCTGCTGGTTCCACAGGGGTCCGTTCTGGGACCTTCACTGCTTACATTTTTATGAGGCTGAAGCATGTTTCTTTTCTGCCGCGATATTATCTGGGAAAACTGGTTACTGTTCCTCATCTCTTTTTTGTTACTGCAGTGTTTCGCTTGTGCACTGTGTATAAACAGAACAGATGCTTCCAGAATGAGATTTTCACTCTGCAGCGGAGTGTGCGCTGATATGAAACTTCCTGGCAGATTAAAACTGTGTGCCCGACCGAGACTCGAACTCGGGACCTTTGCCTTTTGCGAGCAAGTGCTCTACCAACTGAGCTACCGAAGCACGACTCACGCCCGGTACTCACAGCTTTACTTCTGCCAGTTCTGCAAGTTTCGCAGGAGAGCTTCTGTAAAGTTTGGAAGGTAGGAGACGAGGTACTGGCAGAAGTAAAGCTGTGAGTACCGGGCGTGAGTCGTGCTTCGGTAGCTCAGTTGGTAGAGCACTTGCCCGCGAAAGGCAAAGGTCTCGAGTTCGAGTCTCGGTCGGGCACACAGTTTTAATCTGCCAGGAAGTTTCATATCAGCGCACACTCCGCTGCAGAGTGAAAATCTCATTCTGGAAACATCCCCCAGGCTGTGGCTAAGCCATGTCTCCGCAATATCCTTTCTTTCAGGAGTGCTAGTTCTGCAAGTTTCGCAGGAGTGCTTCTGCAAAGTTTGGAAGGTAGGAGACGAGGTACTGGCAGAAGTAAAGCTGTGAGTACCGGGCGTGAGTCGTGCTTCGGTAGCTCAGTCGGCAGAGCACTTGCCCGCGAAAGGCAAAGGTCCCGAGTTCGAGTCTCGGTCGGGCACACAGTTTTAATCTGCCAGGAAGTTTCATATCAGCGCACACTCCGCTGCAGAGTGAAAATCTCATTCTGGAAACATCCCCCAGGCTGTGGCTAAGCCATGTCTCCGCAATATCCTTTCTTTCAGGAGTGCTAGTTCTGCAAGTTTCGCAGGAGTGCTTCTGCAAAGTTTGGAAGGTAGGAGACGAGGTACTGGCAGAAGTAAAGCTGTGAGTACCGGCCGTGAGTCGTGCTTCGGTAGCTCAGTTGGACAGTCTGCTTTAGGCAGTGGCGCGGCACGGACCTGCTGTCCCGGCCGCGGGCGCGCGTGAACGAGGAAGTGTTTACACCGCCGGTACTCGCGCGTGTTGTTGTCTGACTCGATCGCCATGGCACACAATTTTCGAAAGACTACGCTCCAATTTACGTTCGACAACGAATTTGCCAGACCCAAAGCTTTCGAAATAGAGCGTTTTTTGAGGGAAGAAGTTCGTTTACCTGCTGCAGACATAATTGGAATACACCTGTCCATTGTAAGCAGTACAATGTACGTAAAGATGACCGATGAAGCTGCGTGTGAAAGAACTCTCTCTGCTGCACAAAGAGGCTTTAAATTTCGACATTCTGATGGCCATATCAGCGATGTAACAGTAGCTCCTTCAGGATTGGGTGTGAGGGTCATTCGGATCATTGAGTTGCCGTTTGAGGTGCCAGAATCGATGGTTACTGAATCGCTGCGACCATATGGAACGGTACTTAGTCATACGCCTGAACGCTGGGCTAGTTTTAATACCTATCCTGTGCTAAACGGCGTGCGACAGGTGCGGATCGTCCTTACTAAACATATCCCGTCTTATTTATACATTGGCGGATGTCGAGCTATTGTGATCTACGATGGCCAGCCACGCACCTGTTCTGGCTGTGGTGGAGAAGGACATATCCGCTCGGAGTGCATACAACGCCGCGTCGTGCAACTGCCACGTGGAGAAGCGTCACAGCGAGAAGTTCCCACGCAACTGCCGATGACATACGTGTCGGTGGCCCGCCGGGAAGTGTTGCCAAGTTCGGAGCGTGACAAGGGCGTGTTTATGCAAGAGCAGACCGAGTTACGGGAGCATGGAGGTGACTCGGAGAATGTCCCTGCACCCATGTCACGACAGTTGAGGGAGGAACCTTCCGAAAACTCACATGTAGCAAGAGACATGGAAGTGGATATCCAGACGGTGGCGCCGGCAACGGACCAGCGAACGACCGACGAACACTGTGAGGCAACAGAGGGCAGGGCACGCAAACAGCGATCGCCGAAGCGTCGCAAAAAGCGTCGCCATAGTTCGGGTGACACGTCCCCCCCTAGCCTAGGGGACACGGAAGGTATCCTAGCCGAAGAACTGTCTGACACAGAACACGTGTCTTCAGAGGACGCTGACAGGATTCCGTCCGATGGTGACCGGATGTCCTGCCTTTTAGATGGTCCCTCTTCATTGACACCGACTGACCCAGCGCTGCCGACGAAGGAGTCAGGGACACCAATGTCCCGGCAGCCACGTCGAAATACGTCAGAGGACATTTCTCGGATGGATGACCACTGCGACTGGGCGGAACCAGTCGAAGACCTACAGGAATTGCCACCCCCAAATGATGACCACTCACCTACAGGATGCACACCACGGAACGACAACGAAGGAGGGCAGCCCGTTGGCGGGCACCCCTCTGAGCACGAATAGTGGACTAAAGCCCTTGGAGTTCTCAGTGACATGACACGAGCATGACAACGACAACGAACCAAGCATATAAGGTGGGCACAGTGAACATTAACACCGCACGTTCGCTTGCAAAGATGCAACTTCTCCGGGACATGATTTACGCCACAGACGTTGATATTTTGCTGATGCAGGAAACCTTCAATGCTGCTTTTCCCGACGTGCATGGATATAACACTTATCTAGCGCCGACTCCAGATGAAGGACGTGGCACAGCGATACTAGTCCGGGAAGGGATTCCGATGTGTGACCTCGATTACCTTCCTTCGGCTCGGGGTTTGGCTATGACCGTGAACGGCATTCGTATCGTCAACATCTATGCACCCTCCGGATCTGACAATCGACAGGCGCGTGCACGATTCTACTCGGAGGAGATTGCCCCCCTATTCCATGGGAGGTATGACCATATCTTGGTAGGGGGGGATTTTAACTGTGTACTCACACCGAAGGATCAAACTCCTAATTTCAGCTCCTGCCACGCATTGCACACGATCTGCCGGGACATGGCCCTTATGGACACGTGGGAAAAGATCCATGGGCAGCGAGAGGGCTACACGTATTTTACTAGCCACTCGGCGAGCAGGCTGGATCGGATTTACGTTTCTGACGGACTAAGAGATCACGTGTTGGCTGCTGAACGTTGGCCCACAGCTATTACGGATCACCTTGCGTATTTATGCACGTTAACCCTCCCACGGCAGCGGGTCTGGCGGAGTCGTAGTTCCTGGAAACTTAATTCCTCCTTATTGGTGGATCTCGAATGTCGCCAGCGGATCGAAGAAACATGGCGGACTTGCACTCGCCGTCTGCCGCTGCACCGTACGGTTCTTTCGTGGTGGCTGCTGTGCGCAAAACCGGCGATACGAAGAGCTCTCATAACGTATGGCAAGGAAAAAGCGAAATGGCTCCGAGATACACTTGACTATTACTACATGGTGCTCCGCGACCTGTCCTCCAGGGCCCCATCGCCCGAACGTCAAGCGGAAGTCCATCGCATTCAGGCCTGCATTTTATCGATCACGAGACGTCGACTGGAGGGACTTTCGATCCGTGCTCGGTGCTTGGACAACGTCGATGGAGAACGTATTGGCATGCATCATGTGTCCAAGGGACATGCGCGTAATCGCCGATCCCTAATCACAGTCCTCCATGATGACGATGGTCGGCCCTTGACATCACAACAGGCCATTGCTGCTGAGTTTCTGGAGCATTACCGCCTCCTTTTCACTGGGACGCCGACGGACAATCGGACAGAAGAAGAAATTTTGCGACAGATGCAAACGGAGGTGGATGGTCCGGATGCAGAGGTGCTATTGGCACCCCTAACGGAAGATGACATCCGGGGCGCACTCGCGAAGGGTGCGGTGCATAAATCCCCTGGGCCAGATGGGTTGACACTCGAATTTTACCGCGCATTTGCGGATTTAATGATGTCCCAGTTGGTATTGATGTATAACGAGTTATTGAGCCCTGACACGGATGTTCCGTCGCAGTTCATGGCGGGACTGCTTATACCAATACCGAAATCGACAGCGAGTGACAGCGCCCATCAATTTAGACCGCTCACGATGCTCAATACTGACAATAAGATCTTTGCGCGAATGTTGGCGGCAAGGCTCAAGACTGTAATATCCAAAACAATACCACCAGACCAGGCTTGTCTAGGGGTTCGGAGCAACATACATTCTATCCTCGGTGAATACCGTGACGTAATTTCCCTGACGGAAGCTTGTCGCATGCGAGCGGCGTTCGTATCGGTGGATTTTGATCGTGCTTTTGACAGGATCAACCATGATTTCCTTGACTCGACCATGCGACGCATGGCGATACCACAGGATTTTATTACCGTCCTCATGCGCCTCCTTCGCGGCGCTTCTTCGACGGTGAGAGTCAATGGCAGGGAGGTAGGAACGATTCCTGTTCGCAGCTCAGTTAGGCAAGGATGTCCCTTGTCGATGATACTGTTTACAATTGCGCTCGAACCATTGATGCAGACTCTTAGACGGACTCTAACAGGCGTCCGACTCCGTGCGAGCTCCTTCACGTGTCGTGCATATGCCGACGACTTGATGATACTTGTCCGGTCGGAGAAGTAAGTAAGTAAGGTGGTTACCCTTCTTACTACGTACGGGGTAGCTGCGGGAAGCAGGATCAACATGAATAAAACCAAGATCATGCACATCGGTCGAGGGCTGGACGCTCTGCGAAGTCCGTTTACGACGGTGGACATCTTGCGATGCTTAGGTGTCTTGTTCACCCGATCGCTACGGCAATCAGCGGCGGCGAGCTATCGACGTCTCCTCCAGAACGTCCGACTGCACATACGCAACAATTCACTCCGAACGCACGACCTGCTCCAAAGGGTGGACTACACTAATGTTCACCTGGCCTCGCGACTGCCGCACTTGGCACAGGTACTGCCAATGCCACATGGTCTCGCTGACAGATTAATGGCGGCCTTTGGATACTATGTCAGCCAAGGAATGTTGTTTAAGATCAAATACGAGACTTTAACTCTCCCATACCACTCTGGAGGACTTAACCTCACGGATGTGCGGAACAAGGCTCTAGCTCTATACCTGCGAGCGACGCTACGAACTTGGAACCAGCGGCAACACGCCATCACGTCGGCCATCCTGGATGTGCTTCTTCCCACGTCCTTTGAACCACCGGTAGCAGTAGGCACCATCTCGCCCTCGTTTTCTCACGTCGCGCGATTTTTTGTTGATTTTAGTTATGTTCAGTTACAGATACCTTCTACCAGAATCCCCACTACCCGTGAGATATATCGATACTTGCGGCGTCATCATGGCAGCAATGTTGTCGAACTTAAATACCCAACACGGAACTGGCAACAGATTTGGCGAGCTGTCCACACACCTCTCCTCACCACAGCAGCGCGATCGTCATGGTATACACTAATCAACCGCAAGACAGTCAACCGCCAACGATTGTACGACATTCGCATGGTAGATTCCCCGCTCTGCCTTATATGTGGCATGCAGGACACCGACGAACATTCTCTGCAGTGCGGTGAGGCAAAGAATGTTTGGCGGCTGACGCAACGCATCATGGCCCTCCTCCGACGCACCGACGAATCCACGATCACGACGGACGCTTTATTTTTCCCTGACCCTGTCTTTTTCCCCTCACACAAAACTTCGGCAATCCGATGGATTGGAGGACACGCATCACACTACGTGCTCTCGCGGACCTTGATATCGGGCATGGACTATTGGCATTATCTACTAGAACAACACGAAATCATCAGACGCCACTCTAAATATAAAACGCATTTTGCGAACTTTCTAGGCAGCATGTTTCATAACCCCCGAAGCGGTGGGGAGTCCCAGGTTTACATTGGATCGAGGGATAGAATTTACTCCCAGTGAAGTGACGAGGATGTCACTTCGGCCCTATATTTATTTCCCTTCTTTTTTATATGTGATTTTTCTTTTGGGACATTAAAATTAAATGAATAAATAAAATATTATCAATGTTTCCTTCCTGCTGCCTCTCCCTTATCCTGTCAGGAGACGGGGACACCGTGGCCAGGCCTCCAAGTACGACCCCTGCCCACTCTGCCCCCTGACCTACTTAAAAAAAAAAAAAAAAAAAAAAAAAAAGTTGGTAGAGCACTTGCCCGCGAAAGGCAAAGGTCCCGAGTTCGAGTCTCGGTCGGGCACACAGTTTTAATCTGCCAGGAAGTTTCAGAACAGATGCTATTTATTTTAAAGTTGCGAAAAAAATTTTCAAAAATCAGTCCTCGTAACAGAGGAAAAACTCTGGTAGAGATGAGCAAATAAAATGCCTCCCTGGTAAATAGCACCTGTGATTTTTCTCTCTAAAACGTAATACATTCTGCCTATAAAAATTTACTGGTTCTTTGACACTATGCGTTCTTTCAGTCACAGCTGCTAATGGGAAATTCACAAAATGCAAACTGTGTATTCATATGAAAAAGAGCTGTCAGATATATTCAACTATTGTATCCTAGAGAATACCGGTACTGTAGGGGACATTTCAGTCCGATCAATATAATGACACTCCCAAGCCTCTAGATGTACACAGTGCTTATAATTAAAGTGTACCTACTGACGAAAGTTCAGCGTTCGCTTTAATTATCGTATGGCAGCGAAACTTTGTAGATATGCTATTGCATTAATGTGGAATCGATTTACGCCGGAAAAATATTAGTTCCAATTTTGGCTACGAGGTGCAAATCTGCCACTATACACTGACAGTTTTAGGGTATGACATGCACGCTGTCATTCAACAATCAATAACACGCTTGAACATTGTTGTTGTGGTTTTCAGTCCAGAGACTTGTTTGATGCAGCTCTCCATGCTACCCTATCCTGTGCAAGCTGCTTCATTTCCCAGTACGTACTGGAACCTATATCCTTCTGAATCTGCTTAGTGTATTCATCTCTTGGTCTCCCTCTACGATTTTTACTCTCCACGCTGCCCTCCAGTACTAAATTGGTGATCCCTTGATGCCTCAGAACATGTCCTACCAACCGATCCCTTCTTCTAGTCAAATTGCGCCACAAACTTCTCTTCTTCCCAATTCTATTTAGTACGTTCTCATTAGTTTCATGATCTACCCATCTAATCTAATCTTCTGTAGCGCAACATTTCGAAAGCTTCTCTTCTTGTCCACACTATTTATCGTCCATGTTTCACTTCCATACATGGCTACACTCCATACAAATACTCTCAGAAACGACTTCCTAACACTTAAATCTATACTCGGTGTTAACAAATTTCTCTTCTTCAGAAAAGCTTCCCTTGCCATTACCAGTCTACATTTTATATCCACTCTTCTTCGACCTTCGTCAGTTATTTTGCTCCCCAAATAGCAAAACTCCTTTACTACTTTAAGTGTCTCATTTCCTAATATAATTCCCTCAGCGTCACCTGACTTAATTCGACAGCATTCCATTATCCTCGTTTTGCCTTTGTTGATATTCATCTTACATCATCCTATCAAGACACTGTCCATTCTGTTCAATTGCTCTTCCAAGTCCTTTGCTGTCTCTGGCAGAATTACAATGTCATCGGCGAACCTCAAAGTTTTTATTTCTTCTCTATGGATTTTAACACCTACTCCGAATTTTTCTTTCGTTTGCTTTACTGCTCGCTCAATATAGAGACTGAATAACATCGGGGAGAGGCTAAAACCCTGTCTCACTCCCTTCCCAACCACTGCTTCCCTTTCATGTCCCTCGACTCTTATAACTGCCATCTGGTTTCTGTACAAATTGTAAATAGCCTTTCGCTCCCTGTATTTTACCCCTGCCACCTTCAGAATTTGAAAGAGAGTATTCCAGTCAACATTGTCAAAAGCTTTCTCTAAGTCTACAAATGCTTGAACATGCGGCTGAGGAAAAAAGAGACCGTGCTTTGCTATTGAAACAGTCTTATGTCAACAGCAGCAATTACAGGGCTGCATTGAGCGAATATCGCCGACTGAGTAGAGGTCCGATGCCATCAAATGGTTTAAAAAAGATGATAATCAAATCCGTAAACAAGGGTGGGCTTGGTGCGGCGCCTGGGAGAAGAATGCATTCTGTGCAGGTCGAAATTATTGGCAGGTTGCTGTTACTGTAAGTGACCATGGAGCACGTGCCCTTGGTTGTCCTAGTGCTCGTGCACTGCCACGAGAATTGTCTATCCCCTGGTCAACAATACAAAGTTTGCTGTCTGTTTTACGCTGACACAAGATCCAGACGGTGCAGCAACAGAAAGCTCTTGACCCACAGCAACGTTCCGAACTTGCTCTTCAGTTCCTAGCACTGATCGAAGCTGAAATGTGGCCGGGCAATTTTATGGCATGACAAGGCACATTGTAAACAGCGAATACACAGAACTGACGATTTTGGGATACTGTTAACCTGAGTGTTGTGCATTCATAAGCACCTTTACACTCGGTCCATTCTTCTTTGAAGAGTATAGTCCCAGACGGCCTGTCAGGTGTACCGTGACGTCTCCACGTTGTAGAGACCTCATGGTACAAAATGTGATTCCTACGTTGGAAGAGCGCAACTGTGCGGAAGACACTGTTTTCACGCAAGGCGAGGAAACGGCACCACATGTCGCTCGCCAACCTAAGGAGAAAAAAAAAAGGTTCAAATGGCTCTGAGCGCTATGGGACTCAACATCTGAGGCCATCAGTCCCCTATAACTTTGAACTACTTAAACCTAACTAACCTACGGACATCACACACATCCATGCCCGAGGCAGGATTCCAACCTGCGGCCGTAACTGTCGCACGGTTCCAGACAAGCGCCTAGAACAATGCAACCTCCCAGAAACGTGTTATCTCCAGAGGTTTTCCAGATATATGGCCTGCGAGATCATCTGATCTCAATCCGTGTGACTTTTATGTCTAAAAGAACGTGTTTAGCAGGGACACATTCGGTCTCTACCTGATTTCGGGGCCAGGATGCAGAAAGGTATTGCTCAAATTCCTCCGGAACTGCTGCGAATAACTGTTGATCACGTCGTTCTACACATGCAGCATCTTGTTGACGTCTCCGGTGCTCATACTGAACAAATTGTGTAAGTAGCGGTTAATAATAAGATCAGCTTTGTGCCTGTGTCATTTGTTTGACCTTTTCTATGCACCAAAAACAATTTTGAATATTTGTGGTAAGTTCTATGGAACCAAACTGCTGAGGTCATCAGTCCCTAAGCTTACACGCTACTTAATCTAACTTAAACTAACTTACGCTAAGAACAACACACACACCCATGGTCAAGGGAGAACTCGAATCTCCGACGAGGGGAGCCGCGCGAACCGTGTTAATACGCCTAGGACCGCTCGGCTACACCGCCTGGCCTCCTGTCCACATACACATTCCTAATTCATTACATATCGAAACATTTCTATACGCCTTTCTTCCATTCAGAGCGCCATATTTGCAACTGGTGGCCAAAATGGGATCTAATTTTTTTCCTGCATAAATCGTTTCCGCATTAGCATATCAATCAAGGTTCGCTGCCATACTACAATTACAGCGAACGCTCGACTTCCAAGAGTAGCTCCACTCTAATTAAAATGTAAATGTCAGCCGGCCGCTGTGGACCAGCTTCAGTCTGCAACCGCGTGACTGCTAGGGTCGCAGGTTCGACTAGGGCCTCCCGTCGGGTACACCGTTTGCCGGGTGCAAGTCTTTCGATTTGACGCCACTTCGGCGACATGAGCGTCGATAGAGATGAAATGATGATGATTTGGACAACATAAAACCCAGTCCCTGAGCGGAGAAAATCTCCGACCCAGCCGAGAATCGAACCCGGGTCCTTAGGATTGACATTCTGTAGCGCTAATCACCCAGCTACCGCGGGAGGACTGCACTTTTACTACAACCTCCTGTTACAGTCACAGGGGAGTATCTACGCAGCTACGTGACTGATTCTATCAATATTTGACTAATAGCAGCCAGTACGTTATACAGGATGGCAAATGATCTACAGAAATCACAGTACCATCGGGTATGCAGAAAGGAAACTTAATACGTCTTCCAATGTTCTCAACATTTATAAACTGTTTCCTACATAGTGCTGTGCAGCAATCATAGATTATGAAGAATTCGTTCCTGGTGTTTTTGTTTACGGTTATGGATGCTTCTTTTTGCAGAAAGACGTTCTGCCTCGTACAATTCTTGCTATTATTTCCAGTCAATGATCTGTTCAGTTGGATCCATTCATTGTAAATACACCTCACATGCGGGACACAGCGAGACACAGCTGGCTCTCTTTGTGCATGACACACAACCGGCTCCTAGGTTATGCCATATTTCTCGACTTTCAAAAGGTGTTCGACTCAATTTTGCACTGTCGCTTGCTCCAAAAAGTGCCCGCTTATGGTCTATCCGATGACATATGCGGTTGGTTAGAAATTTTTCTAACAGACAAGGAGCAGTATGTCGTCCTGAGCGGGGTGACTTCAACAGAAACAAACGTAACTTCTGGTGTGCCCGAGGGTAGTGTAATAGGTACGCTGCTTTTTACTATTTACATAAACGATCTGGTTGATGGTATTGACAGCGGCATTACACTGTTTGCCGATGACGCTGTAGTCTACAGGAAAGTAGTATCACTCGAAAGTCGTGAACAAATCAATGAGGATTGGCAGAAAATAAATGCTTGGTGTAATGACTGGCAGTTATTTCTCAATATAAGTAAGTGTAGCCTACTGTGTATAACAAAGCGAAAACCCCCATTAATGTATGAGTACAAAATAAATGATCAGTCTTTGGAAGCGGTAACATCAGTCAGGTATCTGGGTGTGACTATTAGAAATGATCTCAAATGGAATGATCAGATTACACAAGAAACGGGTAAAGCAACCTCTAGATTGCGGTTTATTGGTAGAATCCTGAAGCGATGCAGTCCTTCAACAAAGGAAATTGCCTACAATACTTTAGTTCGTCCAGTCTTAGAGTATAGTTCGTCTGTATGGGATCCTTACCAGTTGGGTCCGATTCAAGAGACTGAGAAAGTCCAAAGATTCGTGACGTACATTTTGCCATCGCGAGAGCGCTACAAATGTCATAGAAAGTTTGAAGTGGAACACACTTGCAGATAGACGGTGCGCTAAGCGGAAGGGGCTGCTCACTAAATTCCGAAATCCGATCTTCACCTAGGATGTAGAGCGTATTACCACCAACTTTCAAATCGCGCAATGATCACCGTTCAGAGGTAAGGGAGATTAGAGCTAGTACTGAGGCGTTCAGACAGTCGTTTTTCCCTCGCGCGATCCGCGAGTGGAACAAGTATGGGGGGGAATATGAATTTGGCTCGAATTGTGCTCTCCGCCACACACCGATTAGTGGCTAGCGGAGTATACAGGGTGAGTCATCTAACATTACCGCTGGATGTATTTCGTAAACCGCATCAAATACTGACGAATCGATTCCACAGACCGAACGTGAGGAGAGGGGCTAGTGTAATTGGTTAATACAAACCATAAAAAAATGCACGGAAGTATGTTTTTTAACACAAACCTACGTTTTTTTTAAATGGAACCCCGTTAGTTTTGTTAGCACATCTGAACATATAAACAAATACGGAATCAGTGCCGTTTGTTGCATTGTAAAATGTTAATTACATCCGGAGATATTGTAATCTAAAGTTGACGCTTGAGTACCACTCCTCCGCTGTTCCATCGTGTGTATCGGAGAGCACCGAATTACGTAGGGATCCAAAGGGAACGGTGATGGACCTTAGGTACAGAAGAGACTGGAACAGCACATTACGTCCACATGCTAACACCTTTTTATTGGTCTTTTTCACTGACGCACATGTACATTACCATGAGTGGTGAGGTACACGTTCGACGGGCGTTTCATAGGACGTGGAGGACGCATAAATTGGCCAGCCCGTTCTCCTGATCTTACACCTCTGGTCTTCTTTCTGTGGGGTACGTTAAAGGAGCATGTGTACCGTGATGTGCCTACAACCCCAGAGGATATGAACAACGTATTGTGGCAGCGTGCGGCGACATTACACCAGATGTACTGCGGCGTGTACGACATTCATTACGCCAGAGATTGCAATTGTGTGCAGCAAATGATGGCCACCACATTGAACATCTATTGGTTTGACATGTCGGGACACACTCTATTCCACTCCGTAATTGGAAATGAAAACCACGTGTGTACGTGTACCTCACCCCTCATGGTAATGTACATGTGCGTCAGTGAAAAACACCAATAAAAAGGTGTTAGCATGTGGACGTAATGTGCTGTTCCTGTCTCTTCTGTACCTAAGGTCCATCACCGTTCCCTTTGGATCCCTACGTAATTCGGTGCTCTCCGATACACACGATCGAACAGCGGAGAAGTGGTACTCAAGCGTCAACTTTAGGTTACAATATCTCCGGATGTAATTAACATTTTACAATGCAACAAACGGCACTGATTCCGTATTTGTTTATATGTTCAGATGTGCTTACAAAACTAACGGGGTTCCATTTAAAAAAACGTAGGTTTGTGTTAAAAAACATACTTCCGTGCGTTTTGTAATGGTTTGTATTAACTAATTACACTAGCCCCTTTCCTCACGTTCGGTCTGTGGAATCGGTTCGTCAGTATTTGATGTGGTTTATGAAATATATCCAGTGGTAACGTTAGGTGACTCACCCTGTATATGTAGATGTAGATGAAGTCGCCAAAACTTGAGCAGTGCCTTCCTGACAACTTGGGTCCATGGCTTCGTGCAGTCTGCGCCACACTCGAACTCTACCATTTCAGATCCTGCCAACTCAGATCGAGACTCATCTGGCCAGGTCACGGTTTTGGTCCAGGGTCCAACCGATATGGTCAAGAGCCCAGGCGGGGCGTTGCAGCCGATGTCGCGCTGTTAACAAAGGCATTCCCGTCGGTCTTCTGTTGTCTTACTTCTTTAAAGCAACATTTCGCCCCACTGTCCTAATGCATACATTTTTCTTACGTTACACACTGATTTCTGCGGTTACTTCAAGCTATGTTCTTTGTCTGTTAGCACTGACAACCCCAAGCAATCTCCGCTGCGCTCGGTCGTTAAGTGAAGGTCATCGGCCACAGCATTTCCCGGGGTCAGAGGCAATGCCTGAAATTTTGTGTTCTCGGCACTCTCTTGACAATGTAGATCTCGGAATATTGAATTGCCTAACGATTTCAGAAACGAAATGTCCGATATGCATCTAGGGCAACGACCTTGGCGCAGTGGATACGCCCGTTCCCGTCAGATCACGGAAGTTAAGCACTGTCGGGCGTGCACCCAACTTGGATGGGTGACCATCCGGGCCGCCATGCGCTGTTGCCATTTTTCGGGATGCACTCAGCCTCATGATGCCAAATGAGGAGCTACGCGACCGAATAGTAGCGGCTCGGGTGGAAGGAAACCATCGTAACGACCGGGAGAGCAGTGTGCTGACGACACGCCCCACCTATCCGCATCATCAGCTGAGGATGACACGGCGGTCGGATGGTCCCGATAGGTCACTTGTGGCCTGAAGACGGAGTGCTATATGCGCCTAGCTCCAACTACCATTCCGAGTTCAAAGTGCGTTAATTCCCGTTGGAAACCCCCTCGACGTGAATCGCCTCGACAGCATCGCCAATGAACTGCCCCTATATGTCTTGTGTAGGTCAAATAAGGCAGAATGGATAGATAACATTCCATCAGAATTTCTAAAATCATTGGGGGAAGTGGCAACAAAACAACTATTCACGTTGGTGCGTAGAATATATGAGTCTGGCGATATACCATCTGCATCCACACAATTCCGAAGACGGCAAGAGCTGACAAGTGCGAGAATTATCGCACAATCAGCTTAACAGCTCATGCATCGAAGCTGCTTACAAGAATAATATACCGAAGAATGGAAAAGAAAATTGAGAATGCGCTAGGTGACGATCAGTTTGGCTTTAGCAAAAGTAAAGGGACGAGAGAGGCAATTCTGACGTTATGGCTAATAATGGAAGAAAGGCTAAAGAAAAATCAAGACACTTTCATAGGATTTGTCGACCTGGAAAAAGCGTTCGACAGTATAAAATGGTGCAAGCTGTTCGAGATTCTGAAAAAAGTAGGGTTAAGCTATAGGGAGAGACGGGTCATATACAATATGTACAACAACCAAGAGGGAATAATAAGAGTGGACAATCAAGAACAAAGTGCTCGTATTAAGAAGGGTGTAAGACAAGGCTGTAGCCTTTCGCCCCTACTCTTCAATCTGTACATCGAGGAAGCAATGATGGAAATAAAAAAAAGGTTCAAGAGTGGAATTAAAATACAAGGTGAAAGGATATCAATGATACGATTCGCTGATGACATTGCTATCCTGAGTGAAAGTGAAGAAGAATTAAATGATCTGCTGAACGGAATGAACAGTCTAATGAGTACACAGTATGGTTTGAGAGTAAATCGGAGAAAGACGAAGGTAATGAGAAGTAGTAGAAATGAGAACAGCGAGAAACTTAACATCAGGATTGATGGTCACGAAGTCAATGAAGTTAAGGAATTCTGCTACCTAGGCAGTAAAATAACCAATGACGGACGGAGCAAGGAGGACATCAAAAGCAGACTCGCTATGGCAAAAAAGGCATTTCTGGCCAAGAGAAGTCTACTAATATCAAATACCGGCCTTAATTTGAGGAAGAAATTTCTGAGGATGTACGTCTGGAGTACAGCATTGTATGGTAGTGAAACATGGACTGTGGGAAAACCGGAACAGAAGAGAATCGAAACATTTGAAATGTGGTGCTATAGAAGAATGTTGAAAATTAGGTGGACTGATAAGGTAAGGAATGAGGAGTTTCTACGCAGAATCGGAGAGGAAAGGAATATGTGGAAAACACTGATAAGGAGAAGGGACAGGATGATAGGACATCTGCTAAGACATGAGGGAATGATTTCCATGGTACTAGAGGGAGCTGTAGAGGGCAAAAAACGTAGAGGAAGACAGAGATTGGAATACGTCAAGCAAATGATTGAGGACGTAGGTTGCAAGTGCTACTCTGAGATGAAGAGGTTAGCACAGGAAAGGAATTCGGGCGGGCCGCATCAAACCAGTCAGTATGTGCATATCGCTATCATATGACTTTCGTCACCTCAGTTAATTCCAACCCGGTACCATAAAGTTGGACGAAATCGATAGTGACGAAACGGCTCTTTCCCCTTGTAAGTTTTGTAGGCTAGCCTTCGTTTCCTGTGGCGTTTCCGGGCGCTGCAGTTCTGTATTGGATGAGTAAGGCACGGACTTCCTTTGAAGTCGCTTTCTGTTGTTCATTGTCAGGCCAAGAGTTACAACTCTATGGCTCACATCGCGTAACTTGGCGTATTATTGTTCCCAGCATTTTCAGATTTTTGTAGTCATTTACTTATGTTGAAACATAACCATCGTTAGAATTATAAAGAATGTAGCAACCAGTCGCGGAAACATGATTTATTTATCTTTTTTCAAAACGATTTCGACTGATATCAGTCATCATCGGTGCCTTTTTTAACCGATACGTGCTATAAGTAGAAGTACTGTCCTTGGCAGATTTCTATCATGTATCAGTTAGAAAAATGCATCGATGATGACTGATATCAGTCGAAATCATTTTGCAACAAGATAAATAAATTATGTTTCCGCGACTGGTTGCTGCATTCTTTATAAATTTATATTCCACGGTCGCTGCACGGAAAGGGAAGCTTATGGAGCCCAACATTCATAACCATCGTTGTTCAGTGAGGTGGATACGATCAAGGCTCATGATGCAGAATCGGGTTTTCATTAAGTCCATCCGTATAACAGAATGTTGAACTCACCGCACTTTCGGGCAGTTAAGTGCTCCATCGTTTTCCAATGCTTACAAACATTTTTATATGCAGTTCTTACTTTTGTGGTGATTCGGTATAGAACGTGTTGCAAGCATGGACACTGTATGCATTTTTGTATCACTGATTAAGTTTTGTCAAAATTCAGTCTAAGACAAAATAAACGACGCACCACGAATAAATCATGTGAATGGGACTGAATTCGATAGATGTGATGTACAGCAGGCGGCGGTGGCCGAGCGGTTCTAAGCGCTTCAGTCCAGAACCACGCTGCTGCTACGGTCGAGGGTTCGAATCCTGCCTCGCGCATGGATGTGTGTGATGTCCTTAGGTTAGTTAGGTTTAAGTAGTTCTAAGTCTAGGGGACTGATGACTTCAGATGTTAAGTCCCATACTACTTCGAGCCATTTGAACCATTCTGTGATGTACACGAACAAGCAATAAAATGATTGTTCGATGAGATTTCGGGATCGCAGCCGGATCATGCTGACTTCTTGCCACGATATTTCGGCTGGCACTCACCTGAAGATGGCTGGGCGATTTCCAGCCGAAATATCGTGACAGGAAGTCAGCATGATCCGGCTGCAATCCCGAAATCTCATGAACATTCAATACGCCGGGAAAACTTCAAGAATCACAATAAAATGATTACAATCTCAGAAAAGTTGGATGATTTATTCGAGAGAAACAGGTTCACAAATGGAGCAAGTCAATAACGCGTTGGTCCACCCTTGGCCGTTGTGTAAGCAGTCATTCGGCTCGGCATTGATTGGTAGAGTTGTTGGATTTCCTCCTGAGGGACATCGCGCAATATTCTGTCCAACTGACGCGCTAGGTCGTGAAAATCCCGAGCTGGTTTCAGGGCCCTGCCCATAATGCTGCAAACGTTCTCAGCTGGGGAGAGATCTGGAGACGTTGCTGGCCAAGATAGGGTTTGGTAAGCACGAGGACGAGCAGCAGAAACTGTCGCCGTGTGGGGGCGGGCATTATCTTGCTGATATGTATGCCTAGGGTGGTTTCCCATGAGGGGCAACAAAACGGGTGTATAATATCGTCGACGTACCGTTGTGTTCTAAGAGTGCCGCGGATGACAACCAAATGAATGCTGCTATGAAATGATACCTCAGACCGTCTCACGTCGTCTTCCACCTGGAATCTCATTCACTGGAGTAGAAATGTCTTGATTAGTCCAGCATCGAAATGAGCCGCGATGACCAGTGAACGCGTGTCTGGGGACGACCCACACAGTGGTGGGGTATCAACATGATTGATGCCCGCCAAATGACCTGACAACCAGGAGTGACTGTCTACGGTGCCACTTGGTTGTCATCAGTGGCACCCTTACGGCATAGCGGTACGTCGAAAATACTGTGCGCACAATTCTGTTGCCCTTCATGTCAAGCCATCCTCTTCTTACATTTCAGCAAAATAATGCCCGGCCGTACACGGCGAGAGTTTCTACTGCTTATCTTCGTGCTTGCCATACCCTACCTTGGCCAGTAATGTTGCCGGATCTCTGTCCAATTGAAAACGTTTGGAGCATTACGGGCAGAGCCCTCCGAACCAGCTCGGGATTTTGACGATCTAACGCGTCACTTGGACGAAATGTGGCACGACATCTCTGACGAGGACGTATAACAACTCTGTCAATCAATACCAAGTCGAATAATTGCTTGTACTAGGGGCAGAGGGTGGACCAATGAGTTACTGACCTGCTCAAGTTGTGAAGCTCTTTCTCTTCACTACACAGCTATAACATCTACCGATTTCTGTCCCATTGGGTGAGACGTGTTGCAGCTCGCGTTCGTGTCATTGGTAGGTTGGCATCGTGTAATAGGGATAGTGATATCTCATTTTCTTCTTGTGTCTACTGGCGCCACTACGGTTGCTAGTGTTGTCTGTCCGTGAGTGGCAGCAGCAGTGCTTATCGATACCTAACACTGTTGTACTATTTTTGGTCGATCATCAGCGACCGGCTTGTTATCTTTGGCGCGTCCCTGGGCATGAGCATCTTTGCGTTTTCGGCTGGGGCGCACGAGACGGTGAGAGGCAGTCGGTTTGGGGCGGCCGGTGAGACTGGCGGAGTTGTGGCTCGGGCGTAAGCACACGTGTGATGTCTGTTACGCTGGGGCTGTTTGCGAATCGTGAAACTCATGCGGCGGTTACTGGTTGCCTGGAAGGCATTTCGTATAAACTGTGCCGAGCCTCGCAGTGAGAGGGGAGTCCGGAGTTGGTGTTGGCCTAGATGTTTGTACAAACTGAGGTGCCTGTGTGAGAAGCACGGCGTGGGGCTGTCGGTTTCTTCGTCCTTCTGGCAGCCACCGCGAGCGGATGTCCGGCCGGAATGTCTACAGTTTGTGGTGAGCATAGTGTGAAAAAGTTCTCGTAGGATGTGATCCCAGCCTGACTCTTAGCCTGTGTATTTGTGGGTGCCGACCCTTTGTCTGTTATTGCTTCTGAGTGTCCTATAGGATTTCAAAGCAAAACTGTGTTTTTGTGGCATTCTGTGTTTCTGGCTCAGCCTCCGCCTAGAAAAGGGAAAGATTTGAAATTCCTTAATGCTGTAATTTAAACATATAAAAAAATTATTTTTTTATTCCTGTTTAATTCCAGACAGATTCAAATTTAGTTTACCTGGTTGTTGGCTTAACTCGCGCTTCACGCACAAAATCAGCTGATATTGAAATTGTTTTTTATTCCTGTTTAATGTAAGACAGATTCAAATTTAGTTTCCCTGGTTATTGGCTTAACTCGCGCTTCACGCACTAAATCAGCTGATATTGATTTTTCTTTTTTTTTTTATTTCCTGTTTAATGTCAGAAAGATTCAAATTTAGTTTACCTGGTTATTAGCTTAACTTGCGCTTCACGCACTAAATCAGCTGATATTGAAATTGTTTTTTTATTCCTGTTTAATGTAAGACAGATTCAAATTTAGTTTCCCTGGTTATTGGCTTAACTCGCGCTTCACGCACAAAATCAGCTGATATTGAAGTTGTTTTTTTTAATTCCTGTTTAATGTAAGACAGATTCAAATTTAGTTTCCCTGGTTTTATTGGCTTAACTCGCGCTTCACGCACTAAATCAGCTGATATCGAAATTTTTTTTTATTCCTGTATAATGTAAGACAGATTCAAATTTAGTTTCCCTGGTTTTATTGGCTTAACTCGCGCTTCACGCACTAAATCAGCTGATATCGAAATTGTTTTTTATTCCTGTTTAATGTAAGACAGATTCAAATTTAGTTTCCCTGGTTTTATTGGCTTAACTCGCGCTTCACGCACTAAATCAGCTGATATTGATTTTTTTTTTATTTCCTGTTTAATGTCAGATAGATTCAAATGTAACTTCATTTATGATATTTGAAATAAATGTGTTGGATTGACCTTAATGAATTTGTGCAATCGAAGTAAGGGACCCAGTCCTTCATTAGTGCTTAACAGTGGCGTGTGGTTCGGGTTGTGAGCCCCGTGCTCGGACCAATCGAGACGTAGTACTGTTGTACTATTTTTGGAAGGACGTCAAGTGTTTTCCAGGTCGGAGTGTGTTGGGGAGTTCGGTTGGGATGGAGCAGCAGTGAGGTCCGGCAGCGCGAGGACATGCCAAGACCTCTGGCGGCACGCAGTCACTGCCTGATCGAGGGGCTGTAGTTGCGATGGCGACAACCTCGTTGTCCACCAGATCCAGCACGTTTGATTTGAGTGAACATTAACCCAGCAGTGAAACATCCACTATTTTCAGATCACGCTGTTTCTTCGTGCATTACTGCTCACAGGGCCGCTGAGACGAAGAGCAATGAGTAGAGTGTTTGGAGTTGGCGACATTAGTTAGCCGTCCTCCACTTCTTATTATTAATCATTGAATTCCTTATGTTTATTGTTGAAGTTCAACCAGCGGTATTTGTTCTCCCTAGTGGCCGCTAACGCCCCAGTTACCTGCCCTGGAGGTTAGTGTATTTTCGCGACAGTGTACCTTTCCTCCTCTTGCCGCAGCTGTCTGGTAAGGCGTCTAGTTCGACAGCCTCCTTGATAGTGGGTCGGATATGTTGTTTCTGTTCGACTGCCTTGGTTGTAGTGGTTCCTTCTGCTTCTTGATGTTCTAAACGCCGGATTCCAAAGACGCAGTACTGTCCGCCAGTTCCGCCTTGCCTGGGTTATTCCATTGTTGTATTGGTTATCAGACGTTAGGTAGATTTTGCAAGAGTGTTCGTATGATTTTAAACTGTTCAAATGGCTCTGAGCACTATGGGACTCAACTGCTGTGGTCATAAGTCCCCTAGAACTTAGAACTACTTAAACCTAACTAACCTAAGGACATCACACACATCCATGCCCGAGGCGGGATTCGAGCCTGCGACCGTAGCGGTCGTGCGGTTCCAGACTGTAGCGCCTTTAACCGCTCGGCCACTCCGGCCGGCATTTTAAACTGTCTCTAGTTTGAGTTGCCATCTGGTCAAGTGAATACAACCCTTGGCTGTCTGTCTCATCGTTTACGAAGTTGAGCGACTTTCCCAGGCCAATCGTTGGAGCTCTGTCTGAGGCCCACTTCTGTCTTGGTGTGATCAGATTGTGATGATTGTTTTTTTTTAATATTTTAATTTTGAGTTATTGCTATTGAGGCCTTCAGCCGACGAGTAATTTGAATTTTTTGTCAATAAGGCCTTCAGCCGTGATTGCAAACTCTCTTAAGAATTTTTAATTACATATTCTCTCTGAATAGTGAAATTTTGATGATTGTCTTTTTTTAAAAAAAATAATTTAGTATCTCTTGGAGAAGTTTCACTGTTCTTAAGAATTTGCTATCCAGGCCGTCAGCTGTCAAATTTTTTTGAGTTATTACTATTGGGGCCTTCAGCCGACAAATTATTTGAATTTCTGGTCAATAAGGCCTTCAGCCGTGAGTGCAACTTGCTTAAGAAGTTTTTATTAAACATTGTGTCTTAACAGTCAAATTTGATAACTGTTCCTTATTGTCAACCTTATTTGCAATTGGTTCCAAATCGTGACAAAAAAAACTGAGCAACCAACGGTAACTGAGAAAGTCCCTGTCCACACCGAATCCTGCCTTTCCCTAAGGCCCATGTTTCAGGGATTATCCCTTCGTGTTACGTCGTCCTTATTCTTAAAAAGAATAGGTATTATCCGTTGAAATGAGGATTCTGAAATTTATTCATATTCCCGAACCACACATAAATTCATTTTTAGGTATCCTATTATTATCGTATTATTGTTTACGCATTGTAATCTGCATTTACATCCCCTCTGCCTTCAGCTGTAATACTAGTTTAAATCAGGCACGCATTTGGAGATCTGCAGCCAGCAGAAGGCCTTTGCCCATTCTCTGCATGCCTCGCATGTCAGAAGGTAAGTGTCGGTTCCCAAATAGCTGTTCACTTCTTTTGTTATGTAACGATTGATTTCTATGCATCTTTCAGTTTCAGGTTTCCCGATGGAACGTGTTAATTTAAGATAATGAGCCACATGCACTATGTGTTCAAAAGTATCTGGACACGTGGATGAAAATGACTTCGTGGCGCCGTCCATCGGTAATGCTGGAATTCAATATAGTGCTGGCTCACCTTCAGCCTTGATGACAGCTTCCACTCTCGCAGGCATACGTTCAGTCAGGTGCCGGAAGGTCCTTTGGGGAATGGCAGCCCATTGTTCACGGGGTGCTGCTCTGAGGAGAGGTATCGATGTCGGTCGGTGAGGCCTGCCACGAAGTATTGCTCTTCGACAGTGGGAAGCAATGATTTTGCGTTTCGTACATAGTACATAATATGTTGCTGCATATGAAATTTAGCAGCATACTGAATTTTTCTTCAGACTTGGGTGCAGGTCTCTGTCAGTCACCAGTCTCAAGAAAATTAATCTGATGGAGCACGCACATTTGTCATCGCGCCGCGTCCGGCTGTACAGCCAGAGTGAAATATTCACACCATTCCTAATATTTCATAAACTGTTTGAGACGTCGAAATGTGATTTTAGCAAATAAAAGCGGGCAAAGAGGAGGGTATTTTTCCGTACGGTTATTATGCAAAACTTAATTACCTAGCATCTTAGTGCACCAACAACTGACTTTTTCGATGAAAGAATGTAATTTTAAGGGCTATCAATATCTGTCGGAGCGAGAAATGCTGCAGGTTTTGGAGCAAAGTAAGTGAAGACTTGGACATGTAATTTGTATCGAGGATGTGCTTTTTCATAAGATACTGACCTTCCTTTTCCTCAGTTTCTCACTCAATAAACTTATTAAACCAAAGTTTCAGAATTCCCTCGCAATTGCTTCTGCACAGCATGTTACTGAGATGACACTGTGTAAATTCCACTGTGTTTTGATGAAAGAAGCACATTTTAACATGGTAACAAGATAAACATGTAGGTTTTACTCAAAATTCACCACTCATAACGCCTCTCTGAAAGTTACAAATGCTTAACAAGCCGGGTGGAAATAAATTTCTGCATTTCCGGTAGAATTCTTTTTAGACGCTAACCAAAGCAGAGCAGACAGAGCTTTTTGAATGATCACAACGCAGGTGTGGGCGTGGAGGGACAACATTTAATTTTTAGAAAGATGTGTGACCGCAGGTTTCAGTTTGAAACGACGTTTCCCTTCCAGCGCTCGGCGTTTCCCCTACATCGCCTGCCAGTAACCCATACCACTACCACTCTCCCCACACCTGCCTTGCTGACTGCACACAGGTCGGGCACGTTATTCTGTGCGGACTCGTAACTTCTACATTACGTCATTTGGAGTGTGTCGAATCTCGACTTGCACAGAACTTCGCACACCATTCCATAGCGGTGCTTTTCGCCAGACATGCTGCTCCATACACATTGTAGCATCTCCAATGGATGTCTACTGGTATTTGTCCTTTGGCAGCTAAGAAAAGAATAACAGCACGTTCGTCCTGTCCGGATGCATTTAGTTATAACGACGCCATATTTCCGCATTTATCGCACGCACGTCGGAAAGAGACGAATGCCACATATACGACGGCAGTTCAATAAGTAATGCAACACACTTTTTTTTTTGAAACAGGGGTTGTTTTATTCAGCATTGAAATACACCAGGTTATTCCCTAATATTTTAGCTACACAACACTATTTTTCAACGTAATCTCCATTCAATGCTACGGCCTTACGCCACCTTGAAATGAGGGCCTGTATGCCTGCACGGTACCATTCCACTGGTCGATGTCGGAGCCAACGTCGTACTGCATCAATAACTTCTTCATCATCCGCGTAGTGCCTCCCACGGATTGCGTCCTTCATTGGGCCAAACATATGGAAATCCGACTGTGCGAGATCGGGGCTGCAGGGTGCATGAGGAAGAACAGTCCACTGAAGTTTCGTGAGCTCCTCTCGGGTGCGAAGACTTGTGTGAGGTCTTGCGTTGTCATGAAGAAGGAGAAGTTCGTTCAGATTTTTGTGCCTACGAACACGCTGAAGTCGTTTCTTCAATTTCTGAAGAGTAGCACAATACACTTCAGAGTTGATCGTTTGACCATGGGGAAGAACATCGAACAGAATAACCCCTTCAGCGTCCCAGAAGACTGTAACCATGACTTTACCGGCTGAGGGTACGGCTTTAAACTCCATTGATTCCCGTTTTGTTTCAGGTTCGAAGTGATGAACCCATGTTTCATCGCCTGTAACAATCTTTGACAAGAAATTGTCACCCTCAGCCACATGACGAGCAAGCAATTCCGCACATATGGTTCTCCTTTGCTCTTTATGGTGTTCGGTTAGACAACGAGGGACCCAGCGGGAACAAACCTTTGAATATCCCAACTGGTGAACAATTGTGACAGCACTACCAGCAGAGATGTGAAGTTGAGCACTGAGTTCTTTGATGGTGATCCGTCGATCATCTCGAACGAGTGTGTTCGCACGCTCCCCCATTGCAGGAGTCACAGCTGTGCACGGCCGGCCCGCACGCGGGAGATCAGACAGTCTTGCTTGACCTTGCGGCGATGATGACACACGCTTTGCCCAACGACTCACCGTGCTTTTGTCCACTGCCAGTTCACCGTAGACATTCTGCAAGCGCCTATGAATATCTGAGATGCCCTGGTTTTCCGCCAAAAGAAACTCGATCACTGCCCGTTGTTTGCAACGCACATCCGTTACAGACGCCATTTTAACAGCTCCGTACAGCGCTGCCACCTGTCGGAAGTCAATGAAACTATACGAGACGAAGCGGGAATGTTTGAAAATATTCCACAAGAAATTTCCGGTTTTTTCAACCAAAATTGGCCGAGAAAAAAAATGTGTTGCATTACTTATTGAACTGCCCTCGTAAAATGTTATTTGCCTATATGTCGGTGCTTATATACCCGCATCAGAGTCGCACTGCGTCGCACGTACGCTGGAATAGCGCCCTCAAATGGAAACTTTTCGATCGCCCTTTATTTAACAGAGTAGCACGAATAGTACACTCATGCTCATAAATTAAGGATAATTGCAGAATGTGGTGCCACACAACGTGGCACTACACAAAACTAGCGCTAATAGCATAGGCACACAGGGAACACACACGACACATATCTGTAAGTCCACGGTATTGGGGATAAGTTGAGAAAACCGTCCCGAAACACGTGCTAAAAAACACCACTGTTTCCTGAGGATGTACCCTGACATCAATATGCAATATGATCATCATGCACACGTAGACTGGCTGCCAGACTCGTCGGCATACTCTCCTCCCATTCTCGCACCAGTGCCTGTCGGAGTTCCTGAAATGTCGTAGGGGTTTGAAGACGTGCAGCGATACGTCGACCGAGAGCATCCCAGACGTGCTCGATGGGGTTCAGGTCTGGAGAACAGGCAGTCCACTCCATTCGCCTGATATTTTGTTTCAAGGTACTCCTCCACGATGGCAGCACGGTGGGGCCGTACATTATCATCCATCAGGAGGAAGGTGGAACCCACTGCACCCCTGAAAAGGTGGACATACTGGTGCAATATGACGTCCCAATACACCTGGCCTCAGTCAAAGACATGCAGGGGTGTACGTGCACCAATCACAATCTCAACCCACATCATCAAACGACGACCTTCATACAGGTCCCTTTCAAGGACATTAATTGGTTGGTATCTGGGTCCTGGTTCACGCCAGATGAAAAGCCGGCGGGAATCGCTGTTCAGACTGTACCTGGACCCGTCTGTCAAAATAACCTGGGGCCACTGTTCCAATGACCATGTACTGTGTTCTTGACACCAGTCTTTACGGGCTCTCCTGTGACCAGGGGTCAGTGGAATGCACCTTGCGGTTCTCTGGGAGAATAAACCATGTCTGTTCAGTCGTCTGTAGACCGTGTGTCTGGAGACAACTGTTCCAGTGACTGCAGTAAGGTCCCGAGCAAGGCTACGCGCAGTACTCCGGGGCCGTCTGCGGGCACTGATGGTGAGATATCGGTTTTTCTTGTCGTGTTGTACACTGTGGACGTCCCGTACTGTAGCGCCTGGACACGCTTCCTGTCTGCTGGAATCGTTGCCATAATCTGGAGATAATACTTTGTGGCACACGGAGGGCCTGTGCTACGACCTGCTGTGTTTGACCAGCCTCCAGTCGCCCTAGTATTCTACCCCTCATAACGTCATCAAATGGTTTAAATGGCTCTGAGCACTATGGGACTCAACATCTGTGGTCAGAAGTCCCCTAGAACTTAGAACTACTTAAACCTAACTAACCTAAGGACATCACACACATCCATGCCCGAGGCAGGATTCGAACCTGCGACCGTAGCGGTCGCGCGGTTCCGGACTGAGCGCCTAGAACCGCTAGACCACCGCGGCCGGCCATAACGTCATCAATATGTGTTCTCTGAGCCATTTTCAACACACAGTCACCATTAGCACGTCTGAAAACGTCTGCACACTTACTCGCTGCACCGTTCTCTGACATGCACCAACACACCTCTGCGTATGTTGACTGCTGCCAGCGCCACCGTGGGAAGACCGCAGATCAAATGCACCGCATGGTCATACCCCGAGGTAATTTAAAGCCGCAAACCGCCCTCCAAGCGTTGTTTCACCATGTATCAGCATTACCCTTTATGTATGAGCATTAGTGTAGTTTGGTAAGAGTACACGCAACAACAATGGCAAAAACTAGTTTTAGTTTGAGGGTAAATGGTAAACGGCCAGTATGACGCCGCAGGCAGCGATTGCTTGACATCTTGCGTGAATATCTCAAGATCTCAGGCCTGTACTCTGATCAGCACAAGATCGGTTAAAATGCCAACAGAGAGCGAAAATAGCGAACCCATCAAGCATGCAGGACAAACGCTAAGCAAGAAGAAGAACAAATCGAAGCTAGTATCGGAAAATACGTTTTAGCTATACAGCTCACGTGGAAATTGGTACAGCCAATTGTGAGGGAATGTGTCAGGATTAAACCTAAACGTTACTGAAACTTCCTGCTCTACCATCTGAGCTAACCAAGCACGCCCCGTCCTCACAACTTTACTTCCGCGAGTACCTCGTCTCCTACTTCCAAACTTCTAGTGCACTTGTCCGCGGTAGGCAAAGGTCCCGAGTTCGAGTCTCGGTCCAGCACACAGTTTTAGTCTGGCAGGAAGTGCAGAGTGAAAATATCATTCTAAACGTTACTGTATGGTAGGAAAGGTTTTTACTCTTTGTCGGAGAAAAACAAGCAGAGAACCGCGATACACAGCACGAACTAAAAAGCGGTAATTATAAAGAAATCAACACCTAGTGCCCGAAAAATTTGCGAATGCAAACTCTCTAGTCAACGTATCTGAGGCCCCCAACGATTTTTACGTGAAATCACTTCCGTATCCAATATTTATGAGACTTTTCTTTTTGTCAGTCTTACAATTGTGTCTTGAGCCACAATTTCAGCAAGAACATTGAGGCATGGCACGAATTTCATCACATGAACCCAACTTGTATACTGTGCCACTAGAATAAAGACAGGATCGTGTGGAAAGAGCAGCGCACGGCGCAACTGCCTTGCTGTGGCGCCACATTTGTTGCATGTGTAAACCCGGCTTTAGGTCTCAACGTATCCACATGGATAAACTACAGCAGGACTGACACATTAACGATCTAATGAGGCATGCACAGATTTCCTATCACTTGTGCTTATCTCACTTTTCTGACATTCCCAAAACTTACTGGTGCACTTCACTCATTTTCTCAATGCATAATTCCATACAGTAACTCAACAAACGTAAGTACGCCATTTAGAAAAGCAAACGAAGTTGTTGTGCAGATACGAAACATTAACATCATGGAATTTTGTCTAAAGAAATTAGCACTTCTACCTCTACAACAACTCCATCTATATCCACGTTATTACTGTGCTGTTCACAATAAAGTGCCTGGCAGAGGGTTCAATGAACCACCTTCAAGCTGTCTTTGCCATTCAGTGACAGAACGCCTAGATGGTGCAACATGTCTACTAAAGAGACTGCTTACACCACGCCTCTCCGCCCTACTCTCGAGTATTGCTGTGCGGTGTGGGATCCGCATCAGGTGGGACTGACGGGTGACATCGAAGAAGCACAAAGAAGGGCAGCACGTTTTGTATCATCGGGAAGTAGGGGAGATAGTATCACAGACATCATACGTGAATTGAAGTGGCCAGCATTAAAACGAAGGCGTTTTTCGTTGTGTCGTAATGTTCTCATGAAATTTCAATCAGCTATTTTCTCCTCCGGTTGAGAAAACATTCTTTTGACACCCACCTACAAAGGGAGAAATGATCATCACGATAAAATAAATCAGGGCTCGCACAGAAAAATTTAAGTGCTCGTTTTTCCCGCGCGCCGTTCGAGAGAGGAACGGTAGAGAGACAGCTTGAAGGTGGTGCATTGAACCCTCTACCAGGCACTTTATTGTGAATAGCAGAGTAATCACATAGACGTAGATGAAGTCCTTACACATCCTCCATACAGTACCGATGTCTCCCCGTGCGATGTCCGTATTTTTGGGGCGCTGAAGAATGACATTCGTGAGCACTGATTTGCTTCGGACGCAGAGGAGCACCCACGGGTACAATCATGGTTCCGTAGGCAACCACAAGCATTTTTCCAAAAAACTGTTGACCGTCTTGTCTGGCAGTGGGAGAAATGTGTTAACAGTTTTGGACGTTAGAGGCGGTGGCAATCCTTCCGATTGTCGCGGAATTGTCTCGAAATTACGAGGAAATTTTCGAATTGATAAAGGCGGCAATCAAGGGAGATAATTTCAAGACAAAGCCTTCCGTCAGGAACAAAATAAAAATACACGCACTGGAAGACTACAACACAACCAACACACTTTTCAGTTTTAATAAACATTTTTGGAACAGCAATCCAAAAATTAAAAAAAAAATTTCTTTTTAAAATTCAGTCTTGATCGCACCACGTATGCTACAAGAACACAGGTGACCGGTTTCGGTCATACCAGACGACCATCATCAGACCTGTAATTGAATTTAGAAAGCAATAGAAGCCTTGCTAGATTGACAATAAAATATGACAAAATGCTTATAAGGATAAAGTACAATAAGATTTGTTATACCCATGGCATCCTTCGAAGGTGGTAGGTGGAGCACTCTTCTCAGCTGCTGTGATGTTAACTGGTGCCAGCAAGTGACGGGCAAACGCTTAAGTAAGAAGATGCTCCGCCTACCTCTTCTCTGTCTACCTCATGTCAACCAATCAGTGTAAAAAGGGTTCACATAATCGCAAAAACGTAATAACATAAAAATAGTTACGTATAAAATATCTCTTTACAAGCATGGAACTACTTAAATATTGTGTAAAATATCAAATATAAGCTTTAAAATAACTGTACAGACGATGTACACTCAGTGTGTCCTCTATGGGCGAAGGTGGTACTACCACAATGGTTTCGACGTCAACGATGTTGTGAAGGTCTTTGGCATTGCTGCATTATATCAATATGTGAGTTGTGATTCGACTGCAAGTATACAATGAACAGTGGATTTTCGTGATAAACATTTTTATGATGTCAGACGAAACTCTATGAACACGTATGTACTCATTTGTTCAGAAAATCATAGGACCCAGTTGTATCCATGGCAGAAATGTACCTTAGAACAATACGTAAATATTTGTATCACAGTCTTAAACATCCAACTAGAAATATTACGAAATATGACTCCATTTGTAATAAATCAGTTTTATGAAATTTTAAAAAGTGTATGTAATATCATAGCACTCTGAAGACGATAATTCCATTATTACATACATCACCAGCGGCAAATAAAGTTACTACAAGATAGACAGACCGAACCTAGCATAGGTGTATACTAGCAGTCGAGTCGCAACTCACATATCGATATGATGCTGCACTGCCAAAGACCTCCACAACATCTCTGACTTTGAAACCACTGGGGTAGTACCACCTTAGCCCATAGAGGGCACTCTGAGTGTACATCGTCTGTACAGTTATTTTAAAGCTTTTAATTGATATTTTATACAATATTTAAGTAGTTCCATGGTTGTAAAGAGATATTTTATAAATAACTATTTTTATGTTATTTTTGTACTCTGTCTTTTTACGTTTTTACGATTATGTGAACCCGTTTTACACTGATTGGTTGACGTGAGGTAGACAGAGAAGAGGTAGGCGGAGCATCTTCTTACTTAAGCGTTTGCCCGTCACTTGCTGGCTCCAGTTAACATCACAGCAGCTGAGAAGAGTGCTCCGCCTACCACCTTCGAAGGATGCCATGGGTATAACAAGTCTTATTGTATTTTATCCTTATAAGCATTTTGTCATATTTTATTGTCACTCTAGCAAGGCTTCTATTGCTTTCTAAATTCAATTACAAGGTCTGATGATAGTCATGTGATATGACCGAAACCGGTCACCAATGTTCTTGTAGTATACGTGGTGCGATCAAGACTGAATTTTAAAAAGAAAAATTTTTAAAGACACTTTTCACCAACACAAACATACCACATTACACGTTCCCCACAACAAAAACACGTAACAAAAACGTAGTCATCAGGGACCAAGACGACTATTGCCACAGGCTATTAAAACAAACTTGACTGCCCAGGGTTTCTTCGTTAAGACCGTCAGGCAGATGGGCAAAGCGGACAGCAAATGGCCATTATTCCAGATCATACTCCCGGACATGCTCAGAACAAGAGGGAGATCAAAGTGGTTCTGGCTGTGCCTGTAACCACCGAGCCACTGCGCCGTTAAAGCAAGACGGTGCAGTGCTTCAGGTGCCATGGCCTAAATAACATCGCAGCTCACTGCACCATGGTGGTAAGGTGATGTGCGCAGAGGCCCATGACACGAGGTCTCGTACACTGCTACCCAGAGACGCACAAACAAGATGCGCGCTGTGTGGAAAAAACCACATACCGGGTTACCAAGGTTGTGAGGTCCAAAATAGACACTCAGCAGGCAAAGGGTTTATAATTAGTACAGAATTTATAATTGTTTGTAAGTCAACAATAGAATTGAAGTTGCCGAATAATCACTGATTTCACTGTATAACAAAAGATATTAACTTGGAATAGTCGAAATAAACACGGAAATCAATTATACACCTAAAACTATGCGCAAGATTATATCTGGTGTTATATTCTTTAAAACTGAGGGCCAACCTTTCTCTTCTATGAAAATGCAGATTATACTCACGTTTGTTAATGGAAATTAGTTCAAAAATGAAAAAAATGAATTTTAAGAAGGCAGATGGCAAAACAAGAGGGGAAGTAAAAATATCCCATCTTGCTTCATCACATGCGGCCTTCTCAGTGGTCAGGCCTCACGCCTGCCCTTCCCACCTTCAAAATTCTTCTTATTCTTGGGTATATGTCGGTGGTCGACAGGTACAACACCATTTCTCTCTTTCCTGATGTTTCATCTTGTCTGCATAGCTAGTTTTCTTTGTGGCATTGGAGGTTGTGGAGGCAACTGTCAGGTGCTGAGGGTATCTCCAGTCGCACACCGTGACCCAGGGGTCTTGAGCTGCTTTCTGGGCAGAACAACTCTGCCATTTTCTCTCACTTTCAAAATGGTTCAAATGGCTCTGAGCACTATGGGACTTAACATCTGTGCTCATCAGTCCCCTAGAACTTAGAACTACTTAAACCCAACTAACCTAAGGACATCGCACACATCCATGCCCGAGGCAGGATTCGAACCTGCGACCGTAGCTGTCGCGCGGTTCCAGACTGAGCGCCTGAACCGCGAGATCACCGCGGCCGGCTGTCTCACTTTCACTTGCTTCGATGTCTTTGCTTTCTTTTTCTTTGGTACTATCAAGTACATTGGGATTTGAGTCCTTCTTCTCTGAGGCTATTCCCAGCTTGATAAGTCCCTTTTTTATTTTTTTATTTTTTTTATTTTATTTTTTTTTTTTTTTTTTTTTTTTGGGGGGGGGGGGGAAGATGGGGTGGGAGAGGGGGCTGTACTAGCTGTTAGCGAGTGGTTGAAAACTTTGGTGACAGCTGATTTGACTTTTCGTTTCAATATTCTGTGAAGTTAGTCTCGAACATATACTTCGTTAGGTTGGCAACAAATAGGTAAAGATACCAAAGAAATGAAACACGTAATGGAGTCGAAATATTTACGTTGTGAAAAACAGTGTAGGACGAAATAGTCGTATCGGGTGACAACAATAGTCCACCACAAAAAAAGCGTGAGAAATATGGTGAACAGTGTGTGGAAGGCGAGAACACAACGATGTGATTATATGGCAGTGCGACCTCCAGACCAGATGTAAGGAATTGCAGATCAGTAAATCGTACGTAATTACTTTTCTTACAAAAAAATCTCAAAGTGAACTGTTTAATAATATAAAACTAACAAAACTGTATCGTTGTAGATCCTGCTGATGATGCCTTAGAACAGGAGAAGGCGAAACGCGTATAGGATAAATAAAGTAACCAGCAGCAGCAAAAGGCAGTTTTATTTACAAAACAAGTATTTATATGCTTGCTGCGGAGGATGGCCACACAACAAACTTGTTATACATAATTTTGTACGAATCCTCAGTGCGCGAGTCCTATTCTCACTTGACCAATTTTTTCTTAGTACTGTGAGATTGCGGTATAAATCATTTTCTGGCTATAAAGTTGATGCAGAAAAGAATATTTATTCAGGGCACATTCCTGAAGATGTATTTCCATTTGTTCAGATAAGAAGCAGAAGGGTAGTTAGCTTGGAATCTGTACTTTGTAAAGAACGAGGAACCCGTTGTGCGTCAATCACGTACCGCTCAGAAATTTAACTTTTGTCAGCTGCCCGTCGTACATAGACGACAGACACTTCTACCAGGATCAGTGGCACAATTTATAACGGAGAGAGCGGCAAACGTGGGCAAAGTGTGTTCTGAGAAATTGATCTCCCGTATAATGGCCCTACTGTAGATGGACGGGAACGAATCGCCGCTGGTTATCGATCGCGGCGCAGAGGCTGTACGTAGCCTGCCCGTATGCGAGAGCACGCACCAGCGAGCGCCCAATCTGTTTGCGCATCGCAGACCGCTTTGTTTGCTCTTTCGCGTTACCGCGAGCATCCATAAATTTACGAGTCGCCGGAGCCTTCAGGCTGTTCCAGCGTCCATTACGCGAAGTGGAACACCTGTGGCTCGTCTCGCGATCGTCCGCGTCTACTGAGAACCACTTGTACCGTAAACACGACGGTGCTGCCCTCAGACGTTTTTTCTATTCCACTGCAAGAAAAGAGAGTACTGCAGCAAGGCGAAACACGTAATCTACATAATGTGTGGTATCATACAGGGATAATGTCACACCAAAGCTACCATAGCCTAGCAGTTTCCAATCATTTTATCCGTGCGGATCACCTATTTTGTAAACAAAAAGGGAAAAAAAAGCTTAAAGACCAAGTAAAATTAAATGCCGTGTGGCTACGGCCTCCCGTCGGGTAGACCGTTCGCCTGGTGCAAGTCTTTAGAGTTGACGCCACTTAGGTGACTTGTGTGTCGATGGGGGCGAAATGATGATGACAATGACGATAAGGACAACACAACACCCAGCCCCTGAGCGAAGAAAATCTCCGACCCAGCCGGGAATCGAACCCGGGCCGTTTGGTATGACATTCCGTCGCGAGGATCACTCAGCTAGAAAAGATGTTATGTGGACATGTCTCCGGAAAAGCTTAATTTCCATGTTAGAGCTCATTTTATTTTCCTCAGTATGTACTGTACTCCCTCGATTCACCGCCAGTTGGCCCAATCGAAGGAAGGTAATGTTGACTTCGGTGCTTGTGTTGACATGCGACTCATTGCTCTACAGTACTAGCGTCAAGCACATCAGTACGTAGCATCAACAGGTTAGTGTTCATCACGAACGTGGTTTTGCAGTCAGTGCAAGGTTTACAAATGCGGAGTTGGCAGATGCCCATTTGATGTATGGATTAGCACGGGGCAATAGCCGTGGCGCGGTACGTTTGTATCGAGACACATTTCCAGAACGAAGGTGTCCCGACAGGAAGACGTTCGAAGCAATTGATCGGCGTCTTAGGGAGCACGGAACATTCCAGCCTATGACTCGCGACTGGAGAAGACCTAGAACGACGAGGACACCTGCAATGGACGAGGCAATTCTTCGTGCAGTTGACGATAACCCTAATGTCAGCGTCAGAGAAGTTGCTGCTGTACAAGGTAATGTTGACCACGTCACTGTATGGAGAGTGCTACGGGAGAACCAGTTGTTTCCGTACCATGTACAGCGTGTGCAGGCACTATCAGCAGCTGATTGGCCTCCACGGCTACACTTCTGCGAATGGTTCATCCAACAATGTGTCAATCCTCATTTCAGTGCAAATGTTCTCTTTACGGATGAGGCTTCATTCCAACGTGATGAAATTGTAAATTTTCACAATCAACATGTGTGGGCTGACGAGAATCCGCACGCAAATGTGCAATCACGTTTAGGCAGGCATTGTTGGTGATGTCTTCATTGGGCCCCATGTTCTTCCACCTACACTCAATGGAGCACGTTATCATGATTTCATACGGGATACTCCACCTGTGCTGCTAGAACATGTGCCTTTACAAGTACGACACAACATGTGGTTCATGTACGATGGAGCTCCTGCACATTTCATTCGAAGTGTTCGTACGCTTCTCAACAACAGATTCGGTGACTGATGAATTGGCAAAGGCGGACCAATTCCATGCCCTCTGCTCTCCTGACCTCAACCCTCTTGACTTTCATTTATGGGGGCATTTGAAAGTTCTTGTCTACGCAATCCCGGTACAGAATATAGAGACTCTTTGTGGTGTCACCGCCAGACACCACACTTGCTAGGTGGTAGCCTTTAAATCGGCCGCGGTCCGTTAGTATACGTCGGACCCGCGTGTCACCACTGTCAGTGATTGCAGACCGAGCGCCGCCACACGGCAGGTCTAGAGAGACGTCCTAGCACTCGCCCCTGTTGTACAGCCGACTTTGCTAGCGATGGTTCACTGACAAATTACGCTCTCATTTGCCGAGACGATAGTTAGCATAGCCTTCAGCTACGTCATTTGCTACGACCTAGCAAGGCGCCATTATCAATTGCTATTTATCTTGTGATGCATGTAGCGTCAGACCGATGTTCACCAATTATGGATTAAAGTTAAGTATTCCACAGCTACGTCCTTGTTTTGCTAGTTCATTTCCGTGTCCTGTTCCAGACCTCACGCCATCCTGCGTGAGCTTAAACGCGTGCCTTTCGGCTTCACCTCCTAGTGGCTTGGCTGTCTTGCCAAGTCACAACACTCTTCGTGCTCGTACTGTGGACGGCTGTGATACAATAAGCCATTCTCCAGGGCTGCATCAGCGCATCAGGGATTCCATGCGACGGAGGGTGGATGCATGTATCCTCGCTAACGGAGGACATTTTGAACATTTCCTGTAAGAAAGTGTTTGAAGTCACGCTGGTACCTTCTGTTGCTGTGTGTTTCCATTCCATGATTAATGTGATGTGAAGAGAAGTAATAAAATGAGCTCTAACATGGAAAGTAAGCATTTCCGGACACATGTCCACGTAACACATTTTCTTTCTTTGTGTGTGAGGAATGTTTCCTGAAAGTTTGGCCGTACCTTTTTGTAACACCCTGTATACAGGGTGGTCCACAGATAGTGACGGGGCAAAACATCTCACTAAATAAGCATCAAACGAAAGAACTACAGAGAACGAAACTCTTCTAGCTTGAAGAGGCAAACCAGATGGCGTTATGGTTGGTCCGCTAGGTAGCGCTGCCGTAGGTCAAACGGATATCAACTGTGGTTTTTTAAATAGGAACCCCCATTTTTCAAAAACTCAGATGTGTGTGAAATCTTATGGGACTTAACTGCTAAGGTCATCAGTCCCTAAGCTTACACACTACTTAACCTAAATTATTCTAAGGACAAACACACACACTCATGCCCGAGGGAGGACTGGAACCTCCGCCGGGACCAGCCGCACAGTCCACGACTGCATCGCCTCACACCCCATTTTTATTACATATTCGTGTACTACGTAAAGAAATATGAATGTTTTAGTTGAACAACTTTTTTCCCTTTGTGATGGATGGCGCTGTAATACTCACAAACGTATAAGTACGTGGTATCACGTAACATTCCGCCAGTGCGGACGATATTTGCTTCGTGAGGTATTTGCGTCGGGATACATTATCCGTGCTAAAATAGACCGTTTACCAATTGAGGAAAAGGTCGATATCGTGTTGATGTATGGCTATTGTGATCAAAATGTGTGTTATGTATGCTGCTCGGTATCCTGGACGACATCATCCAAGTGTCCGGACCGTTCGCCGGATAGTTACGTTATTTAAGGAAACAGGAAGTGTTCAGCCACATGTGAAACGTCAACCACGACCTGCAACAAATGATGATGCCCAAGTAGGGGTTTTAGCTGCTGTCGCGGCTAATCTGCACATCAGTAGCAGACAAATTGCGCGAGAATCGGGAATCTCAAAAACGTCAGTGTTGAGATGCAACATCAACATCGATTGCACCAGGAATTGCATGACGACGACTTTGAACGTCGTGTACTGCTCTGCCACTGGGCACAAGAGAAATTACGGGAAGATGACAGATTTTTGCACGCGTTCTATTTAGCGACGAAGCGTCATTCACCAACAGCGGCAACGTAAACCGGCATAATATGCACTATTGGGCAACGGAAAATTCACGATGGCTGCGACAAGTGGAACATCAGCGACCTTGGCGGGCATTATGGGAGGAAGGATAATTGGCCCCCATTTTATCGATGGCAATCCAAATGGTGCAATGTATGCTGATTTCCTACGTAATGTTCTACCGATGTTTCTACAAGATGTTTCACTGCATGACAGAATGGCGATGTCCTTCCAACATGATGGATCTCCGGCACATAGCTCGCGTGCGGTTGAAGCGGTGTTGAAAAGCAATTTCATTGCAGGTGGATTGGTCGTCGAAGCACCATACCATGGCCCGCACGGTCACCAGATCTGACGTCCCCGGATTTCTTTCCGTGGGGAAAGTTGAAGGATATTTGCTATCGTGATCCACCGACAACGCCTGACAACATGCGTCAGCGCATTGTCAATGCATGTGCGAATATTACAGAAGGCGAACTGCTCGCTGTTGAGAGGAATATGTGGCGTTCAGGTTGATGCCGTGTTCCTCGTCTTCAGAAAGGCATTTGACACTGTCCAGCACTGCTGTTTAGTGAAAAAAGTAAGAGCATATCGAGAATCGGAGCAGATCTGCTACTGGATTCAAGACTTCCCTGCAGAAAAAACTCAACACGTCGCTCTTAACAGGACAAAATCGACATATTTAAAAATTATTTCAGGGGTACCCGAAGGAAGTGTCATAGGACCGTCACTCTTTTACACCCATACTCATAAATTAAGGATAATGGTGATACATGGTGAAACGACGCTCTTGTGGGCAGTTTGCGGGTTTAAGTCACATCGGTGTATGATCACGCGGTGCATTTGACCTGCGGTCGTCGCACGGTGGCGCTGGCGGCAGTCCACATACGCAGAGGTGTGTTGGTGCAGAGTACGGTGCAGCGAGTAAATGTGCAGACGTTTTCGGACGTGCTAATGGTGACTGTGTGTTGAAAATGGCTCAGAGAAAGCATATTGATGACGTTTTGGGGGGTAGTATACTAGGGCGACTGGAGGCTGGTCAAACACAGCAGCAGGTCGTAGCACGGGCCCTCCGTGTGCTACAAAGTGTGATCTCTAGATTATGGCAGCGATTCCAGCAGACAGGAAACGTGTCCAGGCGCTACATTACGGGACGTCCACAGTGTACAACCCCACAAGAAAAACCGATATCTCACCATCAGTGCCCGCAGACGGCCACTGAGTACTGCAGGTAGACTTGCTCGAGACCTTACCGCAGCCACTGGAACAGGTGTCTCCAGACACAGAGTCTAAAGACGACTGAACAGACATGGTTTATTCGCCTGGAGACCTGTGAGGTGCATTCCACTGACCCCTGGTCACAGGAGAGCTCGTAAAGGCTGGTGTCAAGAACACAGTAGATGGTCATTGGAACAGTGGACCCAGGTTATGTTCACAGACGAGTCCAGGTAAAGTCTGAACAATGATTCCCATCGGCTTTTCATCTGGCGTGAACCAGGAACCAGATACCAACCCTTAATCTCCTTGAAAGGGACCTGTAGGGACGTCGTGGTTTGGCTAGTTCAAATGGCTCTGAGCGCTATGGGACTTAACATCTGAGGTCATCAGTCCCCTAGAACTCAGAACTACTTAAGCCTAACTAACCTAAGGACACCACTCACATCCGAGGCAGGATTCGAACCTGCGACCGTAGCGGTCGCGCGGATCCAGACTGAAGCGCCTAGAGCCGCTCGGCCGTCGTGGTTTGATGGTTTGGGGTGGGATTATGATTGGTGCACATACAACGCTGCATGTCTTTGACAGAGGAACTGTAACAGGTCAGGTGTATCGGGCCGTCCTTTTGCACCAATATGTCCGCCTTTTCAGGGTTGCAGTGGGTCCCACCTTCCTCCTGATGGATGATAACACACGGCCCCACCGAGCTGCCATCGTGGAGGAGTGCCTTGAAACAAAAGATATGAGGCGAATGGAGTAGTATGCTTGTTCTCCAGACCTAAACCCCACCGAGCACGTCTGGAATGCTCTCTGTCGACGTATCGCTGCTCGTCTTCAAACCCCTTCGACACTTCAGGAGCTCCGACAGGCACTGGTGCAAGAATGAGAGGCTATACCCCGACAGCTGCTCGACCACCTGATCCGGAATATGCCAACCCGTTGTGTGGCCTGTGTACGTGTGCATGGTGATCATATCCCATAGTGATGTCGGGGTACATGTGCTGGAAACTGGCGTTTTGTAGCACATGTGTTTGGGGGCGGTTTTCTCAACTTATCACTAATACCGTGGACTTACAGATCTGTGTCGTGTGTGTTCCCTGTGTGTCTGCAATTATCCTTAATTTATGAGCATGAGTGTATAAATGACCTAGTGAAAAGCGTCGGAAGGTCCTTAAGACTGTTAGCAGATGTTGCGGTTATCTATAAGAAAGCAGCAGCGCCAGAGGACAGTTCGATTTGCAGAATGAGCTACAGAGGACTCATGAATGGTGCAGTCTCTGGCAATAGACCCTGAACGTAAATAAATGTTACATATTGTGCATACATAGGAAAAGGAACTTACTACTATACAACTACACTATTGAAGACAAATTGCTGAAAAGAGTACCTACCGTAAAATACCTAGGAGTAACTATCCAGAGCGACCTTAAATGGAATGATCACATAGCAAGATAATATGAAAAGCAGATACTGAGATTGAGATTCATGGGAAGAATCTTAAGGGGAGACGGAAGGCAAGTGGGCTTCAAAAATTCGATTTTTAGATTTTAGCATATTTGAAATGCCTGGTCTTTCCTACGTGAAACAGTTTTTGTTTTATATAAAGACGACATGTTTTTTGTGATATATAATGATTTTCCTGACGCTCTGTGTAATCTGGCAAGGCTTATGACCGGGTATGTACAGAACAATCCTATGCTCCTAATGTCACAATTTCTAAATTATAGTCCATTGGGCATGTCCAGAAGAGAATACGGTCCAGGTTGAGAAGATTATTGAAAGAAAAGTCAAAAATAGTATTGTAAGATGGTAAGAAGAAAGGTGGTAAAGGTCGCCTGACAAATGTTGAAATAGATAGATTGCAGAATTATTATGGCTTGGACATAAGAAGAAATGTAGGGAATTTAGAAAACGTGAAAAAGGCTGTAGGGGCTATCGTTTTCCATAAGCTTTCCATAAATGAAAATCCAGTGCACGGTCTTTGCCCGAATGATCCTGACACTTGGTGCAAGTACAGGAGATGTGCCAGATATGACCCCAAACATTCTTTATCTGCGTGAGTAATGAATGAAATTAAACCCATATTTAGAGACCTTTGTAAAGATACCTTGTTGAAGAAATGTCTTCGTGGGAAAACCCAACATCTAAATGAATGTGTGAATTCTGTCATTTGGAACCCGTTACCGAAAACTATTTGTTCACCTTACAACCCTCAAATTTGGTGTTTATGCTGCTATTTTATACTTCAATGATGGTGTAACTAGAAAACTGGATGTTTTGTAATTATTGGGCATAAAATCTAGTGGAAATACTGCAAAATCCTTGGTGCAAATAGATAGAGAGACAATCCGCAAAGCAGATATTTGCTAATTTAAAATGCACAAAAGTAGCCAGACAGAAAAGAAGAGGGACCAAGAGAAGAAAAGAAGATCAGTATGATTCAGACAATGCTCTGTATGGTGCAGGGAAATATTAGTGGTAAGTAATTCTCATAAATAACTATACTAGAATTGCAATATTAAACTTCAAATGGATTTTTCTCAAAACTACATTTTTTTTTACTTTCAGGTACCATTATCTGATAAACTAATGGCGTTATAAACATGAAATTTGGTCAATTTGTACTGAAGATCGTAATAAGTTATTAGAAGTAAATTGAGAACCACGAAATAATCAGAAACTGTATTATAATAATTAACGAACAAAAAAAAGTTAAATTTTACTAGGGAAAGAACAATTTTTTTTTCTCCAAAACCATAAGACGTATTATGTTCATTTTACTTTTAAACTGAGGCATATATATATATATATATATATATATATATATATATATATATATATATATATATACAGTAAAAATTTCATTGTTTTATCACTTACGGTTCTTTTGAAAAGTGTACCTATTCAAAGAGTAAAATAGCATTGGCAGAAGAGGGATAAAAATTGCCATCTGTCTCCCCTTAAGGAAATGTAACTCATCCAGAAGTGAAGTGGCATGTAAGGCGCTTGTTCGATTGGTTCTTGAGTACTATTCACCAGTATAGGATCCTGGTAGAATTGATAGAAGAGATAGAGAAGATCAACGAAAAGTGCTGTGTTTCATCACAGGATCGTTTAGTCGGCGAGAGAGCGCTACGGAGATACTCAACAAACACTAGTGGCAGACGCTACAAAAATGGCTCTGACCACTATGGGGCTCAACATCTGTGGTCATCAGTCCCCTAGAACTTAGAACTACTTTAACCTAACTAACCTAAGGACATCACACACATCCAAGCCCGAGGCAGGATTCGAACCTGCGACCGTAGCGGTGGCGCGGTTCCAGAATGAAGCGCCTAGTACCCCTCGGCCACAGCGGCCGGCTCTAGCGAGTTTTCGACGTTCTCCGTCAATCCTGCCTGGTAAGGATCCCACACCGCGCAGCAATATTCCAGCAGAGGACAGACAAGTGTGATGTAGGCTGTCTCTTTAGTGGGTTTGTCGCATCTTCTGACTATTCTGCCAACAAAGCGCAGTCTTTGTTTCGTCTTCCCCACAATATTATCTATGTCGTCTTTCCAATTTCAGTTGCTCGTAATTGTAATTCCTACGTATTTAGTCGAATTGACAGCGCTTAGATTTGTGCGACTTATAGTATATATAAATTTATCGGATTTCTTTTAATACCCATGTGGATGACCTTCCACTTTTCTTTGTTTGGTGCCAATTGCCAATTTTCGCACCATACAGAAATTCTCTCTAGATCATTCTGTAATTGGAATTGATCGTCTGATGATTTTACTAGACAGTAAATTACAGCGTCATCTGCAAGCAATCGAAGGGTGCTGCTCAGATTGTCAACTACATAATTTATGAAAATCAGGAACAGCAGAGGGCCAATGACACTACCTTGCGGAACGCCAGATATCAATCCTGTTCTACTCGATGATTTACCGACTATCACTACGAACTGTGACCTATCTGAGAGGAAATCACGAGTCCACACAACTGAGGCGATACTCCATACGCATGCAATTCGATCAATAGTCGCCTTTGAGGAACGGTATCAAAAGCCTTCTGGAAATCTAGGAATATGGAATCGATCTGAGATCCCTTGTCGACAGCACTCATTACTTCATGGGAATAAAGAGCTAGCTGTGTTGAGCAAGAACGATATTTTTTGAATCCGTGTTGGTTATGTATCAATAAGTCATTTTCTTCAAGGTGATTCATAATGTTCGAGTTCAGTATATGCTCCAATATCCTACTGCAAATTGAGGTCAATGATATTGGTCTGTAATTCAGTGGGATACTCCTATTTCCTTTCTTGAATATTTGTGAGACCAGTGATACTTTCCAGTCTTTAGGAACAGACCTTTTGTCAACTGAGAGGTTGTATATGAATGCTAAGAAAGGGGCTATTGTCTGCATACTCTGAAAGGAACCTGATTGGTATGCCATCTGGACCGGAAGACATGCCTTTCTTAAGTGATTTGAGTTGTTCCGCTACACCTAAGATATCTACTTTTATGTCACTCATGCTAACAGCTGCTCTCGATTCGAATTCTGCAATATTTACTTCCTCTTCTTTCGTGAAGGAATTGCGGAAATTACATTCAGTAACTCCGCTTTAGTGTCACCATCATCGGTAACATTTCCATCGCTATCGTGTAGTGACGGTATTGACTGTTTTTTTCCACTGTTGTACTTAACATACGACCAGAATCTCTTTGGTTTTTCTACCATATTTTGAGACTCTCTTTCATTGCGGAAACTATTTAAAGCATCCCGCATTGACGTTCGCACTAAATTTCGAGCTTCCGTGAAACTTAGCCAGTCTTGGGGATTTTGCGTTCCTCTGAATTTGCTGATTTTTCGTTGCTTCTGCAACAGTCTTCTGACGTATTTTGTGTACCATGGTGGCTAAGTCCCGTCTCTTATTAACATATGCGGTATGAATCTATCTAATCTATCTATTGCTATCGATACTATATCTTTGAATTCGAGCCATATCTGGTATACACTTACATAATTAGCTTGGAAGGAATGAAGACCCTCTAAGGAAGGCGTCCAGCGAATTTTTATCTGCTGTTTTAAATATATTTTGCTTTTATTTATAGTGGTTTACGTTGATATGGTTTTAAGCCTCGCTACAAAGACCTTGTGTTCACTGCTTCTACGAGGGCAGTTCAATAAGTAATGCAACACATTATTTTTTCTGAAACAGGGGTTGTTTTATTCAGCATGGAAATACACCAGGTTATTCCCCAATCTTTTAGCTACACAACACTATTTTTCGACGTAATCTCCATTCAATGCTACGGCCTTACGCCACCTTGAAATGAGGGCCTGTATGCCTGGACGGTACCATTCCACTGGTCGATGTCGGAGCCAACGTCGTACTGCATCAATAACTTGTTCATCATCCGCGTAGTGCGTCCCACGGATTGCGTCGTTCATTGGGCCAAACATATGGAAATCCGACGGTGCGAGTTCGGGGCTGTAGGGTGCATGAGGAAGAACAGTCCACTGAAATTTTGTGAGCTCCTCTCGGGTGCGAAGACTTGTGTGAGGTCTTGCGTTGTCATGAAGAAGGAGAAGTTCGTTCTGATTTTTGTGCCTACGAACACGCTAAAGTCGTTTCTTCAATTTCTGAAGAGTAGCACAATACACTTCAGAGTTGATCGTTTGGCCATGGGGAAGGACATCGAACAGAATAACCCCTTCAGCGTCCCAGAAGACTGTAACCATGACTTTACCGGCTGAGGGTATGGCTTTAAACTTTTTCTTGGTAGGGGAGTGGGTGTGGCGCCACTCCCTTGATTACCGTTTTGTTTCAGGTTCGAAGTGATGAACCCATGTTTCATCGCCTGTAACAATCTTTGACAAGAAATTGTCACCCTCAGCCACATGACGAGCAAGCAATTCTTCACAGATGGTTCTCCTTCGCTCTTTATGGTGTTCGGTTAGACAACGAGGGACCCAGCGGGAACAAACCTTTGAATGTCCCAACTGGTGAAAAATTGTGACAGCACTACCAACAGAGATGTCAAGTTGAGCACTGAGTTGTTTGATGGTGATCCGTCGATCATCTCGAACGAGTGTGTTCGCACGCTCCGCCATTGCAGGAGTCACAGCTGTGCACGGCCGGCCCGCACGCGGGAGATCAGACAGTCTTGCTTGACCTTGCGGCGATGATGACACACGCTGTGGCCAACGACTCACCGTGCTTTTGTCCACTGCCAGATCACCGTAGACATTATGCAAGCGCCTATGAATATCTGAGATGCCTCGATCACTGCCCGTTTGCAACGCACATCCGTTACAGACGCCATTTTAACAGCTCCGTACAGCGCTGCCACCTGTCTGAAGTCAATGAAACTATACGAGACGAAGCGGGAATGTTTGAAAATATTCCACAAGAAATTTCCTGTTTTTTCAATCAAAATTGGCCGAGAAAAAAAATGTGTTGCATTACTTATTGAACTGCCCTCGTACAATACTGGCCATTAAAATTGCTACACCAATAATAAATGCAGATGATAAACGGGTATTCATTGGACAAATATATTATACTAGAACTGACATGTGATTACATTCTCACGCAATTTGGGTGCATGGATCCTGAGAAATCAGTACCCAGAACGATCACCTCTGACCGTAATAACGGCCTTTATACGCCTGGGCATTGAGTCAAACAGAGCTTGGATGGCGTGTACAGTTACAGCTGCCCATGCAGCTTCAACACGATACCACAGTTCATCGAGAGTAGTGACTGGCGTATTGTGACTAGCCAGTTGCTCAGCATCATTGACCAGACGTTTTCAGTTGATGATAGATCTGGAGAATGTGCTGGCCAGGGCAGCAGTCGAACATTTTCTGTATCCAGAAAGACCCGTACACGACCTGCAACATGCGGTCGTGCATTATCCTGCTGAAATGTATGGTTTCGCAGGGATCGAACGAAGGGTAGAGACACGGGTCGTAACACATTTGAAATGTAACGTCCACTGTTCAAAGTGCCGTCAATGCGAACAAGAGGTGACCGAGACGTGTAACCAATGGTACCCCATACCATCGCTCCGGTGATACGCTAGTATGCCGATGACGAAACCACGCTTCCAATGCGCGTTTATCACGATGTCTCCATACACGGATGCGACTATCATGATGCTGTAAGCAGAACCTGGATTCATCCGAAAAATTGACGTTTTGCCATTAGTACACCCAGGTTGGTCGTTGAGTACACCACCGCAGGCGCTCCTGTCTGTGATGCAGCGCCAAGGGTAACCGCAGCCACGGTCTCCGAGCTGATATTCCATGCAGCTGCAAACGTCGTCGAATGTTCGTGCAGATGGTTATTGTCTTGCAAACGTCCCCATCTGTTGACTTAGAGATCGAGACGTGGCTGCACGATCCCTGACAGCCATGCGGATAAGATGCCTGTCATCTCGACTGCTAGTGATACGAGTCCGTTGGGATCCAGCACAGCGTTCCGTATTAACGTGCTGAACCCACCGATTCCAAATTCTGCTAACAGTCATTGGATCTCGACCAACGCGGGCAGCAATGTCGCGATACGATAAACCGCAATCGCGATAGGCTGCAATACGACCTTTATCAAAGTCGGAAATGTGTTGGTACGCACTTCTCCTCCTTACACGAGGCATCACAACAACGTTTCTCCAGGCAACGCCGGTCAACTGCTGTTTGTGTGTGAGAAATCGGTTGGAAACTTTCCTCATGTCAGCACGTTGTAGGTGTCGCCACCGGCGCCAACCCTGTGTGCATGCTCTGAAAAGTTAATCATTTGCATATCACAGTATCTTCTTCCTGTCGGTTAAATTTCGCGTCTGTAGCACGTCATCTTCGTGGTGTAGCAATTTTAATGGCCAGTAGTGTATAAGAGCCAGAAGTGGAGCAATGAGATATCACTCAATTGTGAAGCTCTTTCTCTTGAATAAATCATCCAATTTTTCTGACATTGTAATCATTAGTTTGTCTTTAAATGTACGTCATATCTACTGATTTCCGTCTAATTCTGATAATTTTTTCGTGGTGTGTCGGTTCCGTATACTTCCGTGTACTTCCTTTCATACAGAATGTAGACACCGCTGTTGCTACCTAGCTGCTTTACGGTAATTTTACGTCTGCTGTATTCCTCCTCCATGATGCTGTAGGTTCAATACTGAGCTGTGTACAGTAGAAGACCCGGATGCGAATTTCGGTCTTGTACGACGTTTCCTTTGGCTCCGGATATTCACCGCGCTTCCCTTTGTTGGTGTCGGAGCAGTGCCCAGTGGAAAGCTTTCCGAAAGCCTGGAAGCGACGAACGACCTAGTTACCTCTACTAATGCACCTGTGAAAGCTGGGCTAATTTCTTCCTGTTATGTTCTCTTTGTTTCCAAAACGCGACCAGTAAGAGGAAGTTCATTTAGTGCAATAAAAGTTGCGTAGTCTGAGCTCTTCTGCTAGATTTTTCGTGTGCAGTTTCCTTTGTATCCTTGCATCTCGTCTGCTTTCCTTCACAATGGATTCTGCAAGTTCGTTTGCGAGCGAAAAAAAAGTTTTTGCAACCATGCTCGTGAATTTTAACCGTATTCGGAACAAACAGGTATAGCTACTAAAATCCCCACACAGCATATTTAAAGGTAGAATGCTATAAATTGCAACAGTGAAACATCGGAGTCAACCTTTACCTCCTAGAAGAGAGGGAAGATTACTCTTTGTGTGACGAAAGCTGCGGATTTGTTCCTCACTGATTCACTCGATAAGCGCTGTGCAGTGATTTCACGTTTTAACACCGAAGCGAGCCGGCCGGTGTGGCCGTGCGGTTAAAGGCGCTTCAGTCTGGAACCGCGTGACCGCTACGGTCGCAGGTTCGAATCCTGCCTCGGGCATGGATGTGTGTGATGTCCTTAGGTTAGTTAGGTTTAATTAGTTCTAAGTTCTAGGCGACTGATGACCTCAGAAGTTAAGTCGCATAGTGCTCAGAGCCATTTGAACCATTTGAACACCGAAGCATCGAACAAATCCTCTTTATTATCATCGCACCTGCATAAACCACAAATGCCTGCTACAATCAAAAAATGGAAAATCCAGGATGGAATGTAACAATATTAGAAAAGGGAAGTTGCTACTCACCTTATAGCAGAGATGCTGAGACGCGATAGGCGCAACAGGAAGATTCACACAATTATAGCCTACGGTCATTATAGCCTTTGTCAGCAATAGACACACATACACACACGCACATACACAAACACGCAAACACAACTTGCACACACGTGTCTTCAAAAATGGCTCAAATGGCTCTGAGCACTATGGAACTTACCATCTGAAGTGATCAGTCCCCTAGAACTTAGAACTACTTAAACTTAACTAACCTAAGGACATCACACACATCCATGCCTGAGGCAGGATTCGAATCTGCGACCGTAGCAGTCACGCGGTTCCGGACTGAAGCGCCTAGCCGGCCAGGGTGGCCGAGCGGTTCTAGGCGCTACCGTCTGCAACCGCGCGACCGGTACGGCCGCAGGTTCGAATCCTGCCTCGGGCATGGATGTATGTGATGTCCTTAGGTTGGTTAGGTTTATGTAGTTCTAAGTTACAGGGGACTGATGACCTTAAAAGTTGAGTCCCATAGTGGTCAGAGCCATTTTTTGATGTGCCTATCAGTGACTCAGCATTTCCGGTGAGTAGCAACCATCCTTTTCATTGTCACTTTCCATCCTGGATTTGCCACTGTTTGTCAGTCTTGTGTTATTCTGTGGTCCACACAATGCATCGATCAGTTTCCAAATGCCTCTAGTAATAATGCACAACAATATCATTTTTTCTGTTTAACAAGTTATTATTCCAACCTCTCCATGCCACCCTGTTCAATACAAAAAGGCCCTCCGAATAAACAGACTCATTAAACTGCCATTGCATGTTGAAGAGACAGAAAACGAACTTGCAGCAGACCGTTGCGATGACTATCTCAGCAGGATACTTGACGGAATTCATACTTTCAGGAAGTCTAAAAGAAACCAGTCGCCCCAAAACGAGGAACTGAATCAAAAAATCGCTCCATTGCCACTGCTATATATCATATAAATTAAGCGATCCTAAAAAAATAAAAATAAAAAAATACCTTACCCACACATCGCGTACAAATCGCAATCTACACTGCCAGCTCTTTTAACATACGCCGTTAATACAATGCAAGGCATGTGCAAAAATCTATTGCTCTGGCTGTAGGCCGCATCCATTGGGCAAACGGAACCAATTTTAAAGCACAATACAAGTACACAAAAAAGTAAAAATGAAAAACATTGTTAGTAAATCCACTTCCGCAGATCATTGCATACAAGACAGACACACGGTGCACGGAAGAATCAGAAATTTATGCCACCTGTAAATATTCCGGCAGAAGATGCTTAACGATCAGTGGGCACTAACAAGGGAACCTCCCCATCGCACCCCCCTCAGATTTAGTTATAAGTTGGCGCAGTGGATAGGCCTTGAAAAACTGAACACAGATCAATCGACAAAACAGGTAGAAGTTATGTGGAACTATAAAAAAATAAGCAAAATATACAAACTGAGTAGTCCATGTGTAAGATAGGCAACATCATGGCTAATGTGGACACAGGAGCACCGTGGTCCCGTGGTTAGCGTGAGCAGCTGTGGAACGAAAGGTCCTTGGTTCAAGTCCTCCCTCGAGTGAAAAGTTTAATTTTTTATTTTCAGACAATTATCAAAGTTCAGGCACTCACACATAATCAAATACGCTCTCCAATATTCCAAGACATATGCAGGATTTGATGGTCTACACACGGAAAAATTTGAAAACGTTAAAAACATATGTTCTGACAGAGCACAGGGAAGACTATGCGACTGTGAAACTGTTGCATTCATTTGTTGCAGTTTATGTGACAAATTCTTATGTTTTCATCACTTTTTGGGAGTGATTATCACATCCACAAGAAAACCTAAATCGGGCAAGGTAGAAGAATCTTTTTACCCATTCGCCAAGTGTACAAGTTAGGTGGGTCGACAACATATTGCTGTCATGTGGCGCACATGCCGTCACCATTGTCGTATAGAATATATCAGATGTGTTTTCCTGTGGAGGAAGCAGTTGACCTATGACCTTGCGATCAAATGTTTTCGGTTCCCATTGGAGAGGCACGTCCTTTCGGCTACTAATCGCACGGTTTTGCGGTGCGGTCGCAAAACACAGACACTAAACTTATTACAGTTAACAGAGACGTCAATGAACGAATGGACAGATCTTGACTTTGCGAAAATAAAGGAAGTAAAATTTTCAGTCGAGGGAAGATTTGAACCAAGGACCTCTCGTTCTGCAGCTGCTCACGCTAACCACGGGACCACGGCGCTCCTGTGTTCGCATTAGCCATGATGTTGCCTATCTTACGCATGGACTACTCGGTTAGTATATTTTGCTTATTTTTTCATAGTTGCACACAACTTCTTCCTGTTTTCTCGATTGATCTGTGTTCAGTTTTTCAAGGCCTATCCACTGTGCCAACTTATAACTAAATCTGAGGGGGGTGCGATGGGGAGGTTCCCTTGTAAGAAACACCAGTTTTCTGGATATATGCACCGTCGTTATTGATGTATCCCTTTAAACACAGTATCAAAATGGTTCAAATGGCTCTGAGCACTATGGGACTCAACTGCTGTGGTCATCAGTCCCCTAGAACTCAGAACTACTTAAACCTAACTAACCTAAGGACATCACACACATCCATGCCCGAGGCAAATGCACACTATCAATTTTATAGCTGCGTTTCAGGTGTTAGTAAACACATCCTTATACTGTTAGCAGTTCGCGTTGCGCCCATGTCACGCTAGCGGCCTTTACTGTTCCCGGTGTTCGAACTTCTACCCGTTCACGCTAGGGGACGTAACTCTGCGCTTGAACTGGTCTCACCATCCACCACAACTATTTCGCAGTTTTTTTGCATCTAATCAACTACCTTTAGCTTTGTACTGGTCAAGCATCAATTTAAAGTTTCGAACGTGTCAAAATAAAGAATCCGAATAATTTTAATTTATCAAATTGTACAGTTCTTATAGTCACGAAATATCCGTTTCTCCTACGATATTAGGGCCTATTGGTCACGTCACTTACTATATACGCACCTTTACATTCGTATATCATTTAACTTTTCTCCACCGCAGTACAATGTAAGCGGTATGATTCTGTTTCTTTATCCTGTGCTTATATCGTACATGTGTAAAGTTACGGTTTGTGTTTTTCCTTGTCGAGACTCCTGCACCCCGTGGCGTAAACATATTTAAATATTTATCCTTGTGTACAACGCCGTGTTGCATTTAAAATGCAGTTTTCGTATTCCAGTAGAAAATGCTTTCAATATTAAAGCAGGTTCCGGTCGAGGAACGAAATAGTGAGCTATTTTGGGCTACTGGAGCAGCTACTGAGAAAATCACTTAGGTGCTGTTTGAGAAGTTCGTTGAGAAAAGGTTGCGTGCAATTCATGGTGTATTTGTTTAGCTAGCGAGAGAGCAGCCATATACGGCCAGATATTCAGTAAGTACAGCTTCCACAAATACACAGAAATCTGTATAAATCCTTTCAGTGCTTTAGTGTATGAAGATGATGGTTCTCCATCAGTGTACTATGATACGTAACCTCTCGGCCACATCACATCTGACAAATAGGCACCATACGTGTATGTCACGAACAAAGCCAACCACGTAAAACTGTCAAACGTCTACATCTACACACACACTCCGAAAGCCACAGTATGGTGCGTGGCGAAGGGCACTTTGTACCACTGCTAGTCATTTCCTTCCCTGTTCCACGTGCAGATACAGCGAGGGGAAAACGACTTTATTTTCGCCTCCGTATTAGCCACAATTTCTCGTATCTTCGAAGTCCTTACGCGAAATGTACGTTGGCGGCAGTAGACTCGCTCTGCAGTCAGCGTCAAACACTAAATTTTCTCAACAACGTTCCTAGAAATGAACGCCGCCTACCATCCAATGATTCCCATTTGAGTTCCCGAAGCATCTGCGTAATACTTGCGTGTTGGCAACCTACCGGTAAGAAATCTACATCTACATCTACATGGTTACTCTTCAATTCACACTTAAGTGCCTGACAGAGGGTTCATCGAACCATTTTCAGACTACTTCTCTACCATTCTGCTCTCGAATGGCGCATGGGAAAAAGGAACACCTAAATCTTTCCGTTCGTGCTCTGTTTTATCTTATTTTATTATGATGACCATTCCTCCCTATGTAGGTGGGTGTCAACAAAATATTTACGCATTGGGAAGAGAAAGTTGGTGATCGAAATTTCGTAAATAGATCTCGCCACAAAGAAGACCCTCTTTGTTTCAGTGACTGCCACCCCAATTCGCGTATCGTATCAGTGACACTCTCACCCCTACTGCGTGATAACACGAAACGAGCTGCCCTTCTTTGCACTCTTTCAATGTCCTCAGTCAGTCCTAGCTCGTAAGGATCCCACACCACGCAGCAATATTCCAGCAGAGGACGGACAAGTGTAATGTAGGCTATCTCTTTAGTGGATTTGTCACATCTTCTAAGTGTTCTGTCAACAAAACGCAGTGTTTGTTTCGCCTTCCCCACGATATTATCTATGTGGTCTTTCCAATTTAAGTTGCTCGTAACTGTAATTCCTAAGTATTTAGCCGAACTGACAGCCCTTAGATTCGTGCGATTTATCGTATACCCAAAATTTATCGAATTTCTTTTACTACCCATGTGGATGATCTCTTTTCTTTGTTTGGTACCATCTGCCACTTTTCGCACCATACAGAAATTCTCTCTAGATCATTTTGTAACTGGAATTGATCGTCTGATGATTTTACTAGACGGTAATTTACAGCGTCATCTGCAAACAATCTAAGGGGGCTGCTCAGATTATCACCTACGTCATTTATGTAAATCTATAACATCAGAGGGCCTATGACACTATCTTGCGGAACGCCAGATATCACTTCTGTTCTACTCGATGATTTACCGACTATCACTACGAACTGTGACCTATCTGAGAGGAAATCACGAGTCCACACAACTGAGGCGATACTCCATACGCATGCAATTCGATCAATAGTCGCCTGTGAGGAACGGTATCAAAAGCCTTCTGGAAATCTAGGAATATAGAATCGATCTAAGATCCCTCTTCGATAGCACTCATTACTTCATGGGAATAAAGAGCTAGCTGTGTTGCACAAGAACGATATTTTCTGAATCCGTCTTGGTTATGTATCAATAAGTCATTTTCTTCAAGGTTATTCATAATGTTCGAGTACAGTATATGCTTCAAAATCCTACAGAAAATTGAGGTCACTGATATGGGTCTGTAATCAATGGCTTACTCCTATTTACATTCTTCAATATTGCTATGACCTGTGCTACTTTCCAGTCTTAGCTGATTAGTATACCATCTGGACCGGAAAATTTTCCTTTATTAAGTGACTTCAGTTGATTCGCAACACCTAAAGACATCTATTTTTATGTCACTCATGCTAACAGCTGTTCTGGTTTCGTATTCTGGATTATTTACTTCGTCTTCTTTCGTGAAGAAAATACGGAAAACTGTATTTAGTAACTCCGCTTTAGTGCCACCATCATTGGTAACATTTCCATCGCTATCGTGCAGTGACGGTATTGACTGTTTTTGCCACTTGGGTACTTTACATGCGACCAGAATCCCTTTGGATTTTCTACCATATTTTGAGACAATGTTTCATTGTGGAAACTATTAAAAGTATCTCGCATTCACGTCCAGTCTAAATTTCCAGCTTCCGTGAAACATAGCCAGTCTTGGGGATTTTGCATTATTCTGAATTTGGCATGATTTTTTCGTTGCTTTTCCAACAGTGTTCTGACGTGTTTTGTGTACCATGGTGGATCAGTCCCGTCCTTTATTATGCCGTATGAACCCATCTATTGCTGTCGACACTGTATCTTTGAAGTCGAACCATATCTGGTTTATGAAATTAGCTTGGAAGAAATGGAGACTCACACTTAGGAAGGCATCAAGCGAATTTTTGTCTGCTGTTTTAAATAGATATATTTTGCGTTTATTTTTAGTGGTTTTGGTTGACATGACCTTGAGCCTCGCTACAATAATCTTGTGTTCACTAATCCCTGTATCTGTCATGACGCTCTCTATTAGATCAGGATTATTTGTGGCTAAGAGGTCAACTGTGTTTTCGCAACCATTTACAAATCGTGTGGGCTCATGAACTAATTGTTCAAAGTAATTCTCAGACAAAGCTGTCTACCACCAGCTTTGAACATGTATTTTCGCCAACAAATCGAGGGTAGATTAAAGTCTCCCAATCTAAGGGGGCTGCTCAGATTATCACCTACGTAGGGTACTTATTTGTAATGAGATTCAAGTTTTCTTTGAAGCGTTCAGCTATTATATCATCTGAGTCGTGGCATCGGTAGAAGGAGCCAATTATTATTTTGGTTCAAATGGTTCAAATGGCTCTGAGCACTATGGGACTTAACATCTGAGGTCATCACTCCCCTAGAACTTAGAACTACTTAAACTAACTAACCTAAGGACATCACACACACCCATGCCCGAGGCAGGATTCGAACCTGCAACCGTAGCGGTCGCGCGGTTCCAGACTGAAGCGCCTAGAACCGCTCGGCCACAGCGGCCGGCTATTATTTTGGTACGGCTGTTGAGTATAACCTCTACCCATAGTAATTCGCAGGAACTATTTCAACTTCACTACAAGATAATCTACTACTAAACAGACACAAACACACAACCACCTACTTTATTTAATCTATCCTTTCTGAACACGGTATCCGCCTCTGTAAAAATTTCTGCATAATTTATCTCCGGCTTTAGCCAGCTTTCTGTTCCTATAACGATTTCAACTTCAGTGCTTTCAATCAGCGCTTGAAGTTCTGGTACTTTTCCAACACAACTGCGACAATTTACAACTACAATACCGACTGTTGCTTGGTCGATTCTCGTCGTTTCTTTGTCCTGTATCCTTTGAGACTGGAGCCCATTTTGATCTTTCCCAAGACTGTCTAACCTAAAAAACCGCCCAGTCCACGCCGCACAGCCCCTGATAGCAGACCTCTTCTGAATTGTTTCACTGTCTTCCTTTAATCCGATCTGTTGAGGATCCCAAACACCGAACAGTACTCAACAATGAGTCGCACTTGTGTCCTAAATGCGGTCTCCTTTACAGACGAGCCACACGTTCGTAAAATTCTCCCAGAGAATCGAAGCCCACCATTCGCCATTCGCCTTCCCTACTACAATCCTTACATGCTCTTGCTTCATGGGGTATCATGTGAAATTAGTGACTGAACTGAGGACTTTTTGGTGGGGAGGACGCAGCATATTATCTTGGCTGGAGAGTCATCGTCAAATGTAGAAGTAACTTCAGGCGTGTCCCAGGGACGTGTGTTGGGACCCTTGCTGTTCGTGTTGTATGTTAATGACCTTGCAGGGCATATTAGGTGTAAGGTCATGCATTTTGCAGATGCTACAGTTACCTAGAATAAAACGCTGTTTAAAAGACGCAGACAGACAGATCTTGATAAGATTTCAAGATGGTGCAAAGATTGACAACTTGCTCTAAATACTCATAAATACAAAATTGTGCGCTTCACAAAACGAAAAAACCAATCCTGTGACTATAATATCGTCTTATGGTGGGTGTTCCTCTTTGAAAGACCAACATGCGAAAATGGGGCATTCTTCCAGCTGATGGAGATACATCCTGCGAGTGCGGAACAACAAAAGTCCCGGCCCACTTGCTAATTTGTCCTCAACTTGAACAACCCTGCACAACGCAGGACCTGATCGAGGGAAACAACCAGGCCATCGAAGTCGCTACCTTCTGGAAACGCTGACCGGACACGGAAATGAATGAATATTAATGAGTCACTGCTGGAATCGGCTGAACCATACAAATGTCTGAGTGTAACAATTTGTAAGGATATGAAATGGAACGATCACATACGCTCAGTCGTGGGTATAGCAGGTGATAGACTTCGGTTTATTGGTAGAATACCGATTTAGTACAATCAGTCTACAAAAGAGATCACCTACAAATCACTCTTGTGATCGTTTCTAGAATACTGCTCAAGTGTGTGGGACCTGTACCAGATAGGATTAACAAGGGATATTGAACGTATACAGAGAAGGGCAGCACCCATTGTCACAGGATTGCTTGATCCCTGGAAAAGTGCCACAGAGGTGCTGAAGGAACTGTACTGGCAGACTCTTGAGGACAGACGTAAACTTTCACGAGGTAGTCTATCAAAAATTTCAACAACCGGCTTTAAATGACGACTCTGGGTATATACTACAACCCATATGTATCGCTCACGTGAGGTTCCTGAGGATAGGATTAGATTAATTACCGAACGCACAGAAGCATTCAAACAATGATTCTTCCTGCGCTCCATTCGTGAATGGGATGGAAAGAAACTGACACAATGGGACACAACCTCTGCCATGCACCTCAAGTTGGTCTGCAGAGTGTATATGTACATGTAGATTCCATTTCATATGACTTTTCAACGTCAAACCTAGATATTTAATCGATGTAGCTGTGTCAAGTAACACACTACCAATACTGTATTCTAACATATTGGCTTGTTGTTCCAGCTCATCTGCATTATGTTGTATGTTAACCAGGGGCCTAGAAACGACGGAGAGGCACCGTCCCCGCCGCAGCCGCAATGATTCACAACCCCACGACTACCGCAGTCCATTTCACCCCCCGCCGCCCCACACAGAACCACTCTTTCAGGGTTATCGTGCGGTTGTGCGATTCCGCCCTCGGTGGACCCCCCCCCCCCCCCCCCCCGGGAACGTCACGCACCAGACGAGTATAGCCCCTATGTTTCGTGGTAGAGTAATGGTGGTGTACGCTTACGTGGAGAACTTGTTTTCGCAGCAATCGCCGACATAGTGTAGCTGAGGCGGAATGAGGGGAACCAGCCCGCATTCGCCGAGGCAGTTGGAAAACCGCCTAAAACCATCCACAGACTGGCCGGCCCATCAGGACCTCGACACAAGTCCGCCGAGCGGATTCGTGCCGGGGACCAGGCGCTCCTTCCTACTCCGGAAAGCCGTGCGTTACAGCGTTCAGCTAACCGGGCGGGCGTCATCTGCATTAACTTACGTTTTTCTACATTTAGAGCCAGCTGCCATTCATCACTCCAGCTAGAAATTTTGTCTGCGTCGTCTTGCATCTTCCTACAGTCACTCAACTTCGACACCTCACCATTATCAACAAACAGCCGCAGACTGCCGCCCACGCTGTCAGTCAGATCATTATGTACCTAAAAAATAATAGCAGCCCGGCACACTTCCCTGCGGCAGTCCGGACGATACCCTAGTCTCCGATGAACACTCACCGTCCAGACAACATACTGGGTTCTGTTGCTTAAGAAGTCTTCGAGCCACTCACATATCTGGGAACCTGTTGCACATGCCCGTCACTGACATGGTCGTAAATTCCATAGTAAGAAAAGGAAGAGAAGGAAACGTAGTAGGTGAATATGGAATGGGGGTAAGAAATGAAAGAGGCAGCCGCCTGGTAGAATTACGCACTGAGCGTAACTGAATCATAGCTAACACTTGGTTCAAGAATCATGAAAGAAGGTTGTATACGTGGAAGAGGCCTGGAGATACTGGAACGTTTCAGATAGATTATAAAATGGTATGAGGAACCAGGTTTTAAATTGTAAGACCCTGACCACAATCTATTGGTTATGAATTGTAGATTAAACCTGAAGAAACTGCAAAAAGGTGGGAATTTAAGTATGTGTGACGTGGATAAACTGACAGAACTAGAGGTTGTAGAGAGTTTCACGGGGAGCATAAGGGAACGATTAACAGAAATTGGGGAAAGATATACAGTAGAAGAAGAATGGGTAGCTTTGAGAGATGAAATAGTGATGGCACCAGAGGATCAAGTAGGTAAAAAGACGAGGGCTAATAGAAATCCTTGGGTAACACAAGAAATACTGAATTTAACTGATGAAAGGAGAAAATATAAAAAGCAGTAAATGAAGCAGGCAAAAAGGAATACAAAAGTCTCAAAAATGAGATCGACAGGAACTTCAAAATGGCTAAGCAGGGATGGCTAGAGGACAAATGTAAGGATGTAGAGGCTTATCTCACTAGGGGTAAGATAGATACTGCCTACAGGTAAATTAAAGAGACCTTTGGAGAAAAGAGAACCACTTGTATGAATATCAAGATCTCAGATGGAAACCCAGTTCTAAGCAAAGAAGGAAAAGCAGAAAGGTGGAAGGAGAGTATAGAGGGCCTATACAAGGGCGATGTACCTGAGGACAATATTATGGAAATGGAAGAGGATGTAGATGAAGATACAATGGGAGATATGTTACTACATGAAGAGTTTGACAGAGCACTGAAAGACATGAGTCGAAACAAGGCCCCGGGAGTAGACAACATTCCATTAGAACTACTGACGGCCTTGGGAGAGCCAGTCCTGACGAAACTCTACCATCTGCTGAGCAAGATGTATGAGACAGGCGAAATACCCTCAGACTTCAAGAAGAATATTGTGGTGTCACCGCCAGACACCACACTTGCTAGGTAGTAGCCTTTAAATCGGCCGCGGTCCATTAGTATAAGCCGGACCTGCGTGTCGCCACTGTCAGTAATTGCAGACCGAGCGCCACCACACGGCAGGTCTAGAGAGACGTCCTGGCACTCGCCCCAGTTGTACAGCCGACGTAGCTAGCTACAGTTCACTGACCAATACGCTCTCATTTGCCGAGACGATAGTTAGCATAGCCTTCAGCTACAATTGCTACGACCTAGCAAGGCGCCATAGCTTTGATAAATGATATTGAGATTCTATTAATGTATCATCAAGAGCGATGTTCAACAAATGTGGATTAAAGTTAAGTATTCCAGAAGCTACGTACTTTTCTTTATAGCATTCATTACGTATCCTGTTTCAGACCTCACGCCAGCCTGCGTGAGTTTAAGCGCGTGCCTTTAGGCTTCCTCTCATTGTGTCTAGGCTGCCTTGTCTAGACACAACAAATATAACAATTACAATCCCAAAAAAAGCAGGTGTCGACAGATGTGATAATTACCGAATTATCAGTTTAATAAGTCACTGCTGCAAAATACTAAAGCAAATTCTTTACAGACGAATGAAATAACTGGTAGAAGCCGACCTCGGGGAAGGTCAATTTGGATTCCGTAGAAATATTGGAACACGTGAGGCAATACTGACCCTACTACTTATCTTAGAAGAAAGACTAAGGAAAAGAAAACTTACGTTTCTAGCTATTGACTTACAGAAACCTTTTGACAATATTGACTAGATTACTCTCTTTCAAATTCTGAAGGTGGCAGGGGTAAAGTACAGGGATCGAAAGGCTATTTACAAGTTGTGCAGACATCAGATGGCAGTTTCAAGAGCCGATGGGCATGAAAGGGAAGCAGTGGTTGGGAAGGGAGTGAGACAGGGTTGTAGCCTATCCCCGATATTATTCAATCTGTATATTGAGCAAGCAGTAAAGGAACCAAAAGAAAAATTTGGAGTGCGTATTAAAATCCACGGAGAAGAAATAAAAACTTTGAGGTTCACCGATGACATTGTAATTCTGTCAGAGACAGCAAAGGACCTGGAAGAGCAGCTGAACGCTAAGGACAGTGTCTTGAAAGGAGGATATAAGATGAACATCAACAAAAGCAAAACGAGGATAATGGAATGCAGTCTAATTAACTCGGGTGATGCTGAGGGAATTAGATTAGGAAATGAGGTACTTAAAGTAGTAAATGTGTTTTGCTATTTGGAGAGCAAAATAACTGAAGATGGTTGAAGTAGAGAGGATATAAAATGTAGACTGGCAATGGCAAGGAAAGGGTTTCTGAAGAAGAGAAATTTGTTAACATCGAGTATATATTTAATTGTAAGGAAGTCGTTTTTGAAAGTGTTTGTATGGAGTGTAGCCATGTACGGAAGTGAAACATGGACGATAAATAGTTTGGACAAGAAGAGTATAGAAGCTTTCGAAATGTGGTACTACAGAAGAATGCTGAAGATTAGATGGGTAGATCACATAACTAATGAGGAGCTATTGAATAGAATTTGGGAGAAGAGGAGTTTGTGGCACAACTTGAAGAAGGGATCGGTTGGTAGGATATGTTCTGAGGCATCAACGGATCACCAGTTTAGTATTGGAGGGCAGCGTGGAGGGTAAAAATCGTAGAGGGAGACCAAGAGATGAATACACTAAGCAGATTCAGAAGGATGTAGGCTGCAGTAGGTACTGGGAGATGAAGAAGCTTGCACAGGATAGAGTAGCATGGAGAGCTGCATCAAACCAGTCTCAGGACTGAAGACCACAACAACAACAACCTCTGACAGTGGAATACTTGTACCGGTACTGCTGCTGCTAATAAATTAGGCCACCCAACTTTCAGAAGTGGTAGTATGGACCGAAACAAGGACATTTATTAAAAAAATCATTACGGCCATATTTATTAATGTAAAAATCTATAAGCCGGCCCCGGTGGCCGTGCGGTTCTAGGCGCTGCAGTCCGGAACCGCGGAGCTGCTACGGTCGCAGGTTCGAATCCTGCCTCGGGCATGGATGTGTGTGATGTCCTTAGGTTAGTTAGGTTTAAGTAGTTGTAAATTCTAGGGGACTTATGACCTAAGATGTTAAGTCCCGTAGTGCTCAGAGCCATTTGAACCATTTTTGAAAATCTATAATTTTGCATGTGTAAAGCAAAAGTGCTGTGTTTTATCGGAAAAATATAATAAAATATGCAAGATTAATATTTTGCTTGGAATCTGAATTTTTAATGTTTTATTGTCTTTTTTATAAATAGCTACAACTCAAATTCTAATCATGCAATTAATCTGAAAATTTTATTGTAGAGTCCTGAGATGGTTATAAGACCACTGAGCTACAGTTATTAATTTATGGTACAAATTTTATCATTAACAGAGTTTTTATTTTGCGTATCCAAAATTAACTCTTTTTCTACAAACAATCATCTAAAAACCATAATGTAACTGCAGGATCCCGTATTTTTTAGTTCCAGTGAGACAGCAGTACGTTGCGAACAGTTCCTGAAGATTTCATAGCATTAGCGCGTATACTTTTTGAGAAAAGGCTTCTAATAACGTAAAAAATGTAAAACAGAGAAAATGTGGTTCAAGTATCTCAGAGCATGTGATAACCTAAAATTGCTTTCATAGGTACGAGTGTCAGTTTTTGTGGAGAAGAAAAATGAAAGTTCGTAGCCACACGAATTACAAACTAATTTAAAATCACAATCTACTGCCACTCTTCGCTCTTCAACAACAATCATGCATTCTGTATTTTTACAGCTAACACATGATCATGAAAACTTTATAGCCTGGTAGAGAAGCTATAAATCAATAAGTCTGAATCCAGTTGGAATCCATATCAACTTTATGTACGCATCTATACTATTCTCCTGTCCCAAGTTTCGATGCTGAAGCTGAGAGATTATGTTCTTCATTTCGAGCTATTTCATCTTTTTTATTGGTAAACCTCCGTTTCCGAAAATTAGTTTTTCCACCACCCATTATCCGTAAATCTTGACTTACACGTAAAGGTTTGCGAATTCAACGTAAATAAACCACATTCAAGAAAGTTTTCGGGCGAAGATATAGATGTTAGCCAGAGATACAGACGTCAGCCAAAGATATCGAAACAAAATAGTCTTCACACTGACAAAAATTCCCCTGAAGCAAGCAGTTTCACAAATGTCGGAAAATTTGTGAGTTGCCGACAGTGCAGAGTTAATCAATTCAACAATTTAAAGGCGTTGCTAAAGCTGCTATCACGATAAAATTCACACACAACATAGATCAAGAAAATAATATTTTTGAAAAATCGATTTTTTTACTAAAATCCATTACATCCCCCCTTATGAGCTATTAGTACTTGCTAATAGAGAAGATGTGTTGCCGGTCGCTGTGGCCGAACGGTTCTAGGCGCTTCAGTCTGGAACCGCGCGACCGCTACGGTCGCAGTTTCGAATCCTGCCTCGGGCATGGATGTGTGTGATGTCTTTAGGTTAGTTAGGTTTAAGTAGTTCTACGTTCTAGGGGACTGATGACCTGAGATATTGTCCCATAGTGCTCAGAGTCATTTCAACCATTTTTTGGAGATGTGTTTCCCACTAGCGAAGACGAACAAGTGCTCATAGCTCCTGAGTACTGCGTTTTAGAGCCCATGTTTACTAAATATTTTTTCCTTGTTTTGGCCCATACTACCATCTCTGAAATTTTTCTACCCTACAGTCTTAGAAACAATAGTATCAGTACATGTATTCCACTGTCACAGATATCAGAATGATTTGCGCTACTAACTTTCGACCGTTTCCGAACCAGGGGTCCTTACCTCAAATTGATACATTTATCCGTCTCCATCATGCTTGAAAGTTTGTAACATCATCGTGGGATCACCTTGTATTGATATACAGGGTGTCCGAAAAGTCTTTTCCTGATTACATAAATTGATAACTCAGGCTAGAAGTAAGATACAAATATGAAACTGGTGTCTAATTGTTTACAAACTGTCAAAGTTTTGTTCACACACCAGTAAACTTCCATATGAGCACCCTTGGTAGCACGTAGCACATCTAGGCGATATTCAATTTCCGTCCACACATTAGCCAACATTACTGGAGGGATCGATTCAACGACTGTGGTTATCCGTTGCCGCAGAGTTTCAAGATCTGGTACTCGTGTTCGGTAGACCTCGTCCTCGAAAAAACCCCATAAAAAGAAGTCTAATGGGGTTATGTCAGGAGAGCGTGGAGGCTAAACCGTTGGCCCATCACAACCAATCCATCGCCCAGGAAAGGTCATATCGAGATAGGCACGGACGTCCAAACTCCAATGAGGCGGTGCACCGTCTTGCCTAAACAACACATCGAGGTGATACTGAAGCAGCTGAGGAACAGCATACAGTTGCAACATGTCCAGATATACTGCAGATGTGATGGTAGCCTCAGCGAAGAAGAATGGCCCGATAATTCGATCGTCTAATAGCGCGCACAACAAACATTCACCTTTAGACTGCCTCTGGTGCACTCCATCACCTTGCCTGGGGGTTGTGAACCCCAAATGCGCACATTATGCCGATTCACTACTGCACTGACAAAAAAGGTCGCTTCGTCGGTAAAGGCAATTCGTCTGAGATAACCATCATCGTCCTCAATACGTGATAGCATTTCGACCGCAAAGTCATATCGACGTGTACTGCCATTGGGCAACAATGGAAGCGGAAGTTTACTGATGTGTGAAAAAACTTTGATAGTATGTAAACAATTAGACACCAGTTTCATATTTGTATCTTACTTCTAGCCTGAGTTATCAATTTATGTAATCAGGGAAAGACTTTTCGGCCACCCTGTACATTTACAGACACCGGCGCTTATAACTTTGACGCACTGTAGCATCGCTGGATGTTGGTTCCTACGTAAAACTTGATGAACTAATTCTACATCTACATCTACATCCATACTCCCCAAGCCACCTGACGGTGTGTGGCGGAGGGTACCTGGAGTACCTCTATCGGTTCTCCCTTCTATTCCAGTCTCGTATTGTTCGTGGAAAGAAGGATTGTCGGTATGCCTCTGTGTGGGCTCTAATCTCTCTGATTTTATCCTCATAGTCTCTTCGCGAGATATACGTAGGAGGGAGCAATATACTGCTTGACTCTTCGGTGAAGGTATGTTGTCGAAACTTCAACAAAAGCCCGTACCGAGCTACTGAGCGTCTCTCCTGCAGAGTCTTCCACTGGAGTTTATCTGTCATCTCCGTAACACTTTCGCGATTACTAAATGATCCTGTAACGAAGCGCGCTGCTCTCCGTTGGATCTTCTCTATCTCTTCTATCAACCCTATCTGGTACGGATCCCACACTGCTGAGCAGTATTCAAGCAGTGGGCGAACAAGCGTACTGTAACCTATTTCCTTTGTTTTCGGATTGCATTTCCTTAGGATTCTTCCAATGAATCTCAGTCTGGCATCTGCTTTACCGACGATCAACTTTATATGATCATTCCATTTTAAATCACTCCTAATGCGTACTCCCAGATAATTTATGGAATTAACTGCTTCCAGTTGCTGACCTGCTATTTTGTAGCTAAATGATAAGGAATCTATCTTTCTATGTATTCGCAGCACATTACACTTGTCTACATTGAGATTCAATTGCCATTCCCTGCACCATGCGTCAATTCGCTGCAGATCCTCCTGCATTTCAGTACAATTTTCCATTGTTACAACCTCTCGATACACCACAGCATCATCTGCAAAAAGCCTCAGTGAACTTCCGATGTCATCCACAAGGTCATTTATGTATATTGTGAATAGCAACGGTCCTATGACACTCCCCTGCGGCATACCTGAAATAACTCTTACTTCGGAAGATTTCTCTCCATTGAGAATGACATGCTGCGTTCTGTTATCTAGGAACTCTTCAATCCAATCACAGAATTGGTCTGATAGTCCATATGCACTTACTTTGTTCATTAAACGACTGTGGGGAACTGTATCGAACGCCTTGCGGAAGTCAAGAAACACGGCATCTACCTGGGAACCCGTGTCTATGGCCCTCTGAGTCTCGTGGACGAATAGCGCAAGCTGGGTTTCACACGACCGTCTTTTTCGAGACCCATGCTGATTCCTACAGAGTAGATTTCTAGTCACCAGAAAAGTCATTATACTCGAACGTAATACGTGTTCCAAAATTCTACAACTGATCGACGTTAGAGATATAGGTCTATAGTTCTGCACATCTGTTCGACGTCCCCTCTTGAAAACATGGATGACCTGTGCCCCTTTCCAATCCTTTGGAACGCTTCGCTCTTCTAGAGACCTATGGTACACCGCTGCAAGAAGGGGGCAAGTTCCTTCGTGTACTCTGTCTAAAATCGCACTGCTATCCCATCAGGTCCAGCGGCCTTTCCTCTTTTGAGCGATTTTAATCGTTTCTCTATCCCTCTGTCGTCTATTTCGATATCTACCATTTTGTCATCTGTGCGACAATCTAGAGAAGGAACTACAGTGCAGTCTTGCCATCTACAACCATTAGAACTGTGTAACATGAATTGTGAAACACCCTGTATATTGTAAATAGGACTCGGGCGACTATTTACTTGTCAGCTGCCGGGGTATAATTTCCTCGGCATGTTTTGTGCCGGCTTTTCGCAGGAATCGTAAACACCTTCACTTCTGCAAGAAGCGCGTCGCTGGCGAACCTCCTTATAGACCCTGGCCCAAAGCCAGACAGCCCTCTAAGCGACGGCAAAGATAAGATAAGCCCTTCTCTCCAGGCGGTGGGACAGGGCGAGAAGACGCTGCGGTAAGGTGCTGGACTGAGCTCTCTACAGAAACTCCAGACATTCGCAGAACCCGTTTATTCTGGATCTGGGGAACTACGACCACAACCATAGGTGGAAACATGAAAGAGCAAAAGACATACTTGTAAGGACCTAACATCTATGGCCAAGTACACGCAAACACAACGGTACAGGTGAGCCCCTGTTAATCAGCCACACTTACTGGATATCCAGTTGGAACACACTTGCCGAATAACTGGCACCACACAGGGAAGCCGTACCGTACACTACATGCAAACAAGCTATACACACAGGGAGATGATCCACGGCCGAATTCCCACTAATACACTCCTGGAAATTGAAATAAGAACACCGTGAATTCATTGTCCCAGGAAGGGGAAACTTTATTGACACATTCCTGGGGTCAGATAAATCACATGATCACACTGACAGAACCACAGGCACATAGACACAGGCAACAGAGCATGCACAATGTCGGCACTAGTACAGTGTATATCCACCTTTCGCAGCAATGCATGCTGCTATTCTCCCATGGAGACGATCGTAGAGATGCTGGATGTAGTCCTGTGGAACGGCTTGCCATGCCATTTCCACCTGGCGTCTCAGTTGGACCAGCGTTCGTGCTGGACGTGCAGACCGCGTGAGACGACGCTTCATCCAGTCCCAAACATGCTCAATGGGGGACAGATCCGGAGATCTTGCTGGCCAGGGTAGTTGACTTACACCTTCTAGAGCACGTTGGGTGGCACGGGACACATGCGGACGTGCATTGTCCTGTTGGAACAGCAAGTTCCCTTGCCGGTCTAGGAATGGTAGAACGATGGGTTCGATGACGGTTTGGATGTACCGTGCACTATTCAGTGTCCCCTCGACGATCACCAGTGGTGTACGGCCAGTGTAGGAGATCGCTCCCCACACCATGATGCCGGGTGTTGGCCCTGTGTGCCTCGGTCGTATGCAGTCCTGATTGTGGCGCTCACCTGCACGGCGCCAAACACGCATACGACCACCATTGGCACCAAGGCAGAAGCGACTCTCATCGCTGAAGACGACACGTCTCCATTCGTCCCTCCATTCACGCCTGTCGCGACACCACTGGAGGCGGGCTGCACGATGTTGGGGCGTGAGCGGAAGAAGGCCTAACGGTGTGCGGGACCGTAGCCCAGCTGCATGGAGACGGTTGCGAATGGTCCTCGCCGATACCCCAGGAGCAACAGTGTCCCTAATTTGCTGGGAAGTGGCGGTGCGGTCCCCTACGGCACTGCGTAGGATCCTACGGTCTTGGCGTGCATCCGTGCGTCGCTGCGGTCCGGTCCCAGGTCGACGGGCACGTGCACCTTCCGCCGACCACTGGCGACAACATCGATGTACTGTGGAGACCTCACGCCCCACGTGTTGAGCAATTCGGCGGTACGTCCACCCGGCCTCCCGCATGCCCACTATACGCCCTCGCTCAAAGTCCGTCAACTGCACATACGGTTCACGTCCACGCTGTCGCGGCATGCTACCAGTGTTAAAGACTGCGATGGAGCTCCGTATGCCACGGCAAACTGGCTGACGCTGACGGCGGCGGTGCACAAATGCTGCGCAGCTAGCGCCATTCGACGGCCAACACCGCGGTTCCTGGTGTGTCCGCTGTGCCGTGCGTGTGATCATTGCTTGTACGGCCCTCTCGCAGTGTCCGGAGCAAGTATGGTGGGTCTGACACACCGGTGTCAATGTGTTCTTTTTTCCATTTCCAGGAGTGTTTATAGCGATCCTGATTGTTCCAGGAATGCAGCTGCTGCAGCAAATTCGGATACGCCGCCATCGTCTGCCACGGTAATGACGCACGATACCAATACTAACAAACCCAATCTTGCATGAACTATCGCAGCTAGTAAGCCACTACTGCTCTTACTACCCATCCCACTGTCGAAAAGGTTTTTTTTCCCACGGCACTAGCCTTGGCACTTTTTCCCTCTGCTCTTCAAATCGCTACCCTCACTCGCGTTTCGTCCACTATCTATCACCTGATGGACCGTGTTAATGCGTAGTCTTACCCAGACGCACGGATAACATCACAGCCCAGCATCCTGTGAATGAGATTTTCACTCTGCAGCGGAGTGTGCGCTGATATGAAACTTCCTGGCAGATTAAAACTGTGTGCCCGACCGAGACTCGAACTCGGGACCCTTGCCTTTCGCGGGCAAGTGCTCTACCAACTGAGCTACCGAAGCACGACTCACGCCCGCTACTCACAGCTTTACTTCTGCCAGTATCTCGTCTCCTACCTTCCAAACTGGCAGAAGTAAAGCTGTGAGTAGCGGGCGTGAGTCGTGCTTCGGTAGCTCAGTTGGTAGAGCACTTGCCCGCGAAAGGCAAAGGTCCCGAGTTCGAGTCTCGGTCGGGCACACAGTTTTAATCTGCCAGGAAGTTTCACAGCATTCTGTGATCCATCTATTAGATAACTAACATGTTGACGGAGGTGACAGTAGAACTTTTGGTTTGGTCACCACGTTGGTGCGGGCGTGGAGGGGCCCCCATCTAAAAAAAAAAAAAAAACAATCGGGACGACGGCGGTTCAAATTCCCGCTTAGTTATCCAAAATTAGATTCTTCTGCAGTTTCCCCAAATCGTTTAACAAGTGCCGGGGTAGTTGCAGTTCACTTATGCATTGAAGCATGCGTTTCCCATCCTTTCATATACTATTTGTGAGCAGTCGCCGGCCAGTGTGGCCGAGCGGTTGTAGGCGCTACAGTCTCGAACCGTACTATGGAATGCTAGAGATCATTTATTTAATCATACTCTGATACAGAGACTGCGGTCTAATACTCGCTGTACCGTGCAACCACAGTTGCAGTATGCATCGTTTCGTCTTAGAGGTTGGTACTGTTCCTCATACGTCATGGCCCAGCGCCCTCCCCTACCATAGTCATTGGTAGTGTTGTGCCCGATTCACTCCTCTTGCTGACTCGAACACAATGGTACGGTGTTCGAATTGAGAGCTTGTCAACATGTTTACATACGCAAATGGCAACGGGCGGCGGACGGAAAGGTTGTATCGGTAGACCTATCCTCGCCGACAGCAACCACAGCATTTGCAACAGTGTTTCGCCGTTTGTCTAACAAGGGGAGGCCACGGCGTTTTGGAACGCGGATTTACTGCAAACTTCGTACAATCGTAGTACTCCATTAGGACAACAAAATGTGTAAGCAGTAACGCTTACTTCTCAAGCGTTACTGAGAAAATCACAAGATAATTTCGGTCGTTGAATATATACCTGTGAGTGGCCATTTTAACCAAGCAGCGGCTGCGGCCGAGTGGTGCCTGCACGGTAGCTCAGCGTGCTCGGTCAGAGCGTTAGCTACCCTTTATAATAAAATAACTGAGCGAACGGATCATCGAACAAACTGAATGGGTGTCATTGGACGTCCGCCCTGAACAAATTCAACGAACAATATAAACAATCTTTTTTTTAAAAAAAATCGTGTTTGGCGTTCAAGTCGCTGGATCGCTGGATCGAGTTGCGTTCGTCAGTTTTTTTTTTTTTCAACACAGTCATTTTCTTTATTATTTATATTACAACTGATATAATGGGGAAAGTATGTGTAATCGGATGAAATTTTATTAAATTTCCAATGTTATTTGTCAGTCTAATAATTTTTATTCATGTATGGAAGTGAAACATGGATGATAAATAGTTTGGACAAGAAGAGAATAGAAGCTTCCGAAATGTGGTGCTACAGAAGAATGCTGAAGATTAGATGGGTAGATCACATAACTAATGAGGAAGTATTGAACAGGATTGGGGAGAAGAGAAGTTTGTGGCACAACTTGACTAGAAGAAGAGATCGGTTGGTAGGACATGTTCTGAGGGATCAAGGGATCACCAGTTTAGTATTGGAGGGCAGTGTGGAGGGTAAAACTCGTAGAGGGAGACCAAGAGATGAATACACTAAGCAGATTCAGAAGGATGTAGGTTGCAGTAGGTACTGGGAGATGAAAAAGCTTGCACAGGATAGAGTAGCATGGAGGGCTGCATCAAACCAGTCTCAGGACTGAAGACCACAACAACAACAATAATTTTTATTATCACAAATAATGTAATATTCATAACTATCGACTAGTAAACGACCAAATGCATAAAGTCATACTAAAAATGTATGCTTGTCCGTCATTTGAGAAATCCCTTATACCTGCAAGGAGCCCGAAACGACTTGTGTTGTGTCACCGCCAGACACCACACTTGCTAGGTGGTAGGCTTTAAATCGGCCGCGGTCCGTTAGTATACGTCGGACCCGCGTGTCGCCACTGTCAGTGAATGCAGACCGAGCGCCGCCACACGGCAGGTCTAGTCTAGAGACTCCCTAGCACTCGCCCCAGTTGTACAGCCGACTTTGCTAGCGATGGTTCATTGTCAACATACGCTCTAATTTGCAGAGACGACAGTTTAGCATAGCGTTCAACTACGTCATTTGCTACGACCTAGCAAGGCGCCATATTCAGTTACTTCAAGAATGTATTCTGAACAGATAATATTGTGAGTCATGTACCGTCAAGAGCGACGTTCATCATTAATGGATTAAAGTTAAGTATAAAACTAATTACGTCCTCTTTCTGAATTCTAATTCCTTGTCATGTTCCAGACCTCACGTCAGTATAGTCCTTCCCTCCTCACGCCAGCCTGCGTGAGCTAAACGCGTGCATTTCGGCCTGCTCTAGTAACACGGTGTTGGCTCTTCTGCCAACCCAACAACTTGTTACCTCCAGGTTTGACCGGCACAGGCGGCTTTCGAAAGATGTACAACTAATCGTCGCTTTCGACATTACAAGTTGCAGGATGGTATGTTTCTTAAAAACTGGAATACATAAAGTTAAACGGCACAAGGTCGATTGAATAAATGCTATGTTTCCGCGTACGCAAGGTCTTTTGACGTTTTCTGTGGAAAAACAAACCTTGTTAAAATTTTCAAAAACCTCCCTTTCAGACGATAGTTTGGAAGTAAACCATGCATAACGCAGTATTTCATTAAAAATCGGCGCTGATTATTGGTTACGCAGTATCGAGTGTATTTTAATAGCGTCTTAAAAAAATGTTTTACATTGTTCGCTGAATTTGTTCAGGGAGTACGTCAGATGACACCCGTTCAGTTTGTTCGCTTATCTTTTTATTAGAAAGGGAAGTAACGCTCTGACCGAACACGCTGAGCTACCGTGCCGTCACCATTCGGCCGCAGTCGCTTCATGGTTAAGATGGCCACGCACAGATATATATTCGACGACCGAAATTATCTTGCGATTTTCTCAGTAACGCTTGAAAAGTACGCGCAACTGCTTACACACTTTGTTGTCCTAATGGAGTATTACGAGTGTACGAAGTTTACAGTAAATCCACGTTCCAACCGTCGTGGTCTCCCCTTGTAAGACAGGGTCGTTTCACGAGGCAGGAAATGTTCAAATGTTCAAATGTGTGTGAAATCTTGTGGGACTTAACTACTAAGGTCATCAGTGCCTAAGCTTACACACTACTTAAACTAAATTATCCCAAGGACAATCACACACACACACACACCCATGCCCGAGGGAGGACTCGAACCCCCGCCGGGACCAGCCGCACAGTCCATGACTGAAGCGCCCTAGACCGCTCGGCTAATCCCGCGCGGCAGGCATCAAATCATGAAGGACGTACCCGAAATGTTTGTACACCAGACTTGGAGGAAAATGTGATGCCGGCCGGAGTGGCCGTGCGGTTCTAGGCGCTACAGTTTGGAACCGCGAGGCCGCTACGGTCGCAGGTTAGACTCCCGCCTCGGGCATGGATGTGTGTGATGTCCTTAGGTTAGTTAGGTTTAAGTAGTTCTAACAAGGGAACCTCCCCATCGCACCCCCCTCAGATTTGGTTATAAGTTGGCACAGTGGATAGGCCTTGAAGAACTGAACACAGACCAATCGAGAAAACAGGAAGAAGTTGTGTGGAACTATGAAAAAAATAAACAAAATATACAAACTGAGTAGTCCATGCGCAAGGTAGGCAACATCAAGGAGAGTGTGAGCTCTGGAGCGCCGTGGTCCCGTAGTTAGCGTGAGCAGCTGCGGAATGGGAGGTCCTTGGTTCAAGCCTTCCCTCGAGTGAAAAGTTTCTTTTCGCAAAGTTATGATCTGTCCGTTCGTTCATTGACGTCTCTGTTCACTGTAATAAGTTTAGTGTCTGTGTTTTGCGACCGCACCGCAAAACCGTGCGATTAGTAGACGAAAGGACGTGCCTCTCCAAAGGGAACCGAAAACATTTGATAGCAAGGTCATAGGTCAACCGATTCCTCCACAGGAAATCACGTCTGATATATTCTATACGACACTGGTGACGGCATGTGCGTCGCATGACAGGAATATGTTGTCGACCCACCTAACTTGTACACTTGGCGAATGGGTAAAAAGATTCTTCTACCTTGCCCGATTTAGGTTTTCTTGTGGATATGATAATCACTCCCAAAAAAAGTGATGAAAACATAAGAGTTTGTCACACAAACTGCAACAAATGAATGCACAGTTTTCCCTGTGCTCTGTCAAAATACATGTTTTTAACGTTTTCAAATTATTCCGTGTGTAGACCGTCAAATCCTGCATATGTCCAAGCAAATCTGAACATGTACTGGAATTTTGGAGAGCAAAGTTGATTATGTGTTAGTGCGTGATCTTTGATAATTGTCTGAAAATAAAACATTAAACTTCTCACTCGAGGGAAGACTTGAACCAACGACCTCTCGTTCCGCAGCTGCTCACGCTAACCACGGGACCACGGCGCTCCTGAGTTCGCAGTATCCTTGATGTTGCTCATCTTGAGCATGGACTACTCAGTTTGTATATTTTGCTTATTTTTTCATAGTTCCACACAACTTCTTCCTGTTTTCTCGATTGATCTGTGTTCAGTTTTTCAAGGCCTATCCACTGTGCCAACTTATAACCAAATCTGAGGGGGGTGCGATGGGGAGGTTCCCTTGTAAGTTCTAGGGGACTGATGACCTCAGAAGTTAAGTCCCATAGTGCTCAGACCCATTACTGAAAATGTGATGGACACTGTGGAAGGCGACCGCCGTGCCAGTACCAGGCAGTTGGTCCGCCAGTACAAGGTAAGACAGACGACCATGTCGAACATTTTCCATGGCAGTTGTTACCATCCTTATCATTTACAGTGTGTACAGCTCTTACTAGCGCCAGACTTTCCACGTAGGGAGTAATTTTGTCACTGGTTTCTTCACCACGCATCCAGATTCTTGGAGGTATGTTATCCATCCTGCAGACGAGACCACCTTTATGCGGTACGGAATCTCCAATTTCATAGCAGTCATCTGTGGGATAGTATGAAGAACCCCCATGGTATGGTGGCACCAAATCATTAGCAACAGTGCAGCCGGAATGTGTGGGCAGAGGTAATTCGCGACAGTGTTTTGGGACCAGTCTTCCTTGCACATCGCCTAACAGGCTGGAACTATGGCGTTTCTTGGGGGGTGGCTTCGCCTCTCCTGCTGGAGGAATTGCCATTGATGATTCCAAAGGTTATGTGGCTGCTAAATGATGGTGCTGCAGCCCACTTTGCCGTTAACGTCCGCACGCATCTAAATCGTGTCTTCCCTGGTCGATGGATTGGACGAGGGGTCCAGTTGCATGGCCTGGTCTTTTACCGGATCTCAGCCCGTGCGATTTGTGGTTATTAGATCATCACAGTAGATTAAAACTGAAGAAACTGAAAAAGCATGGGATTTTAAGGAGATGGGGCCTGGAAAAAATGACAGAACCAGGGGTTGTAGAGAGTTTCAGGGAGAGCATTAGGGAACTATTGACAAGAATGGGGGAAAGCAATATAGTAGACGAAGAATAGGTAGCTTTAAGAGACGAAATAGTGAAGGCAGCAGAGGAACAAGTAGGTAAAAAGACAAGGGCTAGTAGAAATCCTCGAGTAACAGAAGATATATTGAATTTATTTGATAAAGGGAGAAAATATGAATACGCAGTAAATGAAGCAGGCAAAAGGCAATACAAACGTCTCAAAAATGAGATCGACAGGAAGTGCAAAATGGTTAAGCAGGGATGGCTAGAGGACAAACGTAAGGATGTAGCAGCATATGTCACTAGGGGTAAGATAGATACTTCCTACAGGAAAATTAAAGAGACCTTTGGAGAAAGAGAACCACTTCTATGAATATGAAGAGCTCAGATAGAAACCCAGTTCAGGGTGATGCACTTGAGTGCGATATTATGGAAATAGAAGAGGGTGTAGATGAAGTTGAAATGGGAGATATGATACTGCGTGAAGAGTTTGACAGAGCACTGAAAGACCTAAGTCGAAACAAGGCCTCGGGAGCAGACAACATTCCATTACAACTACTGATCGCCTTGTGAGAGCCAGACCTAACAAAACTCTACCATCTGGTGAGCAAGATGTATGAGACAGGCGAAGTACCCTCAGACTTCAAGAAGAATATAATAATTCCAATTGCAAAGAAAGCAGGTGCTAACAGGTGTGAATATTACCAGACTGTCAGTTTAACAAATCATGGCTGCAAAATACTGACACGAATCCTTTACAGACAAGTGGAAAAACTGGTAGAATCTGACTTTGGAGAAGATCGATTTGGATTCCGGAGAAATGTAGGTACACGCGAGGCAATACTGGACCTACGACTTATCAGAACATAGGTTAAGGAAAGACAAACCTACGTTTGTAGCATTTGTGGACTTAAAGAAAGCTTTTGACAATGTTGACTTCAATACCCTCTTTCAAATTCTGAAGGTGGCAGGGGTAAAATATAGGGAGCTAAAAGCTATTTACAATTTGCACAGTAACCAGGTGACAGTCATAATGGCATGAAAGGGAAGCAGTGGTTGAGAAGGGAGTGAGACAGGGTTGTACCTATCCCCAATGTTATTCAATCTGTATATTGAGCAAGCAGTAAAGCAAACAAAACAAAAATTCGGAGTAGGAATTAAAATCTATGGAGTAGAAATAAAAACTTTGAGGTTCGCCGATGACTTTGTAATTCTGTCAGAGACAGCAAAGGACCTGGAAGAGCAGCTGAACAGAATGGACAGTGTCTTGAAAGGAGGATATAAGATGAACATCAACAAAAGCAAAACGAGGATAATGGAATGTAGTCGAATTAAAGCACATGACGCTATGGCAATTAGATTAGGAAATGAGACACTTAAAGTAGTAGATGAGTTTTGCTATCTGGGGAGCAAAATAACTCATGATGGCCGAAGTAGGGAAGATATAAAATGTAGACTGGCAATGGCAAGGAAAGCGTTTCTGAAGAAAAGAAATTTGTTAACATCGAATATAGATTTAAGTGACTGCAAGTATTTTCTGAAAGTATTAGTATGAAATGTAGCCATGTATGGAATCCAAACGTGGACGATAAATAGTTTGGACAGGAAGAGATCAGAAGCTTTCGAAATGTGGTGCTACAGAAGAATGCTGAAGATTAGATGGGTAGATCACATAACTGATGAGGAGATATTGAATAGAATTGGGGAGAAGAGAAATTTGTGGCACAACTTGATTAGAAGAAGGGTTCGGTTACTAGGACATGTTCTGAGGCACCAAGGGATCACCAGTTTAGTATTGGAGGGCAACGTGGAGGGTAAATGTCGTAGAGGGAGATCAAGAGATGAATACACTAAACAGATGCAGAAGGATGTAGGTTGCTGTAGGCAGTGGGAGATGAAGAAGCTTGCACAGGATAGAGTAGCATGGAGAGCTGCATCAGAACAGTCTCAGTACAACAACAGGCCACCTCCAAAGTATTGTGTATGCAGATGAGGAGATACTGGAGCAGCATATTCATGCTGCCTTTGACACTCTCCGAACGTAACTTGGCCGATGTGGAAGTGTAGGACAGAACATGCTACGGAACGTAGAAGCATGCGTTGAGGCACATGGAAACCTATTTCAACACATATCGTATCTGTGACTGCATGGTACCGCAGCATCTGTAACAATGTTTGAGAAAATGAATGGTCTCTAGTATGGAAACCATGTATTTCCGGACAGTAGTTCAGCACATCTTTTTTGTTCCGTATCGCCTCATCGACCAATCACTAGATTTTGTACCCGGTGGGAAAAATCGTCCTGTCTTTGGCGCGTGCACAGTGGCACTAGACACGTGCTGCTTACGCTTCTGCAAAGAAACTGAGTACGATGGCTGATGTTCTCAGAATTTGAGGTTGAACTTCAACTGCATCAAAAGCAAAGAATGAGAAAAGTGATTAATCTGAATCAGATGTGTGCCTTTCCGAACGGAAACATGTATGTCGCCTTCCTAGCATATACAGACGAATTTCGCATATAAAACATACATATCAAAGATCACAAAATATTGCTCCAGTAGTTGGACCATTACAGAATACGGGGAGTAGCTCACAGTTGTTTTACCTCTTACTTTAGCAACAGGCAGCAAAAGGTCATTATTCACAATGTTGGTAACGGCTGTGATGTGAGGTCTGACTGGGGTACTGTGAAGTGAGGGGTGCCCCAGGGATCAGTGTTGGGGCCGCTCCTGTTCCTTATTTACATAAATGATATGCCCTCTAGTATTACGAGTAACTCTAAAATATTACTGTTTGCTGATGACACTAGCTTGGTTGTAAAGGATGTTGAGTGTAACATTAGCTCGGTTTCAAATAGTGCCGTACATGACCCAAGTTCATGGCTTGTAGAAAATAAAATAACCCTAAATCACAGTAAGACTGAGTTTTTACAGTTTCTAACACACAATTCAACAAAACGAGACGTTTTAATTTCACAGAACGGGCATATGATTAGTGGAACTGCACAGTTAAAATTTCTAGGTGTTCAGATAGATAGTAAGCTGTCGTGGAAAGCCCACATTCAGGATCTTGTTCAATGACTTAAAACTACCATTTTTACTGTTCGAACGGTATCAGAAGTGAATGATCGTTCTAGACGACAAAACTGGTCTACTTTTCTTACCTTCATTCACTTATGTTGTATGGTATTATATTTTGTGGTAACTTTTCCCATTCTCAAAAGGATATTTTTGGCTCAGAAACGGGCAGTTCGGGCAATAACTGGTGTATGTTCACAAACCTCTTGTCCACCCCTGGTCACGAGTCTGGGTATTTTGACATTGGTCTCTCAATATATGCTCCTGCACCGTTTTCAATTTGAAATGTTTGATTACCCACAATACAGCCCGTAATTGTCTCCCTCTGAGTTTCATCTCTGCTGACACGAATCGTTGGCTATGAAGACAACATTTCGGCACAGAAAACGAGCTGCAGGCCAACGTAGAGAATTGGCGCAAAGCACTGGCGGCTGTCTTCTATGATGAGGGTATTGGAAAGTTGGTACAACGCTACGACAAATGTCTAAGTCAGTACGGCGACTGTGCAGAGAAATAGCTGGAAGGTGTAGCTAACTGTTACAGATAAATCGTTTCTGATTTTCACTGTGGTTTCCGTTTCGCGATCAATTGGAACTTACATTCTAGAAAGCGTCATGATTAAAATGTTCTTTCGCACCAAGTTTACTAGTGCAAGTCAGAATATTTTGGGTAATGCACAACTCACCAACATTAGACTAAGTAAGAATATTCCCATCAACGGAACAAAAGGGGGGGGGGGGGGGGGGGGGCTCTGAGCACTATGGGACTTAACTTCTGAGGTCATCAGTCCCCTAGAACTTAGAACTACTTAAACCTAACTAACCTAAGGACATCACACACCTCCACGCCCGAGGCAGGATTCGAACCTGCGACCGTAGTGGTCTCGCGGTTCCAGACTGTAGCGCCTAGAACCGCTCGGCCACCCCAGCCGGCATCATCAATGGAACAATCAGACAAGGCTTTCCCTTATCTATTGCGCTTTATCTAATAACTTTGGATGCTCTCACCGTTCGATATGTTATTTCAAGGAATTTTGGTAGGAAGTGGACGGCCCATATGCAGAGCTTATGCAAGTGATTGGGTATTTTCATGAGATGTTCAAGAGATGTTAACGTCTGATAGACGTGCGTTTTTGCAATCTTTTTTTTTAATAATATTTGATCCTGCAATGGTGTCTTTTTAATTTTTTTCTGACAATGTCACGCCCTGTTGGTCCTTAATTTTGTACATCGAAAAGCACGCTGATACTTGAAAAGGGGATGGGAGAAAGGTATTTCTGTTTTATTTTCTTAAAAACTGCAGTCTCTCTCAAGGAAGGAGTCCTTTTTCCGCATAGACCGTCTAACTTGGCTTGTTTGAATGCCCTGCACGGGCCAAAGAAGCCCCTTTATTTATTCTCCCAAGCAGCAGTACCAACCTTTGAAACTTTGCCTCTCTTGCAGGTCCCTCTACGAGTCACGAGCCAGCTTGCTGCATACGGGCTACTTGCCAGGACAGTGAGTTGTTCACGCAGCAGTTTTGCGCGGCCGCATTGGCCAGAATGGCGAGCGCCGCTTTCCGCCCTCACAAAGTTGGGCCTCCAAGCTTCGGTAGAGGAGTTGTGTGTTCCTGACGTCCTTGGGTAAGCATGCGTTCCTAGTGGACACAGATTTACACTAAGTCGTGATACGTGTAGTAAGTCAGGAGTCCCGTGGAAATCCCTGATCTTTCTTGTTCTCCAAATTATTATTACCTCAATTTTTTTATCCTTTTGTGTGTGTGATTCATTGACTGTTGAGTTGTGTCGGACTCAGCATCCGAGCTTTGTCCGTTAATTCGATGCCATGCACGTGGAGACACTTGATAACCACGTTAAGTAAATTCATCCGCTTTTCAAGCATTTGTTTCACTTTCAGCGACTTGTGAGATTCAATATTTAGCGAGTGGAATGAATACTTTCGGAACCGTTAATTGTTCGGGATACATGACCTTGTTGCTTTGTTACTGATCTTAAGATCACGTGGCGAGACACTTGAAAACTTAATAAACATATGTCCATTAGCCCGAGCTTAGTGCTGAATGACCATACACCTTACTCGCCACATCTAACTGCAGATACTGCTCACAATCCCATCAAGGCATTGTCATAAATTACCCCTCTTACACACATGCCCCTATTTCCCTTAAATTTCTCTTGTTGTGTTAAGAAAATTACTTTGTATAATCATAGCTGCTTACCTACTTAATCTCACTAGTTTATCTTATCTGTTCGTAATTTAGGACCTATTAAGGACCAGATAGTGGAAACAACAAATAAAAAGGCATGGGAAGAGTTTACAAAAAAACTTGATGAAGATGTGAAGAGCAATAAGAAAATGTTTTATAAAATGATGAACAATAAAAGGAAGCCTTCTGAAGTACCAGTAAAGATCGAAACAGAGGATGGTACTGTTCCGTTTACTTTCTGTACTAACTACGATAGCACAGCGTTTAAATCATTAAGCAAATTGTTTCGTTCATATATACCGTATTCTATTGACAGTAAGACGCCCTTTTTTTCTTTGAAAAACCGCCTCCAAAACACAGGTGCCTCTTATACTAGAAATTAATGTAAAAATATCCAGGGTTTCATTTAAAATTCTGGCCTGTCATCAAAACAGACATATATCCGATGACGCAGGAAACCTATCTCTATCTGGCAACACTGGATTCATCTGGCAGCAGCAGTGCAACGTTGCGACGAACTTGAGTTGCGCAAATTCACAGGCTTGCTTACACTGTCTGCTTGTGCAACCATTCTTGACCATGTGTAGGGTAAATTAGCGCAAGCATCAGGCTTGCACAGGCAGCTTCACTCTTGACCGAATTTCGATTATGCGTGCTTGTGCAAGCCTCCAACAAGCGTGTCCATGCTTGCTCGTGTGTGCCTAGGGTAGGGATAATGCACGACCGCATGTTGCAGGTCCTGTACAGGCCTTTCTGGGTACAGAAAATGTTCGACTGCTGCCCTGGCCAGCACATTCTCCAGATATCTCACCAGTTGAAAACGTCTGGTCAATGGTGGCCAAGCAACTGGCTCGTCACAATACGCCAGTCACTACTCTTGATGAACTGTGGTATCGTGTTGAAGCTGCATGGGCAGCTGTACCTGTGCACGGCATCCAAGCTCTGTTTGACTCAATGCCCAGGGGTATCAAGGCTGTTATTACGGCCAGAGGTGGTTGGTCTGGGTACTGATTTCTCAGGATCTATGCACCCAAATTGCGTGAAAATGTAATGACATGTCAGTTCTAGTATAATATATTTGTCCAATGAATACCCGTTTATCATCTGCATTTCTTCTTGGAGTAGCAATTTTAATGGTCAGCAGTGTATTTTGTTGTTCTTTTTGATTTCGAATGTCACTGACTACAAGGCATGGTGACCAGAACAGGTTCAAATGTCTAAGCTGCGAGCTACAGAATTGTGGATTTGCGCGGTAGGGTGCTAGCTGCCCCACACTAAGAGAACGGTATTTCGTAAGGCGAAGTCGGCAATCGTCAGTATCCCACGAGGAGCTGGGCAGAGCCCGCTACGGTGCTGGGGACTTCTTGGGGTCCCTTGGATGCTGCTGCGGCGACTCGTGCGTCGCAGAACTGCCCCACCCCCTCGGCAGCTCGGACCCGTGCGAGCTGCGCCGGAGAAATCAGTGTTAGGACGCGGCCGGGCGCGCCAGTACTCGGTATTGGATTCCGATGGAGTCCGCCAGTCGCCATCGCCGGCTGACCAACTTCTGCAAATGAAATCTCGCCTAAAGGCGAGCTGCCGCCTCATGGCTGAACCAGGGTACCTCCCCGATACTAATAGCTCCAGTAAGTATCACCCACTTTCGTTTCGATACAATGTATTCGATAATATCACAATATCGCAAGAAAAATTACAGTATCGGTGTCGTAAGTATTGAATAAAAGGGGCAGAAAGGGGGTCGAGGCCCTACTCTAAGACATTTTTTCAAATTAACGTGGGAGAAAATGTACACCAAATACGCCTTTCAGAAGGAAGCGCACTCACTCACAATCTTTCATAGGCCTCGATTTTCAATTATTGTTTTTTTTTGTACATAATTGCATCTGCTGTCCATAGCCGTCTTCGAATCTGTGGCTGGCCTTCGTTTCCAAAAAATCATGTTTTCAACCATTTTTAAGCCTCAGATAATAGAATTTTCACGTATTGATCCGCAAAATATATGCAATTGCATCATTCATTCATAATTGGTATAGCCGTCAATTAAAATCAGTGGATATCGCGGTTATAGCAATCATTATCAATCATCAATCAATTTAATTAACAATTTTAACGTGGATATTTTAGTTGTTCAAGTAGTGTAAAACTTTCAACCTCTTTATCTTGGATACGGATATAGATATCAAGAAAATTTTCAAGCTCCAGATAGGGATCTTAAATGTTTCAGCCATTTGCTGTTCACAACCATCTTCGATGTCTCGGCTCGATTTTGGTCGTTTGGCGACGCTGAAAATATAGTTAAAGTCCAAGATGCTACTGCAGGCGGGTGTGAAATGAATGTGCGCAACGGAAAATGATAAACGCTAAAATGATGATTTGGCCCTGTCTGACTACCCCCTGAAGCAGATCTTAGGATCTCTTTATTCTTTTTAACATATAAATTACAATCTAGACATAAATAAATGATTAAGGCAACTAACACTACTAAATGATAAAAGTTGTTTCTTATTATACATTTATTGTAGATTAAAGAAAAATACTCTTTATTACAAATGTCAATATTTCCTAAGTAAAATTATTAATCAATTGCCCAACTCTGCCCCTTTTTATGGCCACGCGATCTAACATAAATAACGCGAAATGACTGACATTACCTATGTATCAAACACTAGAAGACACTACTTCCAAAGATTATCTACGGTGGTGTGGAACCTCAGTGGAAATAAACCAACGTGATCACAGCTGTTTAGCTTTATAACCCTAATAAGCCGAAACAAGTTGCGATATCACCGTATGTACTGACTGCGACCGGTCCGTCGAAGAAATAGTTCTCGTCTGCGACAATGGAAAAACTCTTGCCACGAAATAAACTCTTTCAAACACTAGGACGGCAGAAGGCGGTCCTCTGACTAATATACTCTAATACTGTCTTCTTCTCTCTGTGTTCCACGGACGAGAAACGCGAACTCCCAGCCAAAAGGACGGAGTTCAGATAACGTCTCAACGTAAGTATAGGCAGAAGAAGTGCTCTCAATTACTGAACGCTGCCTACTCAACGACGACTTTCAACCCGGACTTGAAGTCCAGAATCGTATAGGTTCGCAACAGTACAGTGCCTAACTGTTCTGAGAGCAAAGACAGCAAATCCATCTGTACCAACAAAGCTGATACTGAGCGACCGTCACACACGGGCGCTCAAAACAGATGACCTCGTCTCTCCACAGCTGACTTCCCAGCAAAGCTCGGCCCCCCACACTCGTAATTCCGAAAACCAATCATATTCCCGCAACCACGGAGTATTCTCGCTCTCTACAGATTCTACCGAACGCCGACCAACCATTTTTTAGTCTTGTCGTCTAGCGCGGAAAGTTTGCGAGGAAAACCCTATACTCGTACAGTGGTACGCTTCTGAGTAAAAATCCTTGGAAATAACCCAGCCTGCGTGGTTTCCGAGGTGCCGCTTCTTCGTTCCTCTCACCTGCGTCAAAGAGTTGCAGAGTTCCTGATTATCCCTCCGGTTCTCCTATAATAGCGGCCGGTCGTCACCCTATTGTGCTCCAGAGCTCAGGTGCAATGACGTCCGTCTAGCTACTTCCTGTGTTTAAGCAGGACCAACACCTGTGAGGGCCTTCCACCCAGAGCTTGAGTTCTGCCTGCCGCTTCATCTTCACTAGCTTTCCAGCCTCTACTCGTATAGGCAATTATTCATTACGCCGTTCTGATATAGACAATCCGTCACCATTCATGCAATAAGCATTAACAGTTATTTACAAGGCACACGTGACAATGTCAATCTCCTTTAAATTATCATACACTGCAGGCTATTAAAATTCCTACACCAAAAACAAATGCAGATGATAAACGGGTATTCATTGGACAAATATATTATACTAGAACTGACATGTGATTACATTTTCACCCAATTTGGGTGCATAGATCCTGAGAAATCAGTACCCAAAACAACCACCTCTGGCCGCAATAACGGCCTTGATACGCCTGGGCATTGAGTCAGAGCTTGGATGGCGTGCACAGGTACAGCTGCCCATGCAGCTTCAACACGATACCACAGTTCATCAAGAGTAGTGACTGGCGTATTGTGACGAGCCAGTTGCTCGGCCACCATTGACCAGACGTTTTCAGTTGGTGAGATATCTGGAGAATGTGCTGGCCAGGGCAGCAGTCGAACATTTTTTGTATCCAGAAAGGCCCGTACAGGACCTGCAACATGCGGTCGTGCATTATCCTGCTGAAATGTAGGGTTTCGCAGGGATCGAATGAAGGGTAGAGCCACGGGTCGTAACACATCTGAAATGTAACGTCCACTGTTCAACGTGCCGTTAATTTGAACAAGAGGTGACCGATACGTGTAACCAATGGCACCCCATACCATCACGCCGGGTGATACGCCAGTATGGCGATGACGAATACACGCTTCCAATGTTCGTTCACCGCGATGTCGCCAAACACGGATGCGACCATCACGATGCTGTAAACAGAACCTGGATTCATCTGAAAAAATGACGTTTTGCCATTCGTGCACCCAGGTTCGTCGTCGAGTACACCATCGCAGGCGCTCCTGTCTGTGATGCAGCGTCAAGGGTAACCGCAGCCGCGGTCTCCGAGCTGATAGTCTGTGCTGCTGCAAACGTCGTCGAACTGTTCGTGCAGATGGTTGTTGTCTTGCAAATGTCCCCATCTGTTGACTCAGGGATCGAGACGTGGCTGCACAATCCGTTACAGCCTTGCGGATAAGATGCCTGTCATCTCGACTGCTAGTGATACGAGGCCGTTGGGATCCAGCACGGCGTTCCGTATTACCCTCCTGAACCCACCGATTCCATATTCTACTAATAGTCATTCGATCTCGACCAACGCGAGCACCAATGTCGCGATACGATAAACCGCAGTCGCGATAGGCTACAATCCGGCCTTTATCAAAGTCGGAAACGTGATGATAGGCATTTGTCCTTCTTACACGAGGCATCACAACAATGTTTAACCAGGCAACGCCGGTTAACTGCTGTTTGTGTATGAGAAATTGGTTGGAAACTTTCGTCATGTCAACACGTTGTAGGTGTCGCCACCGGCGCCAACCAGGTGTGAATGCTCTGAAAAGTTAATCATTTGCATATCACAGCATCTTCATCCTGTCGGTTAAATTTCACGTCTGTAGCACGTCATCTTCGTGGTGTAGCACTTTTAATGGTTCTAATGGCTCTGAGCACTAGGGGACTTAACTTCTGAGGTCATCAGACCCCTAGAACTTAGAACTACTTAAACCTAACTAACCCAAGGACATCACGCACATCCATGCCCGAGGCAGGATTCGAACCTGCGACCGTAGCGGTCGCGCGGTTCCAGACTGTAGCGCCTAGAACCGCTCGGCCACACTGGGTGGTCAATTTTAATGGCCTGTAGTGTATATACGATGTACAACCTATCAAATGATACCTAATTGTGGTTGTAGTTCACGGCAAAGTATGTGGATCAGCGCTTGTAAGGTGCGAAATTATAGCCACCTTACAAAAGAACCCCTTTCTTACAATTTTTCCAGGAACCGCCCTTGAACTAAGTCCCGTCAAGCCTGTCGTAGACAACATAAAATTCAAATAGAACCAACCGATTTGCGCTATTTGCCTAAGCAGGAGGGAGTATGTAATATTCATAGTTTGACGCTGTACTGAAGGATAGTCACACTAAGACGATCTTTCTGTTGGGTACCCAAATGGTTCGTATCCCAGGGCTAGCGGGAAAACTGGATGCTATCTTCCCATCACCAAATGCACCCAAGGTATGAACACCGGAAAATTCCGTTTTAATACACGGCGTTTTGGAACATGTTGGTAAGCATACTGTCGCATGCATACGCATACGTTAAGGCGAGTTTGTTTGGGTAGCGTTATGGACTCTGCTTTTATGATTGTGCTCTCATTTCTGTTTATTTTGTAATAATACTTCTGTTTAACACAGACCCGACAGGTTAGCCGAGAGTGCTAATGCGCTGCTTCCTGGACTCGGGTAGGCGCGCCGGCCCCAGATCGAATCCGCCCGGCGGATTAACGACGAGGGCCGGTATGCCGGCCAGCCTGGATGTGGTTTTTAGGCGGTTTTCCACATTCCGGTAGGTGAATACCGGGCTGGTCCCCACGTTCCGCCTCAGTTACACGCCCCACAGACATTTGAAAACGTTCGCACTATTTCATGACTTACACTGGACGCAGACAGCTAGGGTACGCTGATTCCATCACTGGAGGCATGGGGTGGTGGCAGGAAGGGCATCCGGCCACCCTCTCCAATTAACACTGCCAAATCCGTCATAACAAAGCCGACCCCGCGTTGGAGCGGGACGAAGGCCTGAGAAAGAAAGAAAGAAAGCAGAACTTCTGTTTAACACACGCTTGATATAATTGCAAATCATTTCCGATAAATAAAGAAGGTGGCAGTTTTTGTGCATGAGTCTACTAAAGTTGATATCGCTGTAGTGGTGTTTCAGACCGAAACCACCCCTTTATACCCGAATGACACATTAAAATTAAAAACAAACCTTACATTCCCTTTTAACTGGTTTAATTCTGTAAGGACAACATAATTTCAATTAATTTTAAAACGAAAGGTAACTCGTGCCTCAAAGGCTTAATGTTGGTTCTGAACAATGGTGGAACCCTACAGGTGAAGGAGATCTGTTTGTGCCTGTTAAAAATTTTCGCCTGAAGAGAGAATTGGATCCAAATCCTTGTCCTGAGTGCATCTCGTCACCATTCGTAAGGTATTCATTGCGCTGCAGCCGAACTGTTAGTGCGATGTGTCCGTATGATGCCTCCATGTCAATGATTCGACCTTTCTCAGAGTCCGGAAGACGGCAAAAAGCTGCCCATGTTGGTATGCTTTATTACACAGAGGGGTCCAAAAAAATGTATCCACTGTTTAAAAGTCTATAACTTGCAAACTAATTGACGGAGTTGTCTCATTTTTGGTGAAAGTGTAGCTTAAAGCCCAACTTAAAGATATCACTGTAGGTATTCGAAATGGTCACCATTAACATCCACACACAAACGATGCCGCCGAACTGCAGCACGAACTACTGACTGCAACGTGTTCAGTTGGATATTTGCACATGAATGTACGATGGATTATCGAAGTTCATCCAATGTGCATGGCTTTTGTCGATAAACGACGTCCTATAGTGTTCCCCACAGGTAGAAGTCCAGAGGAGTTAGGTCTGAGTAACGTGGTGGATACTCCACAGCACCTCTACGGCCTATCCAGCTTCCTGGCAGATTTTCGTCGAGATACGCCCTAACACGATTTTGGTAGTGGACTGGGGCACCATCTTGTTGAAAGTAAACTCTTTCGTCTCCATACAAGTCTCGGATGGCAGGTGAAATGGATGTCTGAAGCTTCTGAAGGTACACCTCACCGGTAACTATGCCGTCAAAGAAGAATGGCCCAATCAAGCCCCGGTAAGACATCCCACACCACACATTTACTCCTGGCAAATTCTGCCTCATCAGACCACACCATCATCTCTGCAAACTCTTCATCGTTGCGCACCATGTTAGTAAACCACTCGCAGTACTCCAATCTACGATCTGGGTCGTCCTTGTTCATTGCGTGTAGCAATCGTGGGATGTAGCACTTCCACTCTGCTGCCTTCAAAATTCGCCAAACACTTGAGCGACTCACTCCAGTTTCACGGGCACACTGTCTCACAGACTTCTGTGGTGACGGAGTGAATTGTTGTAACACATGACGGGAATTAGCTGGACTTGTTACTGTTACAGGTCGTCCAGATCGTTGTTTGTGTACATCTTTAACACAGCCTTCGGCTTCAGATTTGTCTCGAATGCGACGAATCGTTAAATGTGGCGGTGGCTCTGTTTGATACTCATTTCACCATTGCCGTTGAACCTCATTAATGTTTTCGTACTTAAAATACCACTTCAAAACTGTCTTTCTTTCATCGAATGTAAGTCTTGCGCCAGCCATGTTTACTCAAGTAACTAGGTGAAATTACGAACAAAACACGACTATCTGGCGACTGTCATCTGACAAAACAAAACAACGAAATACAACGCTCGTGTGTCGATTGCCGGAATTACAAACTATTACACTACCAAAGATAAGACAACTCCGTCAATTAGTTTGCCAGTTATGGACTTTTAAACAGTGGATACATTTTTTTGGGCCCCTCTGTAGTCTCCATTACAAAAGTTCCAGTAACGGAGGATACACCCAACAGGCATCATGTACTCACGCCACTATTCACATGTAGGAATGGCATTTTTCTGTATAGAACAATATCAGCCTTAAGCTCACGCGAGGATGCTGTCTTAATGAACATATCCTACAAGCGAAAACAACTGACGGGGAGAAAACGGCATGCGCCATAACCCGATTTCCCAGAAACTTTGCTCAGTGGAAGAGGAGTCAAAAGAAGCAAACACGTGTCGCGGCTCCTCCGTAGATACTCGACCGCTTCTGAGAAAAAGATCGTCAAAGATTTCGAGTTTGTTTGTGCCTTTTACAGCCCGATATCATCAGATGAAATGGTGGCTAAGAGGCTAACGTCGCAGCTTCTTATTTTTGCGCCCGATTTTCGAATCCCGGTGATTGTTTTCAGGTATTCTATTTTATGTTATTTTATTTCATTTATCTATCCACGTCAGTAGAAGGTTACTAGACGGATGTTTCTTATCGAGATGGCGGATACAAGTACGTCATATCAATTGTAAAATTACGATTGGGTTTCACAAATAAGTGTCACAGATTTATTATATAACACGTGTATGGTATTTTCAAGTGTTAAAATCGTTTTAAATTCTCGTATACTTATATTTCATTCTTATATCAATTCTGATATTAATTCTTACATTTTATTCTTACGTTTATTCGTCAGGAAGATTTAGTGCATTCCATTCGATATAGAGAATGTAGAATCATTCGAAACACACGTAATTCCCAACACCAGGAGCACCGAGAGAAGGCAGCTTTACCATTGTGACACTTCTTCGTATGAATCTCGCTTGGAAAAGAAACGACGTTAACACCGTTGAAGATTTCAAGCGTTGGCCGGCCGGAGTGGCCGAGCGGTTCTAGGTGCAACAGTCTGGAACCGTGTGACCGCTGCGGTCGCAGGTTCGTATCCTGCCTCGGGCATGGATGTGTGTGATGTCCTTAGGTTAGTGAGGTTTAAGCTGTTCTAAGTTCTAGGGGACTGATGACCTCAGCAGTTAAGTCGCATTGTGCTCAGAGCCATTTGAAATATTTCACGTGTTGACAATAATTTCGCGACAAACCACCCATAACGCATCACTTCAGCGAAAACTGGCACTTGCAGTTGATTATGAATCAATATACGTTACAGAAATTTCACCGAAAACAATTTCAAATAATTTTCTCATTTATTTATTGTTCTTTTTTTTATATAATTCCTTCACCAGACATACAAATAGTAGACTAATAAAGACAACGTTATTTCAATACACGTTTGAAAACGTTCGTGTAGTAATCTCCTACGGACAACGGTAGATCTATCCATTTCAGTAGAAGGTTATTACACGGATGTTTCTTATCAAGAAGGCGGATACAAGGACGCCATATCAATTGTAAAATTACAACTAGATTTCACAATAAGTGTCACACATATATTGTATAACACATGTATGGTATTTTCAGGCGTTAAAATCGTTTTAGATTCTCGTATTCTTATATTTCATTCTGATATTAATTCTTATATTTTATTCTTATGTTTATTCGTCAGGAGCCGCGTGGGATTAGCCGTACGGTCTTAGGCGCTGCAGGAGGAGGAGGAGGATATTGGTGTTTAACGTCCCGTCGACAACGAGGTCATTAGAGACGGAGCACAAGCTCGGATTAAGGAAGGATGGGGAAGGAAGTCGGCCGTGCCCTTTCAAAGGAACCATCCCGGCATTTGCCTGGAGTGATCTAGGAAAATCACGGAAAACCTAAATCAGGATGGCCGGACGCGGGATTGAACCGTCGTCCTCCCGAATGCGAGTCCAGTGTCCTACCACTGCGCCACCTCGCTCGGTAGGCGCTGCAGTCATGGACTGTGCGGCTGGTCCCGGCGGAGGTTCGAGTCCTCCCTCGGGCATGGGTGTATGTGTTTGTCCTTAGGATAATTTAGGTTAACTAGTGTGTAAGCGTAGGGATTGATGACCTTAGCTGCTAAGTCCCATAAGATTTCACACACATTTGAACATTTTATTCGCCAGGAAGATTTAGTGCATTCCATTCGATCATAGCGAATGTAGAAACATTCGAAACACAGTAATTCCAAACACCACGAGCATCGCGAGAAGGCAGGTTTACCATTGTGACGTTTCTTAGTATGAATCTCGCTTGGAAAAGAAACGTCGTTAACACAGTTGAAGATTTCTCGCCTTGACAATAATTTAGCGACAAACCACGCATAACGCATCACTTTACCGATAACTGGCGCTTGCAATTGATTATGAATCAATATACGTTACAGAAATTTCATCGAAGACAATTCCAAATAATTTTCTCATTTATTTGTTTTTTTTTTTTTTTTAATTCCTTCACCAGACATCGAATTAGTGGACTAATAAGGACAACGTTATTTCAATACACGTCTGAAAATGTTCGTGTAGTTTTCTTCTACGGACACTGGTAGATCTATGAAAAACACAAATAAAAATAATAATCGGATTTCGAACACAGGACGAAAAAGTGCGAAGCCGCGACATTAGCGACCGTGCCACCGCTTCGGTTGAACTGCTCAGTCGCTACTTAACCTGTGCGAGTGATGGACGTACGCTCGTATGCCGTAGATCTGCCGAGCTGCCTACTCTTGATTGCGTTCACCCACGACACACAGCTTCCACCCCCAGGTTTCATGGTGTGAATGGCCATCATTTACAACTGGCGGTCACATTTGACTTTTCTGCAGGGTAAAGTTATCAATGCCCACTACACTGCGCAGCTTGTTATCCCCATGACACTGGCGCAGTTCCTCGACAGGAAGGTGGCGCGGTTTTTCAGCAGGACAAAGCACGTCCACATGCGGGTGCTGCTAGGCAACGTGCTCTCCGTAGAGTAAAACAACTGCTCTGCGTAGCACGACCTCCAGATCTCTCGCCACCTGAACACGTCGATCTGTTGTAGAATTTTTGAACATGTTTTTTGCTCGCGTATCATGTCGTTTCTGCAAACCCAGAATCTACTCTGTAGGAATCAACATGGATTCCGGAAACAGCGATCGTGTGAAACCCAACTCGCTTTATTTGTTCATGAGACCGAGAAAATATTAGATACAGGCCATTTTCCTTGACTTCCGGAAGGCGTTCGATAAAGTTCCGCACTGTCGCCTGATAAACAAAGTAAGAGCCTACGAAATATCAGACCAGCTGTGTGGCTGGATTGAAGAGTTTCTAGCAAACAGAACACAGCATGTTGTTATCAATGGAGAGACGTCTACAGACGTTAAAGGTGGCGTGCCACAGGGGAGTGTTATGGGACAACTCCTTTTCACAATATATATAAACGACCTAGTAGATAGTGTCGGAAGTTCCATGTGGCTTTTCGCGGATGATGCTGTAGTATACAGAGAAGTTGCAGCATTCGAAAGTTGCAGCAAAATGCAGGAAGATCTGCAGCGGATAGGCACTTGGTGCAGGGAGTGGCAACTGACCCTTAACATAGACAAATGTTATGTATTGCGAATACATAGAAAGAAGGATCCTTTATTGTATGATTATATGATAGCGGAACAAACAATGGTAGAAGTTACTTCTGTAAAATATCTGGGAGTATGCGTACGGAACGATTTGAAGTGGAATGATCATATAAAATTAATTGTTGGTAAGGCGGATGCCAGGTTGAGATTCATTGGGAGAGTCCTTAGAAAATGTAGTCCATCAACAAAGGAGGTGGCTTACAAAACACTCGTCCGACCTATTGCTCATCAGTGTGGGATCCGTACCAGGTCGGGTTGACGGAGGAGATAGAGAAGATCCAAAGAAGAGCGGCGCGTTTCGTCACAGGGTTATTTGGTAAGCGTGATAGCGTTACGGAGATGTTTAGCAAACTCAAGTGGCAGACTCTGCAAGAGAGGCGCTCTGCATCGCGGTGTAGCTTGCTGTCCAGGTTTCGAGAGGGTGCGTTTCTGGATGAGGTATCGAATATATTGCGTCCCCCTACTTATACCTCCCGAGGAGATCACGAATGTAAAATTAGAGAGATTCGAGAGCGCACGGGGGCTTTCCGGCAGTCGTTCTTCCCGCGAACCATACGCGACTGGAACAGGAAAGGGAGGTAATGACAGTGGCACGTAAAGTGCCCTCCGCCACACACCGTTGGGTGGCTTGCGGAGTATAAATGTAGATGTAGATGTAGATGTATGGGACATGCTGAAACGTGAACTTACTCATTCTGCAGAGCCTGCAAGAACCACTGCAGAATTGCAACAAAAGACGCTAGGTGCTAGGGACAGTCTATCGCAGGATGCCATTCGGCAGCTTTGCGATCATTTGCATGAGAGAATACACGGCTGCCTTGCCGTCAGAGAGGTGTGTGTACATGGTGTATTGATGTGAATGGTTGGACACCCTTGGTCTGAAATTCTTTTCATATACGTCTACAATGATGAACTACCTGGCGCATCAGTTGTGAATAAAACTGCCTTCTCCGTGAGCTGTTGCATTTTTTTCCGGCTGTGTATTATCGACAGTTTTTCGACTCTATCGATGTTCGGGCAATAATGAAAGCCCCTTAAAATATCAGGATAAATTTAAAGTACATAAAACTACTGACATACATCTGTGTAGAGGCAACGATGATTATCCGATAGGATAAACACGAGGGTAAATCAATTATTATCCGCAAAGTAGTTGTAAAATTTTATTGTAATCAAATAGGGAACTTACAAGAACATCATTTTTCGACATAGTCTCCTTGCGTTTCAACGCACTTGGTCCATCGTTGTGCAAGCTTCCTGATGCCCTCGTAAAAGAAGGTTCTCGGTTGAGCTGCGAGCCGGGAATGCACGGCTTCTTTCACTGCTTCGTCCAAGGCAAATCGACGGCCCCTTAATGCCTGTTTGAGTGGACCAAAGAAGTGATAGTCAGAAGGGGCAAGATCGGGACTATATAGAGGATGATCCAGTACTTCAAATTTGAGTTTCTTGAGTTTTTCAGCAGTGTGGTCAGCAGTATGCGGACGGGCATTGCCATGCAATAACAAAACACCTTTGACAGCAATCCTCGGCGTTTGCTTCGATTTGCAGGCTTTAGCCTGGCAGTAAGCATCTCACTCTAACGTACACTGTTTACTGTTGTGCCCCTTTCCCCATAATGTTCCAGTACTGGACCCTGTGCCTCTCAAAAAACCGTAAGCATCAATTTCCATGCGGACGGTTGGGTCTTGAACTTTTTGTTGCACGGCAAATTTGGATGTCTCCATTCCATACTCTGCCGTTTACTCTCCGGCTCGTAATGATGGATCCATGTTTCGTCACCAGTAATGATCCTGTTTAAGAAGTTCTCCCCTTCGTTATCACAGCGATCCGAATGTTTTTTGTAGATGTCCAAACGCGTTTGTTTATGCAACTGTGTGAGTTGTTTTGAGATCCATCTTGCACAAACTTTAAGAAATCCAAGTCTGTTGTGGATGGTTTCGTACTCAGAACCGTGACTAATTTGCAGACGATGTACCATTTCGTCAATAGTTAATCGTCGGTCTAAGAGAATCATTTCACGTGAACGCTCAGTGGTTTCTTCATTTGTGGCGGTAAACGGTCGTCCGGCTCCTTCATCGTCCGGAACACTTGTGAGACCATTTCGGAATTTTTCAATGCATTCGTAGACACTCCGTTGTGGCAAAACACTGTTCCCGTACTGTACCGAAAGTCTTCGATGAATTGCTGCCCCTGATACGCCTTCCGACCACAAAAAACATATCACTGAACGTTACTCTTCTTTGGTGCAAATAGTCGAGCAGCCACGGTTAACAGCACGGCAGCGATAACAAAACTAACCTAGCAACTTGAAAATTGCAAAGATATAACAAAAAATAAACAAAGCATGCGTCATCAACATAAAACGACAGTACTACCAAAATAAACAAAAGTAGAACTAAATTGCGGATAATAATTGACTTACCCTCGCACATCCCCAGTAAGATCTCTATCGGAAAGGAGTTCGGCAAGATGAATCGTCTCTCCGAAACTGTTCGCCCTTGGGATGGAAGATGAATTCAAACCACTAGAGTGTAATAACAGAAGAAGAAAAGTCAGTGGCCCACATCTGTCTGCACTTTGCCAAAGATATAGTGCTTATAACTGTAGGTTTCAAAGACCTAGAGAGTATATTCAAGAACTGAAACTTCAAAATGGAAATATTGGTTAGGAAATGAACATCAGTAAAATCAAAGTACTAAGCCCAGACAACCAACCACGTACAGTTGGAAAGTAATCTACAGACAATATCGAGCAATAAGTTACATCTACGCTGGGCACAAGTTCAAACTAGGGGGAAAACCAGCCGGAACGCAGAAATTCCTGGCAGAATAGAACTGGGCTGGGCAGTTTCGGAAGCTAAGAGCCCATAGAGACTAACAAAGATGTTCCAAATAATCTGAGGCTAAAGGATACTATATGAACACCCTACCAGCTACAACCTACAGTCTGTGACCTATGACTCTAAGGCCCGTCTAAACAGCATGCACAATAAATACTAGAGCTACAATGAAATGAAAACCACTGGCTGCATACAGGCGTTAATATAAGTCAACGGGGACAGTTGAAAATGTGTGCCCCGACCGGGACGCGAACCTGGGATCGCCTGCTTACATGGCAGACGCTCTATCTATTTCTTTTTTTTTTTTTAATCTCACGTTGTTCGTTTTCGTTCGTTCTATCTGCTCGGGGCGGGGCAAGACACCCGATTCAGTTCCTCGTCGGTCCATTAACTCAGTTTTTTTTATTACAGAAGCAGCTAACCCTCTGACCGAACACACTGAGTTACCGTGCCGGCTTATTTTGTTCGCTATTGTGCGTTGCATCTGCCCGCGGCGGACGTCGTAAGACATCCATTTAAGTACGTTGTTGATCGATTAACTCAGTGTTTTTATTGCAGAGGGCAGCTAACCGTCTGACCGAACACGCTGAGCTACCGTGCAGATCCCATCTGAGCCACGGAGGACACAGAGGACAGTGCGACTGCAGGGACGTATCTCTGGCACGCTTCCCGTGAGACCCACAATCGCAACTAATTGTCCCGCACTATATTTATCGTGTCCCTGCCCATTATGCTCAATACTCGCGGCTTTACTGCCGATCCCCATGGGAGTTCGAGCACTGTTTGTACTTCTGCACACAATAAGATGGTCAAATGGCCGGTGAGCCTTTATATATATATATATATATATATATATATGAAGATGGTATCTGTTCTTTCGGAAATGTCCAAAAGAACAGATGCCATCTCAATACACTACTGGCCATTAAAATTGCTACACCACGAAGATGATGTAATACAGACACGAAATTTAACCGACAGGAAAAAGATGCTGTGATACGCAAATGATCAGCTTTTCAGAGCATTCACACAAGGTTGTCGCCGGTGGCGACACCTACAACGTGCTGACATGAGGAAAGTTTCCAACCAATTTCTCGTACACAAACAGCAGTTGACCGGCGTTGCGTGACGACACGTTGTTGTGATGTCTCATGTAAGGAGGAGAAATGCGTACCATCACGTTTCCGACTTTGATAAAGGTCGGATTGTAGCCTATCGCGGTTGCGGTTTATCGTATCGCGACATAGCTACTCGCGTTGGTCGAGATCGAATCACTGTTAGCAGAATATGGAATCGGTGGGTTCAGGAGGGTAACACGGAACGCCGTGGTGGATCTGAATGGCCTCGTATCACTAGCAGTCGAGATGACAGGCATCTTATCCGCATGGCTGTAACGGATCGTGCAGCCACGTCTCGATCCCTGAGTCAACAGATGGGGACGTTTGCAAGACAACAACCATCTGCACGAACAGTTCGACGACGTTTGCAGCAGCATGGACTATCAGCTCGAAGGCCACGGCTGCGGTTACCCTTGACGCTGCATCACAGACAGGAGTGCCTGCGATGGTGTACTCAACGACGAACTTGGGTGCACGAATGGCACAACGTAATTTTTTCGGATGAATCCTGGTTCTGTTTACACCATCATGGTGGTCGCATCCGTGTTTGGTGACATCGCGGTGAACGCACATTGGAAGCGTGTATTCGTCATCGCCATACTAGCGTATCACCCGGCGTGATGGTATGGGGTGCCATTGGTTACACGTCCCGGTCACCTCTTGCTCGCATTGACGGAACTTTGAACAGTGGACGTTACATTTCAGATGTGTTACGACTCGTGGCTCTACCCTTTATTCGATCCGTGCGAAACCCTACATTTCAGCTGGATAAGGCACGACTTCATGTTGCAGGTCACGTACAGGACTTTCTGGATACAGAAAATGTTCGATTGCTGCCCTGGCCAGCACATTCTCCAGATCTCTCACCAATTGAAAACATCTGGCCAATGGTGGCCGAGCAACTGGCTCGTCATAATACGCCAGTCACTACTCTTGATGAACTGTGGTATCGTGTTGAAGCTGCATGGGCAGCTGTACCAGTACACGCCACCCAAGCTCTGTTTGACTCAATGCCCAGGCGTATCAAGGCCGTTATTACGGCCAGAGGTGGTTGTTCTGGGAATTGATTTCTCAGGATCTATGCACCTAAATTGCGTCGAAATGTAATCGCATGTCACTTCTAGTATAACATATTTGTCCAATGAATACCCGTTTATCATCTGCATTTCTTCTTAGTGTATCAATTTTAATGGCCAGTAGTGTATATAAATACTGGAGTGACAGATGCTAGAAGTCAGTCTCAAGGGCAGGACATTAGAAGGAGAACAAAGGTAACAGACGTCCTAGAGGGAAATGCAAATCTGAAGCGGCAACTGGTCGGACCGTTGCCTCGTCAAGATTAAGACAGGTAGAGACCATGGGACGGCGAAAGTGGCAACGGAAAAGCCGAAAAGACGGCGTGACGAGATGCCAGTCCGATGGAAGGGAATCGTATGAATGCCTGGAGAACGTTAAGGGCTTATTTCAATAGTGCTACAAGTCCATTTTTGTTCATTGTGAGATGCAGTCCTAAAGTTAAATGAGCGCTGAAAAATCTGCAGTTGAGATACCAGAAATATTCAAGCATATGGCTTCTTGCTACAGATGAATCTTTCTTTCTGTTTGTTTGGATCATTAATTTCAGAATAATTATAGACAGATAAGAGGAGGTAAAGAACTTTTACCACTATTGAAATAAGCCCTTTATGCGTGGCGCCAACAATGAAGTGGGAGGAACTGGTGTTTTGTGTGACGGTATCTTTCGTGGAAAGGGTGCGATTCTTGCGCTTAAGAAAACGCTAAAAGCCGAAAGATATGAACAGATATTAAAACATTGTGTACTGCACACAGTGGAAGAACAATTCGGAGACGATGATTGTTTGTACCAGCATGACAATGCACCCTGTCGTAAAGCAGCCTCTGTGAGGGAATGGTTTGTGAACGATAATATTCTTGGAATGGTCTGGCCTACCCATAGTCCCGACCCGAACTCATTGGAACATCTTCTGGATGAAGGCTAACCGTGTACCTCATATATTATAAAATAAGGTAGCATGGTAGATTCTGATGCTATAACGAATAGGGAACTACACTCCAGCTTGTATAGTTAACGTATTTATTAAAGTATTTAGTTCCCCTATCACTATACAGTAGAATTCTACTGTATGAAACAGGCGAAATTCCGTCAGACTTCAAGAAGAATATAATAATTCCAATCCCAAAGAAAGCAGGGGTTGACAGATTTGAAAATTACCGAACTATCAATTTAACAAGTCACAGCTGCATAATCCTAACACGAATTCTTTACAGACGAATGGAAAAACTGGCAGAAGCCGACCTCGGGGAAGATCAGTCTGGTTTCTGTAGAAATATTGGAACACGTGAGGCAATACTGACCTTACGACTTATCTTAGAAGAAAGATTAAGGAAAGGAAAACCTACGTTTCTAGCATTCGTAGACTTAGAGAAAGCTTTTGACGATGTTGACTGGAATACTGTCTTTCAAATTCTAAAGGTGTCAGGGCTAAAATACAGGGAGCGAAAGGCTATTTACAATTTGTGCAGAAACCAGATGGCAGTTACAAGAGTCGAGGGGCATGAAAGGGAAGCAGTGGTTGGGAACGGAGTGAGATAGGGTTGTAGCCTCTCCCCGATGTTATTCAATCTGTATATTGAGCAAGCAGTAAAGGAAACAAAAGAAAAATTCGGAGTAGGTATTAAAATCCATGGAGAAGAAATAAATACTTTGAGGTTCGCCTATGACATTGTAATTCCGTAAGAGACAGCAAAGGATCTGGAAGAGCAGTTGAACGGAATGGACAGTGTCTTGAAAGGAGGATATAAGATGAACACCAACAAAAGCAAAACGAGGATAATGGAATGTAGTCGAATTAAGTCGGGTGATGCTGAGGGAATTAGATTAGGAAATGAGATTGTCGAAGTAGAGAAGATATAAAATGTAGACTGCCAATGGCAGGGAAAGCGTTTCTGAAGAAGGGAAATTTGTTAACATCGAGTATTGATTTAAGTGTCAGGAAATCGTTTCTGAAAGTATTTGTATGGAGTGTAGCCATGTATGGGAGTGAAACATGGACGATAAATAGTTTGGACAAGAGGAGAATAGAAGCTTTCGAAATGTGGTGCTACAGAAGAATGCTGAAGATTAGATGGGTAGATCACATAACTAATGAGGAGGTATTGAATAGAATTGGGGAGGAGTTTGTGGCACAACTTGAGTAGAAGAAGGGATCGGTTGGTAGGACATGTTCTGAGGCATCAAGGGATCACCAATTTAGTATTGGAGGGCAGCGTGGAGGGTAAAAATCGTAGAGGGAGACCAAGAGATGAATACACTAAGCTGATTCAGAAGGATGTAGGTTGCAGTAGGTACTGGGAGATGAAGAACCTTGCACAGGATAGGGTAGCATGGAGAGCTGCATCAAACCAGTCTCAGGACTGAAGACCACAACAACAACAATCACTATACATTTAGAAGATTATGCAAGTAGTGCTGGAGGAACGTAACGTTAGGCAAAGTGGGACATTCACCTTCAGTATAGACCCTTCCCTTATGCGTCCTGATCCACTGTGGGCGTTAACATGAAGTTCAATTACACCTTGGTTATTGGTACCGCCATGACGGTATTTTCTTCATAATGAACGTCTTTGATCTGGAACGTTTGTGTCTGTACAAAGATCTGTATTTTACGTTATAATTCCATATTAGTAGTGGTTACAGGACCGTCGGATGTTTGCAATATGGTATTGGCAGTGATAGTAACGACGTTCTCACCTGAGAAAATAAGACTATATGTCGCCAATGGTTAAACAATGTAAGAGATTATAGTTGTATTTTGGTGATGAAATAATGATGCCGATGTGTGCTGTTCCACGATTATTGCACAGTTACAACGATTGTGGAAGTGGACTCTAAATTCTTTGTTCAGTAGGCGCTTTGCTATTTGAACCACTACATGTAATAACCTTTGACATAGAGTATAGAACATTAATGTCCGTAGTATGAACAGTAACTAAACCCTCGCTGTGAATTTGTTTTTTCGTTAATATGGATAAATAGTATCATAGATCTTTACAAATGTACTGTTGCAATATGACTGACATTATTGCTCCGATCACATGATGCATTATCGCTAGATGCGTCCTACGGCTAATGGATGTCTGGTAACCATTATACCTATCATTACGAAGGAATTTCATGGTTATCTGTTTTATATATGGGAATGTGGATCTAGTTTGTGTCGAATCTCGTATATTTGGATTGATTCCCCTGGTATGAAGATTTTTCCGTTTAGTACTGAGTACAAGACAAATAGTTCATGTTTCTGTACTCGTTTATATGTACTACAGAGGTCACCATGTTGTGACTTCGGTGAAAGAACAAGCCTTCCTTAGACAGAATCTATACTTTGACACATTAGCATCTTTCGTTTGTACGAGTCAGTGCTATAATCCAGTATTGTACTAATCATTTGATGAGCCTTTTATTCAGTATAGTTTTACCCCCCACCACCACCACCATCATGATCGTTCTCGTAAATGAATGGATAGACAATATATTTAAATTAGTCATTTTATACAAGAACGGGTTTATAAAGATGGTGTAGTGATGATATAAATGTTAGACTTTAGTCGTCCAAGTAAGTGGGTGATTAGGCATTTCAATGATGGTTGTTAACTTATGTCAACCCTTCACTGGATTACGTATAACAATACGAGAGTTATACTTTGTATACCTTACTGTACTCTTCTTCAGTAATTAGTTATTAGAGCAACTACAAGTACTTTACATATGTGACGAACTGTTTTGACTGACAACACCCTGTTTACTGCTATTTGGAGCATTGTTATGTAGTTGATCGTTCTTTTACTAATGCGGGCATGTTAGAATTATATTATCTTAGACCAGGGTCACGGCCTTAAATGAGGCACCGACATTGAAATGGTACATTTTGGTGGCAAGTTAGCTTACATATTTCTTGTTGGAACGAGTAGATTAATGAATTGACTCATACGCATTTATTTTACATCATTGAGTACCTTTTAATATATTAACTGGGTTCCATACCATTCTTCCAATTTCTCCTCACTTGTGTCTTCGTATCGTTCTGAATGATGTTGTTTCAGTAACCTGTTTCACTTTGTTACTTTATAGTGATGGCGATACAGTGTTATGCAAACGTAAATCCCTTCCACCTTTCCCACCATTTACTATTTATAAACGATGGAACCATACTTACATATGTCTGATTGGCAATGCCTATTTTCCTGCCTGTTAGTTAAATTGTACACACAAAGAAGAGTTTTAGGGTATTATTGTTCGCTTTAACACAATTATAGTACTGTTTTATGCCTATATTATTATCTCTAAGAGTATCATCTCTAATAGTAATGGCTCCCAGGTAGATGCCATTTTCCATGACTTCCGGAAGGCGTCCGATACAGTTCCGCACTGTCGCCGGATGAACAAAGTAAGAGGCTACGGAAAATCAGACCAGAGTTTTTAGCAAACAGAACACAGCATCTTGTTCTCAATGGAGAGACGTCTACAGACGTTAAAGTAACCTCTGGCTTGACATAGGGGAGTGTTATGGGACCATTGCTTTTCACGATATATATAAATGACCTAGTAGATAGTGTCGGAAGTTCCGTGTGGCTTTTCGCGGATGATACTGTAGTATATAGAGAAGTTGCAGTATTAGAAAATTGCAGCGAAATGCAGGAAGATCTGCAGCGGATAGGCACTTGGTGCAGGGAGTGGCAACTGACTCTTAACATAGACAAATGTAATGTATTGCGAATACATAGAAAGAAGGATCATTTATTGTATGAATATAGCGGAACAAACACTGGTAGCAGTTACTTCTGTAGAATATCTGGGAGTATGCGTACGGAACGATTTGAAGTGGAGTGATCATATAAAATTAATTGTTGGTAAGGCGGATGCCAGGTTGAGATTCATTGGGAGAGTCCTTAGAAAATGTAGTCCATCAACAAAGGAGGTGGCTTACAAAACACTGTTCACCTATTGCTCATCAGTGTGGGATCCGTACCAGGTCGGGTTGACGGAGGAGATAGAGAAGATCCAAAGAAGAGCGGCGCGTTTCGTCACATGGTTGTTTGGTAAGTGTGGTAGCGTTACGGAGATGTTTAACAAACTCAAGTGGCAGACTCTGCAAGAGAGGCGCTCTGCATCGCGGTGTAGCTTGCTGTCCAGGTTTCGAGAGGGTGCGTTTCTGGATGAGGTGTCGAATATATTGCTTCCCCCTACTTATACCTCCCGAGGAGATCACGAATGTAAAATTAGAGAGATTCGAGCGCGCACGGAGGCTTTCCGGCAGTCGTTCTTCCCGCGAACCATACGGGACTGGAACAGGAAAGGGAGGTAATGGCAGTGACACGTAGTGCCCTCCGCCACACACCGTTGGGTGGCTTGCGGAGTATAGCTGTAGATATAGATATCTAGACTTATATACAGCCCCACTTTTAACCCCCACTTTTATTCTAATGTCTGGTATTGATCTATAACGGAAATAACCGTGTATATTTAACATCATGTGTACTTGTTTGTACCATAAAAATTGTTAATGTCAAAGTAAATTGCATCTTAGTGAAAATGAACGAAATGTAACTACTTTTAATGAAGTCATCCTATATATAATATGTTTATAATATATTTATTTTGTACACTAGCTTACAGACTACTGATGTCTCACATTGTTTGTTTTATGTATAGCGTTGTTATATAGGCCCTGAAGATGCCGATGACACAACGTCGAAACTAGTAGCCAAATAAATATAAAATCTTAAGTACAGTCGGAGGATTTTCATTTTTAACAAGAATCTTCTGGATGGTTGAGAACGCCAGACCCCAGCGACCATCTTCTCTAGTTTCACCTCTTCAGCCACTGGGCTGTAGTACTTACACAGACGACACCTCATTGGAAACGGCCCCAACAGTGGCGCTATTCGTCCACGAGACTCAGAGGGCCATACACACGGGTTCCCAGGTAGATGCCGTGTTTCTTGACTTCCGCAAGGCGTCCGATACAGTTCCCCACAGTCGTTTAATGAACAAAGTAAGAGCGTATGGACTATCAGACCAATTGTGTGATTGGATTGAGGAGTTCCTAGATAACAGAACGCAGCACGTCATTCTCAATGGAGAGAAGTCTTCCGAAGTAAGAGTGATTTCAGGTGTACCGCAGGGGAGTGTCGTAGAACCGTTGCTATTCACAATATACACAAATGACCTTGTGGATGACATCGGAAGTTCACTGAGGGTTTTTGCAGATGATGCTGTGGTGTATCGAGAGGTTGTAACAATGGAAAATTGTACTGAAATGCAGGAAGATCTGCAGCGAATTGACGCATGGTGCAGGGAATGGCAATTGAATCTCAATGTAGACAAGTGTAATGTGCTGCGAATACATAGAAAGATAGATCCCTTATCATTTAGCTACAAAATAGCAGGTCAGCAACTGGAAGCAGTTAATTCCGTAAATTATATGGGAGTACGCATTAGGAGTGATTTAAAATGGAATGATCATATAAAGTTGATCGTTGGTAAAGCAGATGCCAGACTGAGATTCATTGGAAGAAGCCGGCCGTGGTAGCCGAGCGGTTCTAGGCGCTACAGTCTGGAATCGAGCGACCGCTACGGTCGCAGGTTCGAATCCTGCCCTGGGCATGGATGTGTGTGATGTCCTTAGGTTAGTTAGGTTTAAGTAGTTCTAAGTTCTAGGGGACTGATGACCTAAGCAGTTAAGTTCCATAGTGCTCAGAGCCATTTGAACCATTGGAAGAATCCTAAGGAAATGCAATCCGAAAACAAAGGAAGTAGGTGACAGTACGCTTGTTCGCCCACTGCTTGAATACTGTTCAGCAGTGTGGGATCCGTACCAGATAGGGTTGATAGAAGAGATAGAGAAGATCCAACGGAGAGCAGCGCGCTTCGTTACAGGATCATTTAGTAATCGCGAAAGCATTACGGAGATGATACATAAACTCCAATGGAAGACTCTGCAGAAGAGACGCTCAGTAGCTCGGTACGGGCTTTTGTTAAAGTTTCGACAACATACCTTCACCGAAGAGTCAAGCAGTATATTGCTCCCTCCTACGTATATCTCGCGAAGAGACCATGAGTATAAAATCAGAGAGATTAGAGCCCACACAGAAGCATACCGACAATCCTTCTTTTCACGAACAATACGAGACTGGAATAGAAGGGAGAACCGATAGAGGTACTCAAGGTACCCTCCGCCACACACCGTCAGGTGGCTTGCGGAGTATGTACGTAGATGTAGATGTAGAACAGTGTTCGTAAAGGTGAAGGGTGGACACATTCACATTATTGTCTAGTATATGTCCCGATACTTTTGAATAGACAGTGTACACCCAGTAGTGGATTGGGATAAGCTGAAGAGGAAGATATCCCACAGGCATGGGAATATTGGAGTATAAGTTTGGCCTTCGGTGATGGAGTTCGTGGTGTAACACTCCCCCCTCCGTCGGTGCATATATGACGTCTCGTCCCGGTACAGTGGGCTGCCAAGTCTCTGCCTGCTTCTGTAATGTGGTCCGGACTTATCTGGATTCCGTTCGCCGTACCGGGTAGCGGTTTTTCTCACGGGGCGTGAGACGGCGCCGTTTATTACGGCGAGATAACGCCTCGTTAATGAACTGCCGCCTCGCGGCCGACCGGCGAAATTGCTTTTAAACAAACACTCTACACGAGTCGCCCTCGCCGACGTAATTCTCTCCTGCGCCCGGAACGTGCCGCTATGCTAACAGGCCCGGGAGAAACACAGTGCCGCTATAAACACGATAACTCCAAACCAAATAGCGCGTAAATTCTCACCTGTTTTAACATTTTCTCCACTATTTTTTTTAAGTGAAAGACATTAACGTATAGTTATTTTAGTTAATGGTCCGCCTCCGTAGCTGAGTCACTCTGCTTGACGCTGCAGATTCTGTTTTGTAATTAAAAAAAAAAAACTTGAGTGAATGGGTCAACAATGAGCTTCAACGAGTGTCAGGGGAAGTCCGCATCGAACAAATGCAACGAATAAGATGAGATTAAAAGAAAGTAGTGTGGGTGGATGCAGGCAACGGCCTTGCCGCAGTGGATACACCGCTTCCCGTGAGATCACCGAAGTTAAGTGCTGTCGGGCGTGGTCGGCGCTTGGATGGGTGACCATGCCGCCATGCGCTGCTGTCATTTTTCGGGGTGCACTCAGCCTCGTGATGCCAACTGAGGAGCTACTCGACCGAATAGTAGCGACTTCGGTCAAGAATACCATCATAACGACCGGGAGAGCGTTGTGCTGACCCCACGCCCCTCCTATCCGCATTCTCCACTGAGGATGACACAGCGGTCGGACGGCCCCGGTAGGCCACTCGTGGCCTGAAGACGGAGTGCTGTGTAGATGGCTGTCATGCGGAGGACCCGGGTTCGACTACCGATACTGCCAAGGCTTTTTTTCTTCTAGGGAGGACTGGTACAAGGTGCATTTAGCCTCGTGAAGCCAAGTAACGAGCTGCTTGATCGAGCGGTAGCGGCTCCACGCTCTGGAAAGTCAGCACAACGGCCGGGAGAGCGGTGTGATGACCGCATGCCCCTCCATACTAGGGCTGTCGATAAAATATCAATATATCGATATCCTTCGAAAAAAATCGGTATCAAAGATAATCATTTCGCAGAAATATCTCACGAAATGGCAAGGTCGGGTACAGATTTTTTTTATGTATATATATTACGAGGGTAATCCCAAAAGTAAGGTCTATTTTTTTATAAGTACATGGACCTGTTTATTTCTACAATGGCTTACATCAGTTTACAGCTTGAACATGTAGCTGTTTTTCGACATAATCACCATTTCTGTCGATGCATTATTGTAGACCCTTGTGGCAGTTTTTGTATGCCCATGTCATACCAGCTCGCCGCCATGCTGTTCACAAAGTTATGAACCTCTTCTTTCACCTCGTCGTCGGAGCTGAATCTCTTCCCGGCCAAATGTTCTTTTAACCTAGGGAATAGGTGATAGTCACAGGACTATAGGGTGGGTGTCACCTTCTGGTGACAAACCAGGTTATAATTCTTGCTGGCCGGCCGGCCGGAGTGGCCGTGCGGTTCTAGGCGCTACAGTCTGGAACCGGGCGGCAGCTACGGTCGCAGGTTCGAATCCTGCCTCGGGCATGGATGTGTCTGATGTCCTTAGGTTAGTTAGGTGTAATTAGTTCTAAGTTCTAGGCGACTGATGACCTCAGAAGTTAAGTCGCATAGTGCTCTTGCTGTTTCCTTTTCCTAGGATAAATCAACATCGCAGCCACGAATCTTCCGTCCTGTGAACAACAAACTACAGCTGTCATTGTTATTTACGTGTTTTGCGGATGTGAGCACTCCAATCTGGTGCTGTCCTTTATTTGCAATAATTTTTTAGTACGACGGTTATAATGATCTCGTCACAGGTATAAATTCTCTATACTGTTCTTTTTTTCGTCGATAACTTTAGTCAACAAGTAAAAAAAACTGTGATACCATAGTACACGATCCGGATGTGGCTTCCAGTTTCTTGAAACTTAAGAGCTAGAAATCCATCAAACCAATTTTCTCCAGACATTTCCGTTTCGTTCTAAAATGGATGCGGGCGTCCGTTTCGTTTTGCGAGCCGATACGCTAATCTGCGCAGTTCTTTCATAGTCATACCAAAAAGTTGCTTTTGCAAATTCTTAAAATATTTAACAAGTTCTAACCTTATTGAAAACACATTAATATTTCCGTTGATTTTGTGATCTGTTGATAGGAGTTTGTCAACTGTTGACAGAGGTTGCAAGTTTTCTTTTTTTACGTATCGTTTTAAAGCAGTCAAAGGCACGAGAAATTGTTTCGTTGCTTTTTCGTGGGGCATCGTTTCATTAATTTTTCTTCTTTATGGCCAGCAGCATAATACACGTGTCTGATAACGACATAATTATTAGAATAGATGCACCGAAACAGCTGCTTATAATAACAAATCTTCATTTATGACGGACTGTTTCGGTATTTATCTCCATTGTCAAGTACCTACGAATACAATTCTGGTGAGAACGTTATAAATGTGAATGTCATTTGTATTTAAATGACTGTATTGTACTCAGTCTAGGCTGATGTGATGTCCATATTACGTGGTTAGTGAACTGTTTTATAATTGTCACTCTTTTAATAACGTGGTAAATGACGCAATGTATTGAAAATAAAACGTTAATTAAGGTGTGACAGCTGTTTAACAGATTTTGCACAGAATACCCAAAGGCTTTGTAATGAACATTCTTTACAACACGAAAGTGGGTAAATCGGAAGTAACATATGCAACAACCAAGGACAATCGTAACAAATGTTGGTTAATACAACAATATCGCTGTTCATCTTCATAATCTTCGTGAACATACAGCTTCGTAAGAGTGGAACTGTCAAATTTCTGACATACCGTAATTAATGTTCTATTTTCGTCATTTACATTCTCATTAACACAATGACAGTTGTAAGACAGTTCAATATATGGATGTCACATCAGTCTAGACGTGAGTACAATATAGTCACCTAAATACAAATGACATCCACATCTATACCGTTCTCACCAAAATTGTTTCCGCAGTTACTTGATAATGGCGATAAATGCCGAAACAGTCTGCCGTAAACAAAGATTTGTTACTATAAGCAGCTATTTTGATGCATCTATTCTAATAATCATGTATTACTAATAACTGATTCAACTGCATGTTTTTCGTAGATTAATTTTGTCTCTCTCTGTAGATCATGACGTACCAACCGTATATGAGAAAGACAAAACATGCGGTAGAATCCGTCAGAAGAAGAATAAAAGGCAATCAGGGTGGAATGGACTATACCAGTAGACCATTCCGCCAGAGATACCTACAGGTAAGAACCTGCCCATTTAGGTGGACAAAACGCTGCTTGTGAAGAAAAAACTGTGACAGACTTACCTTAGTTTGAAATGGCCCAGCGTATTCAGCCACTTTTATGTGCAGACTACGTAACTGGCGCGCGATGACAGTTGCAACCTCATTAACAGGTTTGGTAATCACTTGTCAGCTGGAGCGCACTCTAGCGCCTCTACACGAATTAGACAACTGAGACCGTTCTTACCCGCTAGCCCATTCCGCCTCGGACTCCTCTATTGGTATTGTGCAGCCTAACATTTGTTCCACCTCTAGACCTGTCACGAAGAATTTCTTATGAACTAATAAAGGCGTTTCAAAACGATAATATATATCCACGAACAATAGGACAACAAGAACAGATTAGTCATGAAGATCTGTCTTAAAACGAGAAACACACGACAAGACACGTGTGTGCGAGGCATGATTTCATGCAGTGTTGAAATAACACAGCTTTTTTTGGTTGCTCTCAGGTGGGATCTGAATCAACAAACCAGGGGCTTCCCTGATGGAGTGTTGACCGTGACATCTGACATAAGACCTGCTAAAAGATGAAAGCTATCTAATCATTGCAACATTCGTTTCACATTTTATGTACAACTGAATTATTTCCGTTCTCTAAAAAGCTTAAAATAACCACAGATTAGTCGCTAAAACGCCTTTAAAATCTCCGGAAATGAGACATCTCGCAATACGTAAAGCCTTCTCTCGAGATTGAACTAAAAAACGCTAGATCTGGTGAAAAAGTCGTTAAGGTGATCGTCTGATCCTAAGTTCAGTGACCTTTATCGCCACTCAAAGGCCACACAGTGTTGCCATATCGAAACTCTTTGTCCAGAATTACAAATACTACAGTCAGTCAAATACCAGATACATTATTATGGGTCAACTTGTAATACAGTCGCTGTTAATTATAACGAGATTGCAAACAATAACCCTGAACACAGTAGTGATCATTCACATGTTTTAAACGAAACAGCATTTCTGTCTTTCGGCGTGTGTGGACAAAATCAGCGGGAATTAGGGACAGGGAATACTGATCCATTTCCTACTAGTCAAGCCCAGGTTAGTTGTAAAGTTGAAGATTACACTGACGTGATTAAAGTCATGGGATAGCGATATACACAATTACAGATGGCGGTGGTATCGCATATACAAGATATAAAATGGCAGTGCATTGTTGGAACTGTCATTTGTACTCAGGTGACTCATGTGAAATGCTTTTCTATGTCATTATGGCCACACGACGAAAATTACACTACTGGCCATTAAAATTGCTACACCACGAAGATGACGTGCTACAGACGCGAAATTTAACCGACAGGAAGAAGATGCTGTGATATGCAAATGATTAGCTTTTCAGAGCATTCACACAAAGTTGGCGCCGGTGGCGACACCTACAACGTGCTGACAAGCGGAAAGTTTCCAACCTATTTCTCATACACAAACAGCAGTTGACCGACGTTGCCTTCTGAAACGTTTTTGTGATGCCTCGTGTATGGAGGACAAATGAGTACCATCACTTTTCCGACTTTGATAAAGGTCGGATTGTAGCCTATTGCGATTGTGGTTTATCGTATTGCGACAATGCTGCTCGCGTTGGTCGAGATCCAATGACTGTTTGCAGAATATGGAATCGGTGGGTTCAGGAGGGTAATACGGAACGCCGTGCTGGATCCCAACGGCCTCGTATCACTAGCAGTCGAGATGACAGGTATCTTATGCGCATGGCTGTAACGGATCGTGCAGCCACGTCTCGATCCCTGAGTCAACGTTTGCAAGATAACAACCATCTGCACGAACAGTTCGACGACGTTTGCAGCACCACGGACTATCAGCTCGGAGACCGTGGCTGCGGTTACCCTTGACGCTGCATCACAGACAGGAGTGCCTACGATGGTGTACTCAACGACGAACCTGGGTGCACGAATGGCAAAACGTCATCTTTTCAGATGAATCCAGGTTCTGTTTACACCATCATGATGATCGCATCCGTGTTTGGCGACATCGCCGTGAACTCACAGTGGAAGTGTGTATTCGTCACCGCCATACTGGTGTATCACCCTGCGTGATGGTATGGGGTGCCATTGGTTACACGTTTCTGTCACCTCTTTTTCTCATTGACGGCACTTTGAACAGTGGACGTTACATTTCAAATGTGTTACGATCCGTGGCTCTACCCTTCGTTCGATCCCTGCGAAACCCTACATTTCGGCAGGATAATGCACGACCGCATATTGCAGGTCCTGTACGGGCCTTTCTGGATACGGAAAATGTTCGACTGCTGCCCTGGGCAGCACATTCTCCAGATTTATCACCAACTGAAAACGTCTGGTCAATGGTGGCCGAGCAACTGGCTCGTCACAATACGCCAGTCACTACTCTTGATGAACTGAGGTACTGTGTTGAAGCTGCATGGGCAGCTGTACCTGTACACGCCATCCACACTGGTTGACTCAATGCCCAGACGTATCAAGGCCGTTATTACGGCCAGAGGTGGTTGTTCCGGGTACTGATTTCTCAGGATCTATGCACCCAAATTGCGTGAAAATGTAATCACATGTAAGTTCTAGTATAATATATTTGTCCAATGAATACCCGTTTATCACCTGCATTTCTTCTTGGTATAGCAATTTTGATTCCCAGTAGTGTAACAGACTTTGGATGCGAAATGCCAGTTGGAGCTAGATGCATGAGACATACCATTTCGGAAGTCGTCAGGGCATTCAATATTCTGATATCCCCAGTGTTAAGAGTGTGCCAAGATCACCAAATTTCAGGCATTACCTCTCACCACGGACAAAGCAGTGGCCGACGGCCTTCACTTAACGACTGAGAGCAGCAGTGTTTGCGCAGAGTTCACAGAATTAACACACGAGCAACACTGCGTGAAATTACCATATTGGTTGGACCTCAGACGACTGGAAAACCATGGCCTGGTCAGATAAGACCCGGCTTCAGTTGGTAAGAGATGGTGGTAGGGTTCGAATGTGAGGCAGACTTCATGGAGCCATGGACCCAAGTAGTCAACGGGGTACTGTGCAAGCTGTTGGTGGCTCCATAATGGTGCAGGCTGTGTTTGCCTGGAATGAACTGAGTCCCCTAGTCCAACTAAACCTACGAATGACTGGAAATGATAATGCTTGTCTACTCGTCTACTTGGAGACCATTTGCAGCCATTCATGGACTTTCCCAACAGCGATGGAATTTTTATGGATGACAATTCACCATGTCATCCGGCCATAGATGTTCTCTATTCAAGAGCATTCTAGACATTTCAGGCGAATGATTTGAACTCCCAGATTGCCTGAAGTCAATCCCATCAAACATTAAGGGAAAATAATCGAGAGCAGTTTGTGCACAAAATCCTGTCTGGCAACACATGCGCAATTGTGGACGAGTGTGGAGGCAGCATTGCCCAGTATTTCTGCAAGGGACTTGTTGAGTCCATGCCACATTGAACTGTTGAACCACTCCAGGTGAAAGGAGGTCGGACACGATATTAGAAGGTGTCCCACGATTTTTGTCATCTCACTGCATAGCACAGCTGACACTATAAATGTCGAGGTTCGAACAGTTGACAACCTGATCATCAAAGAGATACTGTGATCACTGTCAGACTGTTTATGAGAAACAAATCAGAACTGCCCGTGTTGGAGGTCGTTCAGGGTGACGCGATGGGTGGTGCTCCAGAGCCAAGTCCTGAAATGAGATCGATGGTACACCAAGACCAACCATCTGCAGATTGACCCTCTGATAAAATACGAGGCTTGGAACTTGAATATTGACAACTATTTATTCACAACCGATACAAAAGAGTTACATGTTTGCACCTGTTACTGTCTTTCAAAGTAGTCACCAGCATTGGGTAGAACCCGTTGCCAGCGATGTGGATGATACAACCAAATGGAATAAGTTCATAGATATGTGAGTAGCTTGAAGACTTCTTAAATAATAGAACCCAGTATGTTGCCCTCTATGGCGAGTGTTCATCAGAGACAAGGGTATAATCAGAAGTGTTCCAGTGAAGTGTGATAGGATCTCTGTTATTCTCTATATATGAGGGTTGGAACTTAAATAGTGGCAACTATTTATTCACAACTGATACAAAAGTCACATGTTTTCACCTGTTACTGTCCTTCAAAGTAGTCACCAGCATTGTGTAGAATCTGTTGACAGCGATGAGGAAGGCGTAGTATACCGTTAGCAGAGCCTGTTCTGTTGATGGTGCGAATGGAGCGGTCTACTACCTGTCAGATCTCTGGAACACCTCTGAAGCGAATTCCACGAAGTGGTTCCTTCATCTTCGGAATCAAATCAGTCACAAGTCCGAACAGAACAGCTACAGCTTGCGCTATATGCGCCCGCGCATTGTCGTGCAAAATGATGGGTGGATTGTGCAGAAAGTGTCGCCGCTTCTTTTGCAAAGCTGGTCACAGGTGATGCTCCAAAAATGAACAGTAATATTGTGCATTGAGCGTCTGCCGTGGGGGGAACATAATGTGTTAGGATAACACCATCACAATCGTCCACGAGAATTACCGTAAATTTAGCCCACTCCATTCGTACCATCAACAGAACAGGCTCTGCTAATGGTATACTGCACCTTCCACATCGCTGGCAATGGGTTCTACACAACGCTGGTGACTACTTTGAGGGACAGTAACAGGTGCAAACATGTAACGCTTTTGTATTGGTTGTGAATAAATAGTTGCCACTATTTAAGTTTCAACCCTCCCAGCCAAATGATTTGGGTGACAGGGTGGGCAGCAATCTGTGGTTGTTTGTTGATGATTCCATGGTGTATGGTAAAGTGTCAAAGCTGAGTGACTGTAGGAAGATACAAGATGACTTAAGCAAAATTTCCAATTGGTGTGATGAATGGCAGCTAGCCCTGAATGTAGAAAAATTGTAAGCTAATGCGGATGAGTAGGAAGTTCAAACTTGTAATGTTCAGACACAGTATTACTGGTATCCTGCTCGACACAGTCAAGTTGTTTAAATATCTGGGCATAATGTTACAAAGAGAAATGAGGTGGAATGAGCATGTGAGAATCGTGGTAGGGAATATGAATGGCCGACTTTGGTGTATTTGGGAGAATTTTAGGAAATAGTGGTTCAGCTGTAGAGCAGATTGCATGTAGGATGCTGGTGCAACCAATTCTTGACTACTGCTCGAGTGTTTGGGATCTGTTACGGGTCAGACTGAAGGAAAACATCGAAGCAATTCAAAGCAGGCTGCTAGATTTGTTACCGGTAGGTTCAAACAACACATGTGTTATGGAGATGCTTCAGGAACTTAATGGGAATCCCTGGAGGGAAGGTGATGTTCTTTTCGAGAAATACTATTGAGAAAATATAGAGATCTGGCATTTGAACCTGAATGCTGAATGATTTTACTGGTGCCAACATACACTGCATGTAAGGACCACAAAGATAAGATGCAAAAATTGGGGCTCATATGGAGGCATACAGACGGTCATTTTTCCTTTGATTTGCAAGTGGAACAGAAACGAAAATGACATAGATGTAGATGTAGATGAAGACTCAATTCCATACACATAACAATCTGCCGTAGATCATGGTTCATCAAAAAGGAGACAGTTATGCACATTTCTCAGAGTGAGTCACTAAAACAATACAGAAAAGATAAAAGCACAAACATCAAATGCAGACTGGCTGACCTGAGTATGTGCTAACCAAATAGAAAAAAAGATTCAAATTGCTCTGAGCACTATGCGACTTCTGAGGTCATCAGTCACCTAGAACTTAGAACTACTTAAAGCTAACTAACCTAAGGACATCACACACATCCATGCCCTAGGCAGGATTCGAACCTGTGACCGTAGCGGTTGCTCGGTTCCAGACTGTAGCTCCTACAACCGCATAGCCACTCCAGCCGGCTACCAAATAGAAGTACCAAATAGAAGTCTTAAGTATATTTACTAGGGCTGGCTCATACACACACTTTTACAAAGAGGCATTGACTGTGTGATAGCTAGGCATGAACTCTTTACACATATAAGTTAGTTTCTAAGTGTGTATTTGTGTATTTAAGACTCAGTGTCAGATGGCGGTGTATAGAGAGAGACATTAGAATAATTTGTTAAACTGATAACCATATTATAGTTTATAATAATATAAGGGTCAAAATTATTAGGAGTTAGTAGCTTGGTAGGATAAAGAGATGCATTATCTCTTTCTTTCTTTTTTTCTTTTGCTCCTGCCTTTATCCCGCATTGTGCGCAGGGTTGGCAGGGTTAAGTGTGGATTTCGCATGGTGAATTTTAAGGAGTGGCCGGATGCCCTTCCTGTCGCCACCCCATGCCCCCGGGATGGAATTAGTGTACCCCAGCTGTCTGCGTCTAGTGTAAATTGTGAAATAGTGTGAATGTGTTTCAAATGTCTGCGAGGTGTGTAACTGAGGCAGGACGTGGGGACCAGCCCAGTATTCACCTAGGAGGATGTGGAAAACCGCCTAAAAACCACATCCAGGCTGGCTGGCACACCAGCTGTCATTGTTAATCCGCCGGGCGGATTCGATCCAGGGCCAGCGCGCCTACCCAAATCCAGGAAGCAGCGTGTTAGCGCTCTCGGCTATCCTGGCAGGTAAACAAATGCATTATCTAATTCAGTAAAATTAGGGTGCAAAAAGTATAGCTTCAAACCCAGGAATTAATCAAGCTTCAGGGCTCAAACAGTGAAAGTATTTTAAGTGTGGAAAATTACTTAGTGGGTTTTTGAAAAAAGTTAACTGGTTAATGAAAAGTGCAAAATTAGGATTATCCAATGACCTAAGCCTTTTTGTAAGTAAACTGTTATTAGCTCACACTTTGATGCTTATCTGCAAATGGGACACCTTCAATTAATGATTTATCCTAAAGAAAAATGTTTTACAGAAAACTAACAGTGCCACTGGAATCAGTAGATAGTAAATTATAATGTTAATAATAAGATTACATAAAATACTACATGAGTAATGATTTGACAATGTCAGGTATACATGATACATACATTAAGCTACTTGTATAATGGGTAGCATGTGGGGGCAGGGGCGAGAACAAAGGGAGGGGAAGATAATGATAAGTAATTCCGTTTTGCTACATTTCGACAGTCAGTAATGCTGTATCTTTAATAAATTTCTGTGTCTTTGTTTTGCAAACTATGCTGATAAATTTTGCTGGGCTTCACTCAGCAGAAGATCCCCAAATGTTAGAAATTTATAAAACTATTGCTGAGACCCAAATGGGAATGCTGTGACTGATCTAGTTGGTTGAATGGACAGTATTTTGCTGGAGGTGAAAGCAGCCAGTAGTATGCTCGAAGGCAGATGTCCCATCTGCCGTCCACTCTGCCAGTTGAAAGCTGTGCTCTTCACCAGCCAGAAGATGGTTGCAATAGTACAAGGATGCCGTGACTGCACCAGTCAGTGCTCGCCCATGGGAACCATGTTGTGTGTGAACTTAGGAGTTTTTTCATCATGCTACATGGTGGAGTCAGGGAGAATCTACTCATTTGATTTTGGACTCTAAATTTTGTTGCATAGCTGAAGCATTGTAGACATTATTAATTGTTTCTCAGGTCATGTTAACATATACTGCTTTGCGGTAAGTGTGTTATTTTCATATCAAGGAGCTTTAATTGAACATTGTTTTCAAGAGAAGAATCCACTTTAGAATGAGCTATTAAGCAAACTTTGCAAATGTAACTCGTAACTTCTCCATTTGTTTGTAAATCTATGAAAAGTGCTGCCTCTGAATGTCAACAGTGGGGGGAGACCTCTGTTGTATCACTGCATCCATAATTACTGTAAAGGACTTGTTCATACTACATGTTTTAGAATTTTAGCATATAGCTAGTGGTCAACAGAGTGTGTCTCTCTTCTACATAATTAGTTGCCACCACACAATACCCAGTTCATATCCACAATGGAGGAGTTGTTTTCCATGGATGCACTTGAAGGAGCCTGGAGATGGAAGCAATTGGAGCCTCTGCTTTTTCAATAAATTTCAGGTGACAGTACCATATGCCTCAGCTATCCCTGTAGAGTTAGATGGATAGTTTACACTGCCACTAACTACGGACTACAAAAACAGAACTGTGCACACCCTCATAGTATCGTATTTTGAGAGTTGTGAGTTATGGTTCTTGTAGAATGAGGAAATGTATGGACATCATCATAAAAATTTCAGTATATAAGATAATGTCTATGCAAATCTCTCATCAACTAGCTTTAACTTATGTCCCTGGCTTCGACCAGCAAACTTCTAATTTTCATTAGCTCAACATAAGCTGTAGCTCTGATGGTAAATTTAGTTTCAGGGCAGCTAAAACTGATTATATCTCTTAAGATTACAGTTTATTCCAAATTTTAATACTAAGCCAAAGTCTTCATATAAATTTATTAACCAAAGCTTGGTGTTAGCTGATGTAGCACAGGCATGGTCACCTACATGCCTAAAGTATTACCAATTATTTTTCAATACCAGCTCATTAAGTAGTACACAGTTCAGTCACAATAATGTGACCAACACCTACGTTTGACATCAGTGTGCAATGAACAGTCACAGACAGTAGGTAAAAGTGGTAATAGTTGTGGTTATATAGGCATGTTGGGTGGGACGCAGGAAACAATGCAGTCATTTTCGTAATGTGGAAACAGAGTGATTTACCTTACTCCCAAAAGGGCATGCTCACTGGCTTTTGGGCCAAGGGTGGAATCATTTCTGAAATGGCTATGTTTGTAAACTGCTCATGTGTGACTGCGGTTAAAGTATACCATGCATGGCAAAATGATGCTATCCAAAACTGGCACTGTGGTGCACTGTGAGCCATAGATGAAGGGGGCAAATGACTGCTGCAGAGATATGCACTGGAGAATAGACCTGCAACTGTTAAACAACTGACCATCGAAATGAACCAAGGGGTTGCCAACAGGGTTGCCACAAATATTACTGTGTATAGGCTTCCACAGCAGGTACCTGATTCACGCCTCAAAGCTGACTGCTGGTCACCAGCAACAAAGGATGGAATTGGCACACAGATACCACACCTGGACATCCACTGATTGGCGATAAGTGACATTTTAAGATGAATTACATTTTATGCTTTGTATGACAGATGGCCATTGGCATGTATGGCCCTGTTTGCAGATGACACCAGTCTACTGATTGAAGGGAATAAAGAAGAAAATCTTACTGCATCTGCAAAGGATATTACAACAGGAGTGTCTTAATGGTTTACCAGAAACAGGATAATAGTTAATCCCGAAAAAACGGTACTCATGAATTTCCACACAGATCAAAATAAAAATCCGACACAACCTGTAATATGTATAGATAACCAAAACATTAGTGCTGTCAATGAAACTAAATTTCTTGGGATTCATATCCAGGAAAATCTTAAATGAAGCACTCATATCACAGCCCTAAATTCAAAACTAGCAAAAATGAGCATGAGCTATGTAGTAAGAATTCTCTGCAACAGTACTGGTGCAGAAACAGTTAGGGGTGTATACTTTGCTCGTGTACATAAGATACTGAAGTGCAGTATCATTTTCTGGGGAAATGTACATCAGGCCATAACAGTTTTCAGGAAACAAAAGGCAAGTATAAGAATAATGAAACAAGTGAGCAGCAGAAAAATGCAAACCTTTCTTTAAAGATCTAAAGATCCTACCCCTTCCCTGCATTTATATACTGGAAGTAATCACACATGTCAAAAAAAGGATACTGAACCAAGTGGCTGCCAACAGGATCTCCACAAATATTGCTGTGTATAGGCCTCCACAGCAGGTACCAGGTGTCCACGACTACAGTACCAGGTCAGACCGTGACATACATGTTAATCATTGTAACACCACGTTATCCCAAAAAGGTGTATATCATGCAGGAACAAGACCTATAAAACCCTTTCTGAGCTACAAAGCTTTAAAAAGTCTGTGACATCCTGTTTGTCTTCAGTCCTGAGACTGGTTTGATGCAGCTCTCCATGCTACTCTATCCTGTGCAAGCTTCTTCATCTCCCAGTATCTACTGCAACCTACATCCTTCTGAATCTGCTTAGTGTATTCATCTCTTGGTCTCCCTCTATGATTTTTACCCTCCACACTGCCCACCATTAGTAAATTTGTGATCCCTTGATGCCTCAGAACATGTCCTACTAACCAGTCCCTTTTTTTTGTCAAGTTGTGCCACAAACTCCTCTCCAATTATATTCAATACCACCTCATTAGTTATGTGATCTACCCATCTAATCTTCAGCATTCTTCTGTAGCACCACATTTCGAAAGCTTCTATTCTCTTCATGTCCAAACTATTTATCGTCCACATTTCACTTCCATATATGGCTACACTCAATGCAGATACTTTCAGAAACGACTTCCTGACACTTAAATCTATACTCGATGTTAACAAATTTCTCTGCTTCAGAAACGCATTCCTTGCCATTGCCAGTCTACATTTTATATCCTTTCTACTTCGACCATCATCAGTTATTTTGCTCCCCAAATAGCAAAACTCCTTTACTACTTTAAATGTCTCATTTCCTAATCTAATTCCCTCAGCATCACCCGACTTAATTCGATTGCATTCCATTATCCTTGTTTTGCTTTTGTTGATGTTCATCTTATTTCCTCCTTTCAAGACATTGTCCATTCCGTTCAACTGCTCTTTCAAGTCCTTTGCTGTCTCTGATAGAATTACAATGTCATCTGCAAACTTCAAAGTTTTTATTTCTTCTCCCTGGATTTTAATACCTACCCTGAATTTTTTTTTTTTATTTTTTATTTTTTTTTATTTATTTATTTATTTTTTTTTACTGCTTGCTCAATATACAGATTGAATAACATCAGGGAGAGGCTACAACCCTGTCTCACTCCCTTCCCAACCACTGCTTCCCTTTCATGCCCCTCGACTCTTATAACTGCCATCTGGTTTCTGTACAAATTGTAAATAGCCTTTCACTCCTTGTATTTTACCCCTGCCACCTTTAGGATTTGAAAGAGAGTATTCCAGTCAACATTGTCAAAAGCTTTCCCTAAGTCTACAAATGCTATAAATATAGGGTTGCTTTTTCTTAATCTTTCTTCTAAGATAAGTCGTAAGGTCAGTATTGCCTCACGTGTTCCAATATTTCTATGGAATCCAAACTGATCTTCCCCGAGGTCGGCTTCGACCAGTTCTTCCTTTCGTCTGTAAAGAATTTGTATTAGTATTTTGCAGCTGTGACTTATGAAACTGATAGTTTGGTAATTTTCACATCTGCCAACACCTGCTTTCTTTGGGATTGGAATTGTTATATTCTTCTTGAAGTCTGAGGGTATTTCGCCTGTCTCACACAGCTTGCTGACCAGATGGTAGAGTTTTGTCAGGACTGGCTCTCCCAAGGCCTCCAGTAGTTCTAATGGGATGTTGTCTACTCCTATCTTCTGAAAAACTGCTACTATTCAATCCCACAGCATCTTATGCAAGAAAAAAAGTAATTTGTATCTTTAATTGTAGAAATAAGTTATAAATATACAGTATCTCAAAAATTTTTAATCATTAACTGTATAGATCCAGTTTGTCATAAACATTTATAAAATGTATGTTTGACATTTGAAAAACCGATAGCTAAAAAGGTTTTCTGTTCAATATCCTGTGTACAATTTATATACTGAAAAAGAGATTTATATGGACAAATAAATAAATGCAACAATCACTGAAACAGTCCAGGCCGCAGGAGGGAGTGTTATGGTCTGGGGAATGTTTTCGTGGCATTTCCTGGGTGATCTCATCATTCTGGAAGGCACAATAGATCAACACAAGTATGCATATATCTACTGGATTCATGTGCACCAATATATGCAGTATGTTTTTTCTTTGTCACACTGGCATTTAGCAGCAGGACAATTCATCATGTCACACAACTTGTAGTGAATAAGTGTCATTTGAAGAGCACCAGGATGAACTTACTGTACTCCCTTGGCCACCAAACTAATCAGATTAAACCCAACCGAGAACCCGTGGGACCAGCTCAGTAAGGCTGCTTGTGTGATGGATCTTCAGCTGAGAAACATGCAGCAGTTGACCATGGCACTGCAATCAGCATCACTCCATAACCCTGTCAGTACCTTCCAGAATCTCACTGACTCTCTTCCTCAGTGTCCACACTGCAAAATGTAGTTGTTTAGGATTTTGACAGGTGATCACATTAATGTGACTATGCCACAAACAGACATGCCAACTCTCCCGATTCAAGTGGGAGACTCCCGATTTTTCCTTCTTCCTCCCGATTTCCCAACAGTGAAGACTGATCTCCCGATTTTCAGAGCAGTTTCAATACTTTCCTTACTATTTGAAAATCCTGTGCCTTTGATATATTGGTGGATGACCAGGTATGGCTGTTATTTGTCTATGTTAACTTGGTAGATTGGTGCGGTGGCTGTCGGGAGCGATAGTAGGCGTAGTTTGCGCTTCATATCTACAAGGAAGTAAGGAACTTACGTTGGCAGCTTTCAGAGACAAATGAATATCTTTTAACTAGTGCCAATTTCCTCCGCTTCTGGTAGCATCAGCGCAATCACGAACTTATCATGGATAAGGAGCAGTCGATAGTTGTTCCAAGTGAAGTGATTAGCATTGTTGTGTCTAAAAGGCAGTGTTGCCAAATTAGGGGATTTCCCCCTAAATTTAGGGGGAATTAAGCTGCCTAGGGGGACGTTAGAGAGAGAAATGTTTCAGGGGGGAAAATATTTAGGGTTACTAGCCTCCCCTCCGCTTGACAATTTCATTCTTGACTCCCTTTTACTGTCCCACTACCCCGCTTGCTTACCCGATGGTGTGATAAATTATTTAGGGGAATTTGAAGTGCAATATAGGAGGAAACGGTGTGCAAGAGTTAGCATCACTGCTACAAGACCATTGTCTAGAACGTAGGATCATTGTGTTCTCAGTTCAGTTGCGCGATTTGTGTACTCAGTGCAGTTGTTGGCTGCGTATCTTGGAGGTGTTGATTATTTTTCGTGCACAATGGCGAAGAAGTATGATGCAGTGTTCAGAAACATATATAATGAAGAGTTTCCATGTTTAAGTGAATCAAGGAAGGGTACGTCCATTATTTAGTATTTACATGTAAATAATAAAGCAAATGTAATTGAATTGTTACAGTTATTGAATTATTCATCAGGGATGTGTTGTAATTCACAATAGTACACCGCTAAAATTCTCCTGATTTTTCACTTTTGAAAGTTGACATGTCTGCATGAATATACATTATGTGATCCAGACAACCCAATCTAATGCAGAAATGACCACAGATGTCTCGAGATGCAGAGCCCCATCCGCTCAATGACTTCAAACATGGAATAGTCATTGGATGACACCTGACTAACAAATCCATCAAGGACATTTCAATTCTTATAAACCAGCATATATCAACTGTTGTTGTCACTATGAAATGCAAATGCAAAGGAACATTAACAACTACACTGAGACCAGGCTGACCTCACACACTGACAGACAGGGACTGTTGAGAATTGTGGAGATGGAATCACATGTGAGTTCAAAGTGCTGCCAGTAGTTCAGCTGATGTTATGACTGTGGACAGGGAGTTATAAAGAGTGGGGTAGAATGGTCAAGCAGATCCTCATAAGCCACACATTTCTGTAGTCAATGTTAAGCAATGCCTGAGGTGGTGTAAACAATGACGCCACTGGACAGTGGATGATTAGAAACAAGTGATTTGTAGTGATAAATTACACTTTCCCTATGGAAATCTAATGGAAAGGTGAGAATTTGGTGAATGTCTGGAGAATGTTACCTGTCAATGTGTGTAGTGCCAACAGTGAAGTGTGGAGATGGCGGTGTTACGGTATGTGGGTGATTTCATGGCAGGGTGTGGACCCCTTATCACACTTTAGAAAACTCCAAATTCGGAAGAATAGGAACACATATACAGTTCTTCTTTGCACAATGTATTTTTATTCATTTTAGTGTCCAAGGCTTCATTGTCTTTCTGGGATGCAGCTGTGAAAGAATAATAGAAATCAGTCTACAAATACATTAAATTTGCAAATGATATTTGTCACATGATACATATTTAAGGGAAGCAGTGGTTGGGAAGGGAGTGAGACAGGGTTGTAGTCTCTCCCCGATGCTATTCAATTTGTATATTGAGCAAGCAGTGAAGGAAACAAAAGAAAAATTCGGAGTAGGTATTAAAATCCATGGAGAAGAAATAAAAACTTTGAGGTTCACCGATGACATTGTAATTCTGTCAGACACAGCAAAGGACTTAGAAGAGCAGTTGAACGGAATGGATGCTGTCTTGAAGGGAGGATGTAAGATGAACATCAACAAAAGCAAAACGAGGATAATGGAATGTAGTCGAATTAAGTCGGGTGATGCTGAGGGAATTAGATTAGGAAATGAGACACTTAAAGTAGTAAAGGAGTTTTGCTATTTGGGGAGCAAAATAACTGATGATGGTCGAAGTAGAGAGGATATAAAATGTAGACTGGCAATGGCAAGGAAAGCGTTTCTGAAGAAGAGAAATTTTTTAACATCGAGTATAGATTTAAGTGTCAGGAAGTCATTTCTGAAAGTATTTGTATGGAGTGTAGCCATGTATGGAAGTGAAACATGGACGATAAATAATTTGGACAAGAAGAGAATAGAAGCTTTTGAAATGTGGTGCTACAGAAGAATGGTGAAGATTAGATGGGTAGATCACATAACTAATGAGGAAGTATTGAATAGGATTGGGGAGAAGAGAAGTTTGTGGCACAACTTTACTAGAAGAAGGGATCGGCCGGTAGGACATGTTCTGGGGCATCAAGGGCTCTCCAATTTAGTATTGGAGGGCAGCATGGAGGATAAAAATTGTAGAGGGAGACCAAGAGATGAATACACTAAACAGATTCAGAAGGATGTAGGTTGCGGTAGGTACTGGGAGATGAAGAAGCTTGCACAGGATAGAGTAGCATGGAGAGCTGCATCAAACCAGTCTTAGGACTGAAGACCACAACAACAACAACAACAACATATTTCTCCAGTCAGCTTCCTGTAAGGCTACTCTCAGATTTTGTGCTCATTAAGTACTCTAATTGTTTTCAGTATTAAGAAAGGGATAGATTGCTACCATATAGTGGAGATGCTGAGTTGCAGACAAGCACAAGAAAACATCTGCTAATAAGTTAAGCTTTTGGCTGAAAGGCCATCCTCTACATTAGACAACATAAACGCACACATTCATGCAAAAACAGTGTGACTTAAATTCAGTGAATGTGTGCGTGTATGTAGTCTAATGCAGAAGGAGTGCTTTCAGCCAAAAGCTTAACTTATTAGTAACCCTGGGGTTGTGCCTACTGTGACTCAGTGTCTCCACTATACAGTGAGTAGTGATCTACCCTTTTCATAATATTGTCATTATTCCATCCTGGATTTTCCATTGCCTATTTGTTTTCAGCAAAACTGTGTCCATAACATCAGTTGTTGTTTAGTATGAATAGTTGTGCATCATGGTCAGAAAGGCCATTCACTACTGAATAAACATTTATACAGGGTGCTCTAAAATTCCCCTCACAAACTTCCACAGAGGACTGAGGATATGATATTTTAGATTGGAACTCATGCCCGGAAACGTGCTGTTTCCATGTTATAACCATATGAAAACATGTTAGTAATGCAAACATTATTACAAGTAATTTATTAGATATGACTCAGTACATAATTTGTTTTACAATTCCACTCGCAAATAACCAAGAAAACAAAGAGGACACTTGCCAGTTTTCACAAACACTGTTGTTTTCAGTGTTTTTTGTCCTTTTCAAAGGAGGGTTCCCATTATCATCCAGTACGAGTAAGTTTGGAAGTGGCAATCACCAAGTTTAGTATACACATCATACTAGCAAATGATGTTGTAGTACACATGCTCTCACACCAGTTGTCTGGAATCTGTTGTGCAACAACCACCACTCACACACCACAGCCACACATGGTGACAGTAAAGGTACTCCTTTCTTGTAGTCATTGCATAATTGTAGCAAAAGGGGCATGTGATGGAGTCAGACATTGTGGAAAATGATATTGATAAACTCTTCCATTACTGTGAGCTTTGCCATAAAATAGGATCATGTCAGTGTATTCTGCCAATGTATCCTCAACCATGTTGCTCTAGCACTCACAGACATGAGAAAGTGGCTCAAACCTGGTCATAGAGGTAGGATAGATGTCAAATGACATGAGCTGATCCACCTCAACTACCCTGCTGCGTACCTACCAAGCAAACATGTTTTCAAAAGGCTGTAGCAGAGAAATGGTACATTTATTAACATGGGTTCCTATTCAAAAAATTGTCTATTCACTCCCCTCTACAAGTCCTAGCACCTTGTAAGGGGAATTTTAGAGCATCCTGTAGAACTTATTAAATGTTGGCCTACAAAAATATTGTTTATTACTGCATTGCTTCCGAGTATAATTCTGAGAGGAATGTAACATTTACAAATCCTGTCTTTTATCTGAATTTTTCTGGAAACTAATTTTAAAAAAATCTCCTCACACCAATATTTGCTTTGTTTTATCTGTTAGATGGCATAATAGTGACCTAAATTTTTCAAAGAGTATTTGAAAGATACCCAGCAGTAATATATGAAGGCCATTTGAAAAGTCCGTGCAAAGTCTGAGAGATGGCACCACCGGTGCATATCGAGGTCATGTATAGTTAGTAGCATCTTAGTAAAGAACATACACCAAGTTTCAGCCATATTGGTCTATTTCTTTGTGTTTGGTATTCATTTGAATCAAGGAAGTCGAGTGATTGTCAAAAAATGGACGAAAAATAATTTCGTGTTGTGATTAAGCACTACTTTATGTAAGGCAAAACGTCTCAGGAGACTAAAGAGAAGATTGATGCACATTATAGTGACTCTGCACCTTTGATTAGAACAGTTTATAAATGGTTTCAAAATTTTCGGACTGGCCATATGGGTACAAGTGATGCTGAACGTTCTGGGCGCCCTCTGAAGGTTATGACTCCAGAAATCATTGATAAAACCCATGATATGGTGATGGATGACAAAAGAGTTAATGTGCATGAGATTGCTAGTGCTGCGGGCAACTTGAATGAATTGGTACATAATATTTTGCATAAACATTTGGACATGAGAAAGTTATCTGTAAGATGGGTTCCGCGATTGCTCATGCTTGACGAAAAATGGAATCCTGTGAAGTGTTGCAAGAATGGTTTTCAGCTGTTCAGGAAGAATCCACAGGACTTTAAGCATCGTTTTATCACTGTGGATGAAACATGGATGCATTACTATATGCCTGAGACCAAAAAACAATCTAAACAATGGGTTACAAAGGGAGAATCTGCACCAAAAAAGGCGAAGATCAGTCCTTTGGCCGGAAAGGTTATGGCGACTGTTTTTTGGGATTCGCAAGGGATAATCCTCATCGACTATCTGGAAAAGGGTAAAACTATTACAGGTGCATATTATTCATCGTTATTGGACTGTCTGAAAACCGAGCTGCCAGAGAAACATGATTGGACAGCAATAAAGTCCTTTTCCATCACAACAATGCACCAGCACACACCTCAGCAGATGTCGTCGCAAAATTAATGGAAATAGGATTTCAACTCGTTTCGCAGCTCTCCTATTCTCTAGACTTGGCTTCCTCAGACTACTATTTGCTCCCCAATTTGAAGAAATGGCTGGCGGGACAAAGATTTTATTCAAACGAGGAGGTGATTGAAGCAACTAATAGCTATTTTGCAGACTTGGACAATTTCTGTTATTCGGAAGGGATCAACAAATTAGAACAGCACTGGATGAAGTGTTTAAGTCTAAAAGGAGACTGTGTCAAAAAATAAAAAAAGTTTACCCCAAACACGTAAATAGTTTTTATCTTTGCACAGACTTTTCAAACGCCCCTCGTACACTGTTGTGGTCTTCAACCCAAAGATTAGTTTCATGCAGTTCTCCATGCTACTCTGTCCTGTGCACATCCCTTCATTAGGTCAACTACTGCAGTCTACATGCTTTTGAACCTCCTATCCTGCTTCCTATATTTGAGCCTCTCTCTCTCCAATTTTTGTTCCCTCCATTATCAAATTGCCAACTCCTTGGTGTCTCTATATGTGTTCTGTCAACCAATCCCTTCTTTTAACCAGGTTCCTTCTATTCCCTTCTTGTCCAGAATGTTTATTGTTCACACTTCATGTCTGTACAAGGCCACACTCAGCGCAAAGATCTTTGAAAAAGAGTTCCCAACACTTAAATTTATATTTTATGTAAGAAAATTTTCATTTTCTAGCAATGCTTTTCTTCCTAGAGTCATCATTTTTATTCTCTCCGCTTTGTCCACCATTAGTTATTTTGTTGGGCAAATAGGAAAACTCATCTACTACTTTTAGTGCTCGATTTTCTTGACTAATTCCCTTATCACTGTCTGATCTGACTATATTCTACTAACATGGTTTTGCTTTTGTTGATATGCATCTGATAACCTCCTTTCAAGACGCTACCCATCCTGTCCTACTACTCTACCTGTTCTGTTTAACTGCTCTTCCAAGTCCATGTTATCTCTTTTAAAATTACAATTTCTTCACCATACTTTGAATTCTTATTTCGTTCTCCTAAATGTTAAATCCCTTTCCAGATTTTTCCTTGGTTTCCTTTACTGCTTGCTCAACATACAGACTTAATAACATCATGGACAGGCTACAATCCTGACACTCCCTTCTCAATTACTGCTTCTCTTTCACAGTCTGGTTTCTGTGCAAGCTGTACATAATCTTTCACTCCCTGTACTTTACCCCTGCTACTTTCAGAATTTCAAAGAATTTATTCCATTCAACACTGCAAAAGGAGCTTTAAATATACAACTGTTATTAATGCCTGTTTATCTTTATTCAGTCTGTCTTCTAAGATAAGTCTGTATGTTTACTGACCTGTCAGATGAATGGAAGCCTACTAAGTCTTTGTCTTTTTCCAAAGTCTAGTTGTTGAGCACTGGGTTGCTTTGGGTAATTTTTAAATAACTGTACACAATATCTTCAAAGTATGTATTCATGTTTATGCATAACTATTGGCACTGTCCTTGGTTGCTGACGATTAGCTGTTCCATAGTAAGTTTCACACAGATATCATGACAGATCTTTAAGCTACAAGGACTTAAAGAAGTCTAACAAAATCTTACAAGTGGTACCAGTATACATACAACATCCATGTTCAATGCAAGTGATTCTATGTTGTGGTGGCCCATTATATTACTGACTTTGCTTAGGCTGACATGAAAATTTGCAGAATTGAAGCATGGCAGTGACTGACTGTACAAACATTATAACCAGGACTCACTGAAATGGGACTTAGCAATATGAATGCTTGGAACTGAGTGACTAGCATTGTGGGCAGTGTCTATTTAAAGATGCAAGTAATACTGCTTTTACAAAATAAATAAATACAAGGCTATTACATTTTAGATAATACCATACAGGAAAGTAAATATAAAAAATATACAGGGTGTCCCAAAATAATGTATACAGCCATTGAAACAGAATGTCTCTTTAATTAAAGGAGACAGAATACAATTTTGTGGGTAATTATTCAGAAGGCAGTGAATAACATAACAATGCTTTCTTTTGTTTCAGTATTGTCAGCAAACATGTTGTTATCATTTGAACACTAGAAATGGGTGCTAAAGAGTTACTGGAAAACAGAGAATGTGAGTGTGGAGAGTTGAATTTGGAACACCACCACCGACAAGAGTAACAATTAAAAGATTCAGAGATAAATTTGAAGTGGAAGGAATGGTGCATAATATGAAGGACATAGCAGACGAAAGAGAAGTTCAACAGACAATGAGAGCATTGATGCAGTAATCCAGGCATACACACGATCCCCAAAGAAATCTGTGAGGCAATGCCCTCGTGAGACTGGGATCTGCAGATGCAGTGTTCATAGAATTGTGTGGTCTCAGGACTTACATTCCAAGACTTCTCCAGGCTCTTAACGAGGATCATCCTGACAGGCAATGTGAATTTTGTGAGTGGTTCATTAACAGATGTGAAGAGTAGCAATGTTTCCAAGGTCAAATTCTTTGGTCAGATGGAGTGGCGTTTACTTGATGGAACAATTAACCACCATAATTGCGTTTACTGGGACAGGGAGAATCCATATGTAACCAAGCAAAGGTATGTTAATCTACCAAGAGTAACAGTATAGTGTGGTCTGTCTTCTAGAGGGTTAATCGGGCCGTACGTCTTTCACAACACTGCCATGGGTGACTTGTACTTGGAAATGTTGGAAATGATAACTCCTGGTCTTAGCGTTGTGTTTGGAAATGAAGATTATTACTTTCAACAGGATGGGGCGCCACCTCACTTTCACCTGGATGTGAAGGCATTTCTCAATCATACATTCCCTGCCAGATGGATAGGACAAAGAGGGAGTGGGGAGCATCCACTCGATCTCCAGATTTAACTCCTCTAGACTTCTTTCCGTTGGGTACTCTCAAGAACACAGTTTACACTGTGAGATCACACACACTGGATGATCTTATAGAGAAAATTGAGCAAGCCCGTGATGCTATTCTGTTGGAAACAATAAAGTTGGCATGTCACTCAGTCGTAAGTCATTGTTGATGGTGTATTGTGATCAATGGACACAGTTTGAACATTTACCACCTTAAGTCAGACCATGTGACACCTAACACCACTAAAATTGTATTTATAACCCCTTTCATTAAAGAGATGTTCAGTTTGAAGGAGTTTATACATTATTTTGGGAGAGATATTATTTTGATTAACAACTGGTTTCATGTCCTTAAACAGGTATAAATGGTAAGTTCTCTTTCATGAATGGGTTGTTTTGGACATGCACTTATGTTCCTGGAATTTAGAAGAGCCCACTTCAAATTTGCAGAAACTCAATTTCCTAACTGAACTATTTAATTAACAAATATATATTTTTCCTATAAACATTTCTAGAAATAGAAAAAATAGTGCTACAGAATACTTACATTGGATTTTTTAAAAGATTGCATTTTAAGACTCAGACATTCCAGAAACCACAAAATTTGAATAAATATAACTTTTTATTCGCTGTTTTCAGAAGAGACAAGTTCATCTTTACAAAATCCACAATGAGAGCTTTCAAATATGATACATAATTGTGAAATAAACAGCTGGTAATGAGGTTTAATTTTGAATACTAAATTTGGAATTATTATTTAAATGAAATTTTTCTACATGAGTTATTTACACTGTTATTATCAGGGAGCCATAAAATTACATTGACTAATTAAGATTCAGAAAAAATATAGCTGATACAAGAATATGGAGCTTTCGTACCTACATATTATATGTATTGTATATTATGTGAAATACGGCAAAATAGATAATGTTAACACTTTTATTTGAAATGGAATTATTATATGTGGAAGTAGTTTGCTGCATTTCAAGTCACAGGGTCAGCATTGCCTGACATTTGTCTACATCTCTCTAAAATCCAAACTCAACTGTTCCAAGATCAGATTCTACTTCTGTTGTAAATAGTGCAAGTCAATAGTTTGCAACAATGACTTATTATAAAGGTCAGTATTTTGCAACAATGACTTATTAACATGCTTTACTTTGGAATTAGAATTATTACATACTTCCTGGTGTCTGACGGTATTTTGACTCTCTCATATATCATGAACACTTGGTAGAATAGTTTCGTCATGGCTGGTTCCTAAAAAATTTCAATAATTATGAGGGAACGTTCTCTACTCCAGGGACCTTATTTCAATTTTGATCTTTCAGTGCTCTGTCAAATTCTTCTAATGTTTTCAAACAATGGAAAATCCAGGATGGAATGTAACAATACCAGAGAAGGAAAGTTGCCACTCACCATATAGCGGAGATGCTAAGTCGCGATAGGCACAATAAAAAGATTCACACAATTAAAGCTTTCGGCCATTAAGGCCTTTGTCAGCAGTAGACACACATACGCACACGCACACACACACACTCACATAAACACTACTTGCACACATGTCTGCAATCTCAGAGAGCTGAGACCACACTCCAAACAGCAGCACCAGTGCATGATTGGAGTGGCAACTGGGTGTGGGTAAGGAGGAGGCTGTGGTGGGGAGGGGGAGGGATAGCATGGTGGGAGTGACGGACAGTCAAGTGTTGCAGTTTAGATGGAGGGATGGAGAGAAAGTGGGGAGGGGGGAGAGGGTAAGTAGCGGAAAAGAGAGAAATAAAAGAAATTAAAGGACTGGGTGTGGCAATGAAATGACGGATGTGTAGTGCTGGAATGGGAACAGGGAGGGGGCTGGATGAGTGAGGACAGTGACTAACGAAGGTTGAGGCCAGGAGGGTTACGGGAACATAGGATGTATTGCAGGGAGAGTTCCCACCTGCACAATTCAGAAAAGCTGGTGTTGGTGGGAAGGATCCACAGGCTGTGAAGCAGTCATTGAGATGAGGGATATCTTGTTTGGCAGCGTGTTCAGCAACAGGGTGGTCCACTTGCTTTTTGGCCACAGTTTGTCGGTGGCCATTCATGTGGACAGACAGCTTGGTTGTCTTGCCTACACAGAATGCAGCACAGAGGTTGCAGCTTAGCTTGTAAATCACATGACTGGTTTCACAGGTAGCCCTGCCTTTGATGGGATAGGTGATGTTACTGGCTGGAGTAGGTGGTGGTAGGAGGATGTATGGGACAGGTCTTGCATCTAGGTCTATTACAGGGATATGAGCCATGAGGTAAGGGATTGGGAGCAGGTGTTGTGTAAGGATGGACGAGTATATTGTGTAGGTTCGGTGGACTGTGGAATACCATGGTAGGAGGGGTGGGAAGGATGGTGGGCAGGACATTTCTCATTTCAGGGCATGACAAGAGGTAATCAGAACCCTGGCGGAGAATGTAATTCAGTTGCTCCAGTCCCAGATGGTACTGACTTACGAGGGGAATGCTCCTCTGTGACCATACTGTGGGACTTTGGTAGGTGGTGGGAGACTGGAAAGATAAGGCACGGGAGATTTGTTTTTGTACAAGGTGGGGAGGATAATTACAGTCAGTGAAGGCTTCAGTGAGACCCTCGGTATATTCTGAGAGCGACTGCTCGTCACTGCAGATGCGACAACCACGGATGGCTAGGCGGTACGGAGGGACTTCTTGGTATGGAATGGGTGGCAGTTGTCAAAGCGGAGGTACTTCTGGTGGTTAGTAGGTTTGATATGGACAGAGATACTGATGTAGCCATCTCTGAGGTGAAGGTCAATATCTAGGAAGGTGGCTTGTTGTGTTGAGTAGCACCAGGTGAAGCAAATGGGGGAGAAGTTGTTGAGGTTCTGGAGGAATGTGAATAAGATGTACTCACCTTCAATCCAGATAGCTATGATGTCATCAATGAATCTGAACCAGGTGAGTGGTTTAGGATTCTGGGTTTTTAGGAAGGATTCCTCTAGATGGCCCATGAGTAGGGTAGCATAGGACAGTGCCATGCGGGTGCCCATAGCCATACTGCAGATTTGTTTGTAGGTAATACCTTCAAAGGAGAAGTAATTGTGTGTGAGGATATAGTTGGTCATGGAGACTAGGAAGGAGGTTGTTGGTTTGGAATCCATAGGGCGTCTGGAAAGGTAGTGTTAGACAGCAGTAAGGCCATGGGCATTAGGAATGTTAGTGTACGGGGAGGTGGCATCAATAGTGATGAGTAACCAGCCACAATGGGGCATCCTGGGTGGTTTGGTTTTTGGACTTAAGGAAGCATGTAGAAGGTGGGAGTGCGGGGAGTAGTAGGGGTAAGTAGAGAGATGTTTTCTTAGGTGATACACACAGACACCAGAAAGGTAGTCTATCACTGCTACTTTGAGTCAGTTAATCATTATGTCATAATCTTCTGTGATAATTCAGCAAGTGTAGCAACGTTTCTAGTGATAGAAAAGAAAATAATTTGGAATATTTGTGTAGCCAAACAATGAGAATCCTGTCACCCACTGTCACAAAATACAAAAATGCCATCCTTTCCCTTTACTTTATATATATGAAGTGTTGATTTTCTTATACAAAAACAAACATACACTTGACACTTAACATTTCCACCACAGATACAGCAGTAGCCATAGAGACATTTTTAAACTTCCAATACATTGTTTAAAACTCCATGCCCAAACACTAGAGACCATGGATTGAAAACTTACAATAAAATAAAAGGTAGTAATATACTTAACATGACACTTGGTTCACTTATGTGTCTAAGATTTTTTGGTAGCCAAATCTTTCTAGTCTTAACAGGGACCGTTAGGTCAGTGTAAGAAAAAATATGTGTTAAAGTTCAGTTTTGACAGCAATTGGCCACAACAGTCAAGTTTAGATATCTTGTGTATGATAAATTTATTAAAAGTGCAGAACTGTGTTTCATTCTCACTATGTATTCATTCTGTAAATATTAGCAGTTCCAATTTACTGCAATGTATTCATGTATCTTGACAATCTACTGACAAATGATCAGGAAAGTGAGTATTATATTCAAATGTTCTATGCTTTTATGTTATACATTCTGACATATTACACACCCATGGGAACCATCTCATTTTTTGGGTCTATGGAACAAAAACTGAATCTATCTCATCTATCACTGAAGATATTGTTATTCTGGTGGAAAAGCATGATTATTTTGTTGAAGAAGTCATTGACCATAGTTTCACAATTTTAACAAGGCAATTGCATATTTTATTTTTTTGTGTACTGAAAACTGTAAGTATTTGTGTAGCTGTATCTCAGAAACATATATGAAATAATGTAAACTTATGTATTTCTCCTAAAATGTTCTTATTGTAAAACTTGACATGTCTCCTACACATCAACTCAAATTATTCGAAAATTGTATGTAATGATATCAATAAATTACAGTACACACTGTTATATGTCCCTCCCATATTCAGCTACTTCTTCTTCCCTTTCCATAGGTATTTGAGAAGTCTTACATCTTCCTCACTGTCACATAAATACAGCCCTACCAAACTCAAAAAACTGAAGAGCAAAGAAACCAGTAGACAGCAACATATTTTTAAAAAAAGACTGCAAAAGATTTATTACAATTTGTGGTTTCCTCATTTACTTATAAAGTCTAGTGTGGTTGCGGTGACTGATCCTTTGGATGTCTTTTATCGCAAATTAATATGAAGGAACCATTGTTAAAATAAAAAAAATTAAAGAGCACAATAAAGAAGGAGCAATGCATTCTATTTCTTTTATGTGCACTTTCACCACTAACTAACATTCTGTGATGTAAATTAAGCATGCTGCACACAGAAATATAGCATATGCCAGAAAAGAATCACAACAGCTACATTATTAGTCTCAAATAGGGTCCACAACTGTCTGTGATAACTGACACAGTGATTTTCAGAAGGATATGAAAATAGTGAGGAGAACAGAAGGGATTACCAACTATATTTTCTGATTATCTGCTGGTGTGACAGCTGGTCTGTAAACAACTAGCTGCAAATAAATTTCTTATTTTGTTCCAGGTACAGTACAGCTCTCTTTGCTCATTTCCTAGCATCACAATAAAGTACAGCATATCCAATACAGTAGAACTCATAATACATGGAAGTTTCAACAAATTTATTAACTGATACTAAGAAAATAGTCTTCTGTAGTAGATTACGTTTCATAGTACAAGAATTAAAGATGAGCTGATTAGCATATGCAGTCAGCATCTCAGCAGCATGTGTTTTACCACCAAGCAAATGACTCATCATTGGAAAGGGTTTACATGCACAAACTTCAATAGCTGCAACATAAGGGCAGCCTGTTGTCTGACCGTGGGCAGTGGGTGACACACACTTATCATTCACTATCAGTCATAAAGGCTCCAAGGTATCCTTCAATATGACACTTGGGCATCATCTGACACATTTTATTCACTTCAGAATTGTCTCCATCAGAATAAACAATGTTCACCTCTCTAAATATACAGGAAAAGAAATAGCAGTATTACTGTGTCTAACTGTGCCATACAGTAGAGGAGGAATGGGTGGCTTTGAGAGATGAAATAGTGAAGGCAGCACAGGATCAAGTAGGTAAAAAGACAAGGGCTAGCACAAATCCTTGGGTAACAGAAGAGATATTGAATTTAATTGATGAATAAAGAAAATATACAAATACAGTAAATGAAGCAGGCAAAAAGGAATACAAACATCTCAAAAATGAGATCAACAGGAAGTCCAAAATGGCTAAGCAGGAATGGCTAGAAGACAAATGTAAGGATGTAGAGGCATATATCACAAGGGGTAAAACAGATACTGCCTACAGGAAAATTAAAGTGACCTTTGGTTAAAAGAGAACCACTTGTATGAATACCAAGAGCTCAGATGGAAAACTAGTTCTAAACAAAGAAAGGAAAGCATAAACGTGGAAGGAGTATATAGAGGGTCTATACAAGGGCAACGTGCTTCAGGGCAATATTATGGAAATGGAAGAGGACATAGGTGAAGATGAAATGGGAGACATGATACTGTGTGAAGAATTTGACAGAGCACTGAAAGAACAAAGTCGAAACCAGGCTCCAGGAGTAGACAACATTTCATTAGAACTACTGATAGCCTTGGGAGAGCCAACCCTGAAAGAACTCTACCATCTGGTGAGCAAGATGTATGAGACAGGCAAACTACCCTCAGACTTCAGGAAGAATATAATAATTCCAATCCCAAAGAAAGCAGGTGTCCACAGGTGTGAAAATTATGAAATTATCAGTTTATTAAGTCATTCCTGTCTTTACAGACGAATGGAAAAACTGGTAGAAACGAACCTCTGGGAAGATCAGTTTGCATTCCGTAGAAATGTTGGAACACATGAGGCAATACTGATCCTATGAATTATCTTAGAAGATAGATTAAGGTAAGGCAAACCTACATTTCAAGCATTTGTAGATTTAGAGAAAGCTTTTGACATGTTTATTGGAATACTGTCTTTCAAATTCTGAAGGAGGCAGGGGTAAAATACATGGAGGGAAAGGCTATTTACCATTTGTACAGAAACCTGATGGCATTTATAAGAGTTGAGGGGCATGTAAGGGAAGCAGTGGTTAGAAAGGGAGTGAGACAGGGTTGTAGCCTATCCCCAATGTTATTCAATCTGTATATTGAGCAAGCAGTAAAGGAAACAAAAGAAAAATTTGGAGTAGGAATGATTCAGTTATCTGTAATGAAGTACTATCTTTTTCTGTGTAATATTCAGCCAGATGTTGATAAGATTTCAACGTAGTGCTGAGATTGGCAACTAGCTTTAAAAGTTCAGGAATCTAAAATTTTATGCATCATAAAATGTAGTATCCTATGACTATAATATCAATGGGTAACTGTTGGATTTAGGCAACTTACACAAATACCTTTGTGTAACATTTTGTAAGGTTATGGAATGAAATGATGACATAGGCTCAGTTGAGAGCATTGAAGGTGGCAGACTTAAGTTAATTAGTAGAATACCAGGGAAGTGCAATCAGTCTGCAAAGGAGATTGCTTACAAATCACTCATGTGACCAGTTCTAGAATATCGCTCAAATGTGTGGGACCTATACTAAACAGGACGAAAGTGGGATGTAGAACATATATAGAGAAGAGCAAAACAAATGGTCACAGGTTTGGTTGCCACAGTGCTGAAGAAACTATCTCAAGAAAGTCTACTAAGAAAGTTTCAAGAACCAGCATTAAATGATGGCTCTATGAATATACTACAACCCCCTATCCATTGCTCACTCAGAGATCATGAGGATAAGTTCAGAATAATTACCAGATTCACAGAGGCATTTGAACAATCATTCCTCCTGCGCTTCATACATTAATGGAATGGGAAGAAACCCTAATAACAGGTAAAATGGGTTGTAGCTTCTAACATGCATTTTGTGGTAGTTTGCACAGTGTGGATGTAGATGTAAAAAGGAGGCAGTTTAAGCTGAAAGAACTGTCTCACTTGTACGTCATGACTTTTTTTTTCCATTTGTTCTGTTATTCCAAGGGATTTGGTGAATGACACCCCAACAGTTGTATGCAACATTAAAGGAACCACAGAAATTTGTGACTGGATTGAGGACTATTTAGTAAGGGGGACACAGCATGTTATCTTGGATGGAGAGTCATCTTCAGATGTTGAAGTAACTTTGTGTGTGCCCCAGAGAAGTGTCCTGGGATCCTTGCTCTTAATGTTGTATAATAATGACTTCAGTTGAGGGCAATGCAGGTGGTAGATTAGTTTTATTGGTAGAATACTGAGGAAGTACAATCAGTCTACAAAGGAGAATGTTTACAAATCACGTTCTAGAATATTGCTCAAGTGTGTGGGACCTGATAGGACTGACAAGGGATATAGAAAATATGAAGCGAAGGACAGCATGAATGGTCAGAGGTTTGTTTAATCCATGGGAGAGTGTCACAGAGAGACTGAAGGAACTGAACTGGAAGGCTCTTGAAGATAGACGTAAACTATCCTGAGAAAGTCTATTAACAAAGTTTCAAGAACCATCTTAAAGGATTACTCTAAGAATATACTACAACCCTCTATATATTGTTCACATATTGATTGTGAGGATAGGATCATAATAATTGCTGATCACAGAGAGGCATTCAAATAATCATTCTTCCCTTGCTCCATACATGAATGGAACAGGAAGAAACCCTAGTAACCGGTGCAATGGGATGTACCCTCTCCTGTGCACCTAATGATGGGTTGTAGAGTATAGATGTAGAAGCAGAATTATCTATAACATTTTTTCGCCATCTTATCAGGAAATCAAAACCAGAAAATTAAAGCTTGAATCTGTGGCATTGATTAGCATAAAATATATAGGGTGTTTGAAAAAGAACTCTCTAGTTTTAACGTGTCATAGGATCTGTACAAAGTGACATACACTATTCTAGTTTGTGGTGTTTGAGTCATCAACTTTCCAAGTTTGGCTCCCCTGTAGTTGGCAGGTATGCTTGACCTTGAGATGGCCCCAGTGGTTTTTTTTCCCCTCTATTCCCTCAGTTCAATCCAGGCGTGTGTGCAGTGCAGTGCAGAGCAACTCAGCAACAATGTGTACTCCACAACAGAAAGTGCAGTGTGTTATTTGACTTGTGAAAACTGAGTCAGTTATAACAGTGCAACATAATTTTAGACATCAGCATGGTGGTAAACCACCTACAGCAAGAACTATCCCATCATCAGCTGCATAGGCAGGAGTGGCCCAATACCTTGGCCACTACGAAGCCCAGACTTAACCCCACTGAACCTTTTCTTTTGGGGCCACATAAAAAGTGTTGTGCACAGTAAAAAGATCTGAGATGTCAATCATTTGTGACAAAGGATCGTTGTGGCAGTTGTGACAGTTACACCTGAAATGGTGAATACGTGGTGAGAAGTGGAACATCGTCTCGACTTGTGCATCAAATGGATCCCAAGTTGACGTCTACTAACATTAAACAAAACTTGAAGGAATTCTCTTTCATGATATGTACTTATTGATGTAATTTTTCATTAATTTCCCCATTAAATTTATGCTTAAAACTAGTGAATTCTTTTTCAGACATGCTGTATTATCTTGGTAATAAATACAAGCAACAGGTAACTTTGCTTATAGGTCACCATTTGTGAAGAAACTCCACAAAAAGTAATCCCTGTAACACCAATAGACTTTACAACTAATGATCAGAAGGAAATTAAAGACATTCAGGCAAAAAACTTTGGAAATTATTCAAACCATACACTCGTTTATCAGAATATACAGTCATTACAATATAAAGCACGGAAAATTTTATTTACTTCTTATTTGGTCCTGTTAAGTCACTTTCTGTACAAACATTTTACTCTAATGTAAGACAAGTCAAAGTATACAATATTACATGGGCAAAAAAGAGAAGAAAAACAAATAATACTGTAAACAGAATAAATACAGGGTTATTACAAATGATTGAAGTGATTTCACAGCTCTACAATTACTTTATTATTTGAGAGATTTTCACAATGCTTTGCACACACATACAAAAACTCAAAAAGTTTTTTTAGGCATTCATAAATGTTTGATATGTGCCCGTTTAGTGATTCGGCAGACATCAAGCTGGTAATCAAGTTCCTCCCACACTCGGCGCAGCATGTCCTCATTAATGAATTCGAAAGCATCGTTGATGCGAGCTCGCAGTTCTGGCATGTTTCTTGGTAGAGGAGGTTTAAACACTGAATATTTCACATAACCCCACAGAAAGAAATCGCATGGGGTTAACTCGGGAGAGCGTGGAGGCCATGACATGAATTGCTGATCATGATCTCCACCACGACCAATCCATCGGTTTTCCAATATCCTGTTTAAGAAATGCCGAACATCATGATGGAAGTGCGGTGGAGCACCATCCTGTTGAAAGATGAAGTTGGCGCTGTCGGTCTCCAGTTGTGGCATGAGCCAATTTTCCAGCATGTCCAGATACACGTGTCCTGTAACGTTTTTTTCGCAGAAGAAAAATGGGCCGTAAACTTTAGACCTTGAGATTGCACAAAACACATTAACTTTTGGTGAATTGCGAATTTGCTGCACGAATGCGTGAGGATTCCCTACCGCCCAGATTCGCACATTGTGTCTGTTCACTTCACCATTAAGAAAAAATGTTGCTTCATCACTGAAAACAAGTTTCGCACTGAATGCATCCTCTTCCATGAGCTGTTGCAACCGCGCCGAAAATTCAAAGTGTTTGACTTTGTCATCGGGTGTCAGGGCTTGTAGCAATTGTAAATGGTAAGGCTTCTGCTTTAGCCTTTTCCGTAAAATTTTCCAAACCGTCGGCTGTGGTACATTTAGCTCCCTGCTTGCTTTATTCGTCGACTTCCGCGGGCTACGCGTGGAACTTGCCCGCACGCATTCAACCGTTTCTTCTCTCACTGCAGGCCGACCCGTTGATTTCCCCGTACAGAGGCATCCAGAAGCTTTAAACTGCGCATACCATCGCCGAATGGAGTTAGCAGTTGGTGGATCTTTGTTGAACTTCGTCCTGAAGTGTCATTGCACTGTTATGACTGACTGATGTGAGTGCATTTAAAGCACGACATACGCTTTTTCGGCTCCTGTCGCCATTTTGTCTCACTGCGCTCTCGAGCGCTCTGGCAGCAGAAACCTGAAGTGCGGCTTCAGCTGAACAAAACTTTATGAGCTTTTCTACGTATCTGTAGTGTGTCGTGACCATAAGTCAATGAATGGAGCTACAGTGAATTTATGAAATCGCTTCAGTCATTTGTAATAGCCCTGTACATGGTATATAACATTAGAAGAAGAACTAGATTAGTATTTAATCAGCACAGTGCTATGTATCACTGAACACTGGTACAAACATGCAGAAATCCAACATGTACTACCTTTATATGAAAGAACAAACAGTTATTTTAGTACTTGCTTGGATGGTGGATGATTGTGTGTACACATTTTAAAGTTAGATGTTACCTTGCTAAAGCTGGTGATGATGAAACCTATGAAATATCAGGTATTGAGCTAATAAAGGTTAACATTTTCCCAAAATTCGTTATGCTTTGCGTATACCACTCACCTAGCTGACGTCTAGAGACTTTTTTCAGTAAGTTATCTGGGATTCTGGATAAAATTTCAAACCCCAAAATAAGACTGTATGTGTAAACATAAGTATATACAGAAATGACGTGAATGAAACCAGTAGAACCCTTTTTTAGAGTACACTCATATAAAGACATAGCTGGAGCTTAAATATGGTTACAGTAGCTAACAAAACTAAATAGTGCACCTTGGAAATGCCACAGACGTTAAGTAAAAGGCATCTACAGTCCTACACCAAAATCTCAGAAGCTTAATAAATAAAAATGATGAACATCTTATTTCCATTCATAAAAATTAAAAGAATGATTGGATTTCAACAGACTTCTTGTGCACTCCAGAACATCACAGGCACATTACTGAAATCAGATAGCTTGACCATGATGAATACAAACTAATATACTAATGAACTAATAAAAAGAAAGATAACATAGGAAGTTCACTGAGGCTTTTTGCGGATGATGCTGTGGTATATCGAGAGGTTGTAACAATGGAAAATTGTACTGAAATGCAGGAGGATCTTCAACGAATTGACACATGGTGCAGGGAATGGCAATTGAATCTCAATGTAGACAAGTGTAATATGCTATGAATACATAGAAAGAAATATCCTTTATTATTTAGCTACAATATAGCAGGTCAGCAACTGGAAGCAGTTAATTCCGTAAATTATCTGGGAGTAGGCATTAGGAGTGATTTAAAATGGACTGACGATATAAAATTAATCATCGGTAGAACAGATGCCAGATTCATTGGAAGAATCCTAAGGAAATGCAGTCCGAAAACAAAGGAAGTAGGTAACAGTACGCTTGTTCGCCCACTGCTTGAATACTGCTCATCGGTGTGGAATCCGTACCATATAGGGTTGATAGAAGAGATAGAGAAGGTCCAATGGAGGGCAGTGCACTTCATTACAGGATCATTTAGTAATCACAAAAGCATTATGGAGATTATAGATCAACTCCAGTGGAAGACTCTGCAAGAGAGATGTTCAGTAGCTCGGTATGGGTTTTTGTTGAAGTTTCGAGAACATACCTTCACTGAGGAGTCAAGCAGTATATTGCTCCCTCCTACGTATATCTCGCAAGGGGACCATGAGGATAAAATCAGAGAGATTAGAGCCCACACAGGGGCATACCGACAATCTTTCTTTCCATGAACAATACGAGACTGGAATAGAATGGAGAACCGATAGAGGTACTCAAGGTACCCTCCACGATACACCGTCAGGTGGCTTGCAGAGTATAGATGTAGACGTAGATGTAGATGTAGAAAGAGTGAGAATATATGAAAAAAAAATGGAGATGGATATGTCCCAGGTCTTTCTGGTTGTGTCAAATAGCTTTCTGAGCTCCATGCCACAATAGTGGGCTTGGAAGCATTAAAGCTAGTAGTAATGACAGTTTACAGACCAACAGCAGGAAGTATTTCAAACTTCATAAAGCAGCTAGAAACAGCTTTAACAATGTTGTGTAGAACTAACTGGAAAATTATAGTTTGTAAAGACTTTAAATAGATTTTCTGTCAGATAATACGGACAGTTGGCATCAAGAGTTTTCGGTGTCAAGCTTTGTGTTATTTTCCACAGTAAAATTCCCTACAAGACTTGGACACTGTCCAACAACCATCGACAATTTCAAAAACCTTCAATGATTTAATTGTAAATTCAACAGTCTATGATTTATCTAGCTGTGACAGTCATAAGTTAACAATAAAATTTACCACCCATTAGGCAGGGTCTATGGATCACAGAACAGTACCGCACTGCAAAAATCAAACAATTAAAGGAAGAATACAGGGAAGAAATTTATAAAGCAGATGGGAAATTTAACTCTTTCTTAAACAAACTCCTGCAACGTTTTGAGTCTTTTTTTATCTTGAAACAAGCAACAGATAAACTGAATACAAGCAAGGGTAAAGGTTGAATAACTTCTGGGATTAAAGGACCTTGTGCTAGGAAGAGAGAGCTTCACATAATTCAGAGAACAACCTGTAATTGAGATATGAAACTTTATTATCATCAGTAATGTCAAATCCACCACTCTGCCATGAAAAAAACACATACCACTACTGTGCCATTAAAAAAACATGTGCAATACTCACAAATGAAAGCAAAAACTATTTCATTACTAAAGAAGCTAATAAACTAGTAATAGTATGGAAACAGCCTTCAGAAAATAGTTCTGACAGAAATGGTGGCACTTTCAAACCATTGGCCACCATATTCTATGATAATTCCTCATAAGGGCTGCAAACACTGCACACAGTAATACACAAGAATTCAGATGTGTCACATGTATGAGATTCATTTGTGCAGACACTGCAATCACCATAATTCGACATTACTATAAAAAATACAATGAAGAAGATTACATAATTCATTAGGTCTCTAAAAAGTAGCAATTTTGCTGACCATGGTGGTGTTTCTAGCAGGATATTATGATCCTGTGCTTTCATGGGATTGCTATTAAGCTATCATTTTAATTACTTGATGACTTGGGCATACTTCCTGACAGCCTTCAAATGGTATATAACACCCATCTATAAAACTGGAGATACGTGCACTACCACTAATTACAAACCATTCCACTCCTTCCAGGCTTTACAAAAGCGTTTAAGAAAGGGGCATATAATAAAATACTGACTCACTTAACTAATCAGAACTTGTTAACCAGCTCTCAGTTTGGATTCTGTAAAGGACTTTCTGCAGAAAACGCAGTAAACAGTAACAAAACACTTAAAGAAATACACGATCACAACAATAGAGGTAGAGAGAGACCCCACATCATCTCTCATAGAACAACACTTTATGAGGAAAGCCCTCACTATGCAGGCATAAAACAACTGAATTGCTTCCATCCTAATATCTCCAAATTTCCCATTACGAAACGAAAAATTAAATTAAAATTATGGCTCATAAACAGTCCTGTCTATTCAATAGAGGAGTTTCTAGATTAATACCCTTGTATGATGGAAGACTATCTATCGAAAAATATATGTAATCTCAGATCTTAGACTGTGTCACAAACTGTAAATATTTGAATCTCAGATCTGAGTACTGTGCCGTAAACTGTAGATTCTTTAATCTATGTATTGCAATAACAAATTGTTTTATGTATAGTCTATGTATGTAACATTATTCTCTCAACTAAATTTAGAAAAAGTTGTGTAGATAAAAGTGCCAGGCAATAATATGATTAATGGAAAATCTCATATAAAGATGTGAAACAAATACTAACAAAGAGATAGAGGGGCTGGCCAGTACTTAGCTCAGTACAGCCGATAGATACACAAAAAACAGAACCGAAAATTTACGTTCCTAGCTTTCGGAACAAATGTTCCTTCATCAGAGAGGAGAGAGGGGAAAGAAAGGGAAGAAGGGAAAGTAGATTCAGTTACTCACAACCCAGGTTATGAAGCAACGGGGAAAGGAAAACAGGGAGGGTAGCAAGGATGGAGGCATGGTTGTCAGAGGGAAGCCAAAGATATTCTACTGTAAGTACTGTGCCAGCTTCAAACCAAAGAGGATGCATACAGAAGTAAAGAGGTATATAGTATAAAGATAAACACAGCTATGTAGGATGAAAAGATGCGTGAATGGCTAAAGAGGAAAGGGAAAGAGGAGAAGGCTGAAGAGTGAATGGGAGTGAGGTTGTTTAACGTAGTTTCAGTCCAGGGGGATGGCGGGATGAAAGGATGTGTTGGAGTGCAAGTTCCCATCTCCGCAGTTCAGAGGGACTGGTGTTGGGTGGGAGAAGCCAAATGGCACATACGGTGTAGCAGGTTCCTAGGTCCCTAGAATTATGCTGGAGGGCATGCTCCGCTACTGGGTATTGGACATCTCCTAGGCGGACAGTTCATCTGTGTCCGTTCATGCGCTCAGCCAGATTAGTTGTTGTCATACCGATGTAAAAGGCTGTGCAGTGCAGGCATGTCAGTTGATAAATGACATGTGTAGTATCACACGTGGCCCTGCCTTGAATTGTGTATGTTTTACCAGTAGCGGGGCTGGAGTAGGTGGTTGTGGGGGGATGCATGGGGCAGGTTTTGCAGCAGGGTCGGTTACAGGGGTAGGAACCGCTGGGTAGAGAAGGTAGTCTGGGAATATTGTAGGGTTTAACAAGGATGTTACAGAGGTTAGGGGGGCGACGAAATGCAACTCTGGGTGGTGTGGGGAGAATATTGTCAAGGGATGATCTCATTTCAGGGGTTGACTTGAGAACGTCATATCCCTGGCTTCACTTTGATAGCTGCCATCCATTCCACATCAAACGCTCCCTTCCCTACAGCCTAGGAATTCGTGGCAAACATATCTGCTCCAGTGACGAATCCCTCAACAATTACACCAATAACCTGACTAGTGCTTTCCTCTCCCGCAATTATCCTGCAGACCTTGTCCACAAACAGATCTCCCAAGCAATACATTCCTCCCCGTCCAACAATAATGTTCCTACCCCCAGACTACACAGAAGTGTCCCCCTTGTCACCCAATATTATCCTGGCCTCGAAAACATCAACAAATTACTCCGCCAGGGATATGACTTTCTCAAGAAGACTGGAACAAAAATAAACCTTTTTTCATAATCAGTGGATGTTTGATCAAAATAAAATAAATAAATAAGTAGTTGTTTTAAACCAAGAACACTGTAAAGTTATTACAAAAAGAAGTATAAACATTTGAGAGACAAAGTATGTACAACAGATAACTGCACAACTGCTGTTGTACTTGCAGGCTGCGGGGTCTCTAGAGGTCAAATCGAGCACAGACTTCATACATGAGCTATGAAGTGGTGAACACACATATTTGATAGTTACTGCACTCCTCTTCCTTTGTAAAGATGTGAGCACTGTGCTCAAATCCATTTCTTCTGCCATCAACATCGGTTCTCGAGTCATGAGACATACAGCTACCGGTGCGTAGGGTCGGAAGTGGCACGAGTGTGGACAGGTGCAGCATCTGACCCCTGAGCATGTGGTGGGACAGGTGACACTGTCGTGTCTTCCATTTTGACATCTGAATCCAACCATGGTAATGGAGGCCGCTGCATAGGAGACTGAGCAGGCAGTGCCGGCTGCGATGGAGGTGGCAGCGGCAGAGGCATCTGCTGTGACAGCACAGGAGTAGGGCTCCTCCCTTGGCTCCCGACAGCTGAAGGGGGCACCAACATAGGAGGGGACAGTTGTGAAGACATCAGCAGCAGTGGTGGAGAAGTTGAGGGCAGCAGGTGCGATGTAGGAGGTGGTCGGGCAGACAGAGAATGCCAGGGCGGTGGAGGTGCTCCTGGTGGGCAGTTGCCCACATGAGGTCGTGGCTTGTCAAAGTATTGTAAAGCCCTTCCATCAGCAGTGTGGACTACAGAGAGGCATCAGCCACAGTGACTCTTGATGACCGCCGACACCCATTATGGTCAGCGACCAAAAGTGCAAGCCCAAACAGCTGTGCCAGAAGTGTTGTGACATCAGTGTCAGCAGATGTCCTGGCATCAGTCAAAGCAGAGTCCAGGACTGATGACTGTGTGACAACTCTGCCAGACTCTTATCTTCAACAGGGCTAAACCTACGAGAATTGAGGAATCAGTCAAGAGCCACTTCCAGCGACAAATCTCAAACATATCTTTTCATCTGAGTCTTAAATGTTTGAGAGTGGAAAGGAGGAGTCATGACATGGTGAACATCACTTTTTTTTTACAAGAAGCTTCAAGTTCCTAAAATATGAACAGGGGGCCATTGTCTGTAACTAACATTTACAGAAGATCATCTGTTTCAAAATTTTTTTACAGAATCGAAATTGTTGTTGCCACAGATGAAGAAAGACAACACACCCGATACAGAAACTTAGAATTTTCATCAATTACAACAAGTCAGTAGAAATTCTAAAAAGGTCCCACAAAATCTAAATGAATTCATTCCTAAGGCCACTGCGGGCTGGTCATAGTAACAAAGATGCATAGCAGGGGGGAGGGGGGGGGGGGGGCGTAGTTCACCTGATGGGTGGCACATTGTAGCTAGGTAGCTAGGCTGCTACAACTCATGCTGTTTCCCCATCAACGCCTGACCAAAAAACGTGACTCCATGCTAACACTTTTGTACATGATACATCCCACTGGTCCACATGTAGTAAATACGTAACCTCATGCCGAAGGGTGGATGGGACTACAACCCAGGCAGCAGTGTGCTCTGTAGCTAACAGCAGAACTCCATTCTAAACAAAAAGATGATTTTGTAATGTAAAATAATTTATTAAAGGATGAGAAGCATGGCTCAAAGGTTTGTCCAGTCAGCCATGTTGCACAAAAGAAACAGGATCCATGGCTACTGCAGTTGCAATTTTAGTGCTAGCAGTAGTTAAACAGTAAACAACTTTTTGAGCTTCCATGTCTAAATGAAAATAAAGCAATTCCTCTTTATCAAACTCTGGATCCGAACCAATTGGCAAACATGATAAGGCGTTGGCATTTGCATGTTGTGGTGTAGGTTGAAAACCACTATCTCATAACTGATTGTGACAGGAAAAAAAGTTGACCACTGAAAGTAATGTGTGGCTTTGTGTGGCAAGGATAACATAGGGTTATAAAGAGACTTCAATGGTTTGTGGTCTATCATCAGGTGAAACATAGACCCATACAGAAAAAAACATGAATTTTTTTTTAGAGTATATATCATTGCTAAAGTTTCTGTCCCTATTTGAGGATAATGCAGTTGCACTGAACTTAAGGTTTTAGATGTGTATGCAATAGGATGTTCTGATCCATCCGCATGCTTATGAGCAAGGACAGCAACGATGCCAAGTTGAGATGTGTCTGTGGCCAACACAAGGTGCTGGCCTCACTGGAAAGTGGTGAATGGGGCCAATTGCAGCTTAGGTTTCAACAACTTGAAAGCCTGCTCACAAGCTGGGGCCATTATAAAGGAACACCTTTATGTAATAATGCATGGACTGATTGTGCCACAGTAGTGGTGCCCGGTATGAATTTGTGATCATACACAATTTTGCTTAAAATGCCCGTAATTCCTTGATGGATGTGGGATGTAGCAACATGGCAATAGCATCAGTATGTTGGCACAATGATTTATTACCAGCTAGTGACACTTCGAAACTCAAATAAATAATAGATGATTGATAAAACTGTGTGTTATCTAATTGCACTTTAGCCATGCAGACTGTAAAACAGAAAATAGAGCATGAAGGCTCTGCAAACATACCTCTGTAGTTGCACCAGACTATACATCTAAGTAGTTGATGCAGCCTGGAATTGATGCAATAAGTTACTCTAAAAACATTCAAAAATAGCAAGTACACTTGCCACACCAAAAGGCAAACACTGGTATTGCCCAAATGGTGTGCTGATAACTAGAAAGAGTTGAGATTCCATATCTACTGGCAGCTGTGAGTATGCATTTGTTAGGTCAATCTTTGAAAAATAATAGCCCTTGATAATTTTGGTAACAGCTTGTCAGTGTGCAGTAAAGTATAGGTATCAGTGATAGGCTGTGCATTAACTGATCTTTAAAATATCCACAGAGATGTAATTTACCTGTGGTGTCAACCATTCACTGGAAGAAATAGGTTGAATAACATCAATGGATTGATGACCATCTAATTCTGCTTTTACTTGATTGTATAAAGTTACTGTTACTGGTCGGGTCTAGAAAAAATGCAGGTGGGCATACTGTTTTATCATAACATGAGCCTGAAGTTCAGTTGCACAACCCAGTCCTGGAGAAAATAAAGGGGAAAATTCGGCACTGGGAGCATCTAATTGTTGATATGGAACTTGTTCAGCAAGCAAATGCACTTCATCAATGATGGAGAATAGAAAAAGCATAAAATCATCCAAACCAAACAGACTTTCAGTGCAAGTATTGTCCACAACTAGGAATGTTAATGAACAAACCACAACCGTGTAAGTCAGGAAAACTGTCCCAATAATGGGAATCTGTTGTTTGTTATAATTCAACAGCCTCCCTGACAATGGAGCCAAAGGGGTATGACCCAAATCCACATAAGTTTTAGAATTCACCAGAGGTGCTGTTGCACCTATGTACACCTGCTTCTCAGTGGTTTGTTAAACACACATACACTTCACTGTATAGCTTGCTTGGAGACACCTTTGCTGCTGACACACTGTTCACATCCACATTTGTTTCATCATCACTCAGGTTCAACAATGTGTCCTTTTTTATGGCACCTATTACATGTTGCCCAGTGCTTGGGGCCTGTGGTCCATTCATATTGAATGAAACAGTACAGGCATGAAGGCAGCAGAGTAAAAGGCTGTTGTCATGATGCAGACTGTCATTGTTGTGAATGACAATTGCCTACACAATGCTGAGACATCTGTTGGATGGCTGCAAGAGTTTTTCTGTAACCTTGTGAACTGTCTGAAGACTGGGAGGGGTGAGAGGAACTGATTTGTGAAACTTTGGACCAGGCTTCTATCTGACTACCTACAGCTAGTGAAACTTCAAATGACTGAGCTACATTTAATACTTCTATAGGCCCCCTGTCAGGAGCAAGACATAGGATTGCGTCTTGAACCATCTGATCTCCATAGGATTCCTTATGAACATTTGTCACAAAATTATGATGATGACAAAGTCCATGTAGTTCTGCTGCCCTTGCTGTGTATGACTGTTTTGGCCACTTTTGGCAATGGTAAAACTGCACATGAACAGAAATAATGCAAGTACATTTGCAGAGATAGGTAGAAAGTAACTAACACATCTGATCAAAAGAGAGGTTTTAAGTTTGTTGTAAAGGGGTGAGCTGACACACCAACTGATACATTTGAGTGAGATCTGTTACAGAAAAAGAGCCTTGTACAAGTTTATAACTGTTACCCCAAATGCCTGTAAATGTTATTGTGGCATTTTTTATCGCCAAAATGTTCCAACCCAAGAACACTGTAATGTTATTATGTGAAAATGCAGAAACACATGAGCACAGACAAAACACAAGAGGCCAACAGAGCCTTGTGTTCCGGCCTATATTTACACCTAACTTCTATTGTACTAGCAGGCAAAGTGTCCTCTAGTGGCTGTATTGAGCACAGTCTTCATGTGCAAGCTATTAAGAGGTGCACACACATATTTTTTGGTTACAGCAGTAATGAAAGAGCTAAATAAGAAAAATTATCCTGTTGGTATACTCTGTGGCCTTGCCAAAGCCTTTGATTGTGGGAATCACAAATTTGTCCTTAACGGAGTAAAGTGAAGTGTCCTGGCATTAATGGCCTCCCTCTTGCATGGATGGAATCTTATCTCCATAACAGAAAGCAGAGGCCTCACTAACAGACCCAAATCTCAGGCATGTACAATGTAATGAGTAAACATAATCCTCCACTATGTGATGGAAGTGTTGAGTCGTAGATAGGCAACGAAAATACATTGTTTTTCAGAGCACACACATAGCTATAATGTCTTGACATGGTTTCAGTTCAATGCAGTGTGCCATAAAACAAAAAAAGACAAAGATAAAAGTAGCTCTGCAGGCATCACAAGCTTACTAACCAATGATCCAGACTCAACCCTAGCTGACAACTACATGATAGTTGAACAGGCCTGCAAGTGGTTCACAGCTAACAGTTTTAACCTCATAGAGACACACATTATGTAATTTCAAACAAACAAAAATTGCTTTATTTAACTCCAGAGGTAGACATTAATGTCATACACAGAATGAAGAACAGTGCATAAAATTCCTTGGGGGCCAGCTACGCAACAACCTAAAATCGAGTTGATACATGAATAAAAAGCTACCAAATTGCAAAATAACTTCATATCCCAAAAATATAAACCTAGCACCATGGAAAATTGCCAAACAGAAAATGGAGGAAATTGATTATGGTAACTTACAGATAAAGGACATGAATAAGTCAATAAATGATCCACACAAAATAGTAAATTCCTGTCAGAGTCTACCATCTGTGTGTAACAGTACATGACAACTTCATGCAAGTTATATCTACATTTGATCATCAGTTATGGAATTGTTCTTTGGAGGTTCAATACATCAATTACAAAGGTCTGTTTATGGAGATAGGGGTCTTCATTGCAATGTGTAAGTACAGGGTGTCTCAAAAGAAAGTTTATATTTCAAGAGCTCTCTGCACATGCACAACAAATCAGGGGAGAATGGGGGATACATTCATCACTTCCTTGGCCTTTAGGAACTCAGTCAATGTGGAGCACTTCTCGGGAATGGACCACACATACTGCGTGTGAGAATTTTACAAAAACAGTGATTTGGCAACTGTAGAATGGAGAAAATTTTGCAGTGATTATAGACTGCATTATGTTAACAATTCTCCAATTGTTCCCCTCATCTGGAAATGGATCAATACGTTTGAGAATACCAGTTCAACACTGGCCAAACTGAAATCCAGGTGATGCAGGTCATCAACAATCAGCAAATCCATGGAGAGTGCAAATTGTTCTGTTCGTGACAATCCTACCCTTTCCATTCATAGGTGTGCAAGTTCTTTAAATGTACATATTTGCAAATTCTGCAAAAAGACGTTAAGTTGCACCCTTATAAAATCCAGGTTGAGCAAGAATAAAAGCGTCAGGATGCCATACATAGGCTGCAGTTCATTAATGATATAACTGAGGGCCTTTCATTTAAGTTGTTAAATGATTTGATTTTTGATGAGGGTCATTTTCATCTAAACAGTCAAATCAATAAGCAAAACTGCCGCTTCTGAACTGCAACAAATTCTGAATAAAAGTGTGTGAAATCCCTTCATTCACCAAAGTTACTGTATGTACTGCAATGCTGGCTCGAGAAATAATTGGCCCTTACTTTTTAGAGGACAAGAGTGGTCTTGCTGTTGCACTGCATTCAGAATGTTATGTGACAATGTTAAATGACTTTTTGGTGTCTGAATTGCAAAACTTTTCTGGTTATACCAAAGAACATGGTTTCAGCAAGATGAAGCCACAGCAGACTTGTCCAATATGTCTATACTGTGAGTTCGTGAAATTTTCCCTGGAAAATTGATCTCCAGGAGGGGTTACATAAATTGGCTCCCACAAAATTCGTATTTGAACCCCATGGATTGTTTTCTTATGTGGATACGTCAATTCTAAAGTGTTTGTCAATAATCTGACTTCTCTAAAATATCTGTAGTGAACTGGCAGCCATCCAATGTCTACATACCAAGATGTCACGCAAAATTTTGTTCATCATTAAAAGGAGTATCTTAGGCATGCTAGATTGCATTTAAATGGCATTGTTTTTAAAAAGTAAATTCTTAGGAGGAGGCGAAGTTAGTGTTCAACATCCCATCAATAACAGGGTGATTAGAGACAGATCACAAGCTCGGACAAGGTAAGAACTGGGAAGTAAATTGGCTGTGCCCTTTCAAGGGAACCAACCCTACATGTGAGAGAAGCAATTTAGTGAAGTCATAGAATAGCCATTGTCCTCTGAAATGCAAGCCTACTGTGCTAAACACTGCACCACCTCACTCAGTTAGTAAATTTCTAAACTAATATTTCAATAAATAAAGATTTTTTGATAGAGTTCAGCCTCTATCTTATTTTGACACATAAAATAAAAATTTTGTTTTGAGACACCTTGTACATAATGTACTAAGGTGGACAGGCTGTAGTTACATTATAGCAGCATATGATGAAAGAGTTTTATTTGTCAAATAAAACAAAGGCTCTTGAAAATACAAGACACAGAACATTTCCTTTAAAAACAATGCAAACATATGCAAAGGGAAAAGAATGTGTGTTGGTCAGAAGTGGCAAAGATAATAAAACATCAACATATAAAGACATTATCTCAGCACAATAAGCTATACTAGCAGGACTCCCACTCTTGTTTGCTGATTTTAAAGACACAACAGATAATGATTTACAATTAGTCTGAAACTTTTCTTTTGATGGTGCTTCTGTGGTCATGTGTGCCAGCTGATATTTGGCTTCACATAAGCAGCAACAATAGAACTGTCATTCGTCCTTTCATGAATGTAATGGAGCTTTATATCCATATGTTTAGACCTTTTGTGGTGTTAATTGTCTCTCTTTAATTGTAATGCACTTTGGTTGTCCACAAAGAATGGTGTTGGTTGCTCTATGTGAACCCCAAGCTCCTGTAAGAATGTATGAAGCCAGGTGATTTCAGCAGCTGTGTCAGATGCTGCAACACTCATTACTCTGGTTCTGTCATAGATCTGGCAGCATGTCAAACAACTATGAAACTGGTGATTCAACCATCTTTGCAGCAGGGTGACTAAATTCACTTTAGTCACCCTTGACAATAGTGCTACAAACCATAGAGACATCAGTTTCACAGTTGTTGTTATTTCAAAATTAAGTGACCTAAAGCCCAGAGAGTTTAGTCAAAATGTGGGTGCATAATAAAGAACATAACAAGTTTGTCATGCTCAACCCAGTGCTGTTTTACGTCTACATATATATTCTGTAAACCACCGCAAAGTGCATGGCAGAGGGTATGTCCCATTGTACCAGTTATAAGAGTTCCTTCCTAATCCATTCCCATATGGAGGGCAGGTAGAATGATTGACTGAATGCCTCTATGCATGCTGTAATTATTCTACTCTTGTCCTCACGATCGCTATGTGAGTGGTACATATGGTGTTGTAGTGTATTCCCAAAGTCATCATTTAAAGCCCATTTTTGAAACTTTGTTACTAGACGTCCTTGGAATAGTTTATGTCTATCTTCAAGAGTCTGCCAGTTCAATTCCTTCAGTATCTCTGTGACACTCTCAAATAGGTCAAACAACCCTGTAACCATTTCTGCTGCCCAACTCTGTATGCATTCAATATCCCCTGTAGGTCCTGTTTGGTATGGTTTCCACACACTTGAGCAATATTCTCGGATGGGTTGCATGAGTGATTTCTAAGCAGTCTCCATTGTAGACTGATTGTATTTCCCCAGTATCCTACCAATAAACTGAAGTCTATCACCTGCTTTACTCACAAATGAGCTTATGTGATCAGTCCATTTCATATCCCTACATATGTAATTCCCTTTGTGTCAACCGAAAAAAATACAAGACCTGCATGTATCGTGGAATAATAACACTGAACTTGAGAAGAGCTCAAATGCTGTTAATTTCCTTGGAATCTCAATTGATTCAAAATTATCCTGGGGTAGCCATATAGAAAAAGTGGGGAGCAGCATTAGCAAAGGAATATTTGCTCTGAGGAAGCTGCATCTTTGTCTAAACATGCCAGTACTTAAAGTGGTTTATTTTGCTTTAATACACAGTCACATTTCCTATGGCACAATACTGTGGGGACATCAAAGCAAGGCAGCTAATGTCTTCAAACTACAAAAGAAGGCAATAAGACATATGCAGCTTGGCACCCAGAGCTCACTGTAGGCCAAGCTTTAAAAAATTACAGATTATGACCCTGCCGTCAATATTTATACTACAGTGTGTAATGCATATTAAGGAAAACTATCCGAGTTATCAACAGTATGACATGTGACATAATTATAACACAAGAAACAAGCAGGACCTAGTTTCTTTCCAATGTAACTATAAAAAAACACAAAAGTGCTTCTTATACAAGTCCATACAATTTTTTAATGCCATACCCCAACATATCAGGGATCTTCCAATTCAACAACTCAAAAAAAAAAGTAAAAGAATTTCTTCCTGAGCTCAGCATTTATGAAACTGATGAATTTTTAAGGGAGGCAAAGAATATGGTATGACTACACTTTGTGATCAGTTTTTATATGCTTCTATACATGAGTAAGTCTGTAATTGGCTAAATTTACTATGCAATATCAATTTGTACCAGAAGTTTCTCTGTTTTGTTTTTGTGTGAAGGTACCATAATTATTTGTGTAATAATTATGTTGTGTAATATTTTTCTTGTTCTTGTAATTACTTGTGTAACATTTATACGATGTAATATTGACTTTTGTAATGCCTCAGATGATCTCTGAGGTCTCTACAACAATAAAAATCAATCAATCAATCATTCCATTTCATGTCCCTATGTTGTTACACCCAGATATTTATATGGGTTGGTCATTTTTTCTTTTCTTAAGTGCAAAATTTTACATTTCTGAGCATTTAAAGCAAGTTGTTAATCTTTGCACCACTTAGAAATCTTATCAACATCTGTCAGAATATTTATGCAGCTGCATTCAGACAGTACTTCATTAAAGATAACTGTATGCCCGCGTGGTTAGCCATGCAGTCTGACACACGGCTTTAGGGGCAGGAAGGAGCGCCTGGTCCATGGCATGAATCCACCTGGCTGACTTGTGTTGAGTTCTGGTGAGCTGGCCAGTCTGCCAGTCTGTGGATGGTTTTCAGGTGGTTTTCCATCTGCCACAGCAAATGTGGGCTGGTTTCCCTTATCCCGCTCAGCTACACTATGTCCGCGATTGCTACGCAAACAAGTTCTCCATGTATGTGTACACCACCATTACTCTACCATGCAAATATAGGAGTTACACTCGTCTGGTGTGAGACATTCCCCGGGGAGGTCCACCGGGGGCTGAACCGCACAATAACTGTGAAAGAGTGGTTTGGTGTGGGGCAGCAGAGGGATGAAGTGGACTGTGGTAGTCGTCGTGGGGTTGTAAACCACTGCGGCTGCAGCAGGGATGGAGCCTCTCCATTGTTTCTAGGCTCCTGGTTAACATACAACACAATACAAGATAACTGTGATGATGACGATGAAGTCCCATACTCCGCAACAGAGCGTAGGGGACAATGCAGAGACCTGCACCACTGTGCTAGGCAAGGTCCTAGTGGAGGTGGTTAGCCATTGCCTTCCTCCGACCATAATGGGGATGAATGATGATGATGAAGACAACACAACAACACCCAGTCATCTCGAAGCAAGTGAAAATCCCTGACCCCGCCGGGAATCGAAAATCAGGACCCCAGGCTCAGGAAGTGAGAACGCCACCATGAGACCACAAGGTGTGGACAAGATAACTGTATCATCTGTAAAAAGGATGAGGTTACTATTAATATTGTCTACAAAGTCATTACTATACAACATGAACAGCAAGGGTCCCAACACACTTCCCTGGGTCACACACAAAGTTACTTTAATATCTGTCAATGACTCCCATCCAAGATAACATGCCATCTCCTCCCTAGCAAAAAGTCCTCCATCCTGTCAAAAATTTCCCTTGATACCTGATATGATTGAACTTCTGACAGTAAGTGTAGGTGTGGCATTGGGTCAAGTGATTTTTGTAAATCAAGGAATACTGCATCTACCTGACTGACTTGATCCAAAGCTTTCAGTATGTCAAGAAAATTGCAAGTTGGGTATCACATGATCGATGTTTTTCTAACCCTTGCTGGTTGACATGGAGAAGGTCATTCTTTTCAAGGTACTTCATCATGGCAGATCACCTGAGAACATCATTTGATATTGCATAAATTATTGTTGGCAATTACAGTGTAGTAGAAGATGATTCGAAGTTTTCTGCACTGCTCTCCAATGTTAGTGAACACTCTGATATTATTAGTGATGTAACAAAATTGCCGCATGCCACTGGCAAATTTTGTGCAACAAAGGCAACCTTTCTCGATTGATTAGGAAGGTTCCTAGAACAGCAGATACAGCAAGTGGTTGATTGGTTGATTGATTTGAGGGATGGGACCAAACAGCAAGATCACCAGTTGCAGCAAGTGGTATGCACAGAAAAACTGGACAGCATAACATCTTCCCAGTTTTGAAGACATGTTAACTGACTGACCCAAAAGACAAGTCAGACAGCATGTTTTGGATATTTTGGCTAAATAAGCTACCACCTTATATTCAATCAGTAATGATTTCATATGAAAATGATACATAGAAAGTCAAATTACAAATAGGGGATAGAATTTTTGCAATTCCACAGCAATGGCAGTAGTACTGTGAAAGGGACAACAATAAACCATGACAGCAGTTTGAAGGGAACCGTGTACCCATGGAAATATATGACAGTGACATCATAGGTAAACAGCAGACTGAAACAACTAGGAGTACTAGTCACAAGCTGTTTCTACCGGACATACTCTAGCTGATGGCGCTAGGAATACTAGCGATGAGGAAGAAGAGACAACATTGTGCTGGTTTCGTACATCCTTCAAGAAATGAGGATGCAAATGTTCTGTGCCACGCAGTCACCCAAAATGACAGGCACAATCTGCAATAGGTGCTATGGCTCAAGGCACATCAGAAATGGGGCTCCAGTACAGAAACAAGTTTAGCACAACCTACAAAGGATGGCTGCAGGTTTTATACCTTGGAAATTACATCAAACCAGTATTTTCTTACTGGCACCAGCTCAGAGATGAGCAGCTTCCTCGAAGAAGCATCTCAGGTAGATATTTTGGATACTATTCACCAGCTGTGTGCCACCAGTGACACACACATCAAACTATATGGAATAGTCACATGCTCCATGGAGCTCTGACTGTGCAAAACTTGGCATTTCACAGCTGTGAATGTAAATGAGCTGATACTGGGGGCAGATTTTTTTAAAATAGTTCTACCTGTCTCCTGTCCTAGAAGATGGCAAATTTTAGCACTCCAGTACTGGGGAGTCAGTGGCAGAAGTCATTGGCAGACCTTCTACACATACATGCATGCAGGTTAGTACTGCAAATGTAAACAACGGTGCACATGCTACTCCTGTCAGTGTTATCAGTGTTACAGTGTTCCTAGGACAGATATGTAATGTAGTATAAATACCATGCAAGATCCACCAATTTTTCGCAAGACTCACTGGCTAACTCTGGAGCAGGCACAGTATGCCCTTCAGGTAGCCTGTGGACATCCCCCATACATATAGAGAAATAAAAAGATGGTTTGTACCTTGTAGTTGTGGATTATAGGGATCATAATTCCAGAGCAGTACCTCACTGGTATACAATACCTAACAGTCTATACAAGATTTGGCACATGTGTTAGCAGCTGCCTCCATATTGTATGTTTTGGACTGTCAGAAAGTTTATTTTCAGATCCCACTAGCCCATACAGACATACCAAAAGTGATGATAATTACACCGTTTGGGCTGACTGGGCCTTTTTTTTAATGTCCTATGGATTACAAAACACTGCTCAGGCTTCGAAATGTTTTATAGATAAAATCCTCCATAAATTTCCGTTTTGTTTTTCTTACCTGGATGATATCCTAATATTTTTGACATTCATCCAAGAACATGAAAAGCACCTTTGCCTAATTTTCAAAGTCTTGGGACAATTTGGAGCAGTCGTGAATGAGGAAAAATGTCATCTACTTAAACAAGAAGTTATCTATCTGGGACACTCTGCAACAAAGAAGATTATGACCACCAGCAAGATACAAACCATATCTGTCAGGTGCCTTGTATGAACTGGAAAGCTTTCATGGTATGATTAATTTTTGCCATCAACACGTACCTCAGTCTTTAGAAATGGAAGTGTCATTAACTGACACATTGGGGAGAAAAAATGGTGACAGCAAACAATGTCATGGACCAGTAAAATATAGAATGCATTTGACCAAATAAAGATAGATTATACCAAGCCTTATCTAAAGTCTTCAGTGACTTTATTGAGCACTATTAATGCTATCAAAACTGCTATAGGTGCACACACTGAATGTAGAACAATGACAATTTTTACAGAGCATTGACTCCTGGACTCTATTCTTAACCCATGCAAGGACACGTCGATTATGTCACCTCAATTTTATTGGTCAATTCTATGGATGTTTGGCATCAAGGGCACATACATTATCGTGGCTGATTTCCTCTCATACATAAATGCAGTAACAGTCAGCATCAACTATGAAGAGCTTGCTGAAGTGCAGCAGAAAGACCATCAAGGAATTTCTACAAGATACTGCTACAGAACTTACATCAGAGTGAGTGATGATCCTTGGAACTGCTACACAATCATCGTGTGATGTCTCCCAAAACTGGTTATGTCCAGTAGACCTCCAACAATTTTGGAAGACCATTTTTGACAATCTACACGTGTCTTGCACAGGGATTCAACCAACTACAAAATTAGTAATTTTGTCTCATGAAAAGTGACGACTAGTTATGAGTCATGAGTCCAAACTTGCATTAGTTGCCAGTGAAGTGAATTATGATGCCAGACATTCCCCAAGCACAGCAAATATTGAATACCAAAGGAGCAATGAGCTCACCAAACCATCAAGCCAAAAATTATTTGCCACCAGGAGCAATGGACAGGAATCTTACCACAGGTTCTCCCAGGTTTCAGAATAGCTTTCAAGGAACTTAAAAGTGCTATTAGCAGAAATCTTACACGGTGAAGGCCTCAGTCTTCTAGTAGAATTTATTATCCCTGTACCATTGCCGACTGCTAATGCGAGACCTATTCTGGTCCAGCAAGTTGAACAGCAAATCACATATTCACATACTCCACCTCTGCAGCCATGCAGTGAACAATGTGTCTTCATACACAAAGCATTGGAAGATTTCAGATATGTTATGCTCATGGATGACAAGGTCCACACAGCATTACAACCTCCTTATACAGGACTGCATCCTGTCCTGAACAAGGAGAGTGTACCATTTCCAGCTTGCTACACAGGAAGCCTTCCATGGTCTCCTTACAATGATCAAAACCCACCCAGTTCTTGTGGAATATGTCAATGAAAGATATGAAAAATTCAGTACCTGTTGACCAATAGTTATAAGGGACACCGCTGTCCCTGAGTCTCTGTCATCAGAGGAGGTCGAAGAAAATCCATGACTTCCCAGACGGGAAGCCACTGACCACAACCATCACTCAAGTTATGGATGGGTTCACAGCACTCTCCACTATCACTGTTAATGTGAGCTGGAGTAGGGGAACACCAAACTATCTTCTTATCTGTCAGGAATGGCCCAGCTGTTGCTCTGTGCACTACAAGTGGTCAGAAGAGGACATTGAAGAAATGATCCAGTTGATCTCTGTTTTGCAGCCAGCCATGACACTGCTAGTCACACTCAGGCAGTTGAGCCAAAGAGGAAATGGAGGTTCCATCGCCATATGTGGGAACTTTGCCCTCTGACTGATAACCTATTGTGTACAAACTTGGTGTGTAATAATCATTGTCGGATGTTCTTCAGAGTGTTGCATGAGAGTTCAGTTTTGTTGTTAGCTGTTAAACAGTGTGAATGTCTTGTTCATGTGCTCCACAATAAATACTATAATTACCTTACCTGCAACAAGCAAGAATATCATACCTGTTACTTACCTAGCTGGTACCCACATATGTAACATTTGTTCAATAAATCTTTGCTGTAATATTTGTTACTTTAAAGTATAATGTTTGACATTGGAAATGTAATAATACAAACTTATAAAAATCTGTACAAAGTTTTAACTGAACTATATACATGCCATTGAGTAACCTAATCACAAATTAATAACATCAAGAAAATACAGATTGCTACTCACGATAAAGATGACATGATGAGTTGCAGATAGGAACACAACAAAAAGACAGTTACACATGTAGCTTTTGGCCAAATCTCTTTAGAAAAGGAAACACACACACACATTTTTTCATGTGAGGATTATATGTGTGTGACATGTGCTTGCTCATGTGAATGAATGTGTATGTGTTTCCTTTTCTGAAGAAGGCTTTGGCTGAAAGCTAAATGTGTAGCTCCTATTTGATTGTGCCTGTGTCCAACTCAGCATGTTGGCCGAAAGCTAAACGTGTAACTTTATTTTTGTTGTGCCTGTCTGCAACTCACCCTGTCATCTTTATGGTGAGTAGCCATCTATCTTTTACTTCTATTGTTGATACACCAAGCTGGAGTTTCCATTGTTTGGTATTACAGCGTTAAGTTTACTCTGGATATAATAACACTTTTTTGTACATGAGACATAATAGTATGCACATTAAATGATTGAATAGGGCATGTGTTAAAAATTACAGCCACAACATGATTTAAGACCAGTTCTCTGCTACTAGAATTAATTAACCTCAAAAGCATTATCTGAAAATATAAAGGGTGTAACTTTTTTATATTACAGCAGTATTCTGCTTCACAGTATTTTGGATGTTCACTTATTGTTACGTCAAACACAGTGTTGCTTATGCCCGCTCAAACATATTTTTATACTGCTGTGTCATCATTAGTGAATTTTCACTGTTTATTCTTTTACATTGTTATCTAACGTGATGAGTATGTTCAGATTTTGTAATTCACATTTGTAGAACAACAGTATATTGTGTTACCACATACTAGTGTTTGCCAAATTTAGACTGGGAAAGATTGTGATGATTCTCTTAAACAGTAAAATGGAAATTCAACATAGTTATACACACAAAAATTAAAAATGAGAAGGTGCCAATTATACTATGTAATGGTACACTGAATAAATAGGAAGAACTCACTGATGATGTAAGAATGGGTTAACACATGATTGGTAAACATAAACAGTACTGTGTTTTCTAAAAGTGAGATCCTACTTCCAAAATATTTTATATTAGAAATGTAAGAACTGTTTGTAATGTTACAGCTGTTCAGCATAATTCTATATTGATGAATATTCCTCAGGTTTCTGGCTGGGGGACAGTGTTGAAAAAGTGTAATATTTTATGAGTGATGTGGTTTTCAAACACATTTTCATAACAAGTATACAATTTATTTCAGATAAGAAAATTATCTTTGCTTTGTGTACAAATACTCAATTTGATGCTGATATAAACTGATAAAAATGTTCTTGAACCACAATGACAGAAAAATACAGTAGTTCTCCCTTTTATTAAAAAAGTAATAGATCGGATCGGTAAGATTTTACGAAAACACGACATAAAACCGGTCTTTAAACCAACAAAGAAAATAAGTCAAAGTACTACGATCTGTGAAGGATAAACGCCCTCCCCTGTCGACATGTAGTGTGTATAAAATTCCATGTACCTGTGGTAAAGTTTATATTGGTACTACCAAAAGAAGCGTAAACACGCGACTGAAAGAGCATAAAAGTCTTTGTCGACTCGAAAAATAGAAAAATCAGCTGTAGCGGAACATGCTCTTCAACCAGGCAACCACCAAGTGAAGTTTTTGGATACCGAAGTTTTATCTACAATGCTAAATTACTATCCACGGTTATATAGAGAAGCTATTGAAATTTATAAACATCACGATAATTTTAATTGGAAAGAGGAGGCTATGAAACTTAGCGATATGTGGACAGTGGCTCTACAAAATTTCTAACAATTTTTATCTTTGATAAGGTGGTAATCGATAGTCAACCTTATCTTTGCTATGGATTATCACTGCTCATCACGTGTCACCTGAACCATGCCCCCTTTTCTCACAATATATAAGTCGCTCTCAGACACCCGACCAGTCAGTCGGCAAGACTCAGTGGAGCAGCGCCTCTGAGGAAGTCCAGCGCAGTCCTGGACAAAACGTAAGGAGCAGAAAAGTTCTTGGACCACGACCTCACATCCCGGAAAGTATATCAACAGCCAGTCCCAGCCACATTATACTGTAGCAGAATGGGACAGTAGATAATCAGCAGACTGATGCCAAATATTTCGGAGATTGCGATACCATTACGCAACGTTGTGTACATATAAAACTTTTAATTCTATTGTCCTACACTTACCATATTTATAAAAGCTGATTATCTTCTGACAAAATTAGGGAATTATATGCAAATTTAAGTAACTAATGCAAATGTTGCTCAGAAAACAGTGTTATTGACGTATGTAAATGAGGTGATGACTGTATTGAATCTGAATTAGGTGATAATTTTGATGTAGAAATGAATGAGAGCTGTGAAATAACTGAGGTTGATAAGTCTGAGACTGGTAGCTTATTGCGAATAAATGTAGGCGAGGTAAGTGACCTTGATGCAGATGAGACCTGTGTCATTAATGATGTTGTTGATGAAGTAATTTTGGAAGAATATGATGATGATGATGGTGATGATGAAAAGTATCAGGCATTTGTGGAGTTTAAGAATAATGAAGTTTCAGAGTTATCTGTTAATGATGTTGACAATACGGATAAGGTAAGTGATGTATGTGATAATGTAAGTGGGAGTTATGGTATACCAGTCCAGTTAAAGCACTTTTTCATTAATATCATGCAGAGTAATGATCCAAACAATAAAGGTGAGTTATCTGGCTAGAGAATAAAGGTGAAAACTTTTTGAAGTTTGTTTGGGACCATGGTAACATAGATAAATGTGCACTCTGGAATAAGTTAGCTGTGTTTAGTCAAAATTTGTATCCAAATTAGTGGAAAGAAGTGAAAGAAGATCTAAGCAGGAAGTTTAATTTTGACAGTAATAAATTTTGTGTTCCTGCTGTAATAAATGATGTTAATTGTGCTATGGAATCCATTCATTGTGTTCAATCTTTGCCTGATGACATGAGTAACCAAAGTAATACTACAGTACCAGTAAAGTTGATGGAACCACGTACAGATGGTGTGGACATAGCATTTGATGAAATTGAAAGTAATCTTTTACATGATGTCGCTGCGTCTTCCGGCAGTGAGCATCATACCGGTCAGCCATCACTCCAGGGTGAATGGCGGACAGTGGTGGGCTCGCGCGTGCCTGGCCGAAAGGCAAAGGTGGGATCTGGCCACGTGGCAGCTGCCTTACCCCTTTCCAACAGGTACGGGGTGCTTCCTAGTGGTGATGACATCGTTTCCGAGCCACCACAGGATGCCTCGCCTGTTGGGCCAGTGGCCGATTCTCCGGCAAGGTCCCGACAGTCACAGAGGGCGGGCCTATTAGTTATAGGGAGCTCCAACGTTAGGCGGGTTATGGAGCCCCTCAGGAAAATAGCGGGTAGGTCGGGGAAGAATGCCAGTGTGCACTCGGTGTGCTTGCTGGGGGGTCTCGTCCGTAATGTGGAGGAGGCCCTTCCGGCAGCTATTGAACGCACTGGGTGTGACCGGCTGCAGATAGTAGCACATGTCGGAACGAATGACGCCTACCGCTTGGGTTCTGAGGCCATCCTTGGTTCCTTCCGGTGGCTGGCTGATTTGGTGAAGACAACCAGCATCGCACGCGGAGTGCAAGCTGAGCTTAATATCTGCAGCATAGTGCCCAGAGTCGATCACGGTCCCCTGGTTTGGAGCCGTGTGGAGGGTCTAAACCAGAGGCTCAGACGACTCTGAGACTATAATGGTTGCAAATTCATCGACCTCCGTTATTGGGTGGAGAACTGTAGGGCCCCCCTAGACAGGTCAGGCGTGCACTACACACCGGAAGCAGCTACTAGGGTAGCAGAGTACCTGTGGTGTGCACACGGGGGTTTTTTAGGTTAGAGGGACCCCCCCCCCCCCCTTGGGCGAAACGATAAAATACCTGACGGCTTACCAGAGAGGACATTATCATCGTTGATAAAGAACGTCCGTCCTCAGAGACCAAAAACAGGAAAAGTCAACGTAATATTGGTAAACTGCAGGAGTATCCAGGGCAAGGTTCCTGAATTAGTATCTCTTATTGAAGGAAATAGTGCGCATATAGTATTAGGAACAGAAAGTTGGTTAAAACCGGAAGTGAACAGTAACGAAATCCTAGACACAGAATGGAATATATACCGCAAGGATAGGATAAACGCCAATGGTGGAGGAGTATTTATAGCAGTAAAGAATTCAATAATATCCAGTGAAGTTATTAGCGAATGCGAATGTGAAATAATCTGGGTTAAGTTAAGTATCAAAGGTGGGTCAGATATGATAGTCGGATGCTTCTATAGACCACCTGCATCAGCAACCGTAGTAGTTGAGCGCCTCAGAGAGAACCTGCAGAACGTCGTGAAGAAGTTTCGTGATCATACTATTGTAATAGGGGGAGACTTCAATCTACCAGGTATAGAATGGGATAGTCACACAATCAGAACTGGAGCCAGGGACAGAGACTCTTGTGACATTATCCTGACTGCCTTGTCCGAGAATTACTTCGAGCAGATAGTTAGAGAACCAACTCGTGAAGCTAACGTTTTAGACCTCATAGCAACAAATAGACTGGAACTTTTCGACTCCGTGAATGTAGAAGAGGGTATCAGTGATCATAAGTCAGTGGTTGCATCAATGACTACAAGTGTAATAAGAAATGCCAAGAATGGAAGGAAAATATATTTGCTTAACAAGAGTGATAGGGCACAAATCGCAGAATATCTGAGTGACCACCATCAAACGTTCATTTCTGAGGAAGAGGATGTGGAACAAAAATGGAAAAAATTCAGAAACATCGTCCAGTACGCCTTAGATAAGTTCGTACCGACTAAGGTCCAAAGCGAGGGGAAAGATCCACCGTGGTATAACAATCATGTACGAAAGGTACTACGGAAACAAAGAAAGCTTCATCATAGGTTTAAGAGTAGTCGAATCATAGCTGATAAGGAAAAGCTGAACGAAGCGAAAAAGAGCGTAAAGAGAGCAATGAGAGAAGCATTCAACGAATTCGAACATAAAACATTGGCAAACAATCTAAACAAGAACCCTAAAAAGTTTTGGTCATATGTAAAATCGGTAAGCGGATCTAAATCCCCTATTCAGTCACTCGTTGACCACGATGGCACCGAAACAGAGGACGACCGAAGAAAGGCAGAAATACTGAATTCAGTGTTCCGAAACTGTTTCACTGCGGAAAATCGTAACACGGTCCCTGACTTCAGCCGTCGCACGGACGCCAAAATGGAAAATATTGAAATAAACGATATCGGAATTGAAAAACAACTGCTATCACTTAGTAGCGGAAAAGCATCCGGACCAGACGAGATACCCTTAAGATTCTACAGTGATTATGCTGAAGAACTTGCCCCCTTTCTATCAGCAATTTATCGTAGATCGCTGGAAGAACGTAAAGTACCTAGCGACTGGAAGAAAGCGCAGGTCGTTCCCATTTTCAAGAAGGGTCATAAATCAGATGCGAATAATTATAGGCCTATTTCGCTTATGTCAATCTGTTGTAGAATAATGGAACATGTTTTGTGTTCTCGTATTATGACGTTCTTAGATAATACAAATCTCCTTCATCATAACCAACATGGATTCCGCAAACAGAGGTCATGTGAAACTCAGCTCGCCCTATTTGCCCAAGAAATTCCCAGTGCCGTAGACACTGGCGAGCAGATTGATGCCGTATTCCTGGACTTCAGGAAGGCATTTGATACGGTTCCGCACTTACGTTTAGTGAAAAAAATACGAGCTTACGGAATATCGGACCAGGTTTGTGATTGGATTCAGGATTTCCTAGAAGAAGAACACAACATGTCATTCTTAACGGTTCAAAATCTGCAGATGTAGAGGTAATTTCGGGAGTACCGCAGGGAAGCGTGATAGGACCTTTATTGTTTACAATATACATAAATGACTTAGTTGACAACATCGGTAGCTCCGTGAGGCTATTTGCAGATGACACGGTTGTCTACAAGAAAGTAGCAACATCAGAAGACTTGTACGTACTCCAGGAGGACCTGCAGAGGATTAATGCATGGTGCGACAGCTGGCAGCTTTCCCTAAACGTAGATAAATGTAATATAATGCGCATACATAGGGGCAGAAATCCAGTACGATTATGCCATAGGTGGTAAATCATTGGAAGCGGTAACGACCGTAAAATACTTAGGAGTTACTATCCGGAGCGATCTGAAGTGGAATGATCACATAAAGCAAATAGTGGGAAAAGCAGGCGCCAGGTTGAGATTCATAGGAAGAATTCTAAGAAAATGTGACTCATCGACGAAAGAAGTAGCTTACAAAACGCTTGTTCGTCCGATTCTTGAGTATTGCTCATCAGTATGGGACCCTTACCAGGTTGGATTAATAGAAGAGATAGACATGATCCAGCGAAAAGCAGCGCGATTCGTCATGGGGACATTTAGTCAGCGCGAGAGCGTTACGGAGATGCTGAACAAGCTCCAGTGGCGGACACTTCAAGAAAGGCGTTACGCAATACGGAGAGGTTTATTATCGAAATTACGAGAGAGCACATTCCGGGAAGAGATGGGCAACATATTACTACCGCCCACATATATCTCGCGTAATGATCACAACGAAAAGATCCGAGAAATTAGAGCAAATACGGAGACTTACAAGCAGTCGTTCTTCCCACGCACAATTCGTGAATGGAACAGGGAAGGGGGGATCAGATAGTGGTACAATAAGTGCCCTCCGCCACACACCGTAAGGTGGCTCGCGGAGTATAGATGTAGATGTAGATGTAGATGTGTCTAATAACAGAGATGATGATTCAGATTTTGGGTGTCCTTGAACAATTCAGAGACAAGATCCAGTACAGTAAGAATTTTGTGGACATGTCCATTGTATGTGTAAAGATAAGAGGAGCTACTGGAAAGCAAAGCAAGAATGTAAAATGTCACGTAATGTTAACATTTAGTATAGAGACCGAGATCTTTGGACATGGATGTATAATGATGCCTAGTCTAGAAGAAAATATAGACTATGTCTGCATATTCATAAGACTATATAATTGTGTTTTGTTTGTTATGAATTTATTATGTAAGATGATGTGATTTCTGAAGTTCTGTCTCATCTATTTACTGATTTTAAATCTATTTTCAGATTCATAAGACTATATAAGTTTTTCAAAATTTTAAACATGGCTGCTGAAGCAGCAACTGTTAAAAATCTTCATGGTGAATAGTTGCAGGGTAAAGGTTTATTGAAATCCTTGACCATGGTTTCAGTATATCTAAATATACCTTCATCAGAAGCAAAAATACACCTGAACAGGAAAACACCTTCATTAGCAAAAAAACTTAGCAACATAACTAAGATAGAAGGAAAAACAAATGCTTATAGCTTTAAGTAACCATGAAAATTACCAAAGTATTACAAGCACAAAAACTTTTACTCACTTATTAAAATCACATCCTGCAGTGGAGATGAATAAAACAATCATCCCAAAGGTGGCACCAGTAGTTAAAATTAAAATATCACCTCCATATGTACAACATAATTATGAAGAGATGGTCGATGTGAATGCAGTGTACTATCAGTACTTAGCCTGTAAACTTGTGTGAAGAGGGTGTGGAAGTACTAGGGCAGACAGTTTCTCAAAAAGAGGGCACTTGTGGTATGCATGAGACACTCGCGCACGTTAAAACGGGGGATACATAATCATGCACGTCAAAATTTTAAAGGTTGTGCTAATTCAAACCCTCTGTCCTGATAAATAAAACATGTCAGAACCATTTAAAACACCTGCATACAATAGAAAATATGAACACCAATTTGCCTGTGTCCTAGTGTCAAGCAGGTGAAGCTTGCACTAAGGAACATATCCATCGAGAGAGGGCACTTGTGTTATGTGCAAGAATCTCGTGCAAAATTAAAGGCTAGGATGCATACTAATGAATAGGAACACAATGTTGTAGAAAATTGAAACTGTCGTCATAAATAAAAAACATAACAGAATCATTTAAACTACACATACACGTCGAAAAACACGAACAACGATCATAAAGATTTATTTATTAAGACAGAGGGTTTGAATTGCCACAACCTTTGACATTTTTTCTGCACATGAGTGTGTATCCCAGGTTTTAATGTGTGTGAGTGTCTTGTGCATACCACAAGTGCCCTCTCTTGGTGAAACTGTCTGCCCTAGTGCTTCCACACCCTCTTCACACTAGTTCACAGGCTAAGTACTGATTGCATGCTGCGTTCACATTGACCACCTCTTCATAATTATGTTGTACAGATGGAAGTGATATTTTAATTTTAACTACTGGTGACACCTTTGGCATGATTGTTTTATGTACCTCCACTACAGGATGTGATTTTAGTAAGTGACTATAAGTTTTTGTGCTTGTAATACTTTGATAATTTTCATGCTTACTTAAAGCTATAAGCATTTGTTTTTTCTTCTATCTTAGTCATGTTGCTAAGTTTTTTGCTAATGAAGGTGTTTTCCTGTTCAGGTGTATTTTTGCTTCTGATGAAGGTATATTTAGATATACTGAAACTGTGGTCAAGGATTTCAATAAATATTTATCCTACAAGTGTTTGGCTGTTATCATTTACTGTGAAGGGTATATATGTGTGTTTTATCATGAATTTAGTATGTAAGATGATGTGATTTCTAAAGTTCTGTCTTGTCTATTGACAGAGTTAAAATCTGCAATACTCTATAATTATGTTTTGTAATAGATTTGTGCTTTAGAATTTGATACATATGTGCCATGAGACTAAATGAGTAGATCCTTTTACAATTTTTGAAATGGGGCAATGTTCATAAGTTGTACTGTAAAAATTAGGAATAGTATCTTAGTATGTCTGTGTGTATCATCTTGTTAGTTCATTTCTTTCATTGCATTTAACTCTGTTTATTAAAGTTTTTTATAAGACTACTTTTAATCCTATCTGATATAAATCCTACATAATTGCTTTTGCAATATAAATAGGGAAAGCATATTCCATGTGATGTGAAGAAGGTCTTGAACAGCATATTAAGTACATAAAACAATGTTTCAGGATTTGCTGTGAGTGACAGACTGGAAGTTACCTATCCACTGGAGCATGTGATGAGAACTCTAGGAAGGAAACTGAGAAATGTGGGTGGATACACTCCCACACTGCTGTATGGCTGTACCCTGCTGGACCAGTTGATTTACAAGACTTCATAGGTGCTGGGTAATGTACTCAAGCATCTGTCAGCTACCTCAGTGTTGTGACTGAGATTTGTAAATTGTTAGCCAAGACTGCCAAAGACAGTCTTATTCCACTGACCTTCCAATATATTATATAACTTTAAATCAGTATTTTTTATCAACTTTAAATTAATCTTCTGGTCTCTATATATGTAGATTAGTTTGTACAGACAATCAGCAAATAGTGTGGAAGACATTTATTAGTACAGACAATATAACAAGATGTACACAAGTTTGCTTTCATACACTGATTTTGGTCCTCAAGTTACTTGAGCTGTTTATGACTCTGTTTATCTTCTATATTTATCCTGAGTACAGCAACATTCTATCTGACTGGAATTGTGAGCAAACTCATGCTTAACTCTGTTTTGGGTATGCCTGGTCATGGCTATTGTGTGTGTGTGCTCAAGGAGAGCATGCAACTATAGATTGAGGCTACATGCTTCTTGTAATTACTCTTCACATATGGTTGAACTTATTGATATGATCATGAACTTTATTCATTTTGTTGTGTCAAAACATTTTTTGCTGGTTTGTACTCGGCGTGGTTTGGATTCATGGGTCGGTCCCCACATCATAAGCTTAGGCCCTAATATCTTTTCATCATTTTGTCCTTTCATGAGTCAACATATCCTTAAATACTATGGTTTATGTGGCTGATTGATTTTGTGCTATATTGCCACTCATGATTGAGTATATTCTTCTGGCCTGTACCCAGCGTTGTGAGTTTTTTGAATTGGCTCGCTTGTTGTACAGTTAGGCTCTGAATTTCTTCTCTTCTCTTTTGAAGATTTTGAAGGTGTGGTTTAATGAATGTAAATTTACAATTTGTAATTCTAGTAATTTACATTGTCTCTGTATTTATTTCTATAGTTTAGTGTTGCAATGTTGTAGTTTTGACTTTGTGTCCGAATTTTGTGCATGGTATATTGTAAAGGAACACTCTCCTCAACAGATGTAGCACACACACACACACACACACACACACACACACACACACACACACACACACTGGTCATACCGGACTCAAGAGCCCATTACCGCAGCAACGTATTTTCGCCATCTGTCCCTGTCTTGGGCTATTTCCTTCCATTCACTTTCAATACCTAGGCTCCTCAAATCAGCCTTCACATTGTCCTCCCATCTATGCCTTGGTATCCCCACAGGACATTTTCCCTCTAAGTGCCCTACAAGTACTCTGCGCACTGCCCTGCCCTCATGAACAGAAGTAGGCGATACCAAAAAATATTTACGAATTTTTAAAGAGGATAATACTATCTCAACTATTTTTCTACAAGAATTGCATATGATTTTGTACACAATGTATTATATTGAAGGCTGAAATGTATAAAAAGATATTACTTTATTTTTGTTGTTACAACTTATGTTTATTAAGGCTGTATGTACAGTTAAAATTACTTTTCTTTTAGAAACATTTGATATTAAGAAATATCTGGCACACTTAATTTTTTTTTTTTAAATTGTGTGATCAGACGATATTTATTATCTTGACATCTGGATTCATTTATAAAATAGTGATACAAATTGGTGGAAATACATTTTTCAAAAATAATTTGTAATCTCTTTGGAATAATGTTAGTACCACATAATGGAGTTGTAGTGAGCAAGCATCTGATGTGATTGGACATGTTTTCGTGTTTGGCAATAACAAAGTAATTTTCGATTTTGAAGTGAAAATTGTAAAGACAGTATGATATAGAAAAATGTGAAAGAATAAAAATTACAGAAACAGAAATTACTACTTCTCAGGCAATTCTTTCAAAAGTGATCATGTCAATTGGAACCATGAGAAGCTATAATGTTTCAGCTTCAAGAATCAACACCTAAGTGTGAAGAACTGGAGCCAACTATGAGAAATGAAGATAAGTAAAAATTTTATTGTAAATCTTACACCTCTTGAAGCTCATCAAAAGAGTTAATTATGAGGTGAGTGACAATTAACAATGATGTGAGGGAGGGGCAGATTACAATAAGCCTGCAGATTGAGGTATCTTGATAACCATACGAACATCAGAATGAAGCAGGAAGGATGGAATAACCACAATATTATGAAAATTATAGACAGGTACTCACCATATTGCAGCAATGTTAAATCACAAACAGGCACAACAAAAAGACTGCTAAACAAGTAAGCTTTCAGCTATAAGGCCTTCTTCTGAATTTGACAACATACACACACATTCACACAAACATGACTTGTGTACACGTGAGACAGTGGTCTCCTGTGTACGAGTTGTGCTACAAATGTGACTCATATGCATATAAGACAGTGGTCCTCTGTGTATTAGTTGTGTTTGCATGAATGCTTGAGTGTATTTTGTCTAATTCAGAAGGCCTTTTGGCCGAAAGTTTACTTGTTTAGCAATCATTTTGTAGTGCCTCTCTGTGACTCAACATCTCCACTCTATGGTGAGTAGCAATCTATCCTTTTCATAATATTGTCTGTATAAAGCGTTTATTTAGCTAGATTGTAACATGTTTCAGGCTGATCTTGTGATATACTTCTGCTGAATTCTTCACTCTTTTTATCAATCCAAGACTGATTATAAGCAGCAGTCTACATATAGTCAGTTGCTTAAGACAGAAGGCTCTTTTCCCATCATAATCTGAAATCTCAGCTAGTAAAAAATGGTTCTGATCTGATAAAACATGCACTTTCATCTACACATAAAGTGCCAAAAATTATATGTCATGTTACCTGTATTTATTCTATCAGCTCTCATCATGTGATTCAAGATTTTTCTTTGGTTTGCCTTTTACAAATTATACCCAGCATCACTAATATTTATTGGAAATCAGAACCCTGCTTTATTCACAGTGAAATAATAGATTTTGTATGTGTGGAGAGGTGAGAGTTGGGGCTGGCTGTAGCTTCCTTGAATTCATCTTAGCAAGATAGATACAAGATCACTGTTCAACTTATATTTCCAGTAAAAAAAAAAAAAAAGAAGCCTTTTGAAGCGTGAGGTAAAAATACCTTCATTCTGATAACTATGTTCACCTACAAATGATGTTTTCTTTGACATATAAAAAAACCAAAAATGCATTGATAACTTTCAAAATATTTTGTCTTGATAAAACACAACTCCTCTAATAAAATGTAGTCGTTTGATATACAAAACAACATTCCCTTCAATTTTTTTTGGCATTTTTGTACTGAGTTTTACTTTTTGTACACTTTCAGGCCTTCTGTGTCATGTCAGCCTGGATCAATCAACATGCCATAAAAATGATTTGAGTGCAGACGGAAGCAGCAGAGCTTGTGAGGCTCTGATTTTTATTTTGTCCACTGAATCTTGTATTCAACTGGCCTTCAGCATAATTTGAAGTTATATAAAAGATAATTTGAGTCAAAAGACATTCTGTAATTATAAAGCACTCCGTCTTCAGGCCACAAGTGGCCCATGTGACCGTCGCGTCATCCTCAGCTGAGGATGTGGATAGGAGGGGCATGTGGTCAGCACACTACTCTCCCGATCGTTATGATGGATTTAATTGAGCAGAGCAGCTACTATTCGGTTGAGTAGCTCCTCAAATGGCATCACGAGGTTGAATGCACCCCAAAATATCATGTGACTAGGGCCTCCCGTCGGGTAGACCGTTTGCTGGGTGCAAGTCTTTCAATTTGACACCACTGCGGTGACTTGCACGTCAATGGGGATGAAATAATGATGATTAGGACAACACAACACCCAGTGCCTGAGCAGAGAAAATCTCCGACCCCACCAGGAATCGTACCCGGGCCCTCAGGATTGACATTCTCTCATGCTGACCACTCAGCTACCCGGGGCGGACTTGTAATTATAACCTACAGCAATTCAAGCAATACAAGTGACATCACAAGCCACTTTTACAAAAGAATCTGCCTGAGCAGAGAGTATTGACAATGATGGACAGCAGTGATCAGTCTTACAGCAAGTGTGAAACTTCAGGCGCCATTGTGATGCTGTGTTAAGCAATAGTATGGTGGCAATACTCATGGCAACTCTACTGGAGTGGTGCAAACATGTGTTTTTGTTTGTGTTGGAAATTAAGAATAAAAAACATTATGTAACTTATGGGATGAACACAGAAAAGTAACTTGTCACACAAAATACAGGCTTACATATGCGAATAATTTTCTCAAGATTCCTATACGTAAAGCTTATGACTGTATTTTAACATAAAACCGTGTGTTTAAAAAAAATCTGTAATGTGCACTCTAAAGAAGTGTCACCTACGAAATAACTTAGTGGACAGTTTCTTACAGATTTCTCTATTGTGGAATGGAATGTGAATGTGTTGTAGAATATATAATTAATGATATGGATATAATAGAGGGAAACATTCCACGTGGGAAAAATATATTCTAAAAACAAAGATGATGTGACTTACCAAACGAAAGCACTGGCAGGTCGATAGACACACAGAAAAACACAAACATACACACAAAATTCAAGCTTTCGCAACCAACAGTTGCTTCATCAGGGAAGAGGAAAGGAGAGGGAAAGATGAAAGGATGTGGGTTTTAAGGGAGAGGGTAAGGATTCATTCCAATCCCGGGAGCGGAAAGACTTACCTTAGGGGGAAAAAACGACAGGTATACACTCGCGCACACACACACACATATCCATCTGCACATACACAGTCACAAGCAGACATTTGTACAAATAGCTGATCATTGTGTATTCTTAACTACCAAAATGTTATTCAGTCGTGCCAAAAATCTGTTTGTTTGCTATGTAAATGCTGTCACATTTGCAATATTTACATAATTTCATATAAATGTAAGAACACTACATAAATCAGTCTGACATTAAATTGTGCCACAAATGTCAGTAATTAAAATAATTATATAATTAAAGTGTGATTCACAATTTGTCATATGTAATTGTTTATAAAATTTATTTTGTTGATTTTCATATTGAAATTAGTAAAACATACTCTTACAATAGTTGATGTATCAATGAAAACTATGAAATTTTGAAAATAATCAATTTTTCAATGAAAATATCCTTACAAAAACTGTAATTATATCAAATATAAATGTAAAAGATGGAAAACATAATGTATCAGGATTAATGTGAACTTGTAATTTGAATTTATTAGTTCTGTAATCATTTAAATAGTGCTTTGAAAATCTTACATTGTTATATTCTTATTTTTACTATGACAGTTGCATTCACCAGTCAGTCATTATGACAGGGAGTTGTGATCCTTTAGTCTGTAAGTCAGCAGTCAATGTCAGTAGTAAAACAGTAAAAATTTTGTGAAAAATTATTTGCATATCATTAAACTATAATCAGAATTGGAAGTATTGCTTATATTTTTTTATTAGAGTGCTGAATTTAGGTTTTATTGACTTGCACCTGGGGTGTGGCAGACTACAGTGAGCTGATTTAGACATGTGTTATCTGTGTGATGATGGGCAGACAAGCTAAAAAATATTCTACAACTTCATAACATTCTACTATCCTCTCACTGAATTTGTGGGATGCTTTTTTGTGTGAAGGAAAGGAGCAATAAATAAATAAATATAGTTCATAGAGTTTTATTGGTAGCAAGGTGATTACAGCCAGTAGATCTGGACAATAAGTATATACACAGTTTTGGTTTTGGATATGTTCTAACAATGGCCATATTACATGCCAGGAAATAATCATCCATATGTATGATAAAATTACCCACTTCAGAGTGAGGCAATAGATAGTTCACCATGAGGACAATCAGGGCAGTCAAAATCCCATTAACAACATAAATCATATGTAGGAACAGTATATTATTATACACCCCTGGAGATTGAAGCAGCTTTATAGTTGTATAAACATCAGCATAAAGCACTACAGCAGAGTGCAATGGAACTGACCACAATGGAGACACCTGGAAATCCTGCTGAATATTCCGAGGGGAGGCTGACTTCCAGTTACTGGGCTGTGCTGAAAAGAATTCATTTCACACATCTGGGATGGATGATCCTCCATTTCTCCCACGGGGTAGAGCAGATTCTGCAGATGATATGAAACTGGGTAACCTCAAAGCCAATGGCTGCAGGTGTGCAACTTTCCCTGCAGTTGCCTGTCGCTGGTGCTCTGTGAGAGGTTCAATCTCCAGTGCTAGAGTACGAGTGAGATATCGCATGACTCTCTGCTGGGAGCTGCCTCGCAGGCCCTGACAGGCAGTACCACAATTGATCATGGTCACTTTGAGCAACCACCAGGTCAGACTGCTACCGAAGGCCCCTGGCATTTGAGACGTCAACCATCTCCTGGCAGTGTTCCGCGTCTTCACCCTCCTCCTCCTCTCGCATGCGGTGGAAACCCAGCTCCTGGTGGCAGTACAGGCTTCGAGCCCAGAGGCTGAGGGCGAACACCTCCAGCAGTGTCAGCACATTCACCACCACTGCGGACAATACAGAGGAAAACATTGTAGAGTTGGAACAGACATAGTGTTTTTTATTTTTACACATCTAGTTCTATATCACCAAATTGAGGAGCAAATCTCCAAGATCATGGAACGTGTCAGCACATGAAATCACAACATAAAATATAACAGATAAAATAGAATGCTTTTTCAAGGCCTGTGCACTGTTCCAACTTATAACTAAATCTGAGGGGGGTGCGATGGGGAAGTTCCCTTGTAAGATTTTTGAATTCTTGTGGTAGCTTATTGAAATTGGATGCAGCAGTGTACTGCACAGCTTGTGATGAAGCAAGCTGGGAAAATTTTAATTCCCCACTTGTTTTGCCATCTGCCTCCTCAAATTCATTTTGTTACTTTTAACTAATTATCATGAAATACATGAATATAATCTACATTTCCATAAAAGAGTAAGAGTGGCCCTCATTTTTAAAGTAAATAACACCAGATCTAATTTTGTGCTTTCTTTTATGATTTTCAAATTTTTTTACTGTTCCCAGTTAGTATCGTTTGTTATAGGGCAAAATCGGTGATTGTTTCCTAACTTAAATTCCATTGTTGACTTATAAACAAGTATACATTCTGTAATAATTGTAAACATTTGGAAGATGAAATAATAGTAACCTTAAAGTATCTATTTAGCTCTATCAAAAAACATGTTAGCAAAACCTGCCCTTCATTAATTCCAAAGTAATTAACAATTTTGTCAAAAGTATTGTTTATGTAGCTATGTTTGTTAATTTCATGATTTAGACAAATAATTTGGCATAACCCTTGAAGTAGAAGAAACTGCTAAATAAAACCAATTTATCGATGTATTCAGTTAATTTAATGAGTTAAGTTTTAACTGTAATTTCTGTAAATTAAACTTTGAACTATGTTTAGTTCCAGCACCTATTATTGTGATGATATATTGTATTGTATGTTAACTGGGGACCTAGAAACGATGGAGAGGCTCCGTCCCCACCACAGCCACAGTGGTCCACAACCCCACAACAATTACCACAGTCCACTTCACCCCTCCACTGCCCCACACCGAACCCAGGGTTATTGTGCGGTTCGGCCCCCGGTGGACTCCCCAGGGAACGTCTCACACCAGACGACTGTAACCCCTATGTATGCATGGTAGAGTAATGGTGGTATACACGTACGTGGAGAACTTGTTTGCGCAGTAATTGCCGACATACTGTAACTGAGGCTGAATATGGGGAACCAGCCCACATTCACCGAGGCAGATTGAAAACTGCCTAAAAACCATCCACAGACTGGCCGGTTCACCGGACCTCGACACAAATCCACCGGGTGGATTTGTGCCAGGGACCAAGCGCTCCTTCCCGCCCAGAAAGCAGTGCATTAGACCGCATGGCCAACGGGGCGGGTGTGATGATATATAAGGGCCCAATTTTTGGTCAAGAGGCAGTCTGTCCACAGCTGAGTTTCACACGAGTAACCTGTGCTGGTTAGAACAACAACAATACTTCAAATTAACTGTGGAATAAGTGTTAAACATTTAGGCCATGTGCAAAAACAGTGATGGTGTCTGCACCATATGTACCTGATTATTCTTCAAGAACTATGAACTTTTTGGTTAGGTTTCACTGCTGGTAGATGTTCAACAGAAAACTATTGTAGTAGTATGTGGAGTTTTGCCTGCAAACTATTAATGAGGCTTATTGCAAGTTAAACAATAGTGAACTGGTCATATAACTCTGTATTATTGGGCGGTTGTAAACAGTGAAATTAAAGTACTATGAAACACAATTGTGCACCTGTTGCCTGCATAATTTGCAGTAGGCAGTGTCAGAAACGATGACCCATTTTTTTAGCCAGGGTAGCAATGCAGTATGTCAACACCAAGGACAACAGTCAACAAACAAAGAAATAAAAGCAGGCGGAACCACCACAACCTTTCTGCACAAGAGTTAAAGAAGTGAAATCCAAATGCAGATTGTATTTCTGCCTAGTATTAACTGACTGAACGTTGCTAATTCTTGGGAATAAGCTGATATTGTTAACAAGAAATGACAGTAAATAATATATATATTGAGGGGCCAATGTCAGAACATTCAGACTAATGAACAGGGGTCGACAAGAGGTTCATGAACTTGCACCACTTTTTGCCAAAACCACTCATTTCTGACCCAAAAATATCCCTTGAGAATGGGAAGAGCTACCCCAAAATATAATCTCACATCTTATAAGCAAATGAAAATAAGTAAAGTAGACCAATTTTTTTGTTGAACTATCACTTACTTCAGATACCATTCAAATAGTAAAAATGGCCACATTAAGTCTTTGAACAAGATCTTGAACATGGGCTTTCCACAACAGTTTTCTATCTATCTGAACACCTAGTAATTTGAACTGTTCCGTTTCACTAATCATACAAGGTGCATTCCATAAGTACCGGTAATGCGACCAGATTCATAAAAAATCATATATTGAATATATTCATACAATTAATCAAAAATTATCAAAATAGCACCCTCTTGCATCGATACACTTCTGAAGGCAGTGTTTCCATGCCTGGAAGGGATCCTGGAATGCCTTTTCTGGAATGATTTCCAATGATTTCCTTCCATGACTCCTTTTAACCGAGGAAACAAAAATGTCAGTGGGAGCTAGGTCAGGACTGTAGGGAGGCTTTGGAATCAATGGGGTCTTGGTCCTGGTCAGGAAGTCGTTGACAATGAAGGCGCTGTGATTCGGTGCGTTGTCATGATGAACTTTCCACGTGTCCTTGATGTCGCTTCGGCAGCGTAAGACCCTCCTTTTCAGTCTTTTGAGGACTTCCAAGCAGAAATCTGAGTTCACTGTAGTCCCAGTGGGTACAAATTCGTGGTGGACAATGCCTCTGATGTCAAAGAAGACAATGAGCTTGGTTTTGATCATGGACTTACTCATGCGTGCCTTCTTGGGACAGGGCGACGATGGCATGTGCCACTCTGAACTCTTTATGTCACAGGGTCATACTCAAAAATCCACGACTCATCACCAGTGATAACTGAGTTTAAAAAATGTGGACCATTTTCACACATTTCCAACATTTCTCGGCACCGAAGCACTCTCATGTGCTTGTGTTCATCAGTCAACACTTTTGGGACAAGTTTGGCACACACCTTTCTCATGTTCAAATCTTCGGTCACAATGCGGAAAACAGTTGTTTTTGACATGTTTACAGTTTGTGCTATCAATTGAAGGCTCAGCCGTCTATCAGAGTTCAAACAATTGTGCACACGCGTCACATTTTTGTCGACTCGTGCGGTTGATGGCTGTCCACTGCGAGGTTTGTCGGTGATCTCCTTTTGACCCTCCATGAATAACTTGTGCCATGAGAAAACTTATGATTTGGACAAGCAATCAGTCCCAAAGGCATGCTGAAGTAATGGAAACATTTCAGTGGTGGACTTCCCAAGTTCGAAAAATTTGTTAGCGTACCATTGCTCTACAGAATGATCCATTGTGCCGTGTTACATAAACTCAAAATGGAGTTGAGGGAAATGCACGTCCTGACTCTCTGGTAGCTCGCAGCCGAATGAGACAAAGAGTGTGTTGAAGCTAATATCCCCCTCCACTTAGCCCAGCTGGTTACAACACACTGTGGTGTACCATTGCATCAGAAAAAAACTGGTCGCTTTACTTATGGAACACACTCTGTATGTCCATTCTGTGAAATTAAAATGTCAGGTTTTCTTTAATTGTGTATTAGAAACTGTAAAAATTGAGTCTTATTGTGAGTTAGCATTAGTTTATTTTCTACAAGCCATGAACTTATGTCTTGAACTGCACAACTTTAAACAGTGCCATTGTTGCACACAACATCCTTCACTACCAAGCTAGAGTCGTCAGCAAACAGAAATATTTTAGAATCACTAGAGGACATATCTGTTGTATAAACAAGGAACAGGAGGCCCTGACACTGTTCCTAGGGGCACCACGCATTTAACCATGCCCCACTCAGACCCCACATCATAGCCATTCTCAACACTGTGGGGAATGTCCTTTTGTTGTCTGTTATTAAAGTAATAGGTGAACCAATGGTGAGCTACTCCCCCTATTCCATAATGGTCAAACTTCTGGAGCAATATTTTGTGATCAACACAATCAAATGCATTAGTTAAATCAAGAAAGATTCCAAGCATTTGAACCCTTTTGTTTAATCCATCCAGTAGCTCATATAGAAAAAGAATGTAGCATTTTAGTTGTTAAACCACTTCCAAAATTCAGCTGCACATTTTGTAGCAAATTATGTAAAATAAAATGATCAAGTATACTTACATACACAGCCTTTCCATAACTGTAGCGAACTTTGATGGCATAGAAATAGGACTAAAATTGTCCACAATATCTCTTTTTATAATGTGGCTTTACCACTGAGAACTTAAAAGGTTCAGGAAACTGACCATTCTTAAAGGAAAAATAATAAATATGGCTAAGTACAGTGCAAACATGGACAGCACAGCATTTTCATATTCTCCTAGGCACTCCATCATATCCATGAGAGTCCCTAGTCTTCAGTGATTTAATTATTGACTCTGTCTCCCCCTTGTCAGTATGACAGAGGAGTACTTCAGACATCAATCTTGGAAAGGCATTTTCCAAGAGAGTTATATGATTCTCAATAGAAACTAAGTTTTTATTTAATTTATACTCAGAAAGTGATTGTTAAATACTGTGCACATATCTGACTTATCAGTAACAGAAACATTTTCACTACAAACTGACTTTATATCGTTGACCTTATGCTGCCGACCAGACACTTCCTTCATGACTGACCTAATGGTTTTAATTTTATCCTGTGAATTACCTATTCTATTTGCGTACCATGTACTCTTCACCTTCCTAATAACATTTTTAAGCACCTTACAATACTGTTTGTATTGGGCTATTGTAGCTCTATTGTGGCTGCTTCTATTATTTTGATATAATTCCCACTTGTTATACATTATACCCTTATCCAACTAGTCAGCCACCCAGGCTGCCTTTTACTCCTAGTAGTCTGTTTAGATTGTTCTAATGGAAAGCAACTTTCAAAGAACATGAGAAATGTGTTAAGGAATATTATATTAATATATAATAATAATAATAATAATTAATATATAATAATATATTATATAATAATATAATATAATATATAATATATAATTAATATAATAATAATAACAACAATAATAATAATAATAATATATTAATTATAATATATTACTATATTATATATTATATAATATTAATAATTATATTTGGCATCTATGTTATCAGCACCGTTGTTCCTTAACGAGGTTTAAAAAACACTCTATTGCCATTGGATTAGCTTTCAAATAACATTTGTTTGAGTACAAAAACCTTTTAGTGTTCAAATTTGTGCACCATGGTCTGAAAGGCTATTTATTCTTTTACTAACAGAATGCCCATCTAGTAATGAAGAAAGAATAAAAACTTGGTCTATGCTTGTGCTAGTGTTACGCAGCACCCTGCTTGGAAAACACTGAGTCTACATCAGACCATATGAATTTAAGAGATCTTCCAGCATCCTTTTTGTTGCACAATCACATACAAAATTAATACTGAAGTCACCTCATATAAATAATTTTTGGTACTTCCTATTAAGTGAACCAAGAATCCTCTCTAGCATTAAGCAGAAATACCCTGAAGTCAGAGTTGGGTGACCTATAAATAACAACAATTAGAAGTTGAGTTTCATTAAATGCAACTGCCCATGCACAACATTCAAATGCCTGTTCAGTGCAGTGCCATGATACATCTCTGGACTCAAATGGAATACTGTTTTTTACGTACATGGCTACTCCCCCAGTTCTCAAAGAACTCCTTAAAAAACAGCCAGATAATCTGTATCCTAGTAAAGAAAGCCTCTGAACTGTCACATTATTTAAGTGGTGCTCCGATATGGCAATAATGTCAGAGTCAACATCTATAAGCAGTTTACTAGCTTTATCTATAATATTTTGACAAAATATGCTAATTCCTTCACTGCTTGGCTACCTGGTCTCCTTTGAAGGAATCTTTCAAGGGACAGAGGTGATCTTGGGGATCGTGAGCAACAAAGAAAAACATTTTATTAAAAGCATTTAAATTAGGTTGGTGCGTAAGTTTGTAGCACTTTTCCATAATTTAATAAACACCACAGATACAAATAACAGAGTCTCTAGTCATCAGTAATATATTCTCCTTCAATATAGGAAAAGACAGATTGCTACTCACGATAAAGATAATACACTAAGTTGCAGACAGGCACAGTTAAAAGATACTTACACATAAGCTTTCAGCCCCAGCCCTTATCAGAAAAAGAGACACACCATTCATTCATACAAAAAGCATACCTCACACACACATGTTCGTCAACTCCGGCGTCTGGGACCAGCTTCTTCTTCCCTTTTTTTTTTTTTTTTTTTTTTTTTTTTTTTTTTTTTTTTTTTTTTTTTTTTTTTTTTTTGAGGTGAAAAACTTATCGACACATGCTCAGAGCACATTTACATCTGGAGAGGAAGATCCTGGAAGGTTGTCCCATAAACAATGGAAAATGTGAAAATCTGAGGGTGAGAGGTAAGGTGAATAAGGTGGGTGTGGAATGACTTCCCAATGTAAGTCCTACATAGTGTTTTCTGTCAGCCAAGCAGAATGCAGACAGGTGTTATCACAGAGTAGCATCACTTCACCCAGTCTTTCTGGTTTTTGTTCTTGGACTGCATGTGCTAAATTTCTCAGTTGTTGACAATAAATGTCAGCAGTGATGATTACACCTCAGGGAAGCAATTTGTGGTACACCATACTTCGCTGTCCCATCAGATGCATAACATTATTTATTGTGTATGAGCGGAGGTCTTTGTATGGGGAGTTGCTGCTTTATTTGGGCTCAACCATTCCTTTCTTTTTTGTAAGCTAGCAAAATAACATCATTTCTCTTCACCAATTATGATACAGGATAAGAACAATTCATGTTGTTTATGACTCAAATGATGACAAGCAAGCAGAGATGCACATATGGCCACCTGCTGATTTTTGTGAGTTCAGCTTAGATCATGCAATACCCATAAACCTGATTTTTTAACCTTTTCCATTGCATTCAATAGTCACATAATGGTGGCATGAGCATAGTTCATCACATTTGCCAATTCTCAAGTACAATGATATGTATCATTGTGGATTAATGTGATTAAACAATCTTCATCAAACCCCAAAGGTCTTCCTGAATGTGGAGAGCCACTAATGTCAAAATGATCACCCTTAAAATGAGAAAACAATTTTCTTGTCATTCTCTGTCCAATGGCTTTATCCCCATAAAGGGCCAAGTGTTTCTGGCTGCCTCTGCTGCTGGTACCTCTCTATTGAACTCAAAACAAAAGAATATGTCAGAACTATTAATCAAATTGCGTGCAGATGGAGTATCATCTCAGTTGTGTGAATGGATTCATGATTTCCTCTCAGAGAGGTGACAGTTCATAGTGATAGATGGTAAATCATCGTGTAGAAAAGAAGTGATATTTGGCATTCTGCAGGGTAGTGTCATAGACCCTCTGCTGTTCCTGATTTACATAAATGATCTAGGTGATAATCTGAGCAGCACCTTTAAATAGTTTGCAGGTGATGCTGTAAATTATCATCTAGTAAAATCATCAGACGATCAATTCCAATTGCAAAATGATCTAGAGAGAATTTCAGTATGGTGCGGAAAATGGCAATTGGCACTAAAGAAAGAAACATGCGATGTCATCCACTTGGGTACTAAAAGAAATCTGATGAATTTTGGGTATATGATAAATTGCACAAATCCAAGGACTATCAATTCAACTAAATACCTAGGAATTACAGTTACAAACAACTTGAATTGAAAAGACCACATAGATAATATTGTGGGGAAGGCAAAACAAAGACTGTGCTTTGTTGGCAGAACACTTAGAAGATGTGACAAACCCACTAAAGAGACAGCCTACATTACACTTGTCCGTCCTCTGCTGGAGTATTGCTAAGCAGTGTGGGATCCTTAGCAGGTAGCATTGATGGAGGACATCGAAAAAGTGCAACGAAGGGCAGCTCGTTTTGTGTTAATGCGCAATGGGGGTGAAAGTTTCACTGATATGATATGTGAGTTGGCGGTGGCAGTCACTGAAACAAAGTTGGTTTCCTTCGCGGCTAGATCTATTCACGAAATTCCAATCACCAACTTTCTCTTCCGAATGTGAAAATGTTTTGTTGACACCCACCTATGTAGGGAGGAATGATCATCATAATGAAATACGAGAAATCAGAGCTCGAACGGAAAGATTTTGGTGTCCCTTTTTCCCCACGCGCCATTCAAGAGTGGAATGGTAGAGAAGTAGTATGAAAATGGTTCTACAAACCCTCTGCCAGGCACTTAAGTGTGAATTGCAGAGTAACCATGTAGATGTAGAACATTCCTATTTCTCCACTTGGTACTCCATTTTCTAGTGTTCACAGCCCCACCCAGTTTCACCAAATGACAACCTGACTATATGGACACTCAAATAAATAACAACTGATAAATAAATAAACCTGTAGCAACCAGAATACCAACATGCAAAACAAAAACACTCCAAACTTACACCCCGACATAATATATTTACACATAAATTACCAAATTTCTGAGGAACTTTTGGAGAATAAAGTATTATGAAATTTAAGAGTCTCAAAATGGAATGAAATTCATCAGTGTTGCACTCTCACTTTATTAAACCATATGATACATTATTTTAATATACTCGTACAACATGATACATTAATATAATTCAGTATTCCGAGATCCACAGTGTCAAGAGCGTGCCGAGAATACGAAATTTGAGGCATTACTTTTCACCATGGACAACGCAGTGGCTGACGACCTTCACTTAGCGACCGGGACTGGCGTTTCCGAAGAGGTGTCAGTGCTGATAGACAAGCAGCACAGGGTGGAATAACTGCAGAAATCAATGAGGAATGTAGGACGAAAGTATGTGTTCGACAATGCAGTATTGATCACGTGCCTTTGCTAACAGCACGACATTGCCCGCAGTGCCTCTCCTGTGCTCATGACCACATCGGTTGGACCATAGGCCAAGGAAGAAACCAGGCCAAGGAAGGAAACAGTATAGCAGTGAGCTGACAGTGTATGCAACCCTCAACACTGAACTCATACTCGCTCCGTTTCTGAGCTCTAAAGCGCGATGGACTCACTGTTGCTCCAGAAGATGGGCGTGAAGGGCACGGTGCAAGGGAAGAGGCCGGCGACGCGGTGTGCCAGCAGGCTCTGCACCTCGGGCAGCAACACAGTGAGCTCGAGGGCGAGGAACTTGTGCGTGGCGCGCACCCCGCCCAGCGCCTCGGACAGCACGTGCGCCGCCATGTTGGTGCCCCAGCCCGCCAGCAGCACCGACCCCACCTGCACCGGCACCAGGAATGGCTGCGCCGCGTCCAGCAGCTTCTGCTCGACAACGATGGACACTCTGTTACGGCTCTGAAGGCCACACTAGCATCTGTGATAAGTAATACAAGTTCACTATGTGTACGAAAAAGAGTGGTCAGAGCTCTATAGTAATGGCATACCCTCATGTGCGACCAGAAAGGTCAGTGATACACTAGTGGCCATTGAAACTGCAACACCATGGTAGCCATGCGCAACAAACCTTCAACTGACTTGATGTCTACTACACTGAGGTGATAAAAGTCATGGAATACTTCCTAATATCATGTTGCACCCCATTTTGCCTGGGGTAGTTCAGGAACTCGACATGGCATGGAGTCCAGAAATCACAATGAAATGAATACCCTAAGCTGCATACAGGCATTGATATAAGTCAATGGGGACAGTTGAAAATGTGTGCCCTAACGGGGACTCGAATCCGGGATCTCCTGCTTACATGGTAGACACTCTGTCCATCTGAGCCACCAAGGACACAGAGGATAGTGCAACTGCAGGGGCTTATCTCTGGCACGCCTCCCGTGAGACCCACATTCACATCTTATTGTCCGGCACTATATTCATAGTGCCCCTGCCCATCATACCCATTACTCGTGGCTTTACCGCCGATTCCCATAAGAGTTCGGGCACTGTTTGTGTATCCACACAGAAGAAGATGGTCAAATGGCCGGTGAGCCTTGACTATATATATATGAAGATGGTATCTGTTCTTTCAAACATGTCCAAAACAACACATACCATCTTATCTTCATATATATAAAATTCAGAAATCGTTGGAAGTCCCCTGCAGAAATATTCACCCATGCTGACTCTATAGCTGTCCATAATTGGAAGTGTTTACGGTGCAGGATTTTGAGCACATACTGACCTCTCAATATGTACCATAAATCTTCAGTGGGATTCATAACAGGCCATCTAGGTGGCCACATAATTCGCTCGAAATGTTTAGAATTTTCTTCAAACCTACCACAAAGAACTGTCGAACTACCATAGACAACTGTGGCTTTGTGACAAGGTGTGTTGTCATGCATACAAATTCCACCATTATTTGGGAACATCTCAGATGTCTGCAAATGGTCTCCAAGTAACCAAACACGAACATTTCCAGTTAATGACCGATTCAGTTGGACCATATGACCCAGTGCATTCCATGAAAACACAGCCCACACCGTTATGGGGGCGCCAACAGTTTGCGCAGTGCATTGTTGACAATATGGATCCATGGCTTCATTGGGTTAGCGCCACGCAAGATTCCTACCATCCACTTTCACCAACTGAAATTGGGGACTTTTCTGAGCAAGTAACGGTTTTCTAGTCTATATTTACATCTACATTTATATTCCACAAGCCACCCAACGGTGTGTGGCGGAGGGCACTTTACGTGCCACTGTCATTACCTCCCTTTCCTGTTCCAGTCGCGTATGGTTCGCGGGAAGAACGACCGTCTGAAAGCCTCCGTGCGCGCTCTAATCTCTCTAATTTTACATTCGTGATCTCCTCGGGAGGTATAAGCAGGGGGAAGCAGTACATTCGATACCTCATCCAGAAACGCACCCTCTCGAAACCTGGACAGCAAGCTACACCACGATGCAGAGCGCCTCTCTTGCAGAGTCTGCCACGAGTTTGCTAAACATCTCCGTAACGCCATCACGCTTACCAAATAACACTTTGGTGAAACGCGCTGCTCTTATTTGGATCTTCTCTATCTCCTCTATCAACCCGACCTGGTACGGATCCCACACTGATGAGCAATACTCAAGTATAGGTCGAACGAGTGTTTTGTAAGCCACCTCCTTTGTTGATGGACTACATTTTCTAAGGACTCACCTAAGGTCCAACCGATATGCTCACAAGCCCAGAAGAGGCGGTGAGGTGATGTGCTGATAGCAAAGGCACTCGCCTCAGTCTTCTACCGGCACAGCCAATAACGCCGAATTTCACCATACTGACATAATGGATATGTTGGTCGCGTATCACACGTTGATTTCTGTGGGTATTTCAAGCAGCGTTGCTTGTCTGTTAGCGCTGACACTTCTAGGTAAACGCAGCTGCTCTCTACATCTATCTACATCTACACCCATACTCCGCAAGCCACCTGACAGTGTGTGGCGGAGGGTACCCTGAGTACCTCTATCGGTTCTCCCTTCCATTCCAGTCTCGTATTGTTCGTGGAAAGAAGGATTGTCGGTATGCTTCTGTGTGGGCTCTAATCTCTCTGATTTTATCCTCATGGTCTCTTCGCGAGATATACGTAGGAGGGAGCAATATACTGCTTGACTCTTCGGTGAAGGCATGTTGTCGAAACTTCAACAAAAGCCCGTACCGAACTACTGAGCGTCTCTCTTGCAGAGTCTTCCACTGGAGTTTATCTATCATCTCCGTAACGCTTTCGCGATTACTAAATGATCTTGTAACGAAGCGCGCTGCTCTCCGTTGGATCTTCTCTATCTCTTCTATCAACCCTATCTGGTACGGATCCCACACCGCTGAGCAGTATTCAAGCAGTGGGCGAACAAGCGTACTGTAATCTACTCCCTTTGTTTTCGGATTGCATTTCCTTAGGATTCTTCCAATGAATCTCAGTCTGGCATCTGCTTTACCGACGATCAACTTTATATGATCATTCCATTTTAAATCACTCCTAATGCGTACTCCCAGGTAATTTATGGAATTAACTGCTTCCAGTTGCTGACCTGCTATTTTGTAGCTAAATGATAAGGGATCTATCTTTCTATGCATTCGCAGCACATTACACTTGTCTACATTGAGATTCAATTGCCATTCCCTGCACCATGCGTCAATTCACTGCAGATCCTCCTGCATTTCAGTACAATTTTCCATTGTTACAACCTCTCGATACACCACAGCATCATCTGCAAAAAGCCTCAGTGAATTTCCAATGTCATCCACCAGGTCACTTATGTATATTGTGAACAGCAACGGTCCCATGACACTCCCCTGTGGCACATCTGAAATCACTCTTACTTCGGAAGACTTCTCTCCATTGAGAATGACATGCTGCGTTCTGCTATCTAGGAACCCCTCAATCCAATCACACAATTGGTCTGATAGTCCATATGCTCTTACTTTGTTCATTAAACGACTGTGGGGAACTGTATCGAACGCCTTGCGGAAGTCAAGAAACACGGCATCTACCTGTGAACCCGTGTCTACGGCCCTCTGAGTCTCGTGGACGAATAGCGTCTTTTTCGAAACCCATGCTGATTCCTACGGAGTAGATTTCTAGTCTCCAGAAAAGTCATTATACTCGAACATAATACGTGTTCCAAAATTCTACAACTGATCGACGTTAGAGATATAGGTCTATAGTTCTGCACATCTGTTCGACGTCCCTTCTTGAAAACGGGGATGACCTGTGCCCTTTTCCAATCCTTTGGAACGCTACACTCTTCTAGAGACCTACGGTACACCGCTGCAAGAAGGGGGGCAAGTTCCTTCACGTACTCTGTGTAAAATAGAACTGGTATCCCATCAGGTCCAGCGGCCTTTCCTCTTTTGAGCGACTTTAATTGTTTCTCTATCCCTCTGTCGTCTCGGTTGTTAAGTGAAGGCCGTTGGCCATTGCGTTGTCCATGGTGAGAGGTAACGCCTGAAATTTCGTGTTATTAGCACACTCTTGTCTCTGTGGATCTCCGAATACTGAATTCGCTAACGATTTCCGAAACAGGATGTCCCATGCGTCTATTTCCAATTACCGTTCTACATTCAAAAACTTAATTCCCGTCCTGTGACCATAACCACCTCGAAAACCTTTTCACATGAATGACCTGAGTACAAACGACATCTGCACTAGTACGCTGCTCTTTTATACCTTGCAAACGCGATACTACTGCCATCTGAAGTAGTAGTAGTAGTCGTAGTTTATTCATCCAGAGACAATGTATATTGCATGGATTTCGTCAAAAATACATAGTCTATATATACACACATATAGGGTGAACAATACTATACAAAATACAGATGTGCATAGTAGACTACATAACATCAGACCACATTGAAATAGCATGTACAACTTTGATTATTTATATTGATGTATGAGAGAGACTTTTTACATGGAATACACAGTTGATATTTAGATATAACACATACAATTCTAGCACTTTTGTACATATTATTTATTTAGATCATAGCAACAGTCAGATAAAAATTACTATTGGCACAGAGTACATAAATATAATTGTTTAGTAAGAAGCTATTCCAGGTATTCTTTTACACTATAATAGCAGTTGGTCATTAAAAATTTGAATACTGCTTCTTTAAATGAAGACTTTTTTTTTATTTCTTTTGTCTTTACCGGTAGTTTGTTATACAATCTGCTTCCTTGTATGTTTGTTTGTTTCTGCGCCAAAGCCTTGTTAACTCTTTTTATATGAATGTCATTGCACTTTATTGTGTTGTAAGTATGTAGATCCAAGTTGAATTGGAAATTGTTAATATTTCTTTTTACATTAATTACGCTTTTCTGTATATAGAGGCACGGTAGGGGTAGAATATTCAGCTGTTTAAATAATTGCTTTTAAGGAGTTAGCCTGGAACTGCTGGTAATTATTCTAACAGCTCGTTTTTGTAGAGTGAAGATGGTTTTGAGATTTTTCTTACTATGACCCCAGAAGGTGAGGCCATAGGTAATAGCAGAATGTATATAAGCAAAGTAAACAGCTCTGCTACATTCCCTACTACATACAAAGCTAATAACACGTAAAGCAAAGCAAGCAGAGCTTAACTTATGCGAGAGATACAGGATATGGGATGTATATGTGCATATTGCTATCCCATCACTTATCACCTCAGTGCAAATGCACAGACATGCAGATTGTTAGTATTTTATTCAAACACTAAAAGTAAGTAGTAGTAATACCTTTTAGTCCTGCTCTGTAGGAACTAAGACGGGTTCTGAAAACAACGATCATGTTAAGTCCAGTTCAATCTGTTCGTTCACGAGACCCAGAAAGCAGAAGATACAGGCGCCCAGGTAGATGCCATACTCCTTGACTTCTGGAAGCCATTTGATACAGTTCTGTACAACCACCAATGAATAAAATACGACTACCAGATCAACTGTGTGACTGGACTGAAGAGTTTCTGGCTAGCAGAACACAGTGTGTCATTATGAATGGAGTGAAAGTAAATTCCAGTGTGCGCGTGCCCCAAGCCAGTGTTATAGGAGCATTACTTTTTGCGGTATATATAAATGATCAACACGATAACGCGTAAACTTCTATGAGGCTTTTCGCGGATGATGCTGTTGTATACAGAAAAGTCGAAATGGTAGAAACCTATAGAGCATCGATACTTATTGCAGGGAAATGCAACTGACACTCAACATGAGCAAAAGTAATGTATTGCAAATACGTACGCAGAAAGACTCTTTATTGTATGATTACACGATTGCAGAACACTCACTGGAAGCAGTTACTTCCATAAAATAAACAGGGGTATTCATATGAGCGATTTGAAATGTAACGCCCTTATGAAATTAATCACGAGTAAGGCAAATGCCACTCAGATTCATTGGAAGAATCCTCAGGAAATTTAGTCCACCCACAAAGAATGTAGATTACAAAACTCTCGTTCCACCAATGCTAGAATATTGCTCGTCAGTGTGGGATCCGTGCCACATAGGACTCACAGAGGAAATAGAGAAGATCGAAAGATTCATTCAGTAAGCGCGGAAACGTCATGGAGATGCTGAGATAACTGTTGTGGCAGACGAGGTATTCTGCATCATGTTATGGCCAATGTTCCAGTTCCGAGAGCGTGCGTTCCTTAGAAGAGTAAACCAGTATATTGCTTCCGCGTACGTATATCTCACAAAAAGACCATGAAAGTAAAATTAGAGAGCTGCGAGCCCACACGGAGTCGTAGCAGCAATCGTTCTCCCCGCGAACTGTACACGGCTGGAACAGGAAAGGGGGAAGTGACAGAGGTACACAAAGTACCCTCCGCCACGCACCGCAAGGCGGCTTGTGGCGTATAAAAGTACACTCATGCTCATAAATTAAGGGTAATTGCAGAATGTGGTGCCACACAACGAGGCACTACACAAAACTGGTGCTAATAGCATAGACACATACGGAACACACATGACACAGATCTGTAAGTCCACAGTATTGGTGAAAAGTTGAGAAAATTGGCCCGAAACACATGTGCTACAAAACACCAATGTTTCCTGCGCATTTACGCCGACATCAATATGGGATATGATCACCATGCACACGTACACAGGCCGCACAACGGGTTGTCATATTCTAGATCAGGTGGTCGAGCAGCTGCTGGGGTACAGCCTCCCATTCTTGCACCAGGGCCTGTCGGAGCTCCTGAAGTGTGCAGTGATCCGTCGACCGAGAGCATCCCAGACGTGCTCGATGGTATTTAGGTTTGCAGAACAGGCAGGCCACTCCATTCGCCTGATATCTTCTGTTTCAAGGTACTCCTCCAAGATGGCAGCTCAGTGGGGCCGTGAGTCATCCTCCGTGAGGAGGAAGGTGGGACCCACTGAACCCCTTGAAAAGGCGGAAATACTGGTGCGCCAGACGTGTTACAGTTCCTCTGTCAAAGAGATGCAGGGGTGCACATGCACCAATTAAAATCCCAACCCACACCATCAAACCACGACGTCCATACAGGTCTCTTTCAAGGACATAAAGGGATTGGTATCTGGTTCCTGGTTCACGCCAGATGAAAACCCGGCGAGAATCACTGTTCAGATTATACCTGGACTCGTCCGTGAACATAACTTGGGACCACTGTTCCAGTGAGCATGTACTGTGTTCTCGACACCAAGCTCTACGGGCTCTCCTGTGACCAGGGGTCAGTAGAATGCACCTTCCAGGTTTCTGAGCGAATAAACCATGTTTGTTCAGTCGTCTGTAGACTGTGTGTCTGGAGACAACTGTTGCAGTGGCTGTGGTAAGGTCCAAAGTAAGGCTACCTGCAGTACTCTGTGACAGTCTGCGGACACTGATGGTGAGATATCGGTCTTCTTGTGGTGTTGTACACTGTAGACGTCCCGTACTGTAGCGCCTGGACACTTTTCCTGTCTGCTGGAATCGTTGCCATAATCTTGAGATCACACTTTGTGACACACGGAGGGCCCATGCTACGACCTGCTGTGTTTGACTAGCCTCCAGTCACCCTAGTATTCTACCTCTCACAACGTCATCAATATGTGTTCTTTGAGCCATTTTCAACACACAGTCACCGTTAGCACATCTGAAAACGTCTGCACACTTAGTCGCAGCACCGTACTCTGACATGCACCAACACACCTCCGCGTATGTGGACTGCTGCCAGCGCCACCGTGCGACGACCGCAGGTCAAATGCACCGCATGGTCGTACCCCAAGTTGATTTAAACCCTCAAACCGCCCACTAGTGCGTTGTTTCACCATGTATCAGCATTATCCTAAATTTATGAGCATGAGTGTAGATGTAGACGTAAATTCTGTATACAAACGAACACTGTGCAGTTTGTTTCTCAATCCGTAACACAACTGGATGTACAGTAGCTGGTCAGTAATATTCGGACAATTACCTATTAGTGGACATTAATACGCAGTGTGTCCTGCATTCGCCTTTATGACTGCTTGAACTCTGATGAGACAGTTCTTTCAAGGAACTTTACCATCCATAAACTATCGTCTCACAGGTGCTGCTTTATACAGCTTGCAATCTCATGCCGATAATCAATCATATTCTCCAAACTGTGCACCGCGCGGGGTAGCCGTGCAGTCTTAGGCACGGTTCGAGCAGCTGCTCCCGTCAGAGGTTCTAGTCCTCCTTTGGGCAAGAATGTGTCTGTTGTCCTTAGCGTTAGGTTACTTTAAATTAGATTAAGTAGTGTGTAAGCCTAGGGACCGATGACCTCAGCAGTTAGGTCCCATAGTAACTTACCACAAATTTCCAAATTTCCAAACTGTTCCTTTATTGTATGCAACACACAACTCGGTAAAATGTCTCCACTTTCTTCTGCATTTAGCGCTATCTTAAACGCAATAAGTTTACCATATCCTAACCACGAAAAGCATCCCCATACCATAACACCACCTTCTCCATATGTACTTCACTGTTGGCTCGACACACAGTGGCAGGCTTTGCTCTCCAGGCATTCGCCAAACCCAGACCTTTTCTACGATAACGTTGGAAGGTGAAGAAGTGAATTGAAATTTGTGCCCTGGCCAGGGCTCAAACTGGGTCTTCTTGCCTACTAGGCAGATATGCTGACCATTACAACACCACAGCATTATGGTCAACATAGCTGCACGAACTACTCAATCAAATACCCTCCCCAACACAAACTCTAATTCACATCTCCCCTTATGTTGTCACTATTACCAGGGCTCTCCAACATTGGAATAGCACCCCAGCATTGGACGTAATGGGGAAGTGCTGTACTACATGTGATGGTATAGATCTTAAATTAATTTTTCCCTAAGACATTTAAGTCTCTAACTTATCTACGATAACGCTGGAAGCTGAAGAAGTGAATTAAAATTTGTGCTGCAGCCAAGTCTTGAACCCGCCTCTTCTTGCTTACTTTTTTTTTTTTTTTAATAACATCAGAGAATTCGCATATATCGTTGATGATTAATTTCTCTCTCATGTTTACTATTGTTTTAACAAAACTAAAAGAAACATTAGGAAAATTGTGCACTGTATTATAAGAAATGAAGTAAAACTACCCACGATAACCTTACGACGAAACTCTGTTTCAATAAAATACTTCTCACTTAGCTACCCAAGCACGACTCACGCCCCGTCCTCACAGCTTTACTTCTGCCAGTACCTCGCCTCCTACCTTCCAAAGCTGTGAGGAAGGGACGTGAGTCGTGCTTGGGTAGCTCAGTTGGTTGCCAGCACGGTAGCTCAGCGTGTTCGGTCAGAGGGTTAGCTGCCCTCTGTAATAAAAAAAAAACTGAGTTAATCGATCAACAACGAACTGAAACGGGTGTCTTAAGACGTCCGCCCTGAGCAGATGCAACGAACGAAAGCGAACAAAATGAGATTTAAAAAAAAAAAAAAAAAGAAGTTGGTAGAGCACTTGCACGCGAAAGGTAAACGTCCCGAGTTCGAGTCTCGGTCCGGCACACAGTTTTAATCTGCCAGGAAGTTTCATATCAGCGCACACTCCGCTGCAGAGTGAAAATCTCATTCTACTTCTCACTTAGATTTCGTTTTTTTCTTTTTTTTTTTTTTTTTTTTTTTGAGAGGCGAACAACGGAGGCGTGCACCTGACAGGCAAGAACGTTGCCTTTTTTTCCTCTGCGCCAAATTTAGTTTTGTTTTTTTATTTCATTTTTTTATTTTATTTTTTATAGGGAAGGGAAAATGAACATTTGCTCCAATTTGTAATGAGAATAGAATGAACAAAGTATATATCAATTACCAGGCAGATATGCTGACCATTACACCACCACAGCAACATGGTCAACATAGCTGCACGAACTACCCAAGTCAACTGCCCTCCCCAACACAAACTCCACATCTCCCCTTATATCTTCCTAGTAAGCAAGAAGACCCAGGTTCGAGTCCCGGCCTCAGCATAAATTTTACTTCAGTTCTTCAGCTTCCAACGTTATCATAGATAAATTAGAGACTTAAATGTCACAGGGAAAATTTAATTTAAGATCCACACCTTTTCATCAGGCTTCCACAGGTTACAGCGGTACTCACTGCTCCAAATCACTCTTCTCCAGTCATCCACTGTCCAGTGGTGTTGGTCTTTAGAGCATCTCAAGTATCTCACTGGTGTTGCAGCGAATCGACAAGCGACAGCATGAAGATGAAGAAGGCGGCGACTTCTGCCGTGCAGGCGGGTCCAGCTCTATCGGTAGGACGAGAGGAGGCTGAGGAGGCGAAGTCTTCGTCTCCATGGGGTCGTCCCGCGGTGTCGTGATGACGGCTTCTGTGGCCGTGCTGTCTTCTGGATCTGGGACTCTGGGTCGTTTTGTCAGAGCCTTCAAGCACCAGATGGCCAAACTTCGATCCGCACACACCTGGGATCAAGCATTGCAACTGTTTCTCGCCTTCCATCATTCGCACCCACGAGATGGACCATCGCCGGTGGAACTGCTTCACGGCCGCCGACATCGGACATTGCTCCAACCGCTCCACCCTCCTCAACATCCTGCGCCGAAGCAAGGCCGCAAGTATCGCTTCGCGCCACGGAGGGTTTTTAGCGGCAGTAGATGATGGGTGCGAGGCGAGATCGTCCGTCGACTTGGCGCTTGCATGTATTTTATTTCAGGTCCAGATGGCTTGCAGCACCGCCATCAAAATCAGCTCCACCTCTTTCATGTGCACGATGTCTCTTGCCCCAGATTCCCGGATCCAGAGGACAGCAGCCGGCTGCTGTGGCCGAGCGGTTCTAGGCGCTTCAGTCCGGAACCGCGCTGCTGCTACGGTCGCAGGTTCGAATCCTGCCTCGGGCATGGATGTGTGTGATGTCCTTAGGTTAGTTAGGTTTAAGTCTAGGGGACTGATGACGTCAGATGTTAAGTCCCATAGTGCTCAGAGCCATTTGAACCAGAGGACAGCACAGTCACAGCAGTTGCCCGAGGGTGTCATCATGACACCATGGGACGACCCCATGAAGACGGAGCCTTCGCTTCCTCTCGTCCTATCGATGGAACTGGACCTGCCCAGCCGGACCCTGTGACCGAGCGGTTCTAGACGCTACAGTCCGGAACCGCGCGACCGCTACGATCGCAGGTTCGAATCCTGCCTTGGGCATGGATGTGTGTGATGTCCTTAGGTTAGTTAGGTTTAAGTAGTTCTAAGTCCCATAGTACTCAGAGCCATTTGAACCTTTTTTTTTTTTTTTTTTTTTTTACCTGCGCACTGTAACACCTACAGCGCCTCGCGGTGTTGAAAAAACAAAAATAGCTCCCAAATTAACTCCCATGTCCTAAAAATATCAATTCACAAAATGACCCAAGTCGCTCCACAAGCAGCAATTACGAAAAATAAGTAAAAAACAAATAGATGGAAATATCTAGTATAGAAAGCAAAAGAAAACAAAAGGAAAATTTTATTATAAATTTTAGAAACATGGGAAGGGGGGAAAACTGTAGAAAATATTGCAATCTACGTTGCTAATTACTGGGAAGGGAAGATATAATTGGTGCATCCGGACACGGAAGAAGAAGAAGAAGTAGAAAATATTAAAATATTAGTTATTCCAATACGTAAGAAAATCAACATTATAGTCATAGAACGTAGGTCTGGGACACCAAAGATAGTGTTTATTAAAGTATAAATAGCCATTTGTTGTAATTACGATACTGCAGTCTCTAGTCAGTTCTAGTTCTGAAGTTATTTAGGACGTACAGATTTAGAGAACAACAATTGGGACTTTATTAAACGGGGATCAAGAATAGACCGTGACGAGATTGTTTTTGAGGATTTTCAATTCAAGACTTTAATTTGGACATTTATCAGATTAGATAAACGGGAAGGTGAATAGTAATCTCTTTGGCTTTTATGTCAATTTGTGTGAATATTTAAACGCTTTACTGAATTGAGAATTTTAACCGGATTCGGACTTTGAATTGTGATAGTGGGAAACTTTAACTTCACGTGACTAGTGATCATAGTTATTGACGGTTTGCTGATATTAAATACAAATAACTTATTTACCGAAAGTTACAGGATATTATCTAACATCTCTGATGCTAGCGGGAATCCTACTTAGACATCTAATTAAAGAACTGCTTTGAATGAGATCGTATGAGTGAACCTATTTATTAATAGTTCTTGTCAATAAACTGACGTTGTTAATTTGAAACATAATACAAGTCTTGAACATTAATTTAACTTAGATTAATAAACGTTAAGGTTACGTGATCTATGCCAAGAACAAACTAGCGATTCGTAACTAAAACAATTGAAGGAAAGGTTAAAGTATCGTCGTCTGTAAACATTGGTAGTAAAGCTACTAAAGATATTTTTCTCTCAGAGTTGGGAAGGCTATAGGTGTAGTGACCCACGTTTAACATTGGGGTTTAAAAATAATCAAATTGATACTTATCTGGGACAATATTAAATAAAAGTAAAACCCTTCAATGACAGTCAATGTGTAAAAAATAAAATCAAACTATCACCTATTAGACGAAAAATCGAAAACAGAAAAGGGGCTGCTACACCACACAGCAGCAGTCACCGCCTTCTTCATCTGATTCGTGGCATCAGGAGGTGGACGCGTACCCTTCTGGTCGTTTTCCAGGGGACGTTTCCGCGGCAGCATAGGCCGGATGGCGGGGTACGACCAGAAGCTTGACGTCCCCTGCAGCCACAGCCTCCGGTCCCACGATGCGCCCACACTCCTGCCTCCCCCGCCGTGGTCACAATCCCTACACGATGACAGTCCATTACTTTGGGGGAGAGAAATGTTATGGCATATCGACAAGCGATGGCACGAAGCTGAACACAAGAGCAGCGAAGGCTGTGAGATGACGCCAGCCAATTTCCCGCTGACTAGGACCGCACCACGACAGGAGTGGCCTCTATACGAAGAGAATACAAGCGCCGCTCCTGCCAGCCTCAGGGACAGTAGAAGACGGACACCAGCAGAGAGGCCTAGATGAGCGGTGATGTTAACGATTAAAAAAAGGCACTCCGTCCTCAGGCCGCGAGTGGCCTACCGGGACCATCCGACCGCCGTGTCATCCTCGGTGGAGGATGCGGATAGTAGTGTGGGGGCAGCACACCGCTTTCCCGGTCGTAAGATGGTATTCTCGACGGAAGCTGCTACTATTCGGTCGAGTAGCTCCTCAATTGGCATCACGAGGCTGAGTGCACCCCGAAGAATGGCAGCAGCGCATGGCAGCCTGGATGGTCACCCATCCAAGTGCCGACCACGCCCGACAGCGCCTAACTTCGGTGATTTCACGGGAACCGGTGTATCCACTGCGACAAGGCCATTGCCGATATTAACGATAGCAGTGACTTATGACCGAGTGTGAATGCTTACATAGACATAGTAATTGGTGAACGATACTGACTTTCTGCATGTCGTCCATTGCTTCTGACAACACGTTGTAAATCCGTAGTTAAGTATTGTCAATCTTCTTTATTATATTAAACATTTAATGTGATTTGCTTGAATTGTTATATAGCTATCCGAGAAAGCAGCATCCTTTAGGTACCCTATAAGAGACAAGAGGGTAAGACCCCACAACTGGATGCAGAAATATGTAGCTTAGGGGGAACTGTTCAATCACTGAAACCCACTCATTTTAACTGCCTACGCACAGTTATGAAGCACAGTTTATGAAGCATGCTATGTTCCTCCCCACGGTTCAAGCTATCTCCATTAAAAAGTCGATACAGACGGTTGGTCGTGAAGATTTAACAGACGGTATTACTTTCGCATTTATAATATTAGTATGGATAAATAATTTTTTTGCCGTGATCCAGTTGTGATCAAGTAAAGCCTACAATGTTCCCGAAGCTATGCTCAAGTTAGCTGTGAAAATCTCATGAAAGAGAGTAGCATGTTGAAACAGACAAACTGACACAGGCCGGTTTTAGATAAAACTTTAAATCACTATGTCTTCTTTCTCCGTGATCGGTGCCCCAAGTTGTCCTCAATTTTTCTGTGAAAACTCCGTGAAAATTCGTCTATTAGTTTTGGAGAAAAGTATTCGAACAGAGAAACAGACATGAAAATCTTACAGATTGAATATTGATATACTCGTAGAATAGATACAGAAGATATCCACCCAGCGATTGGCGCAGCAGAAAAAGTACAGACTGGTAGTCTGAGTGTCTGGAGTTGGGCCTCTATGCAGAAACACTACTTTCTTTTCAATTTTTACGTTCCTTAAACTTGCAATAAACCAAACTAATGCTCAGTTGGGTAAACTCCCGTTTATCCGAAATGATCGGTACAGGGGAAATTTCGGATAAACCAAAGTCCCCCTGTTTTCACGCGTGAAACACCCAGAATTGCGTCGATACCGCGAAATATTGCTTTGATATATTGAGGCAATATCGCATTTGAATACTCACGTGTTTTTGTGTACCTACTATAACGTCATCTGGTAGATATATAATACATATGTAATAAAATGGGAAACGTTAAAACATGTAAACGTTGGTTTGTTCAAAGTCTTTCCTCTCGAAAAGTTCTTGACCGACTGCTTTGAAATTTTGGCAAAACGTTGAATTCGAATATGGACGTGTTTGTAGGTACATAATTCTGTCATGTATGTATATTTTTAATACATGTAATATATACTGGCTGGTCCAGGCGGAGGTTCGAGTCCTCCCTCGGGCATGGGTGTGTGTGTTTGTCCTTAGGATAATTTAGGTTACGTAGTGTGTAAGCTTAGGGACTGATGACCTTAGCAGTTAAGTCCCATAAGATTTCACACACATTTGAACATTTTTTGTAATATATAAATATATGTATGTAATGTGTAAAGAGAAAACATTATTACCAAAAATCTGAAAACATACCCTTTTGAATTACTTCAAATTTTTACACGTTACTGTAATAAAGGTCTAGAAACATACGGACCATATTCTTTATATATATATATATATATACAGGGTGTTTCAAAAATGACCGGTATATTTGAAACGGCAATAAAAACTAAACAAGCAGCGATAGAAATACACTGTTTGTTGCAATATGCTTGGGACAACAGTACATTTTCAGGCAGACAAACTTTCGAAATTACAGTAGTTACAAATTTCAACAACAGATGGCGCTGCGGTCTGGGAAACTCTATAGTACGATATTTTCCACATATCCACCATGCGTAGCAATAATATGGCGTAGTCTCTGAATGAAATTACCCGAAACCTTTGACAACGTGTCTGGCGGAATGGCTTCACATGCAGATGAGATGTACTGCTTCAGCTGTTCAATTGTTTCTGGATTCTGGCAGTACACCTGGTCTTTCAAGTGTCCCCACAGAAAGAAGTCACAGGGGTTCATGTCTGGCGAATAAGGAGGCCAATCCACGCCGCCTCCTGTATGTTTCGGATAGCCCAAAGCAATCACACGATCAACGAAATATTCATTCAGGAAATTAAAGACGTCGGCCGTGCGATGTGGCCGGGCACCATCTTGCATAAACCACGAGGTGTTCGCAGTGTCGTCTAAGGCAGTTTGTACCGCCACAAATTCACGAAGAATGTCCAGATAGCGTGATGCAGTAATCGTTTCGGACCTGAAAAATGGGCCAATGATTCCTTTGGAAGAAATGGCGGCCCAGACCAGTACTTTTTGAGGATGCAGGGACGATGGGACTGCAACATGGGGCTTTTCGGTTCCCCATATGCGCCAGTTCTGTTTATTGACGAAGCCGTCCAGGTAAAAATAAGCTTCGTCAGTAAACCAAATGCTGCCCACATGCATATCGCCGTCATCAATCCTGTGCACTATATCGTCAGCGAATGTCTCTCGTGCAGCAATGGTAGCGGCGCTGAGGGGTTGCCGCGTTTGAATTTTGTATGGATAGAGGTGTAAACTCTGGCGCATGAGACGATATGTGGACGTTGGCGTCATTTGGACCGCAGCTGCAACACGGCGAACGGAAACCCGAGGCCGCTGTCGGATAGCCTGCTGCACTAGCTGCGCGTTGCCCTCTGTGGTTGGCGTATGCGGTCGCCCTACCTTTCCAGCACGTTCATCCGTCACGTTCCCAGTCCGTTGAAATTTTTCAAACAGATCCTTTATTGTATCGCTTTTCGGTCCTTTGGTTACATTAAACCCCCGTTGAAAACTTCGTCTTGTTGCAACAACACTGTGTTCTAGGCGGTGGAATTCCAACACCAGAAAAATCCTCTGTTCTAAGGAATAAACCATGTTGTCTACAGCACACTTGCACGTTGTGAACAGCACACGCTTACAGCAGAAAGACGACGTACAGAATGGCGCACCCACAGACTGCGTTGTCTTCTATATCTTTCACATCACTTGCAACGCCATCTGTTGTTGAAAATTGTAACTACTGTAATTTCGAAAGTTTGTCCGCCTGAAAATGTACTGTTGTCCCAAGCATATTGCAACAAACGGCGTATTTCTATCGCTGCTCGTTTAGTTTTTATTGCCGTTTCAAATATACCGGTCATTTTTGAAACACCCTGTATATATATATATATATATATATATATATATATATATATATATATATATATATATATATATATATATATATATATCAGTGAAACTTTGTTAGTGAACAGGGAAGTTGTATTTGTGGCATAGTGGTTTATGATTAGAATACCACTAAGAATCTGGCTTTGTAATAATAATAAACTAGGCTCAAGGTCAGAGAGTGTGTGGGGGTGAAGAGGAGATGGACAGAAGGTGGGAGGAAATGGCTATATGAAATGGCAAGGAGGAAATGGACAGAGAGAAGAGAGAGAGGGGAGGAGAAGATAGATGATGACTGATTGCGAAGGGGAGAAAGGGGGACAGGAAGAGACGGAGAGAGGGAGGGGGAGGAGAAGATGGACAGAGAGAGGGGGAAAGAGGAGATAGAAAGAGAGGGGGAAGAGATGATGGAGAGGGAGAGGGGGGACGGAAGGAGACAGAGAAAGGGAGGGGGAGGAGAAGATGGACAGAGAGAGAGGGAGAGGATGGGTGAAAGAGGTTGAAGGCGGAGGAGATGGAGAAAGAGAGGGAGAGAAGGAGATTAGGAATTACATCCAATTCATAAGCATATTTGAAACGTGTGCTTTTTCTGTTCTGTTTTTCCGTTTACTCAGACTGAGTCACAGCAAAGTGTGTCTGGGTACAGCCAGTCATCTGTAAATTTCATCAAACATTCTTCCTGATTCAGTGTACTCACACAGTACATAAAATTTCGTTTTTCGCAGTCTTTCATGGTGGTGCAGTTTTTATGGCCAGTAGTGTATTTTAAGAGCAAGAGTTCCTTGTACCAAACCACAGAGTAGCTATCCCTGAACAACCTATAAAACGCTGTCAGTATAGGTCCCCATTACACACACACACACACACACACACACACACACACACACACACACACACAGGCACACAGCGTGCAGCTGTCTACTCACCTCGTCCTCCGCCCACAACACGTAGCACACGCCGTACAGCACCCACAGGACGACCGGCAGCTGCAGCACCAGGATGCGCAGCTTCATCATCGCACTCCTGAAACAACGGCCCACAGCTGTGAGTTCCACACGAGTGTACCGGGGTCAGCAAGTGCCGGAAACCTATGGGTCAGCCTGCTCGGTGCGATTTCTAACTTCGTACGCTTTTCTTTCTTCCTGAAGACTGGGAAGAGGTGGGCAAACTCGTTCATCCTTGGGAACTAGTTCACTGTTGATCGTTCTTTTTTGGGAACCGTTCATTTTTACTCGTTCACCGTTCACCATTCATTTGTGCTTGGTATATGGTTCTTACGAAAAACTGAAAACTAGTAGTGTAGGTGACTGAAGGATGGAAGGCGCCAACAGGGGGCACTTGCCTCCCTCCTGGTGTATAGAGTTTTTATTCATTACAGATTTCTTACACACTTTTAGAAGTAATTTATGTGATTCTGCAGAACCTCTCGTTTAGCCAACTGTAACGTTGTGTGGCTGATCGCAGGGGAATAATATAGGGTGGCGCACGGAAAACCGGCTCTGAGTACAGACTGCTCGCCAATTACGGACAATGTGTTGCCCGTTACGAGCAGACACAACAATCAGACAAACACGTAATAATTAGGCAGTGAAGAAATAACAAGCTAATGCAAGCAACAATTGCGAAACAATCGATGACGATGTGTAGGGAGCTGGAGAAGAGAACATGAAAATCTCACGCGACGCGCATGAGCTATAGCTCATGTTGTCTTGTAAACCTGTTGGTGGCTGTTTCCCAACTTAGTAGACCACAAGTCTCTTATGAAACTTCCTGGCAGATTAAAACTGTGTGCCCGACCGAGACTCGAACTCGGGATCTTAGCCTTTCGCGGGCAAGTGCTCTACCATCTGAGCTACCGAAGCACGACTCACGCCCGGTACTCACAGCTTTACTTCTGCCAGTATCTCGTCTCCTACCTTCCAAACTTTACAGAAGCTCTCCTGCGAACCTTGCAGAACTTGCACTCCTGAAAGAAAGGATATAGCGGAGACATGGCTAAGCCACAGCCTGGGGGATGTTTCCAGAATGAGATTTTCACTCGGCAGCGGAGTGTGCGCTGATATGAAACTTCCTGGCAGATTAAAACTGTGTGCCCGACTGAGACTCGAACTCGGGACCTTTGCCTTTCGCGGGCAAGTGCTCTACCATCTGAGCTACCGAAGCACCAGGCACACAGTTTTAATCTGCCAGGAAGTTTCATATCAGCACACACTCCGCTGCAGAGTGAAAATCTCATTCTGGAAACATCCCCCAGGCTGTGGCTAAGCCAAGTCTCCGCTATATCCTTTCTTTCAGGAGTGATAGTTCTGCAAGGTTCACAGGAGAGTTTCTGTAAAGTTTGGAAGGTAGGAGACGAGATACTGGCAGAAGTACAGCTGTGAGTACCGGGCGTGAGTCGTGCTTCGGTAGCTCAGATGGTAGAGCACTTGCCCGCGAAAGGCAAAGGTCCCGAGTTCGAATCTCGGTCGGGCACACAGTTTTAATCTGCCAGGAAGTTTCATATCAGCGCACACTCCGCTACAGAGTGAAAATCTCATTCACAAGTCTCTTGTATAAAATTCTTCGTTTCTACTTCCACTACATAGCTATGCTACGTTGTAAACAATAATCGTTTACATCCTATATATACTTCACGTTGTCTCTGAGTTCGTAGGCGAAGTAGAAACTTTATGGAAGCATAAAATAAAATGTGTTTTCTCATCATACTTGCGTCACACGCTTAGTAAAAATTAGGTTTTTCTGTTGCATTATTAAAGGTAATTCAGCGATGATAATAATAATAATAAAGTTCGCGGTAGTAAAGTTTTTGGTTTGAAAGCTCCTTCTGAACAAATGTTTCTGAGATAATAAGTAAATACGATTTTATGGCAATCTATGTCTTTTCAAATGGAGTCGATGAAACCAAAAAATATATGAATAACAAAAAAAAAACTTGCCTTGTTATAAGTATGTCTTCTGCTGTTCATCGATATAATGAAATGAGCTGATATGCTCTTTTGTTACTTGAAAAGACGTACCTATTAAATACAACGTAATTTTTGTGTAACTTACGTAACTATAAAATACTTGAAACTTCCTGGCAGATTAAAACTGTGTGCCCGACCGAGACTCGAACTCGGGACCTTTCGCTTTCGCGGGCAAGTGCTCTACCATCTTTTTTTTTTTTTTTTTTTTTACTCATTTTGTTCGATTTTGTTCGTTGCATCTGCTCGTGGCGGACGTCGTAAGACATCCGTTCAAGTTCGTTGTAGATCGATTAACTCAGTTTTTTTATTACAGAGGCCAGCTAACCCTCTGACCGAACACGCTGAGCTACCGTGCCGGCAATCCATCTGAGCTACCGAAGCACGACTCAGGCCCGGTACTCACAGCTTTACTTCTGCCAGTACCTCGTCTCCTACCTTCCAAACTTCTCACTCTATAAAATACTTCTTGATTACCGGTCGTGGACGCTGAATAGCCAGAACCAAGTGCAAGAACAGTTTGAAACACGGGTAAAATGGACGAGCGCAGTGAACGAAACGAACAACTGGATACTGAACTAACTAGGAGCAGTCGGCAGTGGAACTGAGACAGGTGGTCATGCGAAGAACGACGAGTGCGGCCGAGGGAGACCGAGACTGACAAGGGGACGCCGCCAATTGTGAAATTCAGATTCGATTCATACTGCGCATAATAAACGCTCATGGCCAGAGGTGTAATGTGGCAAAGCACCAAGATGCGTTTCACAGCCGTTGTCGAGAAAATCGACAGTTAAAATAAACCGTTGTGGTGAAATACTCTCTACGATTGACGATTTTCTACAGCGTCGTGGCGCAGCGGTAAGCGCTCGGGTTCGTAATCCGAAGGTCGCCGGATCGAATCTCGCGCCATGGTACATTATTTTTATTATTAGTTTTTTGTATTTAAACTATTAATGAATTGCTTATGCATGTTGGTGAAGGCGGATCGCTCTCCAATTGTACCGCCTCCATTTTTCCGTTTTTTTGACAGGGTGTACCAAAGTTCTCACGTCCGCACTGATTTTCGACGATGTTTTATAACTTGCGGTAGGGACCGCATCTACCTTCTTTCGAAGTTAGCAGGCAACTACGCTGTTATGCGGCGGATCGTTTCGGCCCATTCAAGATCTGTCCTTCAAGTGTAACGAGCGAGTAACGGAGTTTATATTTCATACCTGCCACAGCAAATTTGTGTTCGTGGGGTTTTCTATTCTAATTCGAACGTTTGACTTACGCTATACGTATTCGTTTCGGAATATCGTTTCTACGTCTTCCGTTAACTATACGTGGTTAACATTATGAAGACAATTAATAACATTTGTGAAATACAACTTTGTTTGCGGAAAACATAATGATGTTCGATGACGCCAGTTTTTCCACGACAAACGACTTTCAACAACTTAGTATATGCATAATTGTTGCAACTGATTGCCGGGAATTATATACATATATATTGTTGTGGATTGGCAGGAGACCAACCCACTAAATTGAGAGGAAGCCGAAAGGCACGCGTTTTAGCTCACGCAGGCTGGCGTGAGGTCTGGAAACGGACAAGGAAACTAGAACTTAGAAAAACGGACGCAGATGGTGTAATACTTAACTTTAATCCATTAATGTTGAACGTAGCTCTTGTCTGTACATTATTTGCAATATCAATAGCAACTGATAACGGCGCCTTGCTAGGTCGTAGCAAATGACGTAGCTGAAGGCTATGCTAACTATCGTCTCGGCAAATGAGAGCGTATTTTGTCAGTGAACCATCGCTAGCAAAGTCGGCTGTACAACTGGGGCGAGTGCTAGGGAGTCTCTAGACTAGACCTGCCGTGTGGCGGCGCTCGGTCTGCAATCACTGATAGTGGCGACACGCGGGTCCGACGTATACTAACAGATCGCGGCCGATTTAAAGGCTACCACCTAGCAAGTGTGGTGTCTGGCGGTGACACCACATATATATATATATATATATATATATATATATATATATACATGTGTATGTGTGTGTGTGTGTGTGTATACACACATTTGAATTACAAAAAAAAAAAAAAAAAAAAAAGAAAAGAGGTTGCATGGCGGGAGATTCGATCCGGTGACCTTCGGATTACGAACCCGAGCGCATACCGTTGCGCCACGGCGCTGTAGAAAATCATTAATCGTAGAGACTATTTCACAGCAACGGTTTATTTTAACTGTCGATTTTCTCGACAACGGCTGAGAAGTGCATCTTGGTGCTTTGCCACATTACACCTCTGGCCATGAGCTTTTATTATGCGCAGTATGAATCGAATCTGAATTTCACAATTGGCGGCTTCCCCTTGTGAGACGAGCACGCGACCGAGGCTGAAAGAAGAACTGCCGAAGTGACCGCCATGACCGAAGTGAACTAGTGAACTATGAACCGATCGTTCTTCGTTCCCGGGAGCTATAAATACACCGCCGCGACCGAAGTGAACTATGAACCGATCGTCCCTTGGAATTCGTTCCTCGGTCCTTCATCTTGATGAACCGTTCCTTTGCACCCGTTCGTTCGCGAACCACCCATCTCTAGTACGCACCTGGTGAGCGGCACGGGCGTGCAGAGGCGTCGGCAGCATGGCAGGCAGCAGCAGGGCCCCGTGCTCAGCCGGATGCAGGCGCCCCGCAGCTTGCGCGAGACGCCCTCCTGCTCGTAGTAGGCGGCCAGCAGGCAGAACATCTGGTACACGCAGATGGTGAACAGGTCCTGCACCAGCGCCTCCATCAGGAAGTACGTGCGCGGGATCATCACCGAGATGTACGACGCCACAGCCGCCACCTGTCGACACGAGGCGAAATGAAAGAATGCAGAGTCTCGCGGCAGTAACACTGCATAAATTACGTGAGCTTTCGGCCGAGCACTTTAGCCATTGTCAAGTGCCCACTACACTATCCAGACACAGTGGTCACCACAACTTATGCCCGCTCACCCACCGTCGTCGCAACTGCAATGATATCGCTTCGACGTTTCCTCCTTCGGCAGCGGAGCTGATCTCACAAGTGTGTATATATATTGTACCGGCTAGTTGAGAGCCATTCCCTGCCGTGTGGGTTGGGCATAAAACATCTTTGAATCACGTTGTGAATCTAATTGTGTAAACTAGCACTTGAAAATTGATCTCGTTTTTTATTTCCAGGGATACTTCGTATACTTTCAACTACGACGGATCCAAAGAAAGTGATTTTATTTATTACACAGCAGTCGGGTGCCAATCTATTTTTTTAAATTTTTGTTCCCCTAATAATTTGATTTAGTTGCCAAATGGTTCAAATGGCTCTAAGCAATATGGGACTTAACATTTGAGGTCATCAGTCCCCTCGACTTAGAACTACTTAAACCTAATTAACTAAGGACATCACACACATCCATGCCCGAGGCAGGATTCGAAGCTGCGGCCGTAGCAGCAGCGCAGTTCCGGACTGAAGCGCCTAGAACCGCTCGGCCACAACGGTTGGCGATTCAGTTACCTTCGTAGTCAATATGCCTACGATAAATCCTATTATCTGTTGGTAACAGGTTGATCAGCTTTTCTCAGTAACCCTTGAATATTCACAGATAAAATTGTCTATGTACTACCTGATTTTTGGGATTTAGAAAACACAGAGAAAGTCTCGTGTATATTCTGTTTTATTGAGACAATTCGCTTCTTAAATTAATGAGAGATGGCACTGGGGAATCAATGAAGAAGAAGTTGATCCTAGTGTGTATCGTTTCGGTATAATAACAGTCTTTACCACATTCCTTCGCATTCCTATCACCAAAGATACGATTTCCATGAAACTGTCTTTTACTACTAATATCTGATAAATCAAAAATATGTCTCCGGCTTTAGAATGTCTAAGCTTCTTAATTCTGCCGACACGATATTGATTATAAGTTCGAGTTCTTTCAGTGTCTGTTCAGCACAAATTTAGCCTTTTCACGGGCACTATATCTCTCGTCTCGTTTATTAGCAGAATCGCCTTGACAACGGTCGGCAAAGATATTAGTATGACAATATCCAACCATTTTCCGTCCCAATACCTCAAAATAATCTATTATTCACCACTCCAATGTCTAACTCAGTTATGAGAATGATATTTAATTATGCTTATAATCCCTAGCTTTGGACTATCACGGAATACCGCGAACATGCACCATTGGAAACAAAGACTCAAGAGAGATAACAATGCTGCCGGCCGAAGTGGCCGTGCGGTTAAAGGCGCTGCAGTCTGTAACCGCAAGACCGCTACGGTCGCAGGTTCGAAACCTGCCTCGGGCATGAATGTTTGTGATGTCCTTAGGTTAGTTAGGTTTAACTAGTTCTAAGTTCTAGAGGACTAATGACCTCAGCAGTTGAGTCCCATAGCGCTCAGAGCCATTTTAGATATCAATGCTGCACATTGGTTTATATATTATGTTCAAAACAAAACGCAGCTCAGTTATGTCTTCCTTGAATTCCCTTTGTACTACTTTGCGTTATTCTATTTCGAATATCGACTCTTTGTAAAATTTTAACTAACTGTTTCTTCGAAAGAATACGACCATTTTTTGGCTCTTGGATCATTTTGTATTACAGAATTTAATCTAATATTCGTTTCTGAATACCCACTCTCTAAAGAGCAGTTACAAACTGCATGTACTACCCTAGCACGCCTTCTGTCAGATCCAAATTCTCAACATATACCACACACTACCAGTATAGTATTACCCTCATAACTTGCAGCTTCTGGGCAATTCCTGTAAGAGTCCGAGCTTGGTGTGCGTCTACACTGAAGGGATGACTGAGTGTCACGGCCTTAATTAATTATACATGTGGTGTCTATTCTTTCAGACATGTCTGAAAGTACAGACATCATTGTGATCCTACATCCACTATGTATGGTACAAGGTTTCAACTTGCCCCATTCATATAAACCAGTGCTCATTGGCAGCTAACATCTTTGATTCCTTTGAGTCTTGATTCATAGTGGCTGCAGGATCAAAAATGTGGCTGTTCTTCTGGACGTATCCAAAAGAACGGACATCGCATGTATAATGAAATGACTAATACGGGGTGTTCAAAAGGTCTCTCCGCAGTGCCGTATGATTGTTAGCCGCGCGTTCCGTATGCTGCAGTGAATATACCGAAATGAAACTCAGTGAAATACAAGTTATTAATTTATTAAATATTCATTATTACTTACAAATTTTCACATTAAATGTTGAAAGTATCCCCTATGTTTTTGAATACACAATTCAATTCGTCTAACCATGTTCCCAAACGGAAGCTGCAACATTTCTTCTGCAACAGAAGCAGTGAAATTGGATGTTGCAGTTTTCAAATTCATCGATGGATTTTCGACGGTTTTTATAGACAGTTGCTTTCGCTGCACCCCAGAAGAAAAAGTCAGGTAGTGTTAGGTCAGGCGATCGTGGAGGCCAAACTCCCTGTGAAATCATACGATCACCAAAAACATCAGCAAGCAGTGACATCGAAACGCGGGCTGTATGCTCGGTTGTACCATCTTGCTGAAAATAACCTTTCAGTATTTCACTTAACACAAGTTCTCCTATGAATGGTTACAGAATATCACTGCAGCATCGATGTGCGTTTATTGTTTCGTTGAAAAATATGGGACCCACAATCCGATGTCCAGAAATTGCAATCCAAACTGCAATTTTTACAGAAGTAAGTGATTCCTCATGAATACAAGGGATTTGCAGTACTCCTCATACGAGAATTTTGCGAGTTCATGTACCCGGATAAATGAGACCACGCCTCATCACTGAAAACCGTTTCATTAAGAATGTCCCTTCCATTTTGTTGAACTAAATTTTTGATTCATTGACAATAATGCAGTCTCTTGCCATGATCAGTATTTTTCAGTTCTCACACGACTGTCACTTTGTATGGGAAAAGTTCTAATTTCTTCCTTATAGCTGTGTGGGCCGTTCCGACACTAACATCGATTTCCTGGGCGAGTTTTCTTACTGACTTGTCCGGACTCATGGAAATTTTATCGGAAATATCGAGCAGTTTATCCTCAGACAAAACGCTAGGACGGTGCATCTGTCACTGAACCCGTACTTCGAAGTTTGTTAGTCAAATCTCGCATAGTATCGCGATGTGGGAGTGTTGTCTTCGGGAAAACTGAATTAAATGTTTGACGAACTGAAACTGTGTATTTTAGACACTTGTTCGACTAAAAACACATATTCTTCAATGGTTAGCATTTGAACAGTGACAAAAACGAAACAAACAAACAAAGGAACTAAATTTAAACGTCACGTCAACACGTAATGACACACACCAACGATACTACTGACGCTGGCTGAGATAAACGAAACAGTGGAATGTTGGGAGAGTCCACTTGAAGGGAAGTAACCATAGAGTAGAAATATCTCTGGAGTGAGCATTCACATGCGCAGAACAGATTTTGTGTTGTCAACATACGTTGCCACAATGGTCACGTGATCTCGGGACGCCGTAGATTTGTCCGACATTTGTCCTATAAATTTTGAATGTTGTCGTATCGCTAGTAAAGACAGATTCCCTTCGTAAGTGCTGTGGATTTTGTATAGACGTTTGCAGGCACCATAGCAGTTTACGTCTGATATTTGAAATAAATTGGGCTCTTAGCTTTGAAGAGCAAAATGAACGAGCATGACGTCACAGAAGCTTCACGTCAGCATGTATTCACAATGTCTTTCATGCCACATCTCGTCAAGTCGCTTAACACAGTACTGAACGGCGAAATTGGGGTTTTGAGTCACCATCCCTAATATGCATAAAATGTTATAGTATCAGAAGTGAGGAGCTAACAACGACAAAATTTGTCAATGGCCGAAGCAAACTTTATAACCTATGTTCTTGATCCATTATGTTTGTTAAATTACTGAGAAGTGAGACAACGTTTCAAAACATTATTTGCTAGGTAATATATGTACATTCGTATACATCAAAGAAAGCTTCAAACGAATTAATGAAGTCTGTTAAACTTATCCATTATGTTTTTTCTTACGTAAATAATAACGTCATAAACAACTGTATTTTACTCCTTCATTAAAGCTGACTTTTTTGCTTCAAATGTCATACGGTGGAATTTGCTTCGTCTACTTATGTTCTTATACATATCTATTGTGGGGGTCAGCGCCGTTGTGTTATCGTAAAACCTAAATAACTTTTCGCCTTCAGATATACGACCTCGGTTGTGTAAGAAAGTGGAAAAAATATCCCAGTCATCACGGAACATCTCCAATTTGCCACTAAAACAAAGTGCTATTATAAAATAAAGATTATGAAGATACAACAGTACAAAATCCATTATTATAAGGAAAATGAGGGCGGTGAAAATAGGTTAACTTAAGATGTTAACAGACTGGTACCGCTAAAATTTTCTTCCCGAGAAACCTTGACGTACCGTGAAATGACGTGACATTCCGTTGACGACCTGTGCGAATGCCTCCATTCGAAAGGTATTGTAGAATGTTTTGGTGTTATGTGACGAGACGTGACGTTACCTGATGGCGGACGTGAATTGGCGCTAAACAATCGACGTCGTCCCTAGATCACGTGACAATTCCACTTTAATGTTGACAAAATGCGCAAGACGCAATGCTCACTCCAGAGATATTTTTACTCTATGGAAGTAACCCAGGCAGGCGAACAATCATACGGCCCTCGCGGCTAACAATTGTACGGCACTGCGGAGAGACTTTTTGAACACCCCGTACAACACAACCACTCAGTTCCTGAGAGAAAAAAATTCTTACCCGATCAGGAATTCGGGATCCCAAAATCTAAAGGCAGCAACGTTGACCCCTAGTCCATAAAATGTTGACGACATTAAGGTATTGAGTGTAGACAGCGTGCAGCTACTCACTGGGTGTATGGTGAGCACGTAGCTGGTGGGCGACTTGAGTGTGGGTGCCGCCCTGGTGAGCACGTGCCACAGGCTCATGACGTAGACGGCGCACGTGGACAGGACCGCCACCGTGGAGACGGCGATGACCCACACCAGCACCGGACTCAGCTCTGCACAGCAGAAAGGGAACTTACAGGATGTGCTCCAGTACCCGTAGTCTGTCAACAGTGACATGCTTCTATACCTTCATCTACATGGTTACTCTCCAATTCACACTTAAGTGCCTGGCAGAGGGTTCACCGAACCATTTTCATACTACTTCTCTACCATTCCACTCTCGAGTGGCGTGTGGGAAAAAGGAACACCTGAATCTTTCCGTCTGAGCTCTGATTTCTCTTATTTTATTATGATGACCATATCTCAATACGTAGATGGGTGTCAACAAAAAATTTCTCATTCAGAAGAGAAAGTTGGTGATCGAAATTTCGTAAATACATCTGGCCGCAAAGAAAACCGCCTTTGTTTCAGTGACTGCCACCCCAACTCACGTATCATATCAGTGAAAGTCTCATCCCTATTGCATGATAACACAAAACGGGCTGCCCTTTTGTTGTATACATAGTTCCGCGTAGTCAGCGCGTAGACAACTTTCCCACTAGAGCGCACCCCGCTACGCACAACAGTGTAGGCGCAGCGCTCGTCTGTCTCCACACTACGAGATGGCGCTGCCATAGAGACGGACCAAATTCTGCTTCCGCCGATCCGCGTATTAATATGTAATGAGATTGCTGCTAACGTAGAACCTTTTCTCTTCATGGATCACACTCGCGCAGTGATACATGAACGCGCGAGGCATTATAAAGAGTGTACAGGCCTCCGATTGGTCAGTCTGTATTTGTCTGCACCAGTCTATAGTCAAGTTTCAGTCTGTGCCTAATAAGATTACAATATTCCTGTACATAGCCATGAAGATAAATGTATAGACACTTTTGTCAAGTATCAGAGATATATGTGAGAATAAGATTAACGTACCAATACCAAAGGAACTTCAGATTTTCAATTGTAAATAGCATCCAGAACCAAGTTAAGTAATTTTATGCTTGTTATTATTTTAATAAATGTGTGTGAAAATTAATCAAGTTCTGTTTAAAGTTGGTCACCGTCAATCTGCTACTCTAAAAGATAAACACGCCACAATAAGACCACGAGGCATATTGCTGACATTCACCTACTTCGTTAGAGTGACAAGTCAAATAATCTGATGGTGTATGTACTAAAGGTCTTACAGTACGCACACCTCACCTTCTTCGCACTTTTTCGATGTCCTCCGTCAAAACTACCTGGTAAGGAATTCACACCGTACAGCAATATTCCAGCAGAGGACGGACAAGTGTAATGTAGGCTGTCTCTTTAGCGGGTTTGCCGCATCTTCTAAGTGTTTTGACAAAAAAGTCGCCTTCCCTACAATATTATCTATGTGATCTTTCCAGTCTAAGTTGCTCGCAATTGTAATCCATAGGTATTTAGTCGAATTGACACTCCTTAGACTTGTGCGATTTATCATATACCCAAAATTTATCGGATTTCTTTTAGTACCCATGTGGGCGACCTCGCACTTTTCTTTGTTTAGTGCCAATTGCCACTTTTTCGCACCATACAGAAATTCTCTCTAGATTATTTTGTAATTGGAATTGATCGTCTGATGATTTTACCAGACGGTAAATTGCAGCGTCATCTGCGAACAGTCTAAGGGGGCTGCTCAGATTATCACCTACATCATTTATGTAAATCAGTAACAGCAGAGGGCCTATGACACTACCTTGCGGAACACCAGATATCACTTCTGTTCTACTCAATGATGTACCGTCTATCACTACGTTTGACCTCTCTGCGAGGAAATCACGAATCCAGTCACACAACTGAGACGATACTCCATATGCACATAATTTGATTAATATTAGCTAGTGAGGAACGGTCAAAAGCCTTCTGGAAATCTAGGAATATGGAATCTATCTGAGATCGCTTGCCGACAGCACTCATTACTTAATGGGAATAAAGAGCTAGCTGTGTTGCACAAGAACGATATTTTCTGAATCCGTATTGCTTATGTATCAATAAGTCATTTTCGTCAAGGTGATTCATAATGTTCGAGTACAGTATGTGCTCCAAAATCCTACGGCAAATTGAGGTCAGCGATATGGGTCTGTAATTCAATGGGTTACTCCTATTTGCTTTCTTGAATATTGTTGTGACCTGTGCTACTTTCCAGTCTTTAGGAACAGCCCTTTCGTCAAGTGAGCGGTTGTATATGATTGCTAAGGAAGGCGCTACTGTGTCTGCATACTCTGAAAGGAACCTGATTGGTATACCATCTGGACCGGAAGACTTGCCTTTCTTAAGTGATTTGAGTTGTTTCGCAGCACCTAAGATATCTACTTTTATGTCACTCATGCTAACAGCTGTTCTGGTTTCGAATTCTGAAATATTTACTTCATCTTCTTCCGTGAAGGAATTACGGAAAGCTGTGTTTAGTAACTCCGCTTTAGTGGCACCATCATCGGTAATATTACCATCGCTATCGCGCAGTGACAGTATTGATTGTTTCCAGAATGAGATTTTTCACTCTGCAGCGGAGTGTGCGTTGATATGAAACTTCCTGACAGATTAAAATTATGTGCCGGACTGAGACTCGAACTCGGGAGTTCAAGTCTCAGTCCAGCACACAGTTTTAATCTGCCAGGAAATTTCGGTATTGACTGTTTTTTTTTTGCCACTGGTGTACTTCACATACGACCATAATCTCTTTGGGTTATCTACCATATTTTAAGACAATGTTTCATTGTAGAAACGATTAAAAGCATCTCGCATTGCCGTCCGCACTAAATTTCGAGCTTCCGTGAAACTTATCCTGTCTTGGGGATTTTGCGTTCTTCTGAATTTGGCATGCTTTTTTCGTTGCTTCTGCAACAGTGTTCTGACGTCTTTTCTGTACCATGGTGGATCAGTCCCGTCTCTTATTAACTTATGTTGTATGAATCTATCTATTGATTCTGAGAATTGCATTCAGGTGAATCATTAGGTGTACGCTGAAGAGAAACTCATATAGCATTGTTGGCTGGAAGGCCGCAACGGGTTGTTCAGGCACCTAATAGGAAACTTCCTCCGTACACAATAAGCCCTTTCCACAAGGTGTGGGAGAGCTATAGATGAGGCAAAACGCTATGACCACTACCCAGCTTCCCGGGTTCGATTCCCGGCGGGGTCAGGGATTTTCTCTGCCTCGTGATGACTGGGCGTTGTGTGATGTCCTTAGGTTAGTTAGGTTTAAGTAGTTCTAAGTTCTAGGGGACTGATGACCTCAGATGTTAAGTCCCATAGTGCTCAGAGCCATTTGAACCACTACCCAGCCCGATACTGATCGCCGCTTGATGACGTTACGGGCTCGTGACACAACAAGGAAAGTACGAGGGCCATCCAGAAAGTAATAGACATCTTGGTCTATCGCAGCGGTGAGCGGTGCTATAGCGGCCATCTTGGTGCTATAACGGTCCTACATTCAGTACGCATCCAGCAGTGGTAGCGTGTGGTCTGCATTTCCGCTACTTTGCTTTTTGTGACATGTTAAAATGTGTGCTGCTACAGAAAATCCCACCACTTCTGACATGCGTTTTGTGATTAGTTTTTTGTTGATAAAAAACTGTAAACCGGTTGAAATTTAACGCTACCTTCGTGATGTGTACGGAAAAGGATAATGAGTTAAAGCCGAGAGAGGCAGTGGTGCATTGATTTTAAAAATGGCCGTAGCAGTGTTCACAGTGAGGACCGCATTGGTATGCCTAGCCTTTGACGGACTGGTGATAGAAATAAACGATAAAATTCGTGAGAATCGTCATTTCACGATTACGGAACTCACATCCTTCCAAAATTTCACTGTGGCAGGCAAGCTTGATTACCAAAAAAATTGTGCTAGGTGGGTTCCCAAAATCCTAACGGAAGATCACAAAAATGAGAATGGCTGCAACACTGATCTTCCTCGAAGATTACAAGAAAAATAGTAACAAAGTTATCGTCGGCCGGCCGGCGTGGCCGAGCAGTTCTAGGCGCTTCAGTCTGGAACCGCGTGACCACTACGGTCGCAGGTTCGAATCCTGCCTCGGGCATGGATGTGTGTGGTGTCCTTAGGTTAGTTAGGTTTAAGTAATTCTAAGTTCTAGGGGACTGATGACCTCAGATGTTAATTCCCATAGCGCTCAGAGCCATTTGAACCATTTAGTTATCGATCGTATTGTTACTGGGTGAAACAAAAAGGCAGTCAGTGGAATTCTCCCAAGAAACCAAGGAAGTGTTTGCAAACGCTGTCAGAAAGAAAGATCATGGCTATTAGGTTTTGAGACTCTAAGGGAGTGATTCGCGTTGATTTTCTTTAACGTGAGACAACAATTAGCTCAGAAAGATATTGTCAAGCACTGACAAAGTTACGGCGGACGTTAGAAAACAAGCGTCGGAGAAAACGTAGCGCAAAAATTTACTTTTTTTCACGACAACGCACTGCACACACGGCCAATCGTATCCGAGAGCACCTGCGAGGTTGTGTGGAAGGCAGGTGTTTCATCAGCCCAAATATGGCCCTAAGCGACTACCACTTCTTCTCAACAATGAAGACATGTCTCGCTACACAATGCTTTGATACCTTTAAAACGTATATAATAAAACGTGATTTTTCCTTATTGTTAATCTTTTATTTCTACATCGACATCTGAATCTACACTCATGCTCATAAATTAAGGATAATGCTGATACATGGTGAAACAATGCTCTGGTAGGTGGTTTGCGGGTTTAAATCACCTCGGGGTATGACCATGCGGTGCATTTGACCTGCGGTCGTCGCACGGTGACGCTGGCAGCAGTCCACATACGCAGATGTGTGTTGGTGCATGTCAGAGTACGGTGCAGCGAGTAAGTCTGCAGACGTTTTCAGACGTGCTAATGGTGACTGTGTGTTGAAAATGGCTCAAAGAACACATATTGATGACGTTATGAGGGGTAGAATACTAGGGCGACTGGAGGCTGGTCAAACACAGCAGGTCGTAGCACGGGCCTTCCGTGTGCCACAAAGTGTAATCTCAAGATTATGGCAACGATTCCAGCAGACAGGAAACGTGTCCAGGCGCTACAGTACGGGACGTCCACAGTGTACAACACCCCAAGGAGACTGATATCTCACCATCAGTGCCCACAGAAAGCCACGGGCTACTGCAGGTAGCCTAGCTCGGGACCTTACTGCAGGTTCCAGTCACACAGTCTACAGACGACTGAACAGACATGGTTTATTCGCCCGGAGACCAGTAAGGAGCATTCCACTAATCCCTGGTCACAGGAGAGCCCATAAAGCCTGGTGTAAAGAACACAGTACACGGTCATTGGAACAGTTGTGCCAGGTTATGTTCACAGACGAGTCCAGGTATAGTCTGAACAGTGATTCTCGCCGGGTTTTCATCCGGCGTGAACCAGGAACCAGATACCAACCCCTTAATGTCCTTGAAAGGGACCTGTATGGAGGTCGTGGTTTGATGGTGTGGGGTAGGATTATGGTTGGAGCATGTACACCCATGCATGTCTTTGACAGAGGAACTGTAACAGGTCAGGTGTATCGGGAATCATTTTGCAGCAGTATTTCCGCATTTTCAGGGGTGCAGTGGATCCGACCTTCCTCCTGATGGATCATAACGCAAGTCCCAACCGATCTGACATCGTGGAGGAGTACCTTGAAACAGAAGATATCAGGTGAATGGAGTGGCCTGCCTGTTCTCCAGACTTAAACCTCATCGAACACGTCTGTGATGCTCTCGGTTGACGTATCGCTGCACATCTTCAAATCCCTAGGACACTTCAGGAGCTCCGACAGGCACTGGTACAACAAAGGGAGGCTAAACCCCAGCAGCTGCTCGACCACCTGATCCAGAGTATGTCAACTCGTTGTGCGGCCTGTGTACGTGTGCATGGTGATCATATCCCATACTGATGTCGGGGTACATGTGCAGGAAACAGTGCCGTTTTCTAGCACTTGTGTTTCGGGACGGTTTTCTCAACTTATCACCAATACCGTGGACTTATAGACCTGAGTCGTGTGTGTTCCCTATGTGTCTATGCTATTAGCGCTAGTTTTGTGTATTGCCACGTTGTATGGCACCACATTCTGCAATTATTCTTAATTTATGAGCATGAGTATGCATCTAAACTCTACAAACCACCGTGAAGTGCATGGCAGAGGGTACGTCCCACTGTACCAGTTATTGGGGTTTCTTACCATTCCATTCACGTATGGAGCATGGGAAGTGTGATAGTCTGAATGCCTTTATGTGTGTTCTAATTATTCTAATCGTGTCCTCATGACCCCTATGTGAGTGATACGTAGGAGATTGTAGTATATTCCTAGAGTCATAATTTAAACTCGAAACTTGTACAGCAGAATTTCTCCCGATAGTTTACGTCTACCTTCAAGTCTGCCAGTTCAGTTTCTTCAGCATCTCTGTAACGCTTTCCTACCAGTCAAACAAACTGTGACGATTCTTGCTACCCTTCTCTGTATACATTCAATATCCTCTGTTAGTCCTATCTGGTACGGGTCCCACACACTTGAGCAATATTCCAGAACCGGTCGCACGAGTGATTTGTAGGTGATCTCCTTTGTAGACTGCTTGCACTTCTACAGTATTCTACCAATAAACTGAAGCCTACCATCTGCTTCACCCCCGACTGAGCCTATGTGATGATTCCATTTCACATCCCTACACAGCAATTTGTATGAGATGGCCGATTCCAACTGTGACTCAGTGATATTATACTCATAGGATACAATGTTTTTCCGTTTTGTGAAGTGCACAATTTTGCATTTTTGAACATTTAAAGCAAGTTGCCGATCTTCGCACCACTTAGTAATCTTATCAAGATCTGACTGAATATTTATGCAGCTTGTTTCAGACAGTACTTCATCATACACAACTGCATCACCTGCAAAAAGCTTGGGGTTACTATTGATATTGTCTTCAAGGTCAATAATATTCAGTATGAACAGCAAGGATCCCAACACGCTTCCCTGGGATTCTAGATCTGATACAATATGCTGCGTCTTCCCTGCCGAAACGTTCTCCGTCCAGTGACAAATTTCACTTGATACCAAATCTGATGGTACTTTCGACAATAAGTGGTGTGGTACTGAGTCAAATGTTTTTCTGAAATCAAGAAATACGACATCTATGTGCCTGGTTTGATCCAGTGTAAGAAAGATGGGACTTGGATTTCACATGATCGATGTTTTCGGAATCCATGCTGGTTGGTATGGAGGAGGTCTTTCTGTTCGTGATACCTCATTATATTTGTCCTTAGAATATGTTCTAAAATTCTGCAACAAACCGATGTCAAGGATATCAGACGGTAGTTTCGTGGATCATTTGTATTACCCTTCTTGTAGACGTGTGTGACTTCAGCCTTTTTCCAGGAACTGGGGATAGATTTTTGTTGGAGTGATCTAAAGTACAGGGTGAGCACAAATTCTTGCTCTGATTATAACAATTTGTTACAGAATAATCGTTTGACATGATAATTTACATTTGATGCCCTTACATAGGTTAGTGTTACTAATTTTTTTTTTTAAGACCACTTACGTTAGTAAACCTCAACGTGTGCTCCCTTGGTAGCTCGGAGAATGTCGAGGTGGTATCCAGTTCCCGCCAGGTGTTTCGTAACATGTGTTCTGTCACAGTACCCACAGCAACTTGTATCCTAGCCTTCAGTTCGTCGACGTCAGCAACTGGTGTGACGAAGACTCTGTCCTTGATATAAGCCCAGAAAAAGTCAAGGGGCGTAATGACTGGAGAGGGGAGAAATGTCCGGATCAGTGGACTGGAAGCAACAGTCCAACACCCTGGCCACCCTGCTCTTCAGACATTCTTCTGAACAACATTCAGCAAAATTCGGGCGAATGATTTGACTATGCAGATCGCTCGACATGAATCCCGTCGGACAAATAAGAGACATAATCGAGCGGCCAGTTTGTGCACGACATCCTGCGCCGGCAACACTTTCGCAGTTACGGATGATTACAGAGGCAACATGGCTCAATATTTCTACAGGGGACTTCCAACGACTTGTTGAGTCCATGCCACGTCGAATTGCTGCATTCTATTAAATAAATTAGAAGCATTAGGAATAAGAGGAGTAGCTAATGACTGGTTTCGATTGTACCTAACAGATAAGGTACAAAGAGTAGAGATTGCACATACTTCAAATAGATCCAAACATTTAGTAAAGCACTTATCAGAACGAAAATACACTAATAAAGGGGTTCCACAAAGTAGCATATTGGGACCAATACTACTCCTGATATACATCAATGACTTTCCCTGTAGTTTACTCATGATGAAAAAATTCTCTTCGCTGATGATAGCAGTATCATAGTCACTGAGAAAGCAAGAGAACTCCTTGCCACGAAAGCAAATGAAACGCTCAAGGAAGTTTATGATTGGTCAATAAGCAATAAAGTGACATTGAACATAAAGAAAACTAATGCCATGAATTTCAGTTTGAAGAGAAAAAATGACAATGTTAAATTAAATGTAGACGGCACCTCTATAGACTGTGTAACAAATGCAAAATTTATAGCAATGAATATTGATTATCAGTTGAAGTGGCGTGAACACACAAAGGTACTTACAAACAGAATGTCATCAGCCTGTTATGTCCAGTGCGTAACATGCAGTGTCTTTTGGTTACATATTATTCATATGTACACTCAATCATAGCTATGGCATTCGTTTTTGGGGAACAAACGCACAAAACTCCAGAAAAGAGCCATAAGAATAATAACAAAAAATACTAGTCTAGCTCATTGCAAAGATCTGTTCAAAACACTGAGGATTTTAACTGTTCCATGTGAATACATTTACCAGTCAGTTGTACACATCAAAAATAGCATTGGTAATTACTGCACAAACAGCTCTGTCCATGACCATTCAGCAAGAGATAGACTCAATTTACATTTGCCAAGAAAAAATAAACATAAAACTCAAAGCAACAATTTCTACCAAGGAATAAAACTGTACAATAAATTACCAAAAGAGATTAAAGAAATTGGAAAAATACACATATTTAAAAAGGTAGCTAAAAAAGTACCTGTTATGAAATACATTTTATACATTGAAGGATTAATTAGATAAAACAGAGTAGGGGGTTTGATAAAAATAAATAATAATAATAATAATAATAATAATGACTATAAAACATTCAATATTCCACGTAACACCTTCACTTTGTTTTTTTTCCTTCTATTTTCCTTTCTAGATAAACTTACCCCCAAGCTATGTATAGCTCAATACTAACACCTCTTCCTCTTTCTGAGCTCAACATCTCGCCCATTATGGAGGAATGCTGACTCAGTTTTTCAGGATAGTAAATGGGAAGTTGCGGTACAGAAAATGGCCCAGAGATCCTCAGTGTGTGTGTGTGTGTGTGTGTGTGTGTGTGTGTGTGTGTGTTGTGAGTGAAGTGTTATGGAACAATGTGTGTATAGTGTGTGCTGCGAGTGATGGTGACATATGAGTGAACAGTATGGCATTACATTATTTAATAAGTTATTTGTAAAAAAAGTATTGTATACCAGAAGTAAATATAATGATTGTTTGTAACTAGAAGTCTGTAAATATATGTGTATACGAATTAGCTTATTTTAAAGTGGTCTTATCTTGTAAATACTTTGACATGTGCTATATCCTTGTAAGAAGAGATCTACGGATGAATAAAGCTGCTACTACTACTACTGCTACTACTACTACTACTAAAACGAGGTCCGACACGATATTATGAGGCATCACATGACTTCTGTCTCCTCAGTGTAGACCAACGCTCAACCGGGCGAGTGATGACAAGGGCAATGTGGCATGAAGCATTTGCATATTCTGCGAAAATATGAAGTGAAATGTGGTTTTCGGCCACCATTAAGATTAGAGCCCGTTTAGGATCACTAAAGGATGATCTGAGTTTGCTCAAGGCGGATCTCTTATCACATTTCTTGCAGCTGTACCATGTCGTATACAGGATGTCCCAGGAGGAATAATCATTATTCAGGGTTATGACAGGAATGATCATTCGAAGCTAAATAAGTCTAGCAAACATGTGCTCTAAAACGCATACCTTAAAAGGTATGAGCCCTTGAAGAGTTGAAGAGATGAGTCCACATAGCTCTTAAAGTATGCCCTTTTGAGGTCATGTTTACTGGACATTTGTTTCTTGTTTAGGTCCATACTATCACCTCCCAAAATATGGAAAGTAAAGAGCTGCCATTAGAAGAAATTTATTTGACAGTACTACAGCTGAAGAAGTGGTCATAACGCTCAAGGTATGCATTTTAAAGCCCGTTTTTAACTAACCACCGACGTAAACGTGAGTTCAACGTGTCTGTCTGTCCGTGACAACGTGGCTCCTAAAAGGTCCGATTTTAATGTAGGCTTTTTATTTGAAATATGGTTTGATCAGAATGGAAAATGGAAATGCCGTGTGGCTAGGGCCTCCCGTCGGGTAGACCGTTCGCCTGTCTTTCGAGTTGACGCCACTTCGGCGACTTGCGTGACAATGGGGATGAAATGGTGATAAGGACAACACAACACCCAGTCCCTGAGCGGAGAATGCCTCCGACCCAGCCGGAAATCGAACCCGGGACGTTAAGTATGACAGTCTGTCGCGCTGACCACTCAGGTACCAGGGGCGGACTTCATCGGAACAATTCTTAGCAATGGTCAATGAAAGCCTGATCAGCCGTTTAAATTTCATCAGCTTAAGTAAAAATGTTTCCTGGCGATGCGATCTCTTTATATACGCTACGTAATACGTAAGACTTACATCAAGTTACGTCGTACCAGACTGTAGAGCTCCATGAGATCTAAATAAACTTTTGCGAGAACATATGTTTATCTTTTACGGTTGACCAACAATGATGATTTTTCTCTTTTGAAGTAGCCTGTTTCAGCATCTGCAAAGCAGAAGAACTGTAAAAGATAAATACATGCTCTTTGAAGTCTACAATTCAGTACCAAATCGAATTGTTTTCCCCTAATAATCTAGGCAGCCAATTGCAAGAGACGGTAATGGCAACCAACGTTCTTCCGACTTGATTTCGAATTATCGTCACTGCTTATTTATTATGTTACCTAGACTAGAGAAATATTCTCAAAACGTAGTCGGTGAATATACGTGTGAATTAAAAAAAGAACAACGTAAATCACAATGGTAAGATACGATGGTCGTGTTAATGGATTTAAATTAGTAAGAGTAATGCATTTTAATTACTAATATCAGCTCAAAACCGCACGTGCGATATTGCATTTTCATACTCTTGCAACTTTAATAATATTTAGGAAAATACATCTACTGCCCGAATACGAAGATTTCGGCGTCTCAATTTCGTGTTTCGTTCCGGAAAGTGTGAATACGGGTATAAGAGTGTTGACTGTGCCTTGAATACCAATAAAATACAAAGTTTTAAAAGTTGGAAATAAAACACAACTTAAAAAAAACACAAAAACCTCTAAAAAGTAAAGAAATAATATGTACTGCCCATTAAGTTTAATACATGTAGTAATAATTTGATCCGACCGTCGTCCCGTCGGGGGACCACTAAATATATAAAATAAAAATAGATGCATCTAAAACGATAAAGTGTCGAATTTAAATAGAAGAAAACTACTTAGGCAACGAAGGTAAATACACTAATGTTCAGAAAGAAACAGAACACCTTGCGCGAATAGAGATGTTGTTGTTGTTGTTGTGGTCTTCAGTCCTGAGACTGGTTTGATGCAGCTCTCCATGCTACTCTATCCTGTGCAAGATTCTTCATCTCCCAGTACCTACTGCAACCTACATCCTTCTGAATCTGCTTAGGGTATTCATCTCTTGGTCTCCCTCTACGATTTTTACCCTCCTCGCTGCCCTCCAATACTAAATTGGTGATCCCTTGATGCCTCAGAACATGTCCTACCAACCGATCCCTTTTTCTAGTCAAATTGTGCCATAAATTTCTCTTCTCTCCAATTCTATTTAATACCTCCTCATTAGTTATGTGATCTACTCGTCTAATAGTCAGCATTCTTCTGTAGCACTACGTTTCGAAAGCTTCTATTCTCTTCTTGTCTGAACTATTTATCTCCACGTTTCACTTCCATACCTGGCTACACTCCATACAAATACTTTCAGAAACGACTTCCTGACACTTAAATCTATACTCGATGTTAACAAATTTCTCTTCTTCAGAAATGCTTTTTTTGCCATTGCCAGTCTACATTTTATACCCTCCCTACTTCGACCATCATCAGTTATTTTGCTCCCCAAATAGCAAAACTCATTTACTGCCTCAAGTGTCTCACTTCCTAATCTGATTCCCTCAGCATAAACCGACTTAATTACATTATCCTCGTTTTGCTTTGGTTGATGTTCATCTTATATCCTCCTTTCAAGACACTGTCCATTCCGTTCACCTGATCTTCCAGGTCCTTTGCAGTCTGTGATAGAATTACAATGTCATTGGCGAACCTCAACGTTCTTATTTCTTCTCCATGGATTTTAATTCGTGCTTCGAACTTTTCTTTTGTTTCCTTTACTGCTTGCTCAATACACAGAGTGATAGGCTACAACCCTCTCTCACTCCCTACCCAACCATTGCTTCCCTTTCATGCCCCTCGACTCTTATAACTGCTATCTGGTTTCTGTACAAATTGTAGATAGCCTTTCGCTCCCTGTATTTTACCTCTGCCACCTTCAGAATTTTAAACAGAGTATTCCAGTCAACATTGTCAAAAGCTTTCTCTAAGTCTACAAATGCTAGAAACGAATGGTTTGCCTTTCCTTAATCTATTTTCGAAGCTAAGTCGTAGGGTCAGTGTTGCCTCACGTGTTCCAACATTTCTACGGAATCCAAACTGATCTTCCCCGAGGTCGGCTTCTACCTGTTTTTCCATTCGTCTGTAAAGAATTCGTGTTAGTATTTTGCAGTCGTGGCTCATTAAACTGATAGTTCGGAATTTTTCACATCTGTCAACACCTGCTCTCTTTGGGATTGGAATTATTATATTCTCCTTGACGTCTGAGGGTATTCACCCTGACTCATACATCTTGCTCACCAGATGGTAGAGACAGGACGTTAATATTCACAGGACATGTACATTGGTGTGTTCTGCAGAAATGGTTTGCATTTCAGTCACCTCGGTTCACCATGTGTCCTGTTGCCTAGTAGACACAGGGTCCGCCATGGGTTCAAATGGCTCTGAGCACTATGGGACTTCACTGCTGAGGTCATCAGTCCCCTAGAACTTAGAACCACTTAAATCTAACTAACCTAACGACATCACACACATCCATGCCTGAGGCAGGATTCGAACCTGCGGCGTAGCGGTCGGGCGGTTCCAGACTGTAGCGGCCAGATCCGCTCGGCCACCCCGGCCGGCTGTCCGCCATGGGCCCTTGTAACCTGTTCCATGCATGATGGCACGACGCGTATAAGACGCGAACGGCGTTCTGCGGTATAATCATCCATACTGCATTCACCTGGTTCCAAATTTGATCTTTGGTGGTCGGCATTGGGTCACAACACTGCACGCGTCATTTCACCATATCCTATCCCACACATTTCTGATTGGAGACAAGCCTGATGACCTGGCGGACCAGGGCAAAAGGCCGCCATTCTGTGCGGAAGCACACATATTCCCCGAACTCTTACGGGACTTGGTAAGAATGTTTTCCACGAGTAATGAGTGTGTTGCGGAGAGACTACGAATGTAGTGAGTGGACATACAAGGTGAGAATGCGGGTCCCGCGGGAGGCGTGCGCAAGATACTCCCTGCAGTCGCACTACCCTCTGTGCCCTCGATGGCTTAGATGGATAGAGCGTCTGCCATGTAAGCAGGACGTCCCGGGTTCGAGTCCCGATCGGGACACATATTTTCACCTGTCCCCGTTGATATATACCAAGGCGCGTTATCAGCTGAAGTTAGTAATATAATTCTAATTCCACTATAAAAAAGTCCATGGAGATTGCCACTGATATAGACTATGGAGGCACCTGTGAAAGACCACGAAAACGCTAACTTCATGATGATGAAGAAGCGGACTCTGAAGTTTTTCTGACTGGAAGGGAAAAATTTAGAGTCGAAAAATTTCTCCCAGTACTCGGCAATCTGTACGCCGAATTAGTGAGGAGCAAGGAAAGCTATAGAACACTGTTGGACTCCTTCACAGTTTTCAGTAATCTTAAGAACGGTTCACCTGACTATGTTATTGAACATGCAGCAAAACTCGAAGCGTCATATGACACAGGTTTAGAGACTTCCTTCCCTACTGAATGTGTACATTTCGCGGGACTTTTGAAATCTTCTAAGATTAGTAATATGCCAGTCGAAATGAGTAAATTTTTACGAAAATAGAGGTTTCCGAATGTTGACATTGCTCTTACAATTGCTCAGCAGAACGCTCGTTTTCGGCTCTTAACAGACTGAAATCTTAGGAGAGATTGAACGCCTTGTCCATTCTTCACATCGAAGCCGACCGGCTAACTGATAACTGTCTGAACTATGAATATGACCAATGAGTTTTATGCCGTCAAAGCCAGACACAAACTTTGCTGACTGGTGAGTTTGTTTACTATTCATATTAGTTTTAAAAATTTAAGATTATAATGATATTTTCATTATAACTTAGAGCACATTCATTGGATTTACAAACTACGTATTATCTGTTTATTTTACAACTGCCGATGGCAGAACGCGGAATTAAACCTCGTTTTCGTGCAGACGTGACGGAAGGCGCCCAACAATAGTAAACAATACCCGAATGACCCAGGCCGCTCGGAGGCTGTACAATCAAGCCATACTGATACTGTAGTATATTACAACTCATGGGTATTCTTGGCGTCTGCTAAAATGTACAGTAATCACGGAAATATACATTATCGGAGAGTACGCTCATGTGAAAAAGTGTTAATAAATAACGTAGTTCAGTTATGTCGATAGATACGCAAAATCTTTGCTACTACCGTTAGAAAGAGCTGTGGTGAGAGCAGTAACATCAGTAAAAAACTATTCAGCCCTTACATGGATTAAAGATATTGTGTACACTTATTGTGCAGCATCTAGCTACACAGATTCTAATGCTTTACAGGTTAACCATTACACTGTAAAACAAATTTGATTTTTCCACACTAGTCCGTAAAATTATGTAATAGCAAACCCAGTTCTGGGGTTGTTCGTCTGTGTTTGGTTATTAATTCGTGCACCGAAATTTTCATTTTCATTTCTTACGGTTTGCTATAGATTCACATATTAATACCGAACGTGTTTTTATTTATTTTTTATCTGCTACACGTTCAAGTTATTAGACAGTAAAACTACAGTTTAATTTTTAACACACCTCTGTAAAAGTACGTATTAATTTCTAATGTATGACACGTTCGCTTCAATTTTTAAACCGTAACACAACTTTTTTATTTTCACTTTCAACGGTTTCGTGTAAAAGAACATATTAAAAGTGAATGTATAACAAAACTCCGTTGTCTCCTACACACTCTGCTGAATTTTTAAGGTTATTTTCCTTTCATTTGTTTCTGTAGTCTTTCGACAATGCAGTTTTAAGTCTTTTTTATCCGCTGCCGTACACGAAGTGCATCTCAGGAACCATATTACATTTTGATTGCGCGCGACTAGACCGCTGACGCGTCCTTCAGAACAACGAATAGCAGAGTACAGAAACAACTCACAGCGCTCCCATCCAAAACGGTAATTGTGAAGTGATCGGATAAAATTTATTATATAAATCATTTTTTTGAGGGGGGGGGGCGAATATAATATGGGGTGCCTAGGAACGCAAAATTTTTAAATCCACCACTGATGTGAACACGATTCACACGGTTGGCAGCACTGACGAGGTGACATTTTTGAAATAGCATCAGTGACGTCGTCGGCCTGCCAATCAGAAGTTTGGAAATGATCACGTGAGCACCCTGGAGTAGACTGGGAAGCGCAGTCAAGCAGGTCTCTCGTCCTATTGACAAGCAGCTCCCGTCCCAGTCACACGCACCTTCCTGCTCGTCATGGACGCCATGTTCACTCACTCTGCCGCTGACCTCTCCAGTTTCTGATGTACGAGGGGCGTTTGCAAAGTCCGTGCAAAAAGAAAAACTACTTACATGTTTGGGGTAAACCTTTTTTATTTTTCGACGTAGTCTCCTTTTAGACTTATACACTTCGTCCAGCGCTGTTCTAATTTGTTGATTCCTTCCGAATAATAGGAATTGTCCAAGTCTGCAGAATAGTTATTAGTTGCTGCAATCACCTCCTCGTTTGAATAAAATCTTTGTCCCGCCTGCCATTTCTTCAAATTGGGGAACAAATAGCAGTCCGAGGGAGCCAAGTCTGGAGAATAGAGGGTGTGTGAAACGAGCTGGAATCCTATTTCCGATAATTTTGCGACCACAATCCGGAGATGTGCTGGTGCATTGTCGTGATGGAAAAGGACTTTTTTGTGGGCCAATCGCCGGCATTTTTCTTGCAGCTCGGTTGTCAAGCGGTCCAGTAACGATGAATAATATGCACCTGTAATAGTTTTACCCTTTTCCAGATAGTCGATGAGGATTATCCCTTGCGAATGCCAAAAGACAGTCGCCATAACCTTACCGGCCGAAGGAATGGTCTTCGCCTGTTTTGGTGCAGATTCTCCCTTGGTAACCCATTGTTTAGATTGTTGTTTGGTCTCAGGAGTATAGTAATGCACCCATGTTTCATCCACAGTGACGAAACGACGCTTTAAGTCCTGAACAGGTGCAAATCATTCTTGCAACACTTCACACGATTCCGTTTTTGGTCAAGAGTGAGCAATCGCGGAACCCATCTTGCGGATAGCTTTCTCGTGTCCAAATGTTGATGCAAAATATTATGTACCCCATTCATTCGAGATGCCCACAGCACTGGCAATCTCATGCACCTTAACTCTTCTGTCATCTGTCACCATATCATGGATTTTATCAATGATTTCTGGAGTTGTAACCTCCACAGGGAGTCCAGAACGTTCAGCATCACTTGTGTCCATATGGCCACTCGGAAAATTTTGAAACCACTTATAAAGTGTTCTAATCGAAGGTGCAGAGTCACCGTAATGTTTATCAAACTTTTTTTTACTCCTGAAGTGTATTGCCTTTCATAAAGTAATGTTTAATCACCACACGAAATTATTTTTCGTCCATTTTTTGACAATCACTCGATTTCCTTGATTCACACGAATGCCAGACAGAAAGATATAGACCAATATGGCTGAAACTTGGTATGCGTTCTTTCCAAAGATGATACTCTAACTGAACATGACCTCGATACGCGCCGGTTGTGCTATCTCTCGGACTTTGCACGGACTTTTCAAACGCCCTACGTATCCCGTATTTTTAAATCTCAACCAGGCAGTCTTCTATTTGTAGCCATGCTTTGGTTATATAACCACACACTAAATCCTTATCGCATTCACAGGCCATTCTGAACAACTAGCGTCAGGAGTGGGATTCGAAACCATAATCTCAAGGTCGACATGTTGCTTTCTTTACTTTTTCGTGTCCGAATCTGTCAGTTTTTCTGCGTAGTACTGGGTTAGGTCAGAAGCCTAGGACTTGCTTAGCCAGAGGTCGTCTAGGGAACAACACGGAGGAGAGTTTCCCCATGTTACAAGATGTTCCATGTTTTGTCTTTCTCCACAGTCACACTTATTGTCATCAGATTTTAATAGACTCCATTTTATCAGATTGGTTCAGACAAGGGTAGTACACCAATTCTGAGGCGGTTTAGCATTTTCTATGACCCATAGTTTCTGAAATAGGGTAGCCGACTGGGAGTTCATCCAAAGCGTAACTGAGGAACTGATATATTGATTTTAGACTTTTTAATCCACAAAGGCTGCCGTATAGTGGACGGCGCTCATTAAATCTTTTTGAACTGCTCGTTATGTTCATGAGCTACCGTATGGGACTTGAGGTGCTGAAACCTGAAGCTTGGTAGAGCTTTCCATGTGGAGTGGGTTTCATGCATTTTGTGACTAGCCTACAGGTTCTGGTACGGCTTATATCGATCTTTGCATGTACCGATCTAGACTAGACAGGGCCCGTGTACTCAGATCCGCAAAAGCAAACTACTAAAGCGGTGCTTCTAAACATAGTAGCTTTGGCGCCCCCGTTTACTTCCAGTTAGCTGTCTAAGGTGGCTGGTGTTGATGAAGTGTGTGTGGAACACGTAAAGCGTTTCGGACAAAATGCCAAAATTATGTGTTAGCCTTTTTAACCACTGCCGAGAAACCTTCAAAATCTCTAAACTATGGAGGAAGTCCAACGCAATAACCCTCATAAAACTTTTCCGAATTTCGCGCAGTGTCTTACTTCAATGTACGAGGGGCGTTTGAAAAGTCCTTCCAAAAATAAAAACTGCTTGCGTGTTTGGGGTAAACCTTTTTTGTTTTTCGACGTAGTCTCCTTTCAGACATATACACTTCATCCAGTGCTGTTATAATTTGTTGATCCCTTCCGAATAATAGGAATTGTCAAAGTTTTCAAAATAGCTATTAGTTGCTGCAATCACCTCGTTTGAATAAAATCTTTATCCCGCCAGCCATTTCTTCAAATTGGGGAACAAATAGTAGTCCGAGGGAGCCAAATCTGGAGAATAGGGAGGATTTGAAACGAGTTGGAATCCTATTTCCATTAATTTTGCGACCACAACTGCTGAGGTGTGTGCTGGTGTATTGTCGTAATGGAAAAGGACTTTTTTGCGGTCCAATCGCTGACGTTTTTCTAGCATCTCGGTTTTCAAAAGATCCAGTAACGATGAATAACATGCACCTGTAATAGTTTTACCCTTTTCCAGATAGTAGATGAGGATTATCCCTTGCGAATGCCAAAAGACAGTCGCCATAACCTTACCAGCCGAAGGAGTGGTCTTCGCCTTTTTTGGTGCAGATTCTCCCTTGGTAATCCATTGTTTAGATTGCTGTTTGGTCTCAGGTGTATAGTAATGTATCCATGTTTCATCCACAGTGAATAAACGATGCTTAAAGTCCTGTGGATTCTTCCTGAACAGCTGCAAACCATCCTTGAAATACTTCACGCGATTCCGTTTTTGATCAAGTGTGAACAATCGCGGAATCCATCTTGCGGATAGCTTTATCATGTCCAAATGTTAATGCAAAATACTATATACCCGTTCATTCGAGATGCCCACAGCACTAGCAATCTCATACACCTTAACTCTTCTGTCATCCATCACAATATGATGGATTTTGTCAATCCTCCACAGGGCGTCCAGAATGTTCAGCATCACTTGTGCCCATATGGCCATTCCGAAAATTTTGAAACCACTTATAAACTGTTCTAATCGAACGTGCAGAGTCACCGTAATGTTTACCAAGCTTCTGTTTAGTCTCCTGAGGCGTTTTGCCTTTCATAAAGTAATGTTTAAACGCCACACGAAATTCTTTTTCGTCCATTTTTTACAATCACTCGACTTCCTTGATTCACACGAATGCCAAACAGAAAGATATAGACCAATATGGCTGAAACTTGGTGTGCGTTCTTTCCAAAGATGCTACTAACTAAAGATGACCTCCATACGCGCCGATGGTGCCATCTCTCGGACTTCGCACGGACTTTTCAAACGCCGCTCGTAAATATCATAATAACTATGACCATTAACGAAGTGATGGGCAATCATCACGAAACTGACATACAAAGATATAAGTACTGAAGAAATTAAATTTTTTTACCACATAATTTCTGTAAAATCGTTTGACAAAGATTGCAGGTTGTGCGCCTCCATTTTGTCATCGGCGACCGACTGAAAGGTGGCAAACACTGTCGTCCTCCGCTTCCGAATAAGCGAATGAACTCATTTCTGTAAAATCGTTTGACAAAGATTGCAGGTTGTGCGCCTCCATTTTGTCATCGGCGACCGACTGAAAGGTGGCAAACACTGTCGTCCTCCCCTTCCGAATAAGCGAATGGACTCACCCGGCGCGTCGGACGGAACTTAGTCACTGCGCATCGGCGACCGTATCCTGGCGAGGACTTCACGATACTGTACGTCCTATGTTGTTCAGAAGCACGTTGCAATGCTCTTTCGGAGATGCATGCGAAAGGAACACTAACGTACTTCTGAAGAAAACAGGCACTGCTCTATCGTAACAAAAACTCAGTTGTATAAGGCCGGTAACAGTTATAATTATCGACAAAAAGCAACACAGGTGTAGCAAATGAAGAAAGAATGGCTGCAAGTATAAACAATATAAATATACGTATGTTTTTGGATAGGGTCCGCCTTTAGCAAAACACAATTTTGTTTTTTAACCCAAACATGTTTCACTGCAGTTGCAGCATCTTCAGTGGCTTTTATCTTTCATCTGCTAAAGATAAAGAATGTTCTTTACTGTTTGTATACATCTAACTATTAGTTTTAAAATCGTAATTACAGATATTTGAGAAAAAAAATGGTTCAAATGGCTCTGGGCACTATGGAACTTAACATCTTAGGTTGTCAGTCCCCTAGAACTTAGAACTACTGAAACCTAACCAACCTAAGGACATCACACACATCCATGCCCGAGACAGGATTCGAACCTGCGATCGTAGTGGTCACGCAGTTCCAGACTGTAGCGCCTAGAACCGCTCGGCCACTGTTGCCAACTTTGAGAAAACACATAAATTATTAATTTATACCTTTTTACTACATGGTAAAAAAAAATTCACAGACACCTCTGAAAGATTCACAACAACAGCCAGGAACATCTTCAACTGTTCCACTGTCAGCCATCTTGTTTTTACACCTTCAACTGTTCCACTGCCCGCCATGTTTGTTGTTACAGCTGGTAAACATTGAAACAGTTACAGTTACAGTGACAGTGGCAACTCAGTACATAGTGTTTGTCAGTGATGAAGATGAGGAAAAAGAAAATGAAAGTGAAACATTATGTAAATAGACACACACGCGCGCGTGCACACACACACACACACACACACACACACACACACATACACACCCATAGAATTAATTAATTTCAGGCATAGAAATAACAATTTTCAAATCGTAATATTGGCTTAAATAATTTATCTAATTTAAGGTGTAAGTGGTTGCAGATGACAAACTGTGGAACAAAACAGTCACTATAGAAACACAACACATCAGAAAAACCACACCATGTGGTAAAAAGGTATGAATTCATGATTTATGTGTTTTCGCAAATATCTGTAAATACGATTTAAAAGCTAATAGTTACATGTATAGAAACAGTAAAGAACATTCTTTATCTTTAAGAGATGAAAAATAAAAGCCCACTCTGTGAGGCTGGTCTCGGCAGATGTTCGAGTCCTCCCTTGGACATGGGTGTGTTTGTCTTTAGGATAATTTAGGTTAAGTAGTGTGTAAGCTTAGGGACTGATGACCTTAGCAGTTAAGTCCCATAAGATTTCCCACACATTTGAACTTTTTTTTTTTAAAGCCCACTGAAGAAGCTGCAACTGCAGTGAAACATGTTTGGGTTAAAAAATAAAACTGAGTTTCGCTAAAGGCGGCCCATATCCAAAAACATACATATTGTTAAAGCAGACACGGAATAAAAGACCTTCAACCGCATGACGATTAATATAAATTTGCAATACGTGCCTAAAGTCATTGTACAATTATGAATATTTGTTTTACGAAAACTATAGAACTTACAAATTTTTGGTCTGTGATAAATGAAAGAATAAATCGTCAGCTTTGTTGGCATATCTTTGTTGCAGGCAGAAGCTGAATAGAGAGCACTACAATCGCTGTTGTAAAATGGCGTCATGCAAGGAGCGCATTGTATTCTGTGGTATCACGAGACAAAATCTCCTCTTACTGTGCAGCGATTTTTCGATGATAGGAAGAGAAGTATTAATCGCGCCAACAAAGTTGACACTCGGCTGATGGGAGCGACTGCAAATGGGAAATGCCTTTACGGTCGCTCCCTTGAGCCAGCGCACCGAGTGTCAACTTTGTTTGCGCGTGTAATACTGTTGTGTGGTACGTAAAGTTTAAACAGACCGGACGAAGCCCTTCCAAGTACACTTGCGGCGCACTCGTGAGTTAGGGGTTTCTACATCCACAGCGCGAAGAGATAAGACACGCGTTACGACCAGATGATGGAACTTTTCCCAGCTGAGAAAATGGCACAGATCAAGACCAGCAATGAGTGTCTTCAACGAATTTCTTTATCAGATGAGCCAACTTTCCACACATCACGTAAAGTTAACAAGCACTATGCGGGGAAACGAGGCTCAAATGGCGCTGAGCACTATGGGACTTAACATCTGTGGTCATCAGTCCCCTAGAACTTAGAACTACTTAAACCTAACTAACCTAAGGACATCACAAACATCCATGCCCGAGGCAGGATTCGAACCCGCGACCACAGCAGTCGCGCGGTTCCGGACTGAGCGCCTAGAACCGCTAGACCATCGCGGCCGGCAACGAGGTTCAGAAACTATACACCTTGCCTTAGGTCACGTTAAGGATTCCCCTGTGTAGTGCGCTTTTGATGCACAAGAGAGTCAATGCCCTTTTTTTAAACATCATTAGACGGTAGAGACACTGAATAATACAGACACCAGCAGTCAGCCTGTCTTTTTTGTCGAAAAATCACCAACAGATACGTGTAGGTGGATATGCTAGAACAGTCTGCAGGACTGCAACTGAGAGACTTGCAGCGTGATGCGATTTTCCAACACGATGGTTCACAGCCGCATTGGGAATCACATTGCAGAAATTTTATTACGGGAACATTTTCTGACAGGTGACTTGGGCGTGCTGGTCCGACCGCTTGGTGAGCAAGATCACCAGACATAACGGCTTTAGATTTCTTTTTGTGGGGCTACATCAAGGACAAAGCTTACACTACGCAAGTAGCTGATCTGGATATATCAAGAAGAAAGATAACAAATGCTGTTATTGGTGTTAGCAATGAATGGTGTCCAGCGTATGGTGTGTGATCGAATATCTATTCGACATTCTTCAAGCAACAAGTTTATTGGCACCGTAACCAAAAATTGCTGATTTATTCTTTCATTTGCCACAAACCACAAATTTGTACACTACTGGCCATTAAAATTGCTACACCACGAAGATGGCGTGCTACAGACGCGAAATTTAACCGACAGGAAGAAGATGCTGTGATATGCTATTCATTAGCTTTTCAGAGAATTCACACAAGGTTGGCGCCGGTGGCGACACCTGCAACGTGCTGACATTAGGAAAGTTTCCAACCGATTTATTATACACAGACAGCAGTTGACTGGCGTTGCCTGGTGAAACGGTGCTGTGATGCCTCGTGTAAGGAGGAGAAATGCGTACCATCACGTTTCCGACTTTGATAAAGGTCGTATTGTAGCCTATCGCGATTGCGGTTTATCGTATCGCGACATTGCTGCTCGCGTTGGTCGAGATCCAATGACTGTTAGCAGGATATGGAATCGGTGGGTTCAGGAGGGTAATACGGAACGCCGGGCTGGATCCCAATGGCCTCGTATCACTAGGAGTCGAGATGACAGGCATCTTATCCGCATGGCTGTAACGGATCGTGCAGCCACGTCTCGATCCCTGAGTCAACAGATGGGGACGTTTGCAAGACAACAACCATCTGCACGAACAGTTCGACGGCGTTTGCAGCAGCATGGACTATCAGCTCGGAGACGATGGCTGCGGTTACCCTTGACGCTGCATCACAGACACGAGAGCCTACGATGGTGTACTCAACGACGAACCTGAGTGCACGAATGGCAAAACGTCATTTTTTCGGATGAATCCAGGTTCTGTTTACAGCATCCTGATGGTCGCATCCGTGTTTGGCGACACCGCGGTGAACGCACATTGGAAGCGTGTATTCTTCATCGCCATACTGGCCGTATCACCTCTTGTTCGCATTGACGGCACTTTGAACAGTGGACGTTACATTTCAGATGTGTTACGACCCGTGGCTCTACCCTTCATTCGATACCTGCGAAACCCTACATTCCAGCAGGATAATGCACGAGCGCATGTTGCAGGTCCTGTACGGGCCTTTCTGGATACAGAAAAATGTTCGAATGCCGCCCTGGCCAGCACATTCTCCAGATCTCTCACCAATCGAAAACGTCTGGTCAATGGTGTCCGAGAAACTGGCTCGTCACAATACGCCAGTCACTACTCTTGATGAACTGTGGTATAGTGTTGAAGCTGCATGGGCAGGTGTACCTGTACACGCCATCCAAGCTCCGTTTGACTCAATGCCCTGCCGTACCAAGGCCGTTATTATGGCCAGAGGTGGTTGTTCTGGGTACTGATTTCTCAGGATCTATGCACCCAAATTGCGTAAAAATGTAATCACATGTCAGTTCTAGTATAATATATTTGTCCAATGAATACCCGTTTGTCATCTGCAGTTCTTCTTGGTGTAGCAATTTTAATGGCCAGTATTGTAACTTCTGTAGCATTTCTAAAATAAAATTGATAATTGTATAAAGTCCTTAGGCTAACCCTTAGACTCACCGTCACTCATTCCGAGCTTTGCGCCTTTGAATTTCTAAGCTACGTGGAGTTGATTACCTGTGTAGTAGTCCTTGACAGAGGGCAGTTGGCTGTGGGCGCAGTCGGTGTCGTTATCAGTAGGGCCTTCCAGCAGCCCATCCCTCCGGACACTCCAGGCCACCTCGCTCACCGACTGGAAGTCTCTGCTCATGTTGGACAGATCTCGGCCGGATCTTTGGCAACAGCATCCGCGTTTCCGGTCGCCACTTCTGCCACTCACTTCACTGCACTACACACGCACATTCAGGAAGCTTCGTGACGCTCTACCCAAACGTCTTCGGTAGCCGTCCTGAGTATTTTCCGTTCAGGGATAACTGGAATAACGAGACCAAAAATGCTCCAGAACCTGTAATGTTAAAGAGTTTTTCCTGAGTAGGATTCTGGACAGGTTCTCGTGAAGAACGGATGATAATGAGATTCCTTTGAGGTAATATGCACTGGGGAGATAGCTATATGATTCTTATCACTCACACGTCGACGCATCACTTAGATGAGTAGAATAGTTCCAGCACCAATGATCACTGATGACATACATTTAGTCACTCACAAACAGATGTGAATATATTTTACACGATCTTGAATCTCTCCAAAGATACGTTAATGGCTGCATGTTGGTAGTAAGCTGATCAGTTTTTAAATGTACCACCGTTTGTCATCCTCTCTGCCTACAGCTGCCAGCTTTGTTAGCAGCGTCTGAATTTGGCGTCTCTAAAATGAGGACAGGAGAAGTCCATATGCCGACAGCACAGCCGGCGCACTTGTACTTCACGTCGGCTGTCGCTGGTGTCTGACGTCACGTTTCTCGAGAAACCCAACTGCAAACTATTTACGGATTCCTTACTTTTAGGGATCGCCATACTGGAAGTTCACTGCACCAAAAGCTCCTGTCTGCAACAGAAAAACAGGTGAGGAGACCATCGTATGACTGTCTATTTTCTTGCCCACATAATGAAACGAAGAGTGAACAAGCAAGAAAAAAGTTCTGTACAGAAGACGTTGTTTATTTTTTGCTAGCCTTTTCCCCAAGGCTTCGCTTGTGTACACTGTTGATACATGTATGGTCATAGCTCCTCCTCCTCACATCTCTCTGTCCATCTCACCCTCCCACCTCAATCTGTCAATCTTCTCCTCAACACTCTGTTTCTTCACCCCCCTCTCCCACCACCACCTCCCTCTCTCTTTGTCCACCTCCTCCACCCCCCCCCTCAACCTTATCTTCCTCCCCTTTCCCTCTCCAAACCCCCCTGCCACCTCTTTCTATCCGTCTCCAGTTTGTTTATTTAATTGTCCATGGACGCTGCCTTCGTACGCTTTATCGATGTCGTACTTGCTAGTTAACTTTTAATATTATTGTCGTTTATACTGAAACATCCCCTTTGAAAAATTTATGAATTACTGTGCTGATAAACCTCCACGTTATTTGATTTTCAAACAGCTGAGCAAAACTGAACGTACTCAGACATTACTCTCTTTACTTATTCTGATCAACACTAAACTGACACTCAATACTTTTAACGCAACGCAATCTGACTTTCAATAATCCCTACAAAAGAATGGCCCTGACTAACAATAACCTATACCTCTCATGAATCACTTACCTCAAAAAATCTTCGTTACTCGAACTACTGCAATACAGCGAGCGCCACTACTGCCACCTAAATAAAAGATTCCAACTACTGAAGGCACTAACTACTGATAGGCACAGTCAGCAAATGAAAGATTTTGATAGAGAACAAACAATGTATTTACCTTAATAATGTTCAAAAGTCATAGTATATATATCAGCTGATGATATCCAGGATTACAAATTTACTCTTTCTGGCGGACACACGTCCAGATCGTCCGCTCTTAACAATCCTGCCATCTCTCTCCCCACATCCACCACTGCTGGCGGCTCACCTCCAACTGCGCAACGCTACGCGCCGTTCACATCCAACTGCCCAATACTACAATAGCGAACATTCCAACAATGCTAACCACCCACAGACTTTACACAGCACAGTCAGTGATTTTCATATAGATCCTACTTACAATACACTACTGTTTTCCTAGTATGTGCAATAGCGTCATTGTATTGCCCATGACTTGGATGGCTCATATTGCGTCTTCATTAATTTCAATTTTTATTACATTTTTATTTTAATCTTATTTTTTCCTTCTTTTTAAGTATAGGTTTATCAGTCCCATAACATCCTTTTCGTAACTTAAGGAGAGACATAGGTGAAATTTCAACCCCCTCATACAAAAGTCAGAGGGAGCTGACAATTTGGTTCATAACATACTTTGGCATCCTGAATTCAATGGGTAAACCCAGTTTGGTAAACAATATTTTTTCTATCATTTTTCGAATATTTAATTTTGAAAAAAATCATAATTTTTTCAAACCCATATCTAGAGTTGTTTCGTTACGACGGAATGTATTCACAAAAAAGTGTGAGGCAAAAATGTTTAAAATTGCGCACGAGAAGCATTTTTTTATTGTGTGGCCATTTCGATTTTTTAAAAAAAGTCGAAGTGTGGTTAGTTTTCTCTCATTAGATATACACACATTAAAAAAAGTTATGCATCATCTCAGTTACCAAAACTCCCGAAGGTAGACGTTGACTGTGGATATTGTATCACAGACATAGTCCACTTGACTGTTCAGAGAAGTCGCTAAACCCGTCCAAAGACGTAAACAACAATGCATGAGCAGCGCCTATAGAGGAACCGACAGCCAATCAGTGCCAGTCATTCCACCAGGAAGGAGGTACACGACTCGTGTTGTCTGTAGTTCAACCATGCCTAGACGGTCAATATCGCGGTTCGATCACGTCCGCATTGTTACTTTGTGTCAGGAAGGGCTCTTAACAAAGGAAGTGTCCAGGCGTCTTGGAGAGAACCAAAGCGATGTTGTTCGGACATGAAGGAGATACAGAGAGAGAGGAACTGTCGATGACATGCCCCGCTCAGGCCGCCCAAGGACTACCACTGCAGTGGATGGATGACCGCTACCTACAGATTATGGCTCGGAGAAACCCTGACAGTAATGCAACCATGTTGAATAATGGTTTTCGTGCAGCCACAGAACGTCGTGTTACGACTCAAACTGTGCGCAGTAGGCTGCGTGATGCGCAACTTCACTCTCGACGTCCATTGCGAGGTCCATCTTTGCAACCACGACACCATGCAGTGCAGTACAAATGGTTCAAATGGCTCTGAGCACTATGGGACTTAACATCTGAGGTCATCAGTCCCGTAGACTTAGAACTACTTAAACTTAACTAACCTAACGACATCACACACGTCCATGCCCGAGGCAGAATTCGAACCTGCAACTGTAGCAGCAGCGTGGTTCCGACTGAAGCGCCTAGAACCGCTCGGCCACAACGGCCGGCAGCGCGGTACAGATTGGCCCAAAAACATACCGAATGGACCGCTCAGGATTGGCATCACCAATGAGTGTCACATATCCCTTCAACCAGACGATCGTCGGAACGTGTTTGGAGGCAACTCGGTCAGGCTGAACGCCTTAGAGACAATGTCCAGCGAGTGCACCAAGTTCCTTGCTATTTTGGGGTGGCATTACGTGGGCCCGACATACACCTCTGGTGGTCATGGAAGGCGCCGTAACGCCTGTACGATACATGAATGCCATCCTCCAACCCATAGTGCAACCTTTGTTGTAGCTCAGGTCACACCAGTTTATTTGTCGTTTTCATTTCTGTCAGAGGTATGTGCGGCATCTCGCTTGCTTTCTCTATTCATCACATTTACAAGGGTCACTCCAAAAGAAATGCATGCTATTCTTGTAAAAATACAGTTTTCGTTCTGCATGTGTGAAAGTTTTACAGTGTGTAGGTACAACCTTCCCGCTTGTGTTCAAACTTAGTGCAACCTGTTCCCGTGAGTGGCGCCGTCACAGCATGTCTTCCAGATGGCCGCTACACTTGATGTTCGTCAGAAGCAACGTGCTGTCATAGAATTCCTGTGCTGTGAAAACGAGACAGTGGGAAACATAAAAAGGTGTATGGAGGTGCTGCTGTCGATCGCAGTACAGTTAGTCGGTGGAGAAGCAGGTTACATGATGAAAGCGGGCACGGCAATATTGAGGATTGTACTCGCAGCAGCAGGCCTCGTACTGCACACACTCCAGACAATGTGCAGAGTTAACGAATTGGTAGCTGCTGACAGACGCATCACAGTGAACGAATTGTCACGCTACATTGGGATAGGGGAAGGAAGTGTTTGCTGAATACTGAAAGTGTTGGCATTAAAAAGGGTTTGTGCCAGATGGGTTCCCAGGATGCTGACAGTGTCTCACAAAGAAACAAGAAAAACGGTATGCAGCGAACCTTTGGAACAGTACGAGAATGGTCGAGATGAATTTCTTGGCAGAATTGTGACAGGTGATGAAACATGGCTCCATCATTTTTCACCAGAGACGAAGAGGCAATCAATGGAGTGGCATCATGAAAATTCACCCAAGAAAAAAAAAATTCAAAACCACACCTTCTGCTGTAAAAGTTATGGCTACGGTGTTTTTAGATTATGAAGGAGTCTTGCTTGTGAACATCATGCCTAGTGGAACCACCATAAATTCTGATGCATATGTGACGACACTGAAGAAACTTCAAGCTCGACTGAGTCGTGTTTGACCACATCAGTAAAAGCAGGATGTTTTGCTGTTGCACGACAATGCATGGCCACAAGTCAGTCAAAAAACCACGGAAGCGATCACAAAACTCGGATGGACAACACTGAAACACCCGCCTTACAGTTCAAAAATGGCTCTGAGCACTATGCGACTTAACTTCTGAGGTCATCAGTCGCTTAGAACTTAGAACTAATTAAACCTAACTAACCTAAGGACATCACACACATCCATGCCCGAGGCAGGATTCGAACCTGCGACTGTAGGGTCGCTCGGCTCCAGACTGTAGCGCCTAGAACCGCACGGCCACTACGGCCGGCCCGCCTTACAGTCCTGGCTCCATGTGACTATCATCTCTTTGGGATACTGAAAGACTGTCTTCGTAGAAAAAGGTTTGAAGTTGATGACTCGCTTGTGCACGCTGCCATACGGTGGCTGCAACAGGTTGGTCCAGAATTTTACCGTGCGGGTATACAGGCGTTGGTTCCAAGATGGCGTAAGGCAGTTGAGAGGGATGGAAATTATGTGGAGAAATGAAAATATTGTTCCTAAAGGATGAATCTCCACACTGTAAAACTTTCAAACATGTAGAAAAAAAGATGGATTTTTAAAAAATAGTTCAAAAAAATGGTTCAAATGGCTCTGAGCACTATGGGACTTAACAGCTGTGGTCATCAGTCCCCTAGAACTTAGAACTACGTAAACCTAACTAACCTAAGGACATCACACACATACATGCCCGAGGCAGGATTCGAACCTGCGACCGTAGCAGTCGCGCGGTTCCGGACTGCGAGCCTAGAACCGCAAGACCACCGCGGCCGGCTAAAAAAATAGTGTGCATATCTTTTGGAGCGACCTCGTACTTGTGACGGTAATATATTCTTACCACATGACTCATGCACTATAACCAGTGTCTAGTATGACAACTGCTGAAACTACAGAAGGAGATCAGACATGTCAATGACCAGACGGAAGGTACACAATTTTGCGAGTATGGACAACCTTCAGCTGTATAATGCAATGACGACAATGAAACTTTGTGCCGAACGGGTACTCGAACCCGGATTTCCCGCTTATTGCGAGCGGTCGCCTTACCATTGGGCTCTCCGTGGGCGACTTACACAGCCTGTCCTCGCACACCCATTATGTACGAGGTGCGTTTGAAAAGGCCGTGCAAATATAGAAACTACTTACGCGTTTGGAATAAACCTTTCTTTATTTTTCGACGTAGTCTCCTTTCAGACTTCGTCCAACGCTGTTCTAATTTGTTGATCTCTTCCGAATAATAGGAATTGTCCAAGTCTGCCAAACAGCTATTAGTTGCTGCAATCACCTCCTCGTTTGAATAAAATCTTTGTCCCACCAGCCATTTCTTCAAATTGGGGAAGAAATAGTAGTCCGAGGGAGCCAAGTCTGGAGAATAGGGGGGATGTGAAACGAGCTGGACTCATATTTCCATTAATTTTGCGAGCACAACTCCTGAGGTGTGTGCTGTTGCAATGTTGTGGTGGAAAAGGACATTTTTGTGGTCCAATCCCCAGCGTATTTCTTGCAGCCCGGTTTTCAAAAAAGTCCAATAACGATGAATAATATGCACCTGTAATAGTTTTACCCTTTTCCAGATAGTCGATGAGGATTATCCCTTGCAAATCCCAAAAGACAGTCGCCCTAGCCTTTCCGGCAGAAGGAATGGTCTTCGCCTTTTTTGGTGCATATTCTCCCTTGGTAACCGGTTGTTTAGATTGTTGTTCGGTCTCAGAAGTATCGCAATATATCCATGTTAAATCCACAGTGACGAAACGACGTTTAAGTCCTGCAGATTCTTCCTGAACAGCTGCAAACCATCCTTGCAACACTTTACACGATTCCGTTTTTGGTCAAGCGTGAGGAGTCGCGGAGCCCATTTTGCGGATAGCTTTCTCATGTCCAAATGTTTATGCAAAATATTATGTACCCGTTCGTTCGAGATGCCCACAGCACCAACAATCTCACGCACCTTAACTCTTCTCTCATCCATCACCATATCATGGATTTTATCAATGGTTTCTGGAGTCATAACCTCCATAGGGCGTCCAGAACGTTCAACATTTCTTGTGCCCAATGGCCACTCCGAAAATTTTGAAATCACTTATGAACTGTTCTAATCGAAGGTGAAGAGTCACCGTAATGTTTATAAAGCTTTCCTTTAGTCTTCTGAGGCGTTTTGCTTTTCATAAAATAATGTTTAATCACCACACTAAATTCTTTTTCGTCCATATTTTGACAATCATTCGACTTCCTTGGTTCACACGAATGCAAAACATAAAGAAATAGACCAATATGGCTGAAAGTTGGTGTCCGTTCTTTCCAAAGATGCTACTAACTAAACATGACATCGTTGCGCTCCGGTGGTGCCATCTCTCTGACTTCGCACGGACTTTTCAAACGCCCATCGTATATTCCCGTACAGCGGAGACGTTTTACTTGAATGTCGCTTGCCCGATGTCGGTGGTTAAATGCGACATTGCGGTGCCTGTGTTATTACCAATTACGATGCACAGATCCTTCGGACATGAATGCATGCATGCAGGCACTGGGGCGACTATAAAAAGCACTCCGTCTTCAGGCCACAAGTGGCCCATCGGGACCATCCGACCGCCGTGTCATCCTCATTGAGGATGCGGATAGGAGGGGCTTGTGGTCAGTACACCGCTCTCCCGATTGTTATGATGGTTTTCATAGACCGGAGCCGCTACTATTCGGTCAAGTAGCTCCTGAATTGGCATCACGAGGCTGAGTGCACCTCGAAAAATGGCAACAGCACATGGTGGCTGGATGGTCACCCATCCAAGTGACGGCCACGCCCGACAGCGCTTAACTCCGATGACCTGGCTGGCTGGCTCTGAGCACTATGGGACTCAACTGCTGTGGTCATAAGTCCCCTAGAACTTAGAACTACTTAAACCTAAACTAACCTAAGGACAGCACACAACACCCAGCCATCACGAGGCAGAGAAAATCCCTGACCCCGCCGGGAATCGAACCCGGGAACCCGGGCGTGGGAAGCGAGAACGCTACCGCACAACCACGAGATGCGGGCTCCGATGACCTCATGGGAACCGGTGTATCCACTCCGGCAAGGCCATTGCCCAGGGCGACTATAACCATTATGAAATACAATAAATGTATTCAGAGTTGCGAATATGGACAAGCTTAATCTGTATAACTGAATGATCACAGTGAAAATTTAAGTATTGTAATTCGTAATAACACAGACACTGCAATATTGTAATTGTCCACTGATACCAGGTAAGCTACTTTCAAGTAAAACGTCTTCCCCATGCGGGAATATACACAATGGATATACGAATACAGGCTGTAGACACTTGATTGACGACATATTGAAGTTCGGCTCTGGCTGTGAGTTGTGTTCGGACAGGCAAATGGCGCTGGCACGGTAGCTCGGCGTGTTCGGTCAGAGGGTTTAGCTGCCCTCTGTAATAAAAAAGTGAGTGATGGATCAACGAACAACCTGAACGAGTGTAATCGGATGTCTGTCACGAACAAAGTAAACGAACAATATAGAACAAAATGAAAATAAAAATAGTTGGCATGCTAGTTCAGCGTGTACGGCCAGAGGATTTAGCTACCCTCTGTAATAAAAAAATGACTGAACGGATCAAGGAACATCCTGAACGAGTGTCATCGGACGTCCGCCATGAACAAAGTCTACCAACACTATAGAACAAAATGGGAAAAAAAAGCTGGCACGGTAGCTCAGCGTGTTTGGTCAGAGGGTTTAGCTACCCTCTGTAATAAAAAACTGAGTGAACGGATCAACGAACATGCTGAACGAGTGTCATCGGACATCTACCACGAACAAAGTCAACGAACGATATAGAACAAAATTAAAATAAAAAAAGTTGGCATGCTAGCTCAGTGTGTTCGGCCAGAGGGTTTAGCTACCCTCTGTAATAAGAAAATGACTGAACGGATCAAGGAACAACCTGAATGAGTGTCATTGGATGTCTGCCACGAACAAAGTAAACGAACAATATAGAACAAAATGAAAATAAAAATAGTTGGCATGCTAGTTCAGCGTGTACGGCCAGAGGATTTAGCTACCCTCTGTAATAAAAAAATGACTGAACGGATCAAGGAACATCCTGAACGAGTGTCATCGGACGTCCGCCATGAACAAAGTCTACCAACACTATAGAACAAAATGGGAAAAAAAAGCTGGCACGGTAGCTCAGCGTGTTTGGTCAGAGGGTTTAGCTACCCTCTGTAATAAAAAACTGAGTGAACGGATCAACGAACATGCTGAACGAGTGTCATCGGACATCTACCACGAACAAAGTCAACGAACGATATAGAACAAAATTAAAATAAAAAAAGTTGGCATGCTAGCTCAGTGTGTTCGGCCAGAGGGTTTAGCTACCCTCTGTAATAAGAAAATGACTGAACGGATCAAGGAACAACCTGAATGAGTGTCATTGGATGTCTGCCACGAACAAAGTAAACGAACAATATAGAACAAAATGAAAATAAAAATAGTTGGCATGCTAGTTCAGCGTGTACGGCCAGAGGATTTAGCTACCCTCTGTAATAAAAAAATGACTGAACGGATCAAGGAACATCCTGAACGAGTGTCATCGGACGTCCGCCATGAACAAAGTCTACCAACACTATAGAACAAAATGGGAAAAAAAAGCTGGCACGGTAGCTCAGCGTGTTTGGTCAGAGGGTTTAGCTACCCTCTGTAATAAAAAACTGAGTGAACGGATCAACGAACATGCTGAACGAGTGTCATCGGACATCTACCACGAACAAAGTCAACGAACGATATAGAACAAAATTAAAATAAAAAAAGTTGGCATGCTAGCTCAGTGTGTTCGGCCAGAGGGTTTAGCTACCCTCTGTAATAAGAAAATGACTGAACGGATCAAGGAACAACCTGAATGAGTGTCATTGGATGTCTGCCACGAACAAAGTAAACGAACAATATAGAACAAAATGAAAATAAAAATAGTTGGCATGCTAGTTCAGCGTGTACGGCCAGAGGATTTAGCTACCCTCTGTAATAAAAAAATGACTGAACGGATCAAGGAACATCCTGAACGAGTGTCATCGGACGTCCGCCATGAACAAAGTCTACCAACACTATAGAACAAAATGGGAAAAAAAAGCTGGCACGGTAGCTCAGCGTGTTTGGTCAGAGGGTTTAGCTACCCTCTGTAATAAAAAACTGAGTGAACGGATCAACGAACATGCTGAACGAGTGTCATCGGACATCTACCACGAACAAAGTCAACGAACGATATAGAACAAAATTAAAATAAAAAAAGTTGGCATGCTAGCTCAGTGTGTTCGGCCAGAGGGTTTAGCTACCCTCTGTAATAAGAAAATGACTGAACGGATCAAGGAACAACCTGAATGAGTGTCATCGGACGTCCGCCATGAACAAAGTCTACCAACACTATAGAACAAAATGGGAAAAAAAAGCTGGCACGGTAGCTCAGCGTGTTTGGTCAGAGGGTTTAGCTACCCTCTGTAATAAAAAACTGAGTGAACGGATCAACGAATATGCTGAACGAGTGTCATCGGACATCTACCACGAACAAAGTCAACGAACGATATAGAACAAAATTAAAATAAAAAAAGTTGGCATGCTAGCTCAGTGTGTTCGGCCAGAGGGTTTAGCTACCCTCTGTAATAAGAAAATGACTGAACGGATCAAGGAACAACCTGAATGAGTGTCATTGGATGTCTGCCACGAACAAAGTAAACGAACAATATAGAACAAAATGAAAATAAAAATAGTTGGCATGCTAGTTCAGCGTGTACGGCCAGAGGATTTAGCTACCCTCTGTAATAAAAAAATGACTGAACGGATCAAGGAACATCCTGAACGAGTGTCATCGGACGTCCGCCATGAACAAAGTCTACCAACACTATAGAACAAAATGGGAAAAAAAAGCTGGCACGGTAGCTCAGCGTGTTTGGTCAGAGGGTTTAGCTACCCTCTGTAATAAAAAACTGAGTGAACGGATCAACGAACATGCTGAACGAGTGTCATCGGACATCTACCACGAACAAAGTCAACGAACGATATAGAACAAAATTAAAATAAAAAAAGTTGGCATGCTAGCTCAGTGTGTTCGGCCAGAGGGTTTAGCTACCCTCTGTAATAACAAAATGACTGAACGGATCAAGGAACATCCTGAACGAGTGTCATCGGACGTCCGCCATGAACAAAGTCTACCAACACTATAGAACAAAATGGGAAAAAAAAGCTGGCACGGTAGCTCAGCGTGTTTGGTCAGAGGGTTTAGCTACCCTCTGTAATAAAAAACTGAGTGAACGGATCAACGAACATGCTGAACGAGTGTCATCGGACATCTACCACGAACAAAGTCAACGAACGATATAGAACAAAATTAAAATAAAAAAAGTTGGCATGCTAGCTCAGTGTGTTCGGCCAGAGGGTTTAGCTACCCTCTGTAATAAGAAAATGACTGAACGGATCAAGGAACAACCTGAATGAGTGTCATTGGATGTCTGCCACGAACAAAGTAAACGAACAATATAGAACAAAATGAAAATAAAAATAGTTGGCATGCTAGTTCAGCGTGTACGGCCAGAGGATTTAGCTACCCTCTGTAATAAAAAAATGACTGAACGGATCAAGGAACATCCTGAACGAGTGTCATCGGACGTCCGCCATGAACAAAGTCTACCAACACTATAGAACAAAATGGGAAAAAAAAGCTGGCACGGTAGCTCAGCGTGTTTGGTCAGAGGGTTTAGCTACCCTCTGTAATAAAAAACTGAGTGAACGGATCAACGAACATGCTGAACGAGTGTCATCGGACATCTACCACGAACAAAGTCAACGAACGGTATAGAACAAAATTAAAATAAAAAAAGTTGGCATGCTAGCTCAGTGTGTTCGGCCAGAGGGTTTAGCTACCCTCTGTAATAAGAAAATGACTGAACGGATCAAGGAACAACCTGAATGAGTGTCATTGGATGTCTGCCACGAACAAAGTAAACGAACAATATAGAACAAAATGAAAATAAAAATAGTTGGCATGCTAGTTCAGCGTGTACGGCCAGAGGATTTAGCTACCCTCTGTAATAAAAAAATGACTGAACGGATCAAGGAACATCCTGAACGAGTGTCATCGGACGTCCGCCATGAACAAAGTCTACCAACACTATAGAACAAAATGGGAAAAAAAAGCTGGCACGGTAGCTCAGCGTGTTTGGTCAGAGGGTTTAGCTACCCTCTGTAATAAAAAACTGAGTGAACGGATCAACGAACATGCTGAACGAGTGTCATCGGACATCTACCACGAACAAAGTCAACGAACGATATAGAACAAAATTAAAATAAAAAAAGTTGGCATGCTAGCTCAGTGTGTTCGGCCAGAGGGTTTAGCTACCCTCTGTAATAAGAAAATGACTGAACGGATCAAGGAACAACCTGAATGAGTGTCATTGGATGTCTGCCACGAACAAAGTAAACGAACAATATAGAACAAAATGAAAATAAAAATAGTTGGCATGCTAGTTCAGCGTGTACGGCCAGAGGATTTAGCTACCCTCTGTAATAAAAAAATGACTGAACGGATCAAGGAACATCCTGAACGAGTGTCATCGGACGTCCGCCATGAACAAAGTCTACCAACACTATAGAACAAAATGGGAAAAAAAAGCTGGCACGGTAGCTCAGCGTGTTTGGTCAGAGGGTTTAGCTACCCTCTGTAATAAAAAACTGAGTGAACGGATCAACGAACATGCTGAACGAGTGTCATCGGACATCTACCACGAACAAAGTCAACGAACGATATAGAACAAAATTAAAATAAAAAAAGTTGGCATGCTAGCTCAGTGTGTTCGGCCAGAGGGTTTAGCTACCCTCTGTAATAAGAAAATGACTGAACGGATCAAGGAACAACCTGAATGAGTGTCATTGGATGTCTGCCACGAACAAAGTAAACGAACAATATAGAACAAAATGAAAATAAAAATAGTTGGCATGCTAGTTCAGCGTGTACGGCCAGAGGATTTAGCTACCCTCTGTAATAAAAAAATGACTGAACGGATCAAGGAACATCCTGAACGAGTGTCATCGGACGTCCGCCATGAACAAAGTCTACCAACACTATAGAACAAAATGGGAAAAAAAAGCTGGCACGGTAGCTCAGCGTGTTTGGTCAGAGGGTTTAGCTACCCTCTGTAATAAAAAACTGAGTGAACGGATCAACGAACATGCTGAACGAGTGTCATCGGACATCTACCACGAACAAAGTCAACGAACGATATAGAACAAAATTAAAATAAAAAAAGTTGGCATGCTAGCTCAGTGTGTTCGGCCAGAGGGTTTAGCTACCCTCTGTAATAAGAAAATGACTGAACGGATCAAGGAACAACCTGAATGAGTGTCATCGGACGTCCGCCATGAACAAAGTCTACCAACACTATAGAACAAAATGGGAAAAAAAAGCTGGCACGGTAGCTCAGCGTGTTTGGTCAGAGGGTTTAGCTACCCTCTGTAATAAAAAACTGAGTGAACGGATCAACGAACATGCTGAACGAGTGTCATCGGACATCTACCACGAACAAAGTCAACGAACGATATAGAACAAAATTAAAATAAAAAAAGTTGGCATGCTAGCTCAGTGTGTTCGGCCAGAGGGTTTAGCTACCCTCTGTAATAAGAAAATGACTGAACGGATCAAGGAACAACCTGAATGAGTGTCATCGGACGTCCGCCATGAACAAAGTCTACCAACACTATAGAACAAAATGGGAAAAAAAAGCTGGCACGGTAGCTCAGCGTGTTTGGTCAGAGGGTTTAGCTACCCTCTGTAATAAAAAACTGAGTGAACGGATCAACGAACATGCTGAACGAGTGTCATCGGACATCTACCACGAACAAAGTCAACGAACGATATAGAACAAAATTAAAATAAAAAAAGTTGGCATGCTAGCTCAGTGTGTTCGGCCAGAGGGTTTAGCTACCCTCTGTAATAAGAAAATGACTGAACGGATCAAGGAACAACCTGAATGAGTGTCATTGGATGTCTGCCACGAACAAAGTAAACGAACAATATAGAACAAAATGAAAATAAAAATAGTTGGCATGCTAGTTCAGCGTGTACGGCCAGAGGATTTAGCTACCCTCTGTAATAAAAAAATGACTGAACGGATCAAGGAACATCCTGAACGAGTGTCATCGGACGTCCGCCATGAACAAAGTCTACCAACACTATAGAACAAAATGGGAAAAAAAAGCTGGCACGGTAGCTCAGCGTGTTTGGTCAGAGGGTTTAGCTACCCTCTGTAATAAAAAACTGAGTGAACGGATCAACGAACATGCTGAACGAGTGTCATCGGACATCTACCACGAACAAAGTCAACGAACGATATAGAACAAAATTAAAATAAAAAAAGTTGGCATGCTAGCTCAGTGTGTTCGGCCAGAGGGTTTAGCTACCCTCTGTAATAAGAAAATGACTGAACGGATCAAGGAACAACCTGAATGAGTGTCATTGGATGTCTGCCACGAACAAAGTAAACGAACAATATAGAACAAAATGAAAATAAAAATAGTTGGCATGCTAGTTCAGCGTGTACGGCCAGAGGATTTAGCTACCCTCTGTAATAAAAAAATGACTGAACGGATCAAGGAACATCCTGAACGAGTGTCATCGGACGTCCGCCATGAACAAAGTCTACCAACACTATAGAACAAAATGGGAAAAAAAAGCTGGCACGGTAGCTCAGCGTGTTTGGTCAGAGGGTTTAGCTACCCTCTGTAATAAAAAACTGAGTGAACGGATCAACGAACATGCTGAACGAGTGTCATCGGACATCTACCACGAACAAAGTCAACGAACGATATAGAACAAAATTAAAATAAAAAAAGTTGGCATGCTAGCTCAGTGTGTTCGGCCAGAGGGTTTAGCTACCCTCTGTAATAAGAAAATGACTGAACGGATCAAGGAACAACCTGAATGAGTGTCATTGGATGTCTGCCACGAACAAAGTAAACGAACAATATAGAACAAAATGAAAATAAAAATAGTTGGCATGCTAGTTCAGCGTGTACGGCCAGAGGATTTAGCTACCCTCTGTAATAAAAAAATGACTGAACGGATCAAGGAACATCCTGAACGAGTGTCATCGGACGTCCGCCATGAACAAAGTCTACCAACACTATAGAACAAAATGGGAAAAAAAAGCTGGCACGGTAGCTCAGCGTGTTTGGTCAGAGGGTTTAGCTACCCTCTGTAATAAAAAACTGAGTGAACGGATCAACGAACATGCTGAACGAGTGTCATCGGACATCTACCACGAACAAAGTCAACGAACGATATAGAACAAAATTAAAATAAAAAAAGTTGGCATGCTAGCTCAGTGTGTTCGGCCAGAGGGTTTAGCTACCCTCTGTAATAAGAAAATGACTGAACGGATCAAGGAACAACCTGAATGAGTGTCATTGGATGTCTGCCACGAACAAAGTAAACGAACAATATAGAACAAAATGAAAATAAAAATAGTTGGCATGCTAGTTCAGCGTGTACGGCCAGAGGATTTAGCTACCCTCTGTAATAAAAAAATGACTGAACGGATCAAGGAACATCCTGAACGAGTGTCATCGGACGTCCGCCATGAACAAAGTCTACCAACACTATAGAACAAAATGGGAAAAAAAAGCTGGCACGGTAGCTCAGCGTGTTTGGTCAGAGGGTTTAGCTACCCTCTGTAATAAAAAACTGAGTGAACGGATCAACGAACATGCTGAACGAGTGTCATCGGACATCTACCACGAACAAAGTCAACGAACGATATAGAACAAAATTAAAATAAAAAAAGTTGGCATGCTAGCTCAGTGTGTTCGGCCAGAGGGTTTAGCTACCCTCTGTAATAAGAAAATGACTGAACGGATCAAGGAACAACCTGAATGAGTGTCATTGGATGTCTGCCACGAACAAAGTCAACGAACGATATAGAACAAAATGAAAATAAAAATAGTTGGCATGCTAGTTCAGCGTGTACGGCCAGAGGGTTTAGCTACCCTCTGTAATAAAAAAATGACTGAACGGATCAAGGAACATCCTGAACGAGTGTCATCGGACGTCCGCCATGAACAAAGTCTACCAACACTATAGAACAAAATGGGAAAAAAAAGCTGGCACGGTAGCTCAGCGTGTTTGGTCAGAGGGTTTAGCTACCCTCTGTAATAAAAAACTGAGTGAACGGATCAACGAACATGCTGAACGAGTGTCATCGGACATCTACCACGAACAAAGTCAACGAACGATATAGAACAAAATTAAAATAAAAAAAGTTGGCATGCTAGCTCAGTGTGTTCGGCCAGAGGGTTTAGCTACCCTCTGTAATAAGAAAATGACTGAACGGATCAAGGAACAACCTGAATGAGTGTCATTGGATGTCTGCCACGAACAAAGTAAACGAACAATATAGAACAAAATGAAAATAAAAATAGTTGGCATGCTAGTTCAGCGTGTACGGCCAGAGGATTTAGCTACCCTCTGTAATAAAAAAATGACTGAACGGATCAAGGAACATCCTGAACGAGTGTCATCGGACGTCCGCCATGAACAAAGTCTACCAACACTATAGAACAAAATGGGAAAAAAAAGCTGGCACGGTAGCTCAGCGTGTTTGGTCAGAGGGTTTAGCTACCCTCTGTAATAAAAAACTGAGTGAACGGATCAACGAACATGCTGAACGAGTGTCATCGGACATCTACCACGAACAAAGTCAACGAACGATATAGAACAAAATTAAAATAAAAAAAGTTGGCATGCTAGCTCAGTGTGTTCGGCCAGAGGGTTTAGCTACCCTCTGTAATAAGAAAATGACTGAACGGATCAAGGAACAACCTGAATGAGTGTCATTGGATGTCTGCCACGAACAAAGTAAACGAACAATATAGAACAAAATGAAAATAAAAATAGTTGGCATGCTAGTTCAGCGTGTACGGCCAGAGGATTTAGCTACCCTCTGTAATAAAAAAATGACTGAACGGATCAAGGAACATCCTGAACGAGTGTCATCGGACGTCCGCCATGAACAAAGTCTACCAACACTATAGAACAAAATGGGAAAAAAAAGCTGGCACGGTAGCTCAGCGTGTTTGGTCAGAGGGTTTAGCTACCCTCTGTAATAAAAAACTGAGTGAACGGATCAACGAACATGCTGAACGAGTGTCATCGGACATCTACCACGAACAAAGTCAACGAACGATATAGAACAAAATTAAAATAAAAAAAGTTGGCATGCTAGCTCAGTGTGTTCGGCCAGAGGGTTTAGCTACCCTCTGTAATAAGAAAATGACTGAACGGATCAAGGAACAACCTGAATGAGTGTCATTGGATGTCTGCCACGAACAAAGTAAACGAACAATATAGAACAAAATGAAAATAAAAATAGTTGGCATGCTAGTTCAGCGTGTACGGCCAGAGGATTTAGCTACCCTCTGTAATAAAAAAATGACTGAACGGATCAAGGAACATCCTGAACGAGTGTCATCGGACGTCCGCCATGAACAAAGTCTACCAACACTATAGAACAAAATGGGAAAAAAAAGCTGGCACGGTAGCTCAGCGTGTTTGGTCAGAGGGTTTAGCTACCCTCTGTAATAAAAAACTGAGTGAACGGATCAACGAACATCCTGAACGAGTGTCATCGGACATCTACCACGAACAAAGTCAACGAACGATATAGAACAAAATTAAAATAAAAAAAGTTGGCATGCTAGCTCAGTGTGTTCGGCCAGAGGGTTTAGCTACCCTCTGTAATAAGAAAATGACTGAACGGATCAAGGAACAACCTGAATGAGTGTCATTGGATGTCTGCCACGAACAAAGTAAACGAACAATATAGAACAAAATGAAAATAAAAATAGTTGGCATGCTAGTTCAGCGTGTACGGCCAGAGGATTTAGCTACCCTCTGTAATAAAAAAATGACTGAACGGATCAAGGAACATCCTGAACGAGTGTCATCGGACGTCCGCCATGAACAAAGTCTACCAACACTATAGAACAAAATGGGAAAAAAAAGCTGGCACGGTAGCTCAGCGTGTTTGGTCAGAGGGTTTAGCTACCCTCTGTAATAAAAAACTGAGTGAACGGATCAACGAACATCCTGAACGAGTGTCATCGGACATCTACCACGAACAAAGTCAACGAACGATATAGAACAAAATTAAAATAAAAAAAGTTGGCATGCTAGCTCAGTGTGTTCGGCCAGAGGGTTTAGCTACCCTCTGTAATAAGAAAATGACTGAACGGATCAAGGAACAACCTGAATGAGTGTCATTGGATGTCTGCCACGAACAAAGTAAACGAACAATATAGAACAAAATGAAAATAAAAATAGTTGGCATGCTAGTTCAGCGTGTACGGCCAGAGGATTTAGCTACCCTCTGTAATAAAAAAATGACTGAACGGATCAAGGAACATCCTGAACGAGTGTCATCGGACGTCCGCCATGAACAAAGTCTACCAACACTATAGAACAAAATGGGAAAAAAAAGCTGGCACGGTAGCTCAGCGTGTTTGGTCAGAGGGTTTAGCTACCCTCTGTAATAAAAAACTGAGTGAACGGATCAACGAACATGCTGAACGAGTGTCATCGGACATCTACCACGAACAAAGTCTACGAACGATATAGAACAAAATTAAAATAAAAAAAGTTGGCATGCTAGCTCAGTGTGTTCGGCCAGAGGGTTTAGCTACCCTCTGTAATAAGAAAATGACTGAACGGATCAAGGAACAACCTGAATGAGTGTCATTGGATGTCTGCCACGAACAAAGTAAACGAACAATATAGAACAAAATGAAAATAAAAATAGTTGGCATGCTAGTTCAGCGTGTACGGCCAGAGGATTTAGCTACCCTCTGTAATAAAAAAATGACTGAACGGATCAAGGAACATCCTGAACGAGTGTCATCGGACGTCCGCCATGAACAAAGTCTACCAACACTATAGAACAAAATGGGAAAAAAAAGCTGGCACGGTAGCTCAGCGTGTTTGGTCAGAGGGTTTAGCTACCCTCTGTAATAAAAAACTGAGTGAACGGATCAACGAACATGCTGAACGAGTGTCATCGGACATCTACCACGAACAAAGTCAACGAACGATATAGAACAAAATTAAAATAAAAAAAGTTGGCATGCTAGCTCAGTGTGTTCGGCCAGAGGGTTTAGCTACCCTCTGTAATAAGAAAATGACTGAACGGATCAAGGAACAACCTGAATGAGTGTCATTGGATGTCTGCCACGAACAAAGTAAACGAACAATATAGAACAAAATGAAAATAAAAATAGTTGGCATGCTAGTTCAGCGTGTACGGCCAGAGGATTTAGCTACCCTCTGTAATAAAAAAATGACTGAACGGATCAAGGAACATCCTGAACGAGTGTCATCGGACGTCCGCCATGAACAAAGTCTACCAACACTATAGAACAAAATGGGAAAAAAAAGCTGGCACGGTAGCTCAGCGTGTTTGGTCAGAGGGTTTAGCTACCCTCTGTAATAAAAAACTGAGTGAACGGATCAACGAACATGCTGAACGAGTGTCATCGGACATCTACCACGAACAAAGTCAACGAACGATATAGAACAAAATTAAAATAAAAAAAGTTGGCATGCTAGCTCAGTGTGTTCGGCCAGAGGGTTTAGCTACCCTCTGTAATAAGAAAATGACTGAACGGATCAAGGAACAACCTGAATGAGTGTCATTGGATGTCTGCCACGAACAAAGTAAACGAACAATATAGAACAAAATGAAAATAAAAATAGTTGGCATGCTAGTTCAGCGTGTACGGCCAGAGGATTTAGCTACCCTCTGTAATAAAAAAATGACTGAACGGATCAAGGAACATCCTGAACGAGTGTCATCGGACGTCCGCCATGAACAAAGTCTACCAACACTATAGAACAAAATGGGAAAAAAAAGCTGGCACGGTAGCTCAGCGTGTTTGGTCAGAGGGTTTAGCTACCCTCTGTAATAAAAAACTGAGTGAACGGATCAACGAACATGCTGAACGAGTGTCATCGGACATCTACCACGAACAAAGTCAACGAACGATATAGAACAAAATTAAAATAAAAAAAGTTGGCATGCTAGCTCAGTGTGTTCGGCCAGAGGGTTTAGCTACCCTCTGTAATAAGAAAATGACTGAACGGATCAAGGAACAACCTGAATGAGTGTCATTGGATGTCTGCCACGAACAAAGTAAACGAACAATATAGAACAAAATGAAAATAAAAATAGTTGGCATGCTAGTTCAGCGTGTACGGCCAGAGGATTTAGCTACCCTCTGTAATAAAAAAATGACTGAACGGATCAAGGAACATCCTGAACGAGTGTCATCGGACGTCCGCCATGAACAAAGTCTACCAACACTATAGAACAAAATGGGAAAAAAAAGCTGGCACGGTAGCTCAGCGTGTTTGGTCAGAGGGTTTAGCTACCCTCTGTAATAAAAAACTGAGTGAACGGATCAACGAACATGCTGAACGAGTGTCATCGGACATCTACCACGAACAAAGTCAACGAACGATATAGAACAAAATTAAAATAAAAAAAGTTGGCATGCTAGCTCAGTGTGTTCGGCCAGAGGGTTTAGCTACCCTCTGTAATAAGAAAATGACTGAACGGATCAAGGAACAACCTGAATGAGTGTCATTGGATGTCTGCCACGAACAAAGTAAACGAACAATATAGAACAAAATGAAAATAAAAATAGTTGGCATGCTAGTTCAGCGTGTACGGCCAGAGGATTTAGCTACCCTCTGTAATAAAAAAATGACTGAACGGATCAAGGAACATCCTGAACGAGTGTCATCGGACGTCCGCCATGAACAAAGTCTACCAACACTATAGAACAAAATGGGAAAAAAAAGCTGGCACGGTAGCTCAGCGTGTTTGGTCAGAGGGTTTAGCTACCCTCTGTAATAAAAAACTGAGTGAACGGATCAACGAACATGCTGAACGAGTGTCATCGGACATCTACCACGAACAAAGTCAACGAACGATATAGAACAAAATTAAAATAAAAAAAGTTGGCATGCTAGCTCAGTGTGTTCGGCCAGAGGGTTTAGCTACCCTCTGTAATAAGAAAATGACTGAACGGATCAAGGAACAACCTGAATGAGTGTCATTGGATGTCTGCCACGAACAAAGTAAACGAACAATATAGAACAAAATGAAAATAAAAATAGTTGGCATGCTAGTTCAGCGTGTACGGCCAGAGGATTTAGCTACCCTCTGTAATAAAAAAATGACTGAACGGATCAAGGAACATCCTGAACGAGTGTCATCGGACGTCCGCCATGAACAAAGTCTACCAACACTATAGAACAAAATGGGAAAAAAAAGCTGGCACGGTAGCTCAGCGTGTTTGGTCAGAGGGTTTAGCTACCCTCTGTAATAAAAAACTGAGTGAACGAATCAACGTACATGCTGAACGAGTGTCATCGGACATCTACCACGAACAAAGTCAACGAACGATATAGAACAAAATTAAAATAAAAAAAGTTGGCATGCTAGCTCAGTGTGTTCGGCCAGAGGGTTTAGCTACCCTCTGTAATAAAAAACTGAGTGAACGGATCAACGAACATGCTGAACGAGTGTCATCGGACATCTACCACGAACAAAGTCAACGAACGATATAGAACAAAATTAAAATAAAAAAAGTTGGCATGCTAGCTCAGTGTGTTCGGCCAGAGGGTTTAGCTACCCTCTGTAATAAGAAAATGACTGAACGGATCAAGGAACAACCTGAATGAGTGTCATTGGATGTCTGCCACGAACAAAGTAAACGAACAATATAGAACAAAATGAAAATAAAAATAGTTGGCATGCTAGTTCAGCGTGTACGGCCAGAGGATTTAGCTACCCTCTGTAATAAAAAAATGACTGAACGGATAAAGGAACATCCTGAACGAGTGTCATCGGACGTCCGCCATGAACAAAGTCTACCAACACTATAGAACAAAATGGGAAAAAAAAGCTGGCACGGTAGCTCAGCGTGTTTGGTCAGAGGGTTTAGCTACCCTCTGTAATAAAAAACTGAGTGAACGGATCAACGAACATGCTGAACGAGTGTCATCGGACATCTACCACGAACAAAGTCAACGAACGATATAGAACAAAATTAAAATAAAAAAAGTTGGCATGCTAGCTCAGTGTGTTCGGCCAGAGGGTTTAGCTACCCTCTGTAATAAGAAAATGACTGAACGGATCAAGGAACAACCTGAATGAGTGTCATTGGATGTCTGCCACGAACAAAGTAAACGAACAATATAGAACAAAATGAAAATAAAAATAGTTGGCATGCTAGTTCAGCGTGTACGGCCAGAGGATTTAGCTACCCTCTGTAATAAAAAAATGACTGAACGGATCAAGGAACATCCTGAACGAGTGTCATCGGACGTCCGCCATGAACAAAGTCTACCAACACTATAGAACAAAATGGGAAAAAAAAGCTGGCACGGTAGCTCAGCGTGTTTGGTCAGAGGGTTTAGCTACCCTCTGTAATAAAAAACTGAGTGAACGGATCAACGAACATGCTGAACGAGTGTCATCGGACATCTACCACGAACAAAGTCAACGAACGATATAGAACAAAATTAAAATAAAAAAAGTTGGCATGCTAGCTCAGTGTGTTCGGCCAGAGGGTTTAGCTACCCTCTGTAATAAGAAAATGACTGAACGGATCAAGGAACAACCTGAATGAGTGTCATTGGATGTCTGCCACGAACAAAGTAAACGAACAATATAGAACAAAATGAAAATAAAAATAGTTGGCATGCTAGTTCAGCGTGTACGGCCAGAGGATTTAGCTACCCTCTGTAATAAAAAAATGACTGAACGGATCAAGGAACATCCTGAACGAGTGTCATCGGACGTCCGCCATGAACAAAGTCTACCAACACTATAGAACAAAATGGGAAAAAAAAGCTGGCACGGTAGCTCAGCGTGTTTGGTCAGAGGGTTTAGCTACCCTCTGTAATAAAAAACTGAGTGAACGGATCAACGAACATGCTGAACGAGTGTCATCGGACATCTACCACGAACAAAGTCAACGAACGATATAGAACAAAATTAAAATAAAAAAAGTTGGCATGCTAGCTCAGTGTGTTCGGCCAGAGGGTTTAGCTACCCTCTGTAATAAGAAAATGACTGAACGGATCAAGGAACAACCTGAATGAGTGTCATTGGATGTCTGCCACGAACAAAGTCAACGAACGATATAGAACAAAATGAAAATAAAAATAGTTGGCATGCTAGTTCAGCGTGTACGGCCAGAGGATTTAGCTACCCTCTGTAATAAAAAAATGACTGAACGGATCAAGGAACATCCTGAACGAGTGTCATCGGACGTCCGCCATGAACAAAGTCTACCAACACTATAGAACAAAATGGGAAAAAAAAGCTGGCACGGTAGCTCAGCGTGTTTGGTCAGAGGGTTTAGCTACCCTCTGTAATAAAAAACTGAGTGAACGGATCAACGAACATGCTGAACGAGTGTCATCGGACATCTACCACGAACAAAGTCAACGAACGATATAGAACAAAATTAAAATAAAAAAAGTTGGCATGCTAGCTCAGTGTGTTCGGCCAGAGGGTTTAGCTACCCTCTGTAATAAAAAACTGAGTGAACGGATCAACGAACATGCTGAACGAGTGTCATCGGACATCTACCACGAACAAAGTCAACGAACGATATAGAACAAAATTAAAATAAAAAAAGTTGGCATGCTAGCTCAGTGTGTTCGGCCAGAGGGTTTAGCTACCCTCTGTAATAAGAAAATGACTGAACGGATCAAGGAACAACCTGAATGAGTGTCATTGGATGTCTGCCACGAACAAAGTAAACGAACAATATAGAACAAAATGAAAATAAAAATAGTTGGCATGCTAGTTCAGCGTGTACGGCCAGAGGATTTAGCTACCCTCTGTAATAAAAAAATGACTGAACGGATCAAGGAACATCCTGAACGAGTGTCATCAGACGTCCGCCATGAACAAAGTCTACCAACACTATAGAACAAAATGGGAAAAAAAAGCTGGCACGGTAGCTCAGCGTGTTTGGTCAGAGGGTTTAGCTACCCTCTGTAATAAAAAACTGAGTGAACGGATCAACGAACATGCTGAACGAGTGTCATCGGACATCTACCACGAACAAAGTCAACGAACGATATAGAACAAAATTAAAATAAAAAAAGTTGGCATGCTAGCTCAGTGTGTTCGGCCAGAGGGTTTAGCTACCCTCTGTAATAAGAAAATGACTGAACGGATCAAGGAACAACCTGAATGAGTGTCATTGGATGTCTGCCACGAACAAAGTAAACGAACAATATAGAACAAAATGAAAATAAAAATAGTTGGCATGCTAGTTCAGCGTGTACGGCCAGAGGATTTAGCTACCCTCTGTAATAAAAAAATGACTGAACGGATCAAGGAACATCCTGAACGAGTGTCATCGGACGTCCGCCATGAACAAAGTCTACCAACACTATAGAACAAAATGGGAAAAAAAAGCTGGCACGGTAGCTCAGCGTGTTTGGTCAGAGGGTTTAGCTACCCTCTGTAATAAAAAACTGAGTGAACGGATCAACGAACATGCTGAACGAGTGTCATCGGACATCTACCACGAACAAAGTCAACGAACGATATAGAACAAAATTAAAATAAAAAAAGTTGGCATGCTAGCTCAGTGTGTTCGGCCAGAGGGTTTAGCTACCCTCTGTAATAAGAAAATGACTGAACGGATCAAGGAACAACCTGAATGAGTGTCATTGGATGTCTGCCACGAACAAAGTCAACGAACGATATAGAACAAAATGAAAATAAAAATAGTTGGCATGCTAGTTCAGCGTGTACGGCCAGAGGATTTAGCTACCCTCTGTAATAAAAAAATGACTGAACGGATCAAGGAACATCCTGAACGAGTGTCATCGGACGTCCGCCATGAACAAAGTCTACCAACACTATAGAACAAAATGGGAAAAAAAAGCTGGCACGGTAGCTCAGCGTGTTTGGTCAGAGGGTTTAGCTACCCTCTGTAATAAAAAACTGAGTGAACGAATCAACGAACATGCTGAACGAGTGTCATCGGACATCTACCACGAACAAAGTCAACGAACGATATAGAACAAAATTAAAATAAAAAAAGTTGGCATGCTAGCTCAGTGTGTTCGGCCAGAGGGTTTAGCTACCCTCTGTAATAAAAAACTGAGTGAACGGATCAACGAACATGCTGAACGAGTGTCATCGGACATCTACCACGAACAAAGTCAACGAACGATATAGAACAAAATTAAAATAAAAAAAGTTGGCATGCTAGCTCAGTGTGTTCGGCCAGAGGGTTTAGCTACCCTCTGTAATAAGAAAATGACTGAACGGATCAAGGAACATCCTGAACAAGTGTCATCGGACGTCCGCCATGAACAAAGTCTACCAACACTATAGAACAAAATGGGAAAAAAAAGCTGGCACGGTAGCTCAGCGTGTTTGGTCAGAGGGTTTAGCTACCCTCTGTAATAAAAAACTGAGTGAACGGATCAACGAACATGCTGAACGAGTGTCATCGGACATCTACCACGAACAAAGTCAACGAACGATATAGAACAAAATTAAAATAAAAAAAGTTGGCATGCTAGCTCAGTGTGTTCGGCCAGAGGGTTTAGCTACCCTCTGTAATAAGAAAATGACTGAACGGATCAAGGAACAACCTGAATGAGTGTCATTGGATGTCTGCCACGAACAAAGTAAACGAACAATATAGAACAAAATGAAAATAAAAATAGTTGGCATGCTAGTTCAGCGTGTACGGCCAGAGGATTTAGCTACCCTCTGTAATAAAAAAATGACTGAACGGATCAAGGAACATCCTGAACGAGTGTCATCGGACGTCCGCCATGAACAAAGTCTACCAACACTATAGAACAAAATGGGAAAAAAAAGCTGGCACGGTAGCTCAGCGTGTTTGGTCAGAGGGTTTAGCTACCCTCTGTAATAAAAAACTGAGTGAACGGATCAACGAACATGCTGAACGAGTGTCATCGGACATCTACCACGAACAAAGTCAACGAACGATATAGAACAAAATTAAAATAAAAAAAGTTGGCATGCTAGCTCAGTGTGTTCGGCCAGAGGGTTTAGCTACCCTCTGTAATAAGAAAATGACTGAACGGATCAAGGAACAACCTGAATGAGTGTCATTGGATGTCTGCCACGAACAAAGTCAACGAACGATATAGAACAAAATGAAAATAAAAATAGTTGGCATGCTAGTTCAGCGTGTACGGCCAGAGGATTTAGCTACCCTCTGTAATAAAAAAATGACTGAACGGATCAAGGAACATCCTGAACGAGTGTCATCGGACGTCCGCCATGAACAAAGTCTACCAACACTATAGAACAAAATGGGAAAAAAAAGCTGGCACGGTAGCTCAGCGTGTTTGGTCAGAGGGTTTAGCTACCCTCTGTAATAAAAAACTGAGTGAACGGATCAACGAACATGCTGAACGAGTGTCATCGGACATCTACCACGAACAAAGTCAACGAACGATATAGAACAAAATTAAAATAAAAAAAGTTGGCATGCTAGCTCAGTGTGTTCGGCCAGAGGGTTTAGCTACCCTCTGTAATAAGAAAATGACTGAACGGATCAAGGAACAACCTGAATGAGTGTCATTGGATGTCTGCCACGAACAAAGTCAACGAACGATATAGAACAAAATGAAAATAAAAATAGTTGGCATGCTAGTTCAGCGTGTACGGCCAGAGGATTTAGCTACCCTCTGTAATAAAAAAATGACTGAACGGATCAAGGAACATCCTGAACGAGTGTCATCGGACGTCCGCCATGAACAAAGTCTACCAACACTATAGAACAAAATGGGAAAAAAAAGCTGGCACGGTAGCTCAGCGTGTTTGGTCAGAGGGTTTAGCTACCCTCTGTAATAAAAAACTGAGTGAACGGATCAACGAACATGCTGAACGAGTGTCATCGGACATCTACCACGAACAAAGTCAACGAACGATATAGAACAAAATTAAAATAAAAAAAGTTGGCATGCTAGCTCAGTGTGTTCGGCCAGAGGGTTTAGCTACCCTCTGTAATAAGAAAATGACTGAACGGATCAAGGAACAACCTGAATGAGTGTCATTGGATGTCTGCCACGAACAAAGTCAACGAACGATATAGAACAAAATGAAAATAAAAATAGTTGGCATGCTAGTTCAGCGTGTACGGCCAGAGGATTTAGCTACCCTCTGTAATAAAAAAATGACTGAACGGATCAAGGAACATCCTGAACGAGTGTCATCGGACGTCCGCCATGAACAAAGTCTACCAACACTATAGAACAAAATGGGAAAAAAAAGCTGGCACGGTAGCTCAGCGTGTTTGGTCAGAGGGTTTAGCTACCCTCTGTAATAAAAAACTGAGTGAACGGATCAACGAACATGCTGAACGAGTGTCATCGGACATCTACCACGAACAAAGTCAACGAACGATATAGAACAAAATTAAAATAAAAAAAGTTGGCATGCTAGCTCAGTGTGTTCGGCCAGAGGGTTTAGCTACCCTCTGTAATAAGAAAATGACTGAACGGATCAAGGAACAACCTGAATGAGTGTCATTGGATGTCTGCCACGAACAAAGTAAACGAACAATATAGAACAAAATGAAAATAAAAATAGTTGGCATGCTAGTTCAGCGTGTACGGCCAGAGGATTTAGCTACCCTCTGTAATAAAAAAATGACTGAACGGATCAAGGAACATCCTGAACGAGTGTCATCGGACGTCCGCCATGAACAAAGTCTACCAACACTATAGAACAAAATGGGAAAAAAAAGCTGGCACGGTAGCTCAGCGTGTTTGGTCAGAGGGTTTAGCTACCCTCTGTAATAAAAAACTGAGTGAACGGATCAACGAACATGCTGAACGAGTGTCATCGGACATCTACCACGAACAAAGTCAACGAACGATATAGAACAAAATTAAAATAAAAAAAGTTGGCATGCTAGCTCAGTGTGTTCGGCCAGAGGGTTTAGCTACCCTCTGTAATAAGAAAATGACTGAACGGATCAAGGAACAACCTGAATGAGTGTCATTGGATGTCTGCCACGAACAAAGTAAACGAACAATATAGAACAAAATGAAAATAAAAATAGTTGGCATGCTAGTTCAGCGTGTACGGCCAGAGGATTTAGCTACCCTCTGTAATAAAAAAATGACTGAACGGATCAAGGAACATCCTGAACGAGTGTCATCGGACGTCCGCCATGAACAAAGTCTACCAACACTATAGAACAAAATGGGAAAAAAAAGCTGGCACGGTAGCTCAGCGTGTTTGGTCAGAGGGTTTAGCTACCCTCTGTAATAAAAAACTGAGTGAACGGATCAACGAACATGCTGAACGAGTGTCATCGGACATCTACCACGAACAAAGTCAACGAACGATATAGAACAAAATTAAAATAAAAAAAGTTGGCATGCTAGCTCAGTGTGTTCGGCCAGAGGGTTTAGCTACCCTCTGTAATAAGAAAATGACTGAACGGATCAAGGAACAACCTGAATGAGTGTCATTGGATGTCTGCCACGAACAAAGTAAACGAACAATATAGAACAAAATGAAAATAAAAATAGTTGGCATGCTAGTTCAGCGTGTACGGCCAGAGGATTTAGCTACCCTCTGTAATAAAAAAATGACTGAACGGATCAAGGAACATCCTGAACGAGTGTCATCGGACGTCCGCCATGAACAAAGTCTACCAACACTATAGAACAAAATGGGAAAAAAAAGCTGGCACGGTAGCTCAGCGTGTTTGGTCAGAGGGTTTAGCTACCCTCTGTAATAAAAAACTGAGTGAACGGATCAACGAACATCCTGAACGAGTGTCATCGGACATCTACCACGAACAAAGTCAACGAACGATATAGAACAAAATTAAAATAAAAAAAGTTGGCATGCTAGCTCAGTGTGTTCGGCCAGAGGGTTTAGCTACCCTCTGTAATAAGAAAATGACTGAACGGATCAAGGAACAACCTGAATGAGTGTCATTGGATGTCTGCCACGAACAAAGTAAACGAACAATATAGAACAAAATGAAAATAAAAATAGTTGGCATGCTAGTTCAGCGTGTACGGCCAGAGGATTTAGCTACCCTCTGTAATAAAAAAATGACTGAACGGATCAAGGAACATCCTGAACGAGTGTCATCGGACGTCCGCCATGAACAAAGTCTACCAACACTATAGAACAAAATGGGAAAAAAAAGCTGGCACGGTAGCTCAGCGTGTTTGGTCAGAGGGTTTAGCTACCCTCTGTAATAAAAAACTGAGTGAACGGATCAACGAACATCCTGAACGAGTGTCATCGGACATCTACCACGAACAAAGTCAACGAACGATATAGAACAAAATTAAAATAAAAAAAGTTGGCATGCTAGCTCAGTGTGTTCGGCCAGAGGGTTTAGCTACCCTCTGTAATAAGAAAATGACTGAACGGATCAAGGAACAACCTGAATGAGTGTCATTGGATGTCTGCCACGAACAAAGTAAACGAACAATATAGAACAAAATGAAAATAAAAATAGTTGGCATGCTAGTTCAGCGTGTACGGCCAGAGGATTTAGCTACCCTCTGTAATAAAAAAATGACTGAACGGATCAAGGAACATCCTGAACGAGTGTCATCGGACGTCCGCCATGAACAAAGTCTACCAACACTATAGAACAAAATGGGAAAAAAAAGCTGGCACGGTAGCTCAGCGTGTTTGGTCAGAGGGTTTAGCTACCCTCTGTAATAAAAAACTGAGTGAACGGATCAACGAACATCCTGAACGAGTGTCATCGGACATCTACCACGAACAAAGTCAACGAACGATATAGAACAAAATTAAAATAAAAAAAGTTGGCATGCTAGCTCAGTGTGTTCGGCCAGAGGGTTTAGCTACCCTCTGTAATAAGAAAATGACTGAACGGATCAAGGAACAACCTGAATGAGTGTCATTGGATGTCTGCCACGAACAAAGTAAACGAACAATATAGAACAAAATGAAAATAAAAATAGTTGGCATGCTAGTTCAGCGTGTACGGCCAGAGGATTTAGCTACCCTCTGTAATAAAAAAATGACTGAACGGATCAAGGAACATCCTGAACGAGTGTCATCGGACGTCCGCCATGAACAAAGTCTACCAACACTATAGAACAAAATGGGAAAAAAAAGCTGGCACGGTAGCTCAGCGTGTTTGGTCAGAGGGTTTAGCTACCCTCTGTAATAAAAAACTGAGTGAACGGATCAACGAACATCCTGAACGAGTGTCATCGGACATCTACCACGAACAAAGTCAACGAACGATATAGAACAAAATTAAAATAAAAAAAGTTGGCATGCTAGCTCAGTGTGTTCGGCCAGAGGGTTTAGCTACCCTCTGTAATAAGAAAATGACTGAACGGATCAAGGAACAACCTGAATGAGTGTCATTGGATGTCTGCCACGAACAAAGTAAACGAACAATATAGAACAAAATGAAAATAAAAATAGTTGGCATGCTAGTTCAGCGTGTACGGCCAGAGGATTTAGCTACCCTCTGTAATAAAAAAATGACTGAACGGATCAAGGAACATCCTGAACGAGTGTCATCGGACGTCCGCCATGAACAAAGTCTACCAACACTATAGAACAAAATGGGAAAAAAAAGCTGGCACGGTAGCTCAGCGTGTTTGGTCAGAGGGTTTAGCTACCCTCTGTAATAAAAAACTGAGTGAACGGATCAACGAACATCCTGAACGAGTGTCATCGGACATCTACCACGAACAAAGTCAACGAACGATATAGAACAAAATTAAAATAAAAAAAGTTGGCATGCTAGCTCAGTGTGTTCGGCCAGAGGGTTTAGCTACCCTCTGTAATAAGAAAATGACTGAACGGATCAAGGAACAACCTGAATGAGTGTCATCGGACGTCCGCCACGAACAAAGGTGACGACCAAAATAAAACAAAATGGGGAAGAAGAAAATGGTAAGGCGAACGCTCGCGATAAGCAGGAGATTGGGGTTCGATTCCCGGTCGGCATACATTTTCACTGTCGTCATTCCGTTACACAGCTGACGATTGTCCTTATTCGCAACTGCGAGTACTTTTTCATAATAACACAGGCACAGCAATATCGTACTTATTTAATTAGTCACCTTCTTGAATTTAGATAATCCGATGATATTGCAAACGGCTGAAAGCAAGGGAAACTACAGCCGTAATTTTTCCCGAGGGCATGCAGCTTTATCCCCGATGATATTCAATTTGTTTATTGAGCAAAAGAAAAATTCGGAGTAGGAATTAAAATCCATGGAAAAGAAATAACAACTTTGAGGTTCGCCGATGACATTGTAATTCTGTCAGAGACAGCAAAGGACCTGGAAGAGCAGTTGAACGGAATGGACAGTGTCCTGAAAGGAGGATATAAGATGAACATCAACAAAAGCAAAACGAGGATAATGGAACGCAGTCGAATTAAATCGGGTGATGCTGAGGGAATTAGATTAGGAAATGAGACACTTAAAGTAGTAAAGGAGTTTTGCTATTTGGGGAGCAAAATAACTGATGATGGTCGGAGAGAATATAAAACGTAGACTGGCAATGGCAAGGAAAGCGTTTCTGCAGAAGAGAAATTTGTTAACATCGAGTGTAGATTTAGGTGTCAGGGAGTCGTTTCTGAAAGTATTTGTATGGAGTGTAGCCATGTATGGAAGTGAAACATGGACGATAAATAGTTTAGAAAAGAATAGAATAGAAGCTTTCAAAATGTGGCGCTAGAGAAGAATGCTGAAGATTATATGGGTAGATCACGTAAGTGATGAAGAGGTATTGAATAGAATTGGGGAGAAGAGAAATTTGTGGCACAGCTTGACTAGAAGAGGGGATCGCTTGGTAGGACATATTCTGAAGCATCAAGGGATCACCAATTTAGCATTGGAGGGCAGCAAGGAAGGTAAAAATCGTAGAGGGAGACCAAGAGATGAATACACTAAATAGATTCAGAAGGATGTAGGCTGTAGTTGGTACTGGGAGGTGAAGAAGCTTGCACCGGATAGAGTAGCATGGAGAGCTGCATCAAACCAGTCTCTGGACTGAAGACCACAACAACAATGCGATGATGCCTTGTCATGGAGAAACGCTTTATTTTTAAAGTAACTTTGCAACCGTGACTGTTTTGCTATCAATATATAGATATCCTATAGTTTTGATTGCGCTCCGCTCAAACATTTGACAAGAAACAGAAAAGTCAACTCACCTATTAGTCTAATAGGGTACTCATCCAAGTCTAGTCTAACTCAGTACCCATCCAAGTCAAAGACGGGTGGTGACGTTTGAGCGCCATAGGTGGTACCAGTAGTAATGTTTCTCCAGTGCACTTCGCGACGGTGGAGACGTATAAGCGCCAGACACACGCGGACATGACAACCGGCGCGGCTCCTAGTGTCTCTGTGTGGTTGCGTTTCATCTGGCGGTAATACCTCGTTATCAGCGAGGCCGTCTCTCCAAGGCGAACTGATAGCGGGCCTTAGCCTTTTGCCTCCACCGCGTACCCCTCAGCATACGAGACCGTGGAAGTTTCGCGACGTCGCCGGCGTGTCGAATTCATCCATCTAACTATCGACAACAAATTGTCAAAGTCACTGCTTGGATTTCTAAGGCGTTCCAATATTGTCAACGCTATTTACACATATAGCGAAAATGTTCTTTATTCGATACACAACAATTTTTTTTAAATACGCTCATGCTCATTAAGGATAATGCTGATACATGCTGAAACAACGCTCTGGTGGGCGGTTTGCGGGTTTAAATCACCTCGGGGTATGACCTTGCGGTGCATTTGATCTGCGGTCGTCCCGTGGTGGCGCTGGCGGCAGTCCACATACGCAGAGGTGTGTTGGTGCTGCGAGTAAGTGTGCAGACATTTACCGACGTGCTAACAGTGTGTGTTAAAATTGGCTCAAAGAACACATATTGATGACGGTAGGAGGGGTAGAATACTAGGGTGACTGGAGGATGGTCAAACACAGCAGGTCGTAGCTCGAGCCCTCCGTGTGCCACAAAGTGTGATCTTAAGATTATGGCAACGATTCCAGCAGACAGGAAACGTGTCCAGGCGCTACAGTGCTGGACGACGATAGTGTGCAACACCACAAGAAGACCGATATCTCACCATCAGTGCCCGCAGACAGCCACGGAGTACTGCAGGTAGCCTTGCTCGGGACCTTACTGCAGTCACTGGAACAGTTGTCTCCAGACACACAGTCTACAGTCGACTGAACAGACACGGTTTATTGACCCGGAGACCTGCAAAGTGCATTCCACTGACCGCTGGTCACAGGAGAGCCCGTAAAGTCTGCTGTCAAGAACACAGTACATGGTCATTGGAACAGTGGTCCCAGGTTCTGTTCTCGGACGAGTACAGGTGTAGTCTGTTCTCGCCGGGTTTCATCCGGGATGAACCAGGAACAATATACCAGCCCCTTAATGTCCTTGAAAGGGACCTGTATGGAGGTCATGGTTTGATGGTGTGGGGTGGGATTATGATTGGTGCACGTACACCCCTGCATGTCTTTGACAGAGGAACTGTAACAGGTCAGGTGTATCGGGACGTCATTTTGCACCAGTATGTCCGCCTTTTCAGGGGTGCAGTGGGCCCCACCTTCCTCCTGATGGATGAGAACGCACGGCCCCACGGAGCTGTCTTCGTCGAGGAGTACCTCGAAACAGAAGATATCAGGTGAATGGAGTGGCCTGCCTGTTCTCCAGACCTAAACCGCATCGAACACGTCTGGGATGCATTCGGTCGGCGTATCGCTGCACGTCTTCAAACCCCTTCGACACTTCAGGAGCTGCGACAGGCACTGGTACAAGAATGGGAGGCTATACCCCAGCAGCTGCTCGACCGCCTGATCCAGAGTATGCCAAACCGTTGTGCGATCTGTGTACGTGTGCATGGTCATCATATCCCATATTGATGTCGGGGTACATGCGCAGGAAACAGTGGCGTTTTGTAGCACACGTATTTCGGGACGGTTTTCTCGACTTATCGCTTCTACCGTGGACTTACAGATCTGTGCCGCGTGTGTTCCCTATGTGCCTATGCTATTAGCGCCAGTTTTGTGTAGTGCCACGTTGTGTGGGACCACATTCTCCAATTATTGTTAATTTATGAGCATGAGTGCATTACGTGTTGGTCCCACAAGGTGCCACCTTACGGCCCATATTTATTCTTGCGTATATCAATCATCTTTCTTCAGTAACACTATCAGATGCCAAATTTGTTTCCTTTGCAGATGATAAAATATTGCAATACGAGTAAATAACAAATTAAGTATAGTCTTACACACTGTAGTTAATGCAATTTTAATGAGTTAAAAATGGTTCCCACCCAATTCTTTATCACTAAACTTTGAAAATACACTAGGCAGTTCAGAGGTTATAAGAGGTTTCCTCCCAGTTACATCGAAAACGTAACAGAAAGCCGACAAGAGAGGTTGACGGTGCCAAATTCTTGAGATGGAAACGGAAATGCCGTGTGGCTAGGGCCTCCCGTCGGGTAGACCGTTTGCCTGCTGCAAGTTTTTCGAGTTGTCGCAGTTTCGGCGACTTGCGTGTCGATGGGGATGAAATGGTGATGGTAAGGACAGCACAAGACAGAGTCTGTGAGTGGAGATAATCTCCGACCCAGCTGGGAATCGAACCCGGGTCGTGAGGTATGACATTCCATCGCGCTGACCACTCAGCTACCAGGAGTGGCCATTCTTGAGACTACAATTAGACACTAAAAAAGAGCAACGAAGAGCAACAGAAATGAGTTTAGCGATAAATTCAACACAAACATTTGCTGTCACGATGTACACGGAGTGAACTAATTCAATTTTGGAAACAAAATAAGGACTTACATACGAAGCGAGGAGGACATAAAAACAGATTAGCACAGGCAAAGAGGGAATTCCTGGCCAAGGTAAGTCTAGCGCTATAAAAAATAGGACTTAATCTGCGGAAGAAATTCCTGAGAATGTACAATTGGAGCACAGCAATGTATAGTAGTGAATCATGGACTATGGGAAAACTGGAAGAGAAGAGAATCGAAGCACTCGAGCTGCGTGTGGCCGGCCAGTGTGGCCGAGCGGTTCTAGGCGCTTCAACCCGGAACCGCGCTGCTGCTACGGTCGCAGGTTCGAATCCTGCCTCGTGCATGGATGTGTGTGATGTCCTTAGGTTAGTTAGGTTTAAATAGTTTTAAGTCTAGGGGACTGATGACTTCAGATGTTGAGTCACATAGTGCTTAGAGCCATTTGAACCATTTGAACTAGAGTGAGACATAGAGGGGAAAAATGGAAGGCAAACAGAGATTGGAATATATCCGGCAAGTGAGGAGTAGAATGCAAGTGCTACTCTGACGTGATGAGGTTGGCACAAGAAAGGAACCAGTCAGAAGAATTACGACTAAAAGGGAAAAAAAGCGAAAATCTGGCTTCATGACTCAACAAGTTTGTACGTTAGTCACACATTTGGCAAGGTACATATCTCTGTTATCAGTCGTCTGTGTTTTACGGGTTAGATCGCCTTTCAGGAATCCATGATTATGGATCCCACCAATTCGCTTGTATTAGAGCAGAGCGAAATGTTGTTCGTGAAACGTGACTCTTTGCAAACACCCAATGGTTTTGGAACTGAAGCTACTGTTTACCGACGAGCGTTGTTATATTCGTAATTGAATCCTGCCTAATAACGGACGTCATTCATAGGCTATTCAGAAATTACGCCGTAAATGTTAAGCCTTCTCCCTCATACTGTTAACATCTATACTATGTCACGAAATCGCTAGAGGGATGCACGGTGCGAACTCCAAGTGCAGGTTATCTATCTAACGGCTTCCAGGGGCAACAAAAATTTAATCTTCAGTATTTCGTATAATTACTGACATACTTTAAAACGCCGCCATCACCCACTCACTAAGCGGTATAATCTTACGTTAATATTTAACATAATTAATTCATACATAAACTGTGTTTGTATCTTGAGACAGGGCGTCCAAATTACACAGATATATTGATCTAGTATTTCGAAACTTTTTGTCGTTGACAGCAACCACTAAAATAGAAAAACGTATCTTACTGCATTTTCGCTGTTCACACACTAAAACTTCAGCAGCAGGCATGATTTTTTTCGATTATTATCCTTTAAGAGAATGATTGAACTTGAGTAGTCATGATTTCTTCTTCTACCCAAATTCTTTTCATGCGCTCGCTGTGCTCTCTCTAGCATTCTTCCTAACATTTATTCCCTGTTCTTTTCTCGGTGATTCTTTATGATGTTTCTGAACTGTTCTTGATTGTTTGCTGTCTTGTGTGATTTCCAGTTCCTTGATGTCTTCTTTTGTTCCACTGATCCACTTTAGCCTGTTCGTACAACTGTTCGCTAGGTCAAAGATTTGCGTTGTGAGCCTGTTCTTATTCATCCTGCTGATATGTCCACAAAATTACATCTTTCTCTTTCTAAAGGTGTCCATCACTGTTTCTATCTCTGTGTAGATCTCTCTTGTTGGCCTCTTTATCCAGATTCCTTCACAAAACACTGGTCCAAGTATTTTCCTCAGAATTTTTCTTTCTTGCTTTTCAATTTCTCTGATTTTGCTATGACCATGAATCATTGTAGTTTCTGCAGCATAGAGTGCTTCTGGTAGACTGTGTTGTAATGCCGTAGTTTTGCATTGACAGAAATAGATTTTTTTATTGTAGTAATTCCAAGTGATCCTATATGCATTCTGTGATTTGGAATTCTTTCTTGATTGGCTATGGAGTTCACTCCTGATGGCTGGATTATCTCTCCTGGATATTTGAAGTGCGCAACTGGTGAGTTGTAATGGGGAGATTATTTCCAGGCTTGCTTCTATGTATTGAGTCTTGTCATAGGGGATTTGTAGGCCAGTCCTCTGTGAGATTTCGTGAAGCTTCTCCAGTGCAAGTTTGGCTTCTCCTCTGTTGTTGGTAAGAATGGCAAGGTCGCTTCAAACTGTTTATCTGCTCTTTTTTAAACCCGAGTTGAATTCCCTCTTAATACTAAGGATATAAAATGTAGACTGGCAATGGCAAGGAAAGCGTTTCTGAAGGAAGGGAAATTTGTTAACATCGAGTACAGATTTAAATGTTAGGAAGTTGTTTCTGAAAGTATTTGTATGGAGTGTAGCCATGTATGGAAGTGAAACGTTTAGACAAGAAGAGAATAGAAGCTTTTGAAATGTGGTGCTACAGAAGAATGCTGAAGATTAGATGGGTAGATCACATAACTAATGAGGAGGTAATAAATAGAACTGGGGAGAAGAGAAATTTGTGGCCCAACTTGACTAGAAGAAGGGATCGGTTGGTAGGACATATTCTGAGGCATCGAGAGATCACCAATTTAGCATTGGAGGGCAGCGTGGAGGGTAAAGACCGAAGAGGGAGACCAAGAGATGAATACACTATGCAAATTCAGAAGGATGTAGGTTGCAGTAGGTACTGGCAGATGAAGAAGCTTGGACAGGATAGAGTAGCATGGAGAGCTGCATCAAACCAGTCTCAGGACTGAAGACCAAAACAACAACTACTAAATCTATTAGCAACACATTTTGCAGCCAGTATCTACATATATCTGTGACTGGATTATGATAAAATTATATCATTAAATGACACATACGGCTCAGGTGTTATGACGTCATAAAACTGAGATGCGTGAAGAACCAGTTTTATCTTAAAACTATGATGAGGTCCCATACTCCGAGGAGCGTAGGGGATGATGCCGACGAGGCAAGGTCCTAGCGGAGGTGATTTGCCATTGCCTTCCTCCGACCGTAATGGGGATGAAGACGACACAACAACACCCACTCATCTCGGGGCAGGGAAAAATCCCTTACCCGCGGGGAATCGAACCGGGGACCCCGTGCGCGTGAAGCCAGAACGCTACCACAAGACCACGAGCTGCCTACGGCCAGACTTTAATCACCCTGAATGAGATTTTCACTCTGTAGCGGAGTGTGCACTGATATGAAACTTCCTGGCAGATTAAAACTGTGTTCCGGACCGAGACTCGAACTCGGGACCTTTGCCTTTCGCAGGCAAGTGCTCTACCAACTGAGCAACCCAAGCACGACTCACGCCCCGTCCTCACAGCTTTACTTCTGCCAGTATCTCGTCTCCTACCTTCCAAACTTTACAGAAGCTCTCCTGCGAACCTTGCAAAACAAGCACTCCTGAAAGAAAGGATATTGCGGAGACGTGTCTTAGCCACAGCATGGGGGATGTTCCCAGAATGATATTTTCACTCTGTAGCGGAGTGTGAGCTGATATGAAACTTTCTGGCAGATTAAAACTGTGTGCCGGACATAGACTCGAACTCGGGACCTTTGCCTTTCTGTTTGATAACGAGAACCTATAGCAACTTCCAACAAACTTTAAGGATAATTTCAATCCTTTTCTAAGAAATTAGGCCACGGGCAAATTATCGAAAATTATAGCTGGTGCCACGAATGATGGCGGTCGAGTATAGGATTGTTCTGCGCACCTATGTCCGCATCCTCCGACAGCCAATGAGCATACAGAATTGTTTCGAGCGCTCTGCTGCGAATGCCGTAGCTTAGCAAACTTTTTTTCTATTCCTTTATTTTGCCTTTGGGTTACAGGGACAATACAGCCAACAATGGTTATAAAATTCTAAAGAAACACAATCACAAGAAAGCAAATATTAAACGTGATCGTAGCGAGCTGTTTAGTGAATTTCTGTTTCATATTTAGCGAGTTGTCATCGCAGATGGTGATGGCAAGTGACAAATTTTGCATAAGCAAGCGAGAGACAATTTGCATATGCTTTCATCAAGCGCAAGATCACCCACACGCGCGTGGGCAACAATGCAATCCACGTCCGTTCCTCGACATGCGCGAAACCGCCATCTTTCGTGGATCAGACTACTATAAAACCAACATAGTTAGCATTTTGCGTCTTCAACCATCAACGTCAAATACTTAACACATAAACTCACTTGTGAAGTAATCAGCCGTTTGACACTGTTTTAAACATGTGAGGTCGGTTCCTTAATGAGTTCGGGCTGGAGATGTTGCTAGTATCGCAGAATGCATAAATCTAGTACTTTCTCGAATTCTGTTTTTGCGCAGTTTATGTAAAACGTTGATGTAGATACAAATGATAATAACTGCACACATGTCCTGTACTTAATATCGTTTTTTATGTCTGGGAATGGCCTGTTTTTGACCAAAACTGGTAGTTTCAATATTATGACACACAGATATTGCGCAATATTGTGGTTTTTGCGAAACTATAAATACATTTTATCATGTGCGTCGTTGAAAATCTTGAGACTACGCTGAACATCGCAGAACAATGTCAGAAAATTAAAGTAATCAAGAACACAGCGCCTTCGCGCCCTTGTTTTGAAGTCCACAATCTGCTAAGTCAGACTAACTGTCTTTGCGTCATTCAGTATGATAAGGGAGATAGCAAAACACAAGTGGAGCATCGCTGTCGATCCGTGTTACGTAAATGAGCAGGAGATGGAAGTGAATTTTATGTCAGAAGCTATATGAGAGTTGCCTTTTCTTTTACGAGAAACATCGAAAGAAAAAACCATTTTTGAAAATATAAAACTGTCTATTGTTTCTCAAAGTATGCGCCACGCCTTCTCAATTTATACAGTTCTCCATGCATTCAAACGAATTATGGAAACAGTATCCCTACTCTGATGGTTTTCGAGGGACTCAAAACAGATTCTTGAGATGTTTCTGTCGGCATATTATTTGTTTGACGTAAGGGAACAAAAGGAAGTCGTTAGGCGATAAATCAGGCGAATACAGTCAATGGTACATTAATTCCATCTTTTTCTCAGTCAAATAATCGATTATTTGAAGTTCTGTGAGAGATTAGACTGTCGATCTACCAACGTCGTGTGAAGAATGCTGCAACATTTTTTTCCTTTTTTCCTGATTTCAGTCTTGACTTGCGCCGAACTTTATTGTCATATACCACTCAGTGTTAACTGTTCTTTGAACTTCTATTTTAAAGCAATGCCCGCAAAATTTCAAATGTAACCAAAGAAACAAGCGATCATTATCTCGGAGAACTTTGCGTACGAAACAGTTCTCTCTGTTTCGGTTTCTGTGGGAACACCCAAACAGTTTATTGGCTTTTTTTTTTTGCTTTATTTGTGGCCTTCGATATATGATACGCTACAAATTAACTGACATATCCTACACGCGTGCACACCAGTGACTCACATGGAATATTTACATCGCGTATAAACATAGTAATTATGTCGTGATATGTTCATCCACTAAAAAGTTATTTATATACTTATCGTAATGAAAAATGCTCCTGTCGTAGCACAAACAATGGCGAATATGTCCTGGGCAGAATTAGGGAACCAACTTTTCGACATATCTAGCAGCTTCAAACACATTTAAATCAGAGCATCTTGACATATTAGCCTTTCTTTACTTGTTAATATTAGTAGCTATGTCAAGTAATATAATTCATCGTGTCAAGGAAAGTAACATGATACATAATGTCATGTATAACGTGACACATGTCATCGTGTCATCCAACATGGCATCTGTCATGTACAATATGATGCAACGTGTCATTCAAGTTTAAATGCGTGCATCTCCACTCTGGGGGATTTTTTTTATACGGGGGTCATCATCTTTTATTCTACATGTTTGAAAGTTTTACAGTGTGTAGATACATCCTTTAGGAACAATATTTTCATTTCTCCACATAATTTCCATCCCCCTCAACTGCCTTACGCCATCTTGAAACCAGGGCACGTAGGCTATACCCGCACGGTAAAATTCTGGACCAACCTGTTGGAGCCACTGTTTGGCAGCGTGCACAAGGAAGTCATCATCTTGAAACCTTGTTCCACGAAGAAAGTCTTTCAGTTTCCCAAAGAGATGATAGTCACATGGAGCCAGGTCAGGACTGTAAGGCGGGTGTTTCAGTGTTGTCCATCCGAGTTTTGTGATCGCTTCCGTGGTTTTTTGACTGACATGTGGCCGTGCATTGTCGTGCAACAGCAAAACATCCTGCTTTTGCCGATGTAGTCGAAGACGACTCAGTCGAGCTTGAAGTTTCTTCGGTGTCGTCACATATGCGTCAGAATTTATGGTAGTTCCACTTGGCATGATGTTCACAAGCAAGAGTCCAGAATCGAAAAACACCATATCCATAACTTTTCCAGCAGAAGGTGTGGTTTTGATTTTTTTTCCTTGAGTGAATTTGCATGATGCCACTCCATTGATTGCCTCTACGTCTCTGGTGAAAAATGATGGAGCCATGTTTCATCACCTGTCGCAATTCTTCCAAGAAATTCATTTCCACCATTCTCGTACTGTTCCGAAAGTTCGCTGCATACCGTTTTTCTTGTTTCTTTGTGAGCTACTGTCAACATCCTGGGAACCCACCTGGCACAAATTTTTTTTAACGCCAACACTTTCAGTATTCTGCAAACACTTCCTTCCCCTATCCCAACGTAGCGTGACAATTCCTTCACCGTGATGCGTCTGTCAGCAGTCACCAATTTGTTAACTCTCTGCACATTGTCCGGAGTGTGCGCAGTACGCGGCGTGCCTTTGCGAGGGCAATCCTCAATATTGGCGTGCCAGCTTTCATCACGTAACCTGCTTGCACACCGGCTAACTGTACTGCGATCGACAGCAGCATCTCCGTACACCTTTTTCAGCCTCTTGTGGATGTTTCCGTCTCATTTTCACAGCACAGGAATTCTATGACAGCACCTTGCTTCTGACGAACGTCAAGTGTAGCAGCTATCTTGAAGACATGCTGTAACGGCGCCTCACGGGAACAGGTTGAACTAAGTTTGAAAAAAAGCGAGAAGGATGTATCTACACACTGTAAAATATTCACACATGCAAAATAAAAACTGTATTTTTACAAAAATAGTGGGCATTTCTTTTGGAGTGACCCGCACTCTCGAATACCTCCTATTGTAGAAGCATCCCACTCTCTAGAAGCACATAAAAAAATGAAATAATCGTATGGCAGTGTTGGCCGGGAGGTCCCATTCAGGTTCGACAGCCAAGTTCAAGTCTTATTTCAGTCGGCGCCACATTGGGGGACTTGCGGCCGATAATGAGGACAACACAACACCCAGACCACGAGCGGTGAAATTCTCCAACACGTTGGGGATCGAACCCGGACCCACTGTATGAGAGGCAAGCACGTTAACACCCAGCTAAGCAGGCGGACTCTAGAAGCACCTAAATTTGTGTCTATTTGTTCCTGCACCCCTCACCATACGTGTAACAATGAATGGGTCTGAGAGCTCATTGCGCTAGAAAAGTCAGGTTAAGTCGTGAAAAAGCGCGAGTATGTCAAGATGTTTCGATTTTAAATGTCTTCGAAGCTTCCATGCTTCGGAAAGCTAGTTCCCCCCCCCCCCCCCTTTTTTTTTTTACATCCATAACTCTATCCAGGACATATTCCGTGCTACAACAGGAGCATTTTTGAAATTCTAGTTCCTAACTTTTACTCTACCATGATACTGACATTAGACCGCTATGTTGTTTTGTTGACCCGGACGATGACTTCTCCGGTGCAGGTTTCTTTAATCGTCTTTAGGAACATTTTGCTTCTATCGTGGCAAAGGATAAAGCTTTCGTAAAACAACACGACAACCGTTAATCACATGTATTTGTCTACCTTCGCACCAAATTTTAAGCGATTCACAAAAGTATTTGAAACACAGAAGCAGCGTGCATAAAAACTCACAAATGTGTTTTATCGTATGCATGCATTTTTTATTTATTTGATTCACTTTAAACCTTTTCCTCGTAATCAGTTCTCGTAGGAATTACTTTTACGTGCTACATTTAGTTCGACTTTAAACCATCGTATCTCGACAACGGATATACACTACTGGCCATTAAAATTTATACGCCAAGAAGAAATGCAGTTGATAAAGGGATATTCATTGGACAAATATATTATACTAGAACTGACATGTGATTACATTTTCACGCAGTTTGGGTGCATAGATCCTGAGAAATCAGTACACAGAACAACCACCTCTGGCCGTAATAACGGCCTTGATACCCCTGGGCATTGAGTTAAACAGAGCTTGGATGGCGTACAGCTGCCCATGCAGCTTCAAAAAAATACCACAGTTCATCAAGAGTAGTGACTGGCGTATTGTGACGAGCCAGTTGCTCTGCCACCATTGACCAGACGTTTTCAATTCGTAAGAGATCTGGAGAATGTGCTTCCAGGGCATCAGTCGAACATTTTCTGTATCCAGAAAGGCCCGTACAGGACCTGCAACATGCGCTCGTGCATTATCCTGCTGAAATGTAGGGTTTCGCAGGGATCGAATGAAGAGTAGAGCCACGGGTCATAACACATCTGAAATGTAACGTCCACTGTTCAAAGTGCCATCAATGCAAACAAGAGGTGACCGAGACGTGTTGAAAGGTGGCTACACTGAGCCACAGCGCCAGAGATTGCGCCAAAGAGTATTATTCCGCCGCCTCCACTGGCAGTGCTTGTCGAGAACTCGTAGTAGGCAGTGCTTGCTGAGATGTGGTAGTGAAAAGTTCTTGTCGAGATGTCGTAGTAGTGAGTGCTTGTTCCATGTTTTATGCAGTTATTTGATGGGCTAGATAGCAGATGTTGTTCTAATGGAGATGTTGTAATGCTTAGAGTGCTTTTCGTCAGTATATATGAAGGCAACAAAACTCGGTTTTTTTTCTCATTATTTCAATGTCTTGAATAATGCGTCATTACAGGTTCAGTCAACAAAGCATCTGGCTTGTGTTCTTGTATTAGAGTGTAATTCTGGTTTTCTTGCGCAATTATAGTATATCTATTTTTTAATTACTTCACTATAAATGATATTTAAAATTTCTTGTCTTATTGAAGAAGAACCGTGTCAGATGCGTATGTTGAATCACACTTCCACACACAGAACAGTTATACTTGTGCTTTGTTGGATTCGTAGGTTTTATAGTTGCTGGGGACTTAATTAATTGATTGTATTAACGGAAATTTTCATTTCATTCTTTGTTGTTGTTCTATGCAGTCAGATTGCGTACTAAAACTAGTCAGGGCCAACCGTTACGAGACTTCGTAATCGGACATACAGTGACAAAAATTAAAAAGTATTTGCATTTCATATCTTAATAATTAAGCCCCCATGCACGTGGCGACCGCTGCTTCGGATCGTCCCTTGGAATTCTTCTGATTGTATAAATAGCAGACAGCAGTATTGTTGTAGTAATTTGTAGTTTAGTAATTGTAGTCTATATTGCATGTGTAGATTTGGTAATTGTCATTCTTCTAATGGTATTTTGCAAAATTTAATTTTTATTGCCTTGTCTACGGGTTTGACAATTTTGTGCAATTATTTCAATTGTTCGTTAATCGTGTTTGAGGGAAACATTTCGTGTGAATGGTATTGTTGGAGATAAAGTGTCATTGTGTGTAATTTTCATATAGTGACGAGTTTTGTATGTTTTGTAAATGATTACGCGATCGATGAAAAAGGCAAAAATGATGGATAGTGAGAATGACGAAACTGTTAACACGGCGAACTCGCCAACAGAGGAAAACGGGATCATGAATAATGAAGTGGGAAACAATTTAATAAATCGGGAAGATAGTCCGGAAGCATTTCAAAATTTTTCTCAATCAGAAAATTCACAGAATACGAGATTAACGATAGAAGATTCTGGAATAGTATCGAACACAGATAGCTTCACAGCTATTACGAAGGAAACTGGTTTTGCGGGAAATGTTAGGGGCGAAAAGAATTTCGAACAAGTTAATATGGAGCAGTTGATGAGTGCAATATTAAATTTACGATCTGAATTAAAAACAGATGGGGAACAATGGAAACACGGTTAGACTCACTGGGATCACAGTTGGAATCTAAATTTAAAACAGAGATGGGAACTTTGGCAACACGGTTAGACTCACAAATAAGAACAATTAAAACTGAGATGGGAACAATGGAAACACGGTTAGACTCACGAATAGGGACATGTTTCAGAAATATGAAAGATGAATTAAAGAAAGAAATCAGAGAAGAAGTACAACCGATTTTGAATGCTCACAATAATAGATTAATTGCAGTAGAGATTAGACAAAAGGAACAGGATAGAGAACAGGAAGAAAGAGATCACGTGATAGTACAAAAATTTTCAGAGTTAAATTTACAACGTGCACACGATAAGGAAGAAATATTTGAGAGAATCGAGGAATCCGTACCAAATGACAGAATAAATAATCTAACACAACAATATGAACAGTTAACTATTAAATGTGTCAATACTGAAACCTGAGTCGCGACACTTACAGAAGACGTAAATAAACAGAAAGAACAAATAGGTGATTTATCGGAAAGAGTTGAGGAGATTTAAGATAAATTGACAAGTCTTAGTTTAAATGGGGACAGAGATTCAGGTTATACAGCACCATTGCCATTTGCAGAAACCGAAGAGTATCAGAACAGAAATAAACATGTTGAAAATCAGGGAAAATTTAATGAACGCGTTAAAAGGGAAGTTGAGGCATTACGAAAGCAAGTCAAACAAATCGAAGGCGAAATTGTAGGAAAAGACAGTAGAAGAAATTTAGAATCACAGATAGCAGAGGGGTTTGAAGAAAGTAATTTATTTCATTTACGAGAAGCAACAAGAGAGCGCCAGGCGCGCGAACTTGACAATAATCGACATTCGGACTGGGACAGACGCGATAGGTCTTTGTCGCCACGAGGCGAAAACTTTGACTATAAACACTTTTTGACTGTTCGGAAATTTAAGATCTTTCGTAATTCTAAGAATGACATACATCCATGTTCATGGATAGATCAATTTATGTACGCACTTCCACGAAACTGGCCACTAAGTCACAAACTAGAAATTATGTGCGGCTATTAAAGTCCTCAGAGGATTCACTACACTAAGTGAATATTTGCCGTAGCGTGCATAGGGCCCCGAGCTGTAGTGGTGCTATTTCCCTTTTAGTTTTCTGCACCGCTGCCTACTCTTTTACTATTCTTTGCATCTGTCAAAACAACTCTTCGACTATCAATCTATCTAGAGAATCGTTAAAGAATAACCGGATATGACTATTTTACCTAAAAGTGATTTCGGAAATTACCATTTGGACTTACTGTATCTTCATCAGCATTCATTCGTAGTTTAAACGAAATTTTACCTGTTTAGCTTCGTGACAATATTACTTCATATGTTGGCGATATTCTTATTGCTAAACGTTCTTGGAGTGAGCACAACAAAATTTTGGATTCGTTATTACGTATTTTTACAAGAGTTGGCATTACAGTGAACTTGGAAAAATCTGAATTTGGTCGTTCTCAGATGAAATTTCTCGGTCACATTATTTCTACAGAAGGTATTCTTCCTGATCCAGAAAAACTAGACGCTATTCGTAATTATGCTGTTCCTACCACAAAACGTGATGTTCGTAGTTTCCTTGGTGTCTGTAATTTTCTTAGACGCTTTGTTAGATTGGACAATTTGGCCACACCTCGTTTATGTGAACTATCCGGAAAGAATTCTAATTGGTGTTGGGATGAGGAAGCTCAATCAGAATTTGAACAACTTCGTGATGCTTTAGTTGCTGCTCCACTTCTTTCACCTCCGGATTTATCTAAAGATTTTTGTTTGGCGACGGACTCATCATACAAAGGCCTAGGTGCACATTTATTTCAAGAGATAGAAGATAACGGTGTTGTAGTGCAGAAAACTATTGCCGATCTGTTCTTGCCAAATGCAAATTATGTCAAAAGGCTAAACCGCCAACGATTTCTCACAGAGCACCGTTGTTTCCTGTCATTCCAGCGAAATTAAAGGACATGGCTGCAGTCGATTTGTTCGGTCCAGTGGTTCGTTCTACTAATGGTTTTGCGTACATTTTGGTAGCAGTGGAATTGACATCAAAATATGTGTGTTTTACACCTTTACGCAAAGCAACAGCTCGTTCAGTATCTAATGCTTTCATTAAACATTTTCTTAAAGAAGTTGGTCATGTTGATAAGGTTATATCAGATAATGGATCACAGTTTCGTTCTAAAATTTGGCTTCGTACTCTACGGCGTCGTAAGATTAAACCAATTTTCATTTCACTTTTTCACCCTCAATCTAATGCTTCAGAGAGATGGATGAAGGAAATCAATAAATTGTGTCGACTTTATTGTCATCAGAATCACAGAACTTGGGATCAGTATCTTCATATTTTTCAAAACATTCTGAATGAACTTCCTAATGACTCAACTTCTTTACCGCCAATACTGATATTAAAAAACAAAGCACCAACAAATCACATTTCTGAAATCGTTCCTTTTCCGCCTACACGGAAACTGCGGCATTCTGAAGTTGTCAACACGGCTCTACGAAATATTGCATCTGCGACTGCTAGAAGAGAGAAATCAGCTAAACATCCTGGTCGTTTAAAAATCTTGTCAATTGGTCAGAAGGTGTTAATTAAGTCTCATCGTTTGTATCACAAAGGAAAAGGCTTGTGTCGCAAATTTTTTCTGCTTTATAACGGTCCATATAGAATTCGCAAAATTATTCATGATAACACTGTTGAAGTAGAAACTCTTAAATCTCGGCGCTCTAAGGAAATACATCATATATCAAACGTTAAAATTTTTGTGGAATGACATACTTGTGAGAAACTAACAGCTACATGTAAACACGCAGAGAGTACAAGGATACCGCGCTGTGTTTTGGCGGCGGCACATACTCAAAGCAACAGTCAAGTCTGCGCGCCGCACAAGGCAGTCGTTGACCGCAAACAATTGCTTCCTACGTCACGCGCCTACAGCTGATCGAGCGCTCAGTGCGAATGCACTGACAGCCGTAAACAAATACACAGTCTAATTTCTCCGATTAAATTCAGTATAAAGCTATAGTGACTTGGTAAATTATGTTATTAACGTTCAGTATTTTTCAGGATACGGTTGTATAAAATATTTAAGAACTTCAGGTAAATTCTCTGCGTGTCCGACGTTAAGACGACTTGCTATGGAGAAAATTTCAGGAAGAATGTAATTTCGAAAAAAAAGTAATAAACTAAAAAGGGTAACTATTAATTGAGTTTATTTTTCAGGTAACATAATTCCACTTAGGTACGTACTTTAGACGTAATTTGCTGCTCGCGATTACGTGATTCATACTTTGTGCTAAATTTCATGTTCTATGAATTTACTTGTGAAGTGACGTGCTTGCGTACATTTACTGATTTTGACAATGATTGATTAATGAACAGTGTTGTTATTTGTATATATTATGCTTTTTCACTGATGTCATATTTTTTAATTATGTGCCTGCTGTGCTTATTTATTTAAATTATAATTGTCAACTGATTAATTGTGCTGATATAATTATGTATGTAAGTTATACTTTGTGATTTATCTGCTTGCGCCTTCATGTTTACTTATTAAGATTACATATGGACATTTATTTGCTTATGCTGATATGATGCTAATGACCTGTTTATTACGTAAGTTATATATTTGCTGCTTTGCGTATGGATTGCACATTTACACATTTCTGTTTTGTTGTCATAACTACTCTTTAATTTGGTATATAGAAATGCTGATATACGGTGTACGAACATAGAGTTTAGGTTACACTATGGTATTAATTATTGTTCGCTTGGCAGAGCCTCGTTGTAGGGATTGTGCTGCATCCACTTGTTGACATTCTGTTCTCTACTGGTATATTTACTCGCTATTGTATGTTTTGCTTACGCTCAGTGCCTTGTATTTTTAAGATAAGAAAATGAACTGCTATAATTCTACGAACGAAATTACTACAAGAAACTTCATAGAAGTCACATGAGCTGGAGGTTTTATGGAAGCTGTATAAATTTATGTTACTAGGAAGGAAGCTAACGACATGACACACCAACATTAGGTTTAGACCATTGACAGTTATTACACTGCATTTTTCGTGAGCAATTGAAATAGGAAGTGACACTTGACACAAGAAATACTCCACATGTTTGTTTCTGCCATGATTCTTGAAGTGATGTACACACTGTGAAATATTATGATCATTCACACTCCGTATTCGTACTTAATTACTGAGAGTTATTCGAACTAAAGTCTGTTAGAGGTCATGTATGCATTTCTTTTATTTAATGATGGACAAGGTAACCAAAATGTATTTTATGATTCATAATGAGTAGAAGATTTGGGTTAGATGGATTACACAGAGGTTGTGTGTGGACATTGTGTCTTCGGATTGTATGGGATGATGAACTGAAGTTTGCACTAGAATTTTATCTGTACTTGTTCGAGGAGACTGACTAGAGGAAAGAGTTGTTATGGAAGTGAAATGATATTGGTAATAAGGTTTATATGTATCGATGTATTGAAGAGGTATTATTGAGGTATTGAGATTATGTGAAGTTGATGATTATTGGAGTTTTGGTGGATAAGAGGTAAAGTAAGTGAGGAGCATATTTTTTTTTTTTTGTTGGTTTATATGGAACAAGGAGGATGAAGATGGCAGACTAGAACACTCAAGTAGAAGGAAGATTGTCTACACACACACTTTGTTAAATCACTAAGCAGTATATATTTTTTTTTACAGAGGAAGCATTTGCATATCTTGGCTCACTGACAGTTGTTCAGCAACCGTACATTTTGATCTGGCTAGGCAAACATTGGTCTTGACATGATGACTACGACGTTGACTAACTATTATTGACTGTTTTACATTGCTGCCACTACTACTTGATACACATGATGAACATAAAATTTTGACAGAATTGCATTTACACAGTTAACACTATTCAATTACACAGTAGTACTTAATGTGGACGAAAGATGAGTGAGTGTGTTTTGTGTGTTTTCCCTTCCTAATCCCAGATAAGTGGTACCGACTTATCTCCTAAATATTATTTTACTTGTTTGTTGTGGCTTGCACTGACACCCATAAATATTATAGGTTTACTGATATTTGTGTATTTGTAATAGTTAATATGACAATTATCTGACATCATTTGTGTGTTTGTTATAATTTGTATGTTTAGTGTAAGAGCATTGATGATAATTTTGTAAAAGCAATTGTGTGTGCATTCAAACTATTGTTCACACTTGCACTTGTTCAACATTGATGTGTGACACTCAGAAATGTTTAATTTCTGCTGATGAACTGTCTGATTAGTGTTGGTGAATATTATGGACTGTTACCTGCACTTGTTCAACATAATGGGTGCCACTTAGAAATGTTTAATTTCTGCTGATGAACTGTGTGATTAGTGATAGTGAATATTATGGACTGTTACTTGCACTTTTTCTACATGATTGGTGCCACTAGGACATGTTTAATTTCTGCTTATAAACTCTGATGAACAGTGTGATTAGTGATAGTGAATATTATGGACTGCTGTCTGGACCTGCTCATCATTGCTAAGTGCCACTGATGAATTGCTTCTACTGACATAATGTCACTTGTTGGTGTCTGCACCTGCTCAACATTGCTGGGTGCCACTGATGAACTGCTTCTACTGAAATGATGTCACTTGTTGGTGTCTGCACCTGCTCAACATTACTGGGTGCCACTGATGGACTGCTTCTACTGAAATGATGTCACTTGTTGGTGTCTGCACCTGCTCAACATTACTGGGTGCCACTGATGGACTGTTTCTACCGAAATAATGTGACTTGTTGCTGTGTGTACCTGTTCAACATTGCTGGGTCCCACAGATGGAACTGTTTCTACTGAACTAATGTCACTTGTTGGTGTCTGCACTTGTTCAACATTGCTGGGTGCCATAGATGGAACTGCTTCTACTGACATAATGTCACTTGTTGCTGTCTGCACCTGCTCAACATTGCTGGGTGCCACTATTGGAACTGCTTCTACTGAAATGATGTTACTTCTTGCTGTCTGCACCTGTTCAACATTACTGGGTGCCACAGATGGAACTGCTTGTACTGAAATGTTGTCACTTGTTGCTGTCTCCACCTGTTCAACATTGCTGGGTGCCACTAATGGAACTGCTTCTGCTGAATGATGTCACTTGTTGGTGTCTGCACCTGTTGACCATTGCTGGGTGCTACTGCTGGAACTAATCATTGAAAGCATTTTATGTGAACATTTGTATAAACTGATTTTTTGTGTATTATGTAAACTATTATGTAAAGTCACATGTATGAAAGAATTTGTATTGCTTACTGTATTTTATATATTAGGTTATTGAAAGGTCAGTGCAAAGCCAAAATTTTATCTAATTATGTGATATTTACGTATTAATATTATCTTTTATTTTTGTCTGTATTTTTGTGGACGAATTTGGTGGTATTTTCACCACCAATGCTGGCAAAAATACCATCAAATTCTGGCTCGTGGAGGAAAGGCATATGAAAGGTGGCTACACTGAGCCACAGAGCCAGAGATTGCGCCAAAGAGTTTTATTCCGCCGCCTCCACTGGTAGTGCTTGTCGAGGACTCGTAGTAGGCAGTGCTTGCTGAGATGTGGTAGTGAAAAGTTCTTGTCGAGATGTCGTAGTAGTGAGTGCTTGTTCCATGTTTTATGCAGTTATTTGATGGGCTAGATAGCAGATGTTGTTCTAATGGAGATGTTGTAATGATTAGAGTGCTTTTCGTCAATATATATGAAGGTAACAAAACTCGGTTTTTTTTCTCATTATTTCAATGTCTTGAATAATGCGTCATTACAGGTTCAGTCAACAAAGCATCTGGCTTGTGTTCTTGTATTAGAGTGTAATTCTGGTTTTCTTGCGCAATTATAGTATTTCTATTTTTTAATTACTTCAGTATAAATGATATTTAAAATTTCTTGTCTTATTGAAGAAGAACCGTGCCAGATGCGTACGTTGAATCACACTTCCACACACAGAACAGTTATACTTGTGCTTTGTTGGGTTCGTAGGTTTTATAGTTGCTGGGGACTTAATTAATTGATTGTATTAACGGAAATTTTCATTTCATTCTTTGTTGTTGTTCTATGCAGTCAGATTACGTACTAAAACTAGTCAGGGCCAACCGTTTACGAGACTACGTAATCAGACATACAACTACTAAAAATTAAAAATTATTTGCATTAAAATAATAATTAAGCCCCCATGCAGTGTAACCAACGGCACCCCATACCACCACGCCGGGTGATACGCCAGTATGGCGATGACGAATACACGCTTCCAATATGCGTCCATCGCGATGTCGCCAAACACGGATGCGACCATCATGATGCTGTAAACAGAACCTGGAGTCATCCGAAAAAATGACGTTTTGCCATTCGTGCACCCAGGTTCGTCGTCGAATACACCGTCGCAGGCGCTCCTGGCAGTGATGCAGCGTCAAGGGTAACCGCAGCCATGGTCTCCGAACTCATAGTGCGTGCTGCTGCAAACGTCGTCGAACTGTTGGTGCAGATGGTTGTCTTGCAAACGTCCCCATCTGTTGACTCAGGGATCGAGACGTGGCTGTACGATCCGTTACAGCCATGCGGATAAGATGCCTGTCATCTTGACTGCTAGTGATACGAGGCCATTGGAATCCAGCACGGCGTTCCGTATTACCCTCCTGAACCCACCGATTCCATGTTCTGCCAAAAGAGCATTGGATCTCGACCAACGCGAGCAGCAATGCCGCGATACGATAAACCGCAATCGCGATAGGCTACAATCCGACCTTTATCAAAGTCGGAAACGTGATGGTACGCATTTCTCCTCCTTACACGAGGCATCACAACAACGTTTCACCAGGCAACGCCGGTCAACTGCTGTTTGCGTATGAGAAATCGGTTGGAAACTTTCCTGGTGTCATCACGTTGTAGGTGTCGCCACCGGCGCCAACCTTGTGTGAATGCTCTGAAAAGCTAATCATTTGCATATCACAGCATCTTCTTGCTGTCGGTTAAATTTCGCGTCTGTAGCACGTCATCTTCGTGGTGTAGCAATTTTAATTACCAGTAGTGTAGATTATTGGATAAAAAAATTTCTGTCTGAGGTTTTTTTTTTATCCATTTATCTACCTTCGCGCAAAGTTTGAGCCGATTCGTACAAGTTCAAAGTAGGGAAGTGGCGCCCTTTAAAATCCATCCAGAAAAACGTGTTCGTTTGTACGTAAAATCCAAACGAAGCACTACTTTTTCAAACAGTTAAAACTCACCTTAGACCGTGGTCCGATACACTGAGGGACCAAATTTGAACCATCTCTCGCTCTCCCTCCAGTGTGGAGTTATTTACACTGATCAGCGAGAACATTATAACCACTCTCCTACTACCAACATAAACCCGTCCAGTATATAGCAGCGTCACCTGGCGAGGAATGACTGCTAGACAGACACGTGCGGTGCATGTAGTATCCGGGAGCGTGCTCTCCGTGTGCAGAATCGGGAAGGAGCGCTATTTATCTGAAATTGACTGACGACGTATTGAGAGGGCGCGGAGGCTCGGCACGAGTATTTCGAAAAATGAACGACTTGCCGGGTTTTCGACGAGTGCTGTGGTGAACGTCTTCAACACGCTGTGAAACCACACCCAGACGTCATGGACATGGGTGGCCGCCCCTCATTACAAATGTCGGATGTATGCTGGGCAGACTGGTAAAAAAGGACAGGCAGCGAACTGTGGCGGGACTACCACCATACTCTAATGCTGGGCAGAACACAGGGTTATTACAAATGATTGAACCGATTTCACAGCTCTACAATAACTTTATTATTTGAGATATTTTCACAATGCTTTGCACACAAATATAAAAACTCAAAAAGTTTTTTTAGGCATTCACAAATGTTCGATATGTGCCCCTTTAGTGATTCGGCAGACATCAAGCCGATAATCAAGTTCCTCCCACACTCGGCGCAGCATGTCCCCATCAATGAGTTCGAAAGCTTCGTTGATGCGAGCTCGCAGTTTTGGCACGTTTCTTGTTAGAGGAGGTTTAAACACTGAATCTTTCACATAACCCTACAGAAAGAAATCGCATGGGGTTAAGTCGGGAGAGCGTGGAGGCCATGACATGAATTGCTGATCGTCATCTCCACCACGACCGATCCATCGGTTTTCCAATCTCCTGTTTAAGAAATGCCGAACATCGTGATGGAAGTGCGGTGGAGCACCATCCTGTTGAAAGATGGAGTCTGCGCTGTCGGTCTCCAGTTGTGGCATGAGCCAATTTTCCAGCATGTCCAGATACGCGTGTCGTGTATCGTTTTTTTGGCAGAAGAAAAAGGGGCCGTAAACTTTAAACCGTGAGATTGCACAAAACACGTTAACTTTTGGTGAATTGCGAATTTGCTGCACGAATGCGTGACGATTCTCTACCGCCCAGATTCGCACATTGTGTCTGTTCACTTCACCATTAAGAAAAAATGTTGCTTCATCACTGAAAACAAGTTTCGCACTGAACGCATCCTCTTCCATTAGCTGTTGCAACCGCGCCGAAAATTCAAAGCATTTAACTTTGTCATCGGGTGTCAGGGCTTGTAGCAATTGTAAATAGTAAGGCTTCTGCTTTAGCCTTTTCCGTAAGATTTTCCAAACCGTCGGCTGTGGTACGTTTAGCTCCCTGCTTGCTTTATTCGTCGACTTCCGCGGGCTACGCGTGAAACTTGCCCGCACGCGCTCAACCGTTTCTTCGCTCACTGCAGACCGACCCGTTGATTTCCCCTTACAGAGGCATCCAGAAGCTTTAAACTGCACATACCATCGCTGAATGGAGTTAGCAGTTGATGGATCTTTGTTTAACTTCGTCCTGAAGTGTCGTTGCACTGTTATGACTGACTGATGTGAGTGCATTTCAAGCACGACATACGATTTCTCGGCTCCTGTCGCCATTTTGTCTCACTGCGCTCTCGAGCGCTCTGGCAGCAGAGACCTGAAGTGCGGCTTCAGCCGAACAAAACTTTATGAGTTTTTCTACGTATCTGTAGTGTGTCGTGACCATATGTCAATGAATGGAGCTACAGTGAATTTATGAAATCGCTTCAATCATTTCTAATAGCCCTGTACAAGTGTGTCTAAATACACAGTTTGTGGTGTCACCGCCAGACACCACACTTGCTACGTGGTAGCCTTTAAATCGGCCGCGGTCCGGCGGTATACGTCGGACCCGCGTGTCGCCACTATCAGTGATTTGCAGACCGAGCGCCGCCACACGGCAGGTCTAGAGAGACTTACTAGCACTCGCCCCAGTTGTACAACCGACTTTGCTAGCGATGGTTCACTGACAAAATACGCTCTCATTTGCCGAGACGATAGTTTAGCATAGCCTTCAGCTACGTCATTTGCTACGACCTAGCAAGGCGCCATATTCAGTTACTATTGATATTGTGAATCATGTACCGTCAAGAGCGACGTTCATCATTAATGGATTAAAGTTAAGTATTCCACCAGCTAAGTCCGTTTTTCTAAAATTCTAATTTCCTTGTCCTGTTCCAGACCTCACGCCAGCCTGCGTGACCTAAAACGCGTGCCTTTCGGCCTCCTCTAGTAACACGGTGTTGGCTCTCCTGACAACCAAAACACAGTGCTCCAAACATTCCTAACGCTGGACCTCCATAGCTGACGACCCTGTGCATGTGCCAATGTTAACACCACGACATCGGCAACTACGACTGAAATGGGCACGTGACCATCAGCATTGGATGTTGGTACACTGGTAGAACGTTGCATGGCACACAATAAAAATAAAATATCGGAACGGTAGTAAGACAGATGACGGACGATAACAGGCAGATCGATCGAATGTTCCGGTTAGAGCTGAATGCGCCGAACTGTGTCGACTGATTTCATTCTATTGCTCCCATAGACCTATATAGACCCATAGACTAGTTTCATTCGAAACAAATGAACGAATGACAGTTCTTCGGATACGTAAAACTACAACCGAATGAATCGATTGGTTACATTTGTTTGTTCCCATCAGTAGTTTGTAAAGTGTCAGGCAAATCCAACACCTTCCATGAAAACCCTGACATGATAAGCAAATCCAGTAGTATCCCTCCAGAGGAACAGTATAGATCTTACGATAACGCTAAAAGGACCACACCAGTTGCAAGTTTTAGCGTGAGACTTTTTCGCTTCTCTGTTACGTTGCAAACTTTAAAAACATTGCCCCACCACGAAAAGTATAACGTTTCTCATTGGATAGACAGAATTTCTGTAAGTGGAGCTTAAGGTTAACATTGAGACCCTGATTGGTCAGATGAAAACACAGCCAGATAGTTTTTTTTTAAACCGACTTCGGTAAATTGTAGTAAGGAGAAGTTAGAGGGGAGCTGCTTCGGAGACGGCGAGGTGAGCGGACCTGTGCTGTCCGCCGCCCACTGACGAACACCGACAAGGTAATGAACGCACGCATTGCCGCATAACAGCGCATAAAGCTTCACTCAGAACTGCAGAAGTCTCATCTGTTGCATCCCCTTCTTACGTAATACTAGTGTCGGTCGTCATTTAAAGCTCATGGTGTTCACATTTGCCACTTAAAGTAAAAATCTGAAACGCGATGATTTTTCTGTTACATAGTTATTGAGAAGCCACATCAGCCACTGTAATTTACGACAAGTTAGATAAGTAATTAAAGATAATTGAGGGTCACTGTAGACCATTTTGATAGTTTTCTCTTTTGTGAAACGTAATTTAAACCTAGATTATAGATGTGATATGGCATAGGTCATCCTTCGATTCATTGTAGAACTTGGAAACCCATTCAGGGAATATTCGTTCACATTTTTGTTGAACGCATTTGGTTTTTACCATCCTGTATTAAAACATTTCCTTTTATCAATAGCGCAATTTATAAACGATATTTTGTCAGTAGAATAAAATTTCCAATGGTGAACTTAACTGCTTTTTCGACGTTATTTTACCAGCTAACTAAAAATAGGAAAGCCTTGAACCCCTTCCACTAAATTTAGTTAGTATCAAGATTCCTTTACATGGAGTGCAGTGGAGCTGACGCTGAAATCATTAAGTATTTGGTTATATCATCGCTAGTCTCACTGAACCCTTCTGAATTCTACATGTCATGTGTGGTCTGGCGTCTCCTTACCAGCAACAGGTCCCAGGTTCAAACTAGTCAATTCCCTAAAAAACACGCTCAGAGCATCATAGCGCGGAAGTGGTAGGGAGACACGATATAGAACAAACAGACACCACGCAGAATGTTTAGAATATGGCGACCCTGCCAGGATGGTAAAATACCATGACTGAAGGTCAGAAAAATATCTTGTTGAAAAATGTTTGTAAAAAAAATTTTTTTCCTTAAGTTATACATAGTCGAAAACAGTAGCTGCAGCGATAGATAGTAAAAGTATTCAAGACAAAGTGAGTCTGGCAGTAACAATAGCATAATTAAGTTATGAATTTTAATATTGTTAGAATTAAGTTTTCTCCTCAATGCAAGCGCACAGGTGGCGGATACATCGTTGACAAATTGGTTCTACCCAACAAGTAAGTGAATGGATTGTCAGTCTTGGTAGTGTCAAGTCGTGTGAACAAAAAGTTTATGAAACGCGTGAGAGCGTATGAGCGCATGTTGACTCGAAGTAGGGCTCGTGAATTGTTTTTAAAACAGAAAATAAGGGATTCGGAAAGATTAGCAATGGAAAATCGAGACCTTGACCGAATTGAGGTAGAGACCCAGCATGGAAATGGACAGAGAATAGAGGACAGTACAACAGACGATGCAGTATCGCGAGAAATAGGACATATAACGCAGCATAACGAGGATAATGTACGTCAAGGAATAGAAAACATAAGTCAGCATACGACAGAGGAGCAGGAAAGTAGAGAGACAGTCGATGAGGATTCTAACTTGCGTCTTGAGTACGTAGAACCCATAGTACAAGTAATCAGAGCTCCCTCGCCACAGAGTACAAGGAATTCGAGCAGAAACGTGTCACAACACAGTTCAATGCAATCGGCTGCGAACCAACACTTGGGCGAAAACACAGAGCGTAGGACGTCGGAAGAAAACGCAATAGGACCCACCAATCTGGCAGAATTATTACAACAAATTACGGAAACCATGACAAGGCAAAATAAAGACATAGCGAACCAAATTCAAAAACAAATTGCAGAAACCACGAGACAAATGCGTGAGATTAAAGAACAAAACAAAAAAATTCAGTTACACCTAAGTCATATTGAAGACAAGGCAAAAGAATCTCGTGAAGTGATAGGAAATTTAATAACAGGTCACAATCAATTGAGAACAGACATTGACAAGGTACAAGCGGACGTACAAACATTGCGGAATGACATTCAGGACGAGATCAAAACATTACGTAACAACACCCAGGGAGAAGTCAAGAAACTAGAGAAACAGATAAACGTAATTACTAGACAAGCAGCAGGTACAGCGCGTGAAATTGTTGAAAACAGTGTGTTACACAAACGTATCACAAAAGCAGCGCCGAAAAGATATGATAACCGCATAGTCAAAATAGAAGCGCAAACGAAGCGACAATTTCAGAAATTGCGAACAGAGTTGTTGCAAACCATTGAAGAGCGTAGTGAACAGGGTCGAACAAGCACAGAGTCTGCAACCACATCCGTATCTGTAACAGAGCCGGAAAAACAAGCAATTAACGAAGATACCATGCATTTGCGATTCCAATCACAGGCGGAAAGTAACATACGTGAAATCAGACAGCCTGCACAGCAACAAACACGTTTCGAAACTCTTGATGAACAAACGGCATCACAAACACATGCAGAACCACAAATGTATGTTTCAAGACAGTTTGGATCGTGCAATGAAGCGGCAAGGTTAGCCAGACAAGATTCCGAACCAATACCTGACAATGGAAAGCCAGGTCGCGAAGAGTACAGTGCAATGCATTCAGCTACACGTTCACAACCGATGGAAGAAAATTATTGCGTACCACTCCAACGATACTACGCAAGGGTAGGCGAAAGTTACAGTGGACAATATCCAATGGGTCTACTACCACAACCGGAAAGAACGACGGGAGGAATGATCAGAAACAAATGTGGCGAAGAATCGCGAATTTCATATGGAACTATGACGAAGTACGACAACGACCATTTCCTCACAGTCAGAAAATTTCATTACTTAGAGAAGGAAACTCATTACATCCACGAACTTTTATTGATCAATTCCGAGTAGGATTACCAGAACACTGGACGCTAGCACACAAATTAGACTTTATATGTGCACACATGTCAGGAACAGTCGCAGAAACCATGCAGAATGTTGCAGCGACATGCCGATCGTACAAAGATTTCAGAGAGAAGTTTCTCTCACGATATTGGTCCAGCGAAGCACAGAACAGAGTGAAGTACGAATTATTACAGAACCCATATTTTGAAAATTCAGAAGAGAAGAGTCCCGTGAAATTTTTCGAAGTAATGGCAAACAAAAATCAATGCTTAGATGTACCATACAGTGACGGAGAGTTGATTAAATTATGCGCGATGAAGCTACCATTGAAATACCAGCAATCATTAGTAGGTCGCGGAGACAATGACGTCGAAGCATTTAAAGGTATTCTAAGGGAACTAGAGTTCATATTTTCGGAAGATGACGCAGGAAAAAGACGAAGCGCACGTGAAAGCGAAAGCAAAAAGCAGTGGAATCCACAAGACACAGTACGAAGAAACAATAATTACGAACCACGTGATAACTTCGCACCAAGAAACGACAATAGATTTCAACAAAGAACCGATTATGGATTTAGAAGAGAATATGGCAATAACTATAATTCACTCAGGAACGGCAACAACTATTACAGAGGGAATAACGACAACCGGAACGGGTACTGGAGAACCAGTAGACCGACAAATTATCAACAAAGAAACCACTATCAACAAGCTGAACAAGAAAAGAGAATACACATAGAAGAGGTGGAGGTAAGACCACCAAACCCCGATAAACGTTCGAATTGACAGCTAAGCGCCCATGCCAAAGAGAATGACGCACCGACCCAGGACAATTGCAGCACCTTGAACAGAGAAGTAAAAATCTTATCACGAGAAGAGAAGAAGGAAGAAACAAATCCGCAGGGACCAGATGAAAACGAAGACAATAAAATAACAATATCGTGTTGGGACGAAATTAATTGGGAGAATACTGATGAGAAAGATGAATTACCAGAGGCATGCACAACGAATGTAAGAGGAAAGGACGAAGTAATGAGTATTGCAGAGCTATTTGAGATGGAAACCAGTGAAAGCGAATTCAATGAGGATAATGCGCAGTCGACAGAAGTTTAAAATAAGTTACGAGTGGGCACACAACCCAACGTATATAATGAAGGAAGTTATGAAGCGATAATTAGAGCATTTAGATGCGATTATGTGGAAGTAGCGACGAAGAAGGAGAAGATAGACGAGAATGAGGAAAAAGTAGAGGATGTTGTAGAAAGCGTAAATGAAGGAAGAAATAGAGAAGAGGAAATAAAAGAGAGAGAAGTAGCAGTCGAAGCTTATCCTACAGAAAGTTCGAATTCACAAGGGACATTCCTAAAAAGACTCATGTATGATTCAGTGGAGGATTCGTTGATGCAAGAAGAAGAAGAACAGAACCAACCCTTTCAAATTCAACCAATTGTGAAGACCATGATAAAGCATATCCCAGTCAATATTGTAATTGATAGCGGAAGTGAACTGACTGCGATCTCAGAAAATTTATTCATGCAGTGTAATGCCAATGAGGAATTGCCAGTTCTGAAAACACGTAAGATTAAAGTAAGAGGTACTATTAGAAACAATGCTGCGGAAGTTACAAGACAAACAAGGTTAACTCTTTCGTGCCAAGGTCAAAAGATCGAAGCCAACTTCACTTCATGATTATACCTAAACTAACTGTAGATATGATTATAGGTGCAGATTTTTTAAATGAGAGACGAGCGATAATAGATATGGGGAAAGGTAGTGTAACATTCGAGAATGTCACACTTCTCTTTGAGCAAAAGTTAAAATTAGAAGAAATACCAGTTATAAACAAACAATTAAGAATGATGCGAGATAAAGAGGATGAAGAATTAGAATGGTATGCACAAAAGGGGGAACCGCCTCAACTCATGTGAGAAGTCCATAAAGAAATCGACGAAAAATTGCAAAAAGTTCAAGGTATTTCGGAACACAGCAAAAGAGAATTAGAGGGTATTTTACGAGATAAAGCAGAGGTATTTTTACCTAAGACTGGCAGTATTAAACACTTTCAGTACAAGTTTGAAGTAAAACAGCACAAACCATTTAGAGTGCCACCCTATACAATCCCATTAAGCTACAGGAATAAAGTATTCCAGGAGATATCTAAAATATTAGATGACGATATTATTGAACCAGCTACCTCCACATATAACAGCCCTCTCCATATTGTACAAAAACGAGATGAGAGCATCAGGTTAGTGCTGATTCCAAACAGATCAACACAATCATAATCACTGAGACAGATCGCCCAGAAAAATTAGAGGAATTGATACAAAACTTCCACGGTGCTAAGATATTTTCGTCAATTGATTTACGGAGTAGTTTCTGGCAAATAGAATTGACCCCAGAATGTAGAAAATTTACAGCATTTATCGTATTCGGTAGATGTTACTAGTTTAAACGATTGCCATTTGGTTTAAACATATCATCAGCAGCGTTTATTAGGGGATTTAATACTATACTCACTCCTGAAATTTTACAAAAAATTACTTGTTATGTTGATGATGTGATTATAGCAGAACCCTCTTGGGAACATCACAACGACACATTAAACCAGTTTTTACAGATCATGAAAGAGCATGGGGTCACAGTAAATATAACAAAATCCAAATTTGGAAGGCGAGAGGTCAAATTTCTAGGACACATAATTTCAGAGAAAGAGGTAATGCCCGACCCAGAAAAACTAACGGCTATCAAAGAATTCAGTACTCCATATCATAAGAAAACTCTCAGAGGATTTCTACGTCTCACCGGATTCTATAAAAAATTTATTTGGATCGACTCTCTCGCAACACCACGCCTATGTGCATTGACTGGAAAAAACACGCCATGGGTATGGGATCAACAAGCCAAAGAAGAATTTATAAAAGTGATAAACGCACTAACAACAGCACCGATTTTGGCACATCCTGATCCAACACAAAATTTTTGTATGGCCACTGATAGCGCGAAAACAGGTTTAGGAGTTGTTTTATTCCAAGAACACGAACAGGCAGGGCTAAGATCATATAGAACAATTGCATTTGCCTTTCGGGTACTCACAAAAGGCGAGAAAAACTATTCAGTCACGGAGCTGGAAGCATTGGCCATTGTATGGGGCTTCCAACGTTTTCGATACTTCCTATTCGGAAGAAAAACAAAAGTATACACTGACCACAAAGCATTAGAATTTCTGTTATCCGCCAAACTAACTCATGGGGGGTTAGACAGATGGATGTTAATACTACAAGAATTTGACTTCACTATTACACACATACCAGGACCAGCGAATGTATTAGCAGATGCTTTATCACGATGTACACAGGGTGCATCCAATAACATAGGTTTGGAAGCAGCAGAAGACCAGTTTACAATGTACTATATGAAACAAGTACCTTTCGAAAACTACATTACGACAGCATTGAAAAACATAGGCAAAGAACAGGACAAGGATCCCGAAATACTAGGAATCAAACACAAGTGGAGAAGTAAGGATTTTCCAGACATTCGACAGCACTATCTGGTAAAAAACAATGTTTTATTTTTTAGACGAAATGTTGCAACGAATGAATGGTTAATTTTTAAGTCCCAGATGAACTACTTAATAAGTACATATGTTGTTGTTGTTGTTGTGGTATTCAGTCCTGAGACTGGTTTGATGCAGCTCTCCATGCTACTCTATCCTGTGCAAGCTTCTTCATCTCCCAGTACCTACTGCAGCCTACACCCTTCTGAATTTGCTTAGTGTATTCCTCTCTTGGTCTCCCTCTACGATTTTTACCCTCCACGGTGCCCTCAAATGCTAAATTTGTGATCCCTTGATGCCTCAAAACATGTCCTACCAACCGATCCCTTCTTCTAGTCAAGTTGTGCCACAAACTTCTCTTCTCCCCAATCCTATTCAATACCTCCTCATTAGTTACGTGATCTACCCACCTTATCATCAGCATTCTTCTGTAGCACCACATTTCGAAAGCTTCTATTCTCTTCTTGTCCAAACTAGTTATCGTCCATGTTTCACTTCCATACATGGCTACACTCCATACAAATACTTTCAGAAACGACTTCCTGACACTTAAATCTATACTCGATGTTAACAAATTTCTCTTCTTGAGAAACGCTTTCCTTGCCATTGCCAGTCTACATTTTATATCCTCTCTACTTCGACCATCATCAGTTATTTTACTCCCTAAATAGCAAAACTCCTTTACTACTTTAAGTGTCTCATTTCCTAATCTAATTCTCTCACCATCACCCGATTTAATTCGACTACATTCCATTATCCTCGTTTTGTTTTGTTGATGTTCATCTTATATCCTCCTTTCAAGACACTGTCCATTCCGTTCAATTGCTCTTCCAAGTCCTTCGCTGTCTCCGACAGAATTACAATGTCATCGGCGAACCTCAAAGTTTTTACTTCTTCTCCATGAATTTTAATACCTTCTCCGAATTTTTCTTTTGTTTCCTTTGCTGCTTGCTCAATATACAGATTGAATAACATCGAGGAGAGGCTACAACCCTGTCTCACTCCTTTCCCAACCACTGCTTCCCTTTCATGCCCCTCGACTCTTATAACTGCCATCTGGTTTCTGTACAAATTGTAAATAGCCTTTCGCTCCCTGTATTTTTACCCCTGCCACCTTCAGAATTTGAAAGAGAGTATTCCAGTTAACATTGTCAAAAGCTTTCTCTAAGTCTACAAATGCTAGAAACGTAGGTTTGCCTTTCCTTAATCTATTTTCTAAGATACGTCGTAGGGTCAGAACTGCCTCACGTGTTCCAACATTTCTACGGAATCCAAACTGATCATCCCCGAGGTCGGCTTCTACCACTTTATCCATTCGTCTGTAAAGAATTCGCGTTAGTATTTTGCAGCTGTGACTTATTAAACTGATAGTTCGGTAATTTTCACATCTGTCAACACCTGCTTTCTTTGGGATTGGAATTATTATACACTCCTGGAAATTGAAATAAGAACACCGTGAATTCATTGTCCCAGGAAGGGGAAACTTTATTGACACATTCCTGGGGTCAGATACATCACATGATCACACTGACAGAACCACAGGCACATAGACACAGGCAACAGAGCATGCACAATGTCGGCACTAGTACAGTGTATATCCACCTTTCGCAGCAATGCAGGCTGCTATTCTCCCATGGAGACGATCGTAGAGATGCTGGATGTAGTCCTGTGGAACGGCTTGCCATGCCATTTCCACCTGGCGCCTCAGTTGGATCAGCGTTCGTGCTGGACGTGCAGACCGCGTGAGACGACGCTTCATCCAGTCCCAAACATGCTCAATGGGGGACAGATCCGGAGATCTTGCTGGCCAGGGTAGCTGACTTACACCTTCTAGAGCACGTTGGGTGGCACGGGATACATGCGGACGTGCATTGTCCTGTTGGAACAGCAAGTTCCCTTGCCGGTCTAGGAATGGTAGAACGATGGGTTCGATGACGGTTTGGATGTACCGTGCACTATTCAGTGTCCCCTCGACGATCACCAGTGGTGTTCGGCCAGTGTAGGAGATCGCTCCCCACACCATGATGCCGGGTGTTGGCCCTGTGTGCGTCGGTCGTATGCAGTCCTGATTGTGGCGCTCACCTGCACGGCGCCAAACACGCATACGACCATCACTGGCACCGAGGCAGAAGCGACTCTCATCGCTGAAGACGACACGTCTCCATTCGTCCCTCCATTCACGCCTGTCGCGACACCACTGGAGGCGGGCTGCACGATGTTGGGGCGTGAGCGGAAGACGGCCTAACGGTGTGCGGGACCGTAGCCCAGCTTCATGGAGACGGTTGCGAATGGTCCTCGCCGATACCCCAGGAGCAACAGTGTCCCTAATTTGCTGGGAAGTGGCGGTGCGGTCCCCTACGGCACTGCGTAGGATCCTACGGTCTTGGCGTGTATCCGTGCGTCGCTGCGGTCCGGTCCCAGGTCGACGGGCACGTGCACCTTCCGCCGACCACTGGCGACAACATCGATGTACTGTGGAGACCTCACGCCCCACGTGTTGAGCAATTCGGCGGTACGTCCACCCGGCCTCCCGCATGCCCACTATACGCCCTCGCTCAAAGTCCGTCAACTGCACATACGGTTCACGTCCACGCTGTCTCGGCATGCTACCAGTGTTAAAGACTGCGATGGAGCTCCGTATGCCACGGCAAACTGGCTGACACTGACGGCGGCAGTGCACAAATGCTGCGCAGCTAGCGCCATTCGACGGCCAACACCGCGGTTCCTGGTGTGTCCGCTGTGCCGTGCGTGTGATCATTGCTTGTACAGCCCTCTCGCAGTGTCCGTAGCAAGTATGGTGGGTCTGACACACCGGTGTCAATGTGTTCTTTTTTCCATTTCCAGGAGTGTATTCTTCTTGAAGTCTGAGGGTATTTCGCCTGTCTCATACATCGTGCTCACCAGATGGTAGAGTTTTGTCATGACTGGCTCTCCCGAGGCCATCAGTAGTTCTAATGGAATGTTGTCTACTCTCGGGGCCTTGTTTCGACTCAGGTCTTTCAGTGCTCTGTCAAACTCTTCACGCAGTATCTTATCTCCCATTTCGTCTTCATCTACATCCTCTTCCATTTCCATAATATTGTCCTGAAGTACATCGCCCTTGTATAAACCCTCTATATACTCCTTCCATCTTTCTGCCTTCCCTTCTTTGCTTAGAACTGGGTTGCCATCTGAGCTCTTGATATTCATACAAGTGATTCTCTTCTCTCCAAAGGTCTCTTTAATTTTCCTGAAGGCATTATCTATCTTACCCCTAGTGAGACAAGCCTCTACATCCTTACATTTGTCCTCTAGCCATCCCTGCTTAGCCATTTTGCACTTCCTGTCGATATCATTTTTGAGACATTTGTATTCCTTTTTGCCTGCTTCATTTACTGCATTTTTATATTTTCTCCTTTCATCAATTAAATTCAATATTTCTTCTGTTACCCAAGGATTTCTATTAGCTGTAGTGGTTAATAAAAAAAATGGGAGAAGAGAGACCGTGAAAAAGGGAAAGAATGAAAGAAATGCAGATCGGACTTTGTATTACGGAAAAGCTATCGGACTTCGTTATTCGGAAAAGCTATTGTTGGGGTGGTCCTTGTGGCGTTTTTGAGCAAAAGTTAAACAAATTTTCACTACAAAAGTTATTGAAAAGAAACAGAGAATAACAGAATGTAGCTGACAGGGGGAAGTGGCGTAGACGAGAGATCATCCTTTGTCAGATTAACTTATCTTCTTTCGGGCGGCGTCCACGTCTTCAAAAATCTCCTTCATTTCAGCGTGAAAAAATCTGCCCCGAAATCTTGTAATAGTCCAGGGATCACTAATTTATACCAATTAAAATCATCTTGATACTGTATGCAATTTAATTCACTTTGCTACTTCCATCCACCGAATTTCTTGATAACTTCCACAATGTCTACACATTACAAATCAGATCAAGATTAGCCATTAAGTTTTTACGTCAGCATCCGATCACGCCTGCCTTAAGCTACCGCTATCAAGAGACAATTGAAACGGAAAAAAAAACAAAAAAAGTTAACAATTTTAGTAGTTTCTCTGCCGTCGAGCGCTCATACCGCTGCGACGAGACATTTTTTATCTGAGGGAACGAGTGTAGCGCGGCGAAATTCAAAGTCCCGCTACATCGCCCCCTCGACTGTCACGCTAAAACATTTAGCGTGGCATGCTAGCAAACAATAGAATAGATATACCTAAATGTCTATTATACATATTTTCCCAGGAAACGCCACGTGCATACTTAGAGTATTATCTTTGCCAATACTTGGTTTCTAAATCTATATACTACATACACTTGTTACAGTTTTGATCCTTTTTAGACAATTAATATATATATGTTTACACAGTGTGTGTTTGAGCCAGCTGCTCACCAGTGCAGTTAATGTTGTGCGCTTCCAGTTTTGGTTTCCCAATTCACCTCTGGCAGCACGTAGTCTTTGCGCATGCTCAGTAGCATCACTGAATTTCGCGTGCGGCAGTTTCAAAATCGCTGTGTTATGACAGTCTTCAACAGTATTCGCTCTCACATACTGTCCATTACAAGTTGTTATTCCAGCATAAATGGCGTGTTAAGTTCGGTGACACCATAAGATTGAGCGTGTGCGTGATCTGAAGCAACGTCCATGTCTTCTGTTACGACACAACACTCCAGGTCCTTGTGCGTTTTCATGACTATTGTTCCCGGGGCATATATGGTCGATGTAGTTTTTAGCCTCCGCATCGCCTACGACAGGTGCTGAGTTTATTGTCTCCAAGCATCTGAAGGCCGGCCAGGAACAACGGCGTCGATGTTCGCAAAGGTAGGTGTTTCACCACATTGTTTACACTTGCCAACAAACGTTCATTTGCAGTGTGGAAATCCTCATTATCGTCGAAGTAAATTGCAGTTTATATCGATTTACAAACAGTTATTTGGTTCATGCAACATAAGTTTCACAAACAACACAAAATTCGTCGTTTATAATGTTCACAGTTTAACACAGTTTGCAACACTTTTTGCCACATTTACATTTTAACAGTTCACTTTGTCCAAGCATTTTTACATCGTTAATTATGAAAGCTTACATTTCGTGGTCACGTTTCAAAATATGTTGACAATATGCAAAGTTTTAACACATATACAAATACATATAAATTTACAAGAATATACACATGAAATATTTACACTAAAAAAAAAATATACTAAGTCCCATTGGCTTTCTTTTATTGGGGTTTATGGTCATTTTGATTTTCTTTATTAAGGTTTTGACGTGCCAAGGGATATAAGACATAATGTTTAAAGCACGGGCTTTCCTTCATTTATTATTTCTCTTTTTTTTTCCATATCTTGGCTAGTGGTTGACCAGGCTTGTAATGCCATACTCAGTTTTCTTTATGTCTTTTTATTCATACCTGAAAGTTTACTGTCACACAATATATTCTTACATTCCATAAACAAACAATACCCAGCTGCAGGAGGTGGTAGGATAATGGAGAAAGAAAGAAAGATAGAATGGAAGAAACTATTCACTACCTAAAAACTACCTAATCCTACAGCTAACACATTAAAAAGAGTACACAACACGTTATAATGTTTGCATCACCTTCAAGGGGTGTGTGAAAGGGGGTGCTTACAATTTACCAAATCATGGGTAAATGTAAGTGTCCTTACGTCAAGTCTGTGTAGTGTAACCTCATGACAGATTCTCTGTTTGTGTTCTGACTGTTCATATGACTAAGTGTATGATACCTTAACAAATCCTTGCATGAGTAAATCACATATCTGCTCAGTACATCCTCAATATCTCCACTTCTTGTGGATACCGTCTATACAAATGGAAAATGTATCTCAGAGATTGTCTCTCTCATAATGTGTATTATATGATAACATATCAAATTTCCTCTCAAGAGTTCGACCATGAACTTTCTTCTACTTTAATGAAGGTTAAACATTATGTATGTTGTGTGTATATAAATCATGTCTATCTATAAATCATAAATAAAGAACATATTATTATAATTGACAGTAAAATGTCTCTTTCTCACTGTCCGTTGCTCGACGTCGGTTGCACGGGTGGTCACTGCTCCTTTGCACTTACCTTGCATTACCTGAAAAGTCAAATGTTGTCTTTAACGTAGGTGTAATTTTGTCATCTGTTCGCTTAAGTGGAGGTGTTGTACGAGTCGCAAAACAGCCTTAATAACTCTCCTATCTTTTGCTTCCTCAGGGTTTTCTGTCATATGTAATTATAATAAAGGCTGATATGGCACTAAATTTCACTTTCGTAAAAAAATTTTTTATACAAATGCATTCACATGAGGGCTGTGTAAAAACTATATTTCAACTTAAGTTCCTTAAAATATCATTCTCCTGTCTGAACACGAACTATAAATGTTTTCTTCCACACAATGGCTTAACAAAACTTAACGAAATGTTACAAAGTTACACTTCTGAAATAAATTAAAGCTAATGTGTTTCCAAGTTACATTCTTATTACGCTTCTTTCAACAGCTGTAATCACCATTATGTTCACTCTGCTTTTCTTACATTCGTTCATTTTCAAGGGCACTGTAAATAGATTCACCTTTAACGCCTTGTACTCACGTGTTTTAACTCATCACAAATGTTTTCTTTCAAACTGAAATCCTTATGTAATCTTAAAGATGTAGAATATTTACTCACTTCTCTATGTAGCACAATATTACCAAAACATTCTCACTCATTCCTTACTCACATATTCATCATAATATATATATCCTTATACATTAAACATATTCCTCATCAAACATTAATATATCACATACGTGGGGCCATTTGGCACTTCCATTTTCATAAAACTCCAATAATATTTTCCTCGAATAATCTGTCTCCATCAACTACTTCACAGTAACTTACCTTCTTATATTAACTTAAATATTAACTCATTCATATTGATCATTCATTCTTACGTCCTCATTCATTCTGCTACATACCTACGTCATTACTGATCTCAATAGCTATTATCTCCTGTCATTATAGTGCCTTGAAATAACTAACTAGTTGTTGATTCGCCTTGTAATTTACAATTAACAACCAATGTAACCTGCGTAGACTTCATTCCTATATGAATATCTTTCCTCATTCAGTAAGTGTACTCACCTGGGTTCACATTCTCTTCGTAATTATGTGTCCAAGTGTAACTGCAGTATATAATTTCCATAAATTAACGTTTGTGTTCTTAGGCTGTATAACTTCATGTTCGTGTATTCAATACAAATATTTACGATCTCGTTTTCACAGCAGCTTGCTCATGTTCAAAGTAGTTGTCATTATATTATGTTGTTTTAGTGCACAAAGGATTTCAAATGTCTGTGGGGATGCAGTCCCCTCGGCTTGTGAGATAACGGGTATTCTAGGGAGTAACAACCTGGGTGAGGTATGCTTGCTATTCTGAAAGGACCTGAATATAATATCTGCCATTTTCTGTTCAGTTGTTTTAATTCTGTAGACTTGGGATGTGAACGCAAAAGAATAACGTCGTCAACCCGATAGGTTTGTTAATTCCTGTTCTGCTGTCATTTTGTCGTCGTACCTGAGGAAACAAACCGTCTCAGCCGTTGCGCTCTTACAACACCTCACGACCGAAGCACGAGCGCTTAGCTCGGTCGTCGACTGTTTTCCGTCGTCTGCTGTGTTTGGCCGGGTTCATTGACCAGCTCCACTATGTTTACATTCCGGCCGGTTGGCGCCCACGCGTCAGCTGATGGCGCGCCGCAGTTGTTATTGCTACTTCGTGGCGGGGAGTGCATAACTGTACTGGGGAACGGCGGCGGATTCCGTGGAGGGTTATGATTTGTCATGCGTGAATTTTGTGTGTTCCACATATTCTATCGGTGATTGTTGGGATTGTTATTGTTTTGGTGGTAATTATGTCTGTTATATGTCATGTTCCTGTCAAAGTAGCCCGGGTTGAACCTGTTATTCTCACGTCTCCTATTGCTGTTGTTGATGTACTGTCTGTGATTTTCATTTTGCCTGTAGTTACCATTTTGATATGGGTGATAATTATTGTTATTATTCCACGAATTTCTGCGGTTGTTCCTGCCATCATACACGTTTCCATTTGAGTATGTTTCGCGAGCAGGCACCGTATTGTGTCGCGGCGCGGACGGATGGTTCCACTAACCACCGTCACTACGGTTCCTTTGGGGTGGGTGCTGGTTTTGGTTACTAATATGAATAAAATTTGAATGGCGTGAATCGCCTCTGTAAACTACGTCGATTTGATCTAAGAAGTTTAAGAAAGTCTTAACGTCATTCTCCGGTACTCCTATTAATCTGTCTCGGTATGGAAAGGGTAAGTGGCTCTTTAAAGTGTCAATTATCGCTGACAAGTCGGCTGGTTTGGACCAGTACAGTGTCTTGTCTAAGTACCTCTCAAAGTATTGTCTTAATGTCTCTTTTTTAGGGTCATAGGTCTCGGGGTTGCACACTTCTCTCCTTAGACTCTGTTGCTCATTCTCGGACCAGAATTCGTCCAAGAAGGCTTGTTCGAACTGTTCAAACGTAAGGCACCGCCGTTTCATAGCGGCACCCCACTTAGCTGCTCGTCCTCTCATGAGATTGGTGACGTATCTGATTTTATCGACTTCTGACCAACTACGTGGAAAAACACCGTCAAATGATATAATAAACACAATAGGGTGGATTTTGTGCTTGTCCTCACTGGAAAATGTCTGCAAATACCCATGTCTTACAAACGTGTCATCGGCCATGCCGGTTGGCATAACTGTATTGATGTGATTTAGGTCACTTGCTCCTCTAGGTGTGGAAACGTAATATTGCTCGTTCGGTGGAAAAGAAAGCGGCACATTGTAATTTTGATTTGAAATAGATGATTCCACAATAGGTGGTGTTCTGTCTGTGTCATTAGCCACGGTTTTAGCTGTTTTGTCGTTTCCTGACGATGCGTTTGCTCCTGTCGCCAAACACGGCACAACATTGTCTCGTAATTTTGTCACTTCGTCTTGTATGTGTTTTGTCTCGTCTTTGACATGTGTCTTTGTTTTTGAAAGTATGTCCTGTGTAATTGTTTCAAGTTTTTTGTCCAGATAGTCGTCACACAATTTACATTCGTGTACAATTCTTTCGGCCATGTTGGTGTCGTTGTTTAGTGACGCGAGGTCCGCTCGATCTTCTAATTTTTCTATCTTTTCTTTGAGGTGGGTTTGTTCAAGAACTACCATTGTAAGTTGTTGGGTAATATTTCCCACTTCTTCAGTCAGCTTTTCTTGGGTGGAGCTAGCTGAAGTGTGGGCCTGAGCTAACTCTTCCACACGAGTGTTCACTTCCTGCTGCACATTAACTATTTGAGTTAACTGATTCTCACATCGGGTGATATTGTTTTTTGTTTCATGTGTGAATGTAACCAAAGTTTCTTCCTGTTTAGTTACTCGATCGGACAATGTCTCAAATCGCTGGCTGAGCTGTTGAGTGGTGTTATTTAATTCTGTCATCTGTTTTGTCGTTCGTTCAAAATTTTCAGTCATAGTACGGTTTAATACGTCAAATTTTTCGTCGCTTTTATCTAGCCTTTGTTTAAAGTCCTGACCAAGTGCGTCCAGTTTTGCGTCAATTTTCTGACTAACGTCTCGTTTCATGTCTGCAAATAACTCTAATAGTCGGTCCAGTTTGTCAGTTTCCTGTGTCCGATTTGTGTCACATTGCTGAATTTGTCTCATATTCGGTTCTGACATTGATGTTAACAATGGCGCTGACGGTCTAGTCTCGCGTCCATTCCACATTTCGTCATTTAAAGTCGCCATCTGTGTATTATCGCAAATGTTGCGAGTTTGAGGCAAAATCATTGCATTGATCTGTGAACTGGTCCATGGAGGGAAACGCGGACTTTCTTGTTGGTTGAAAGGTGAATCTACTTCACTTAACTCATCTGCCGAAACTATCTCTACCTTACCGCGTTCCATTGTAATAGAATGTATAATCGTAAGTCAAAAAGGGAATAATATAAGTCTGATTAATAAAAATTTGACTCAAATTTAGGTTGAAATATTTTCTCGACAATGTAAATGATTGCTCTATCGCAAACAATGATTGAGAAAGCTGCAGCAGGGCGGACAAAATTTTTCGTAACAAATGACTGGCTGTCAAATTCATGATCTTCATATGCTACAACAATACTATAATTACCACAAACTACAATAGAGATAGATAATTTTAGAAAAATCTAGAAGAAAACTACAGGATGTGTGGAAAGGGAAAAATGGATTCTGCAGTTGGCTATTGAATGCTTGAATGAAACACAATTGTGTGACTCACCATTAAATTTTCTGTCCTGCAGCGGCTGGTCAAACACTTCTGCGTAAATCGTATTCGTCAAAATATGGATTTTCTTAATACATCTCCATCGGATAATCACCAAAAGTCCTCAAAATAACAGTTTTGCATCAACATATGCCATGCAAAGAAAAACAGATTGAATTAGTTACAAAAATTCTTTACAATATTGTTGTATAATCATTTGCTTAGGTACAATAAAGTTGGTGTTTTCGTTACCCTTTAAACTTCAGGATTTTTGGTTATTCTCTGTTGGGAAAAAATACAAATTAAAGTTTCAAATTTGCTCAAAAACGACACATCCGAAAATTGCGTCCTGTCGCGGGAGCCAGTTGTATTGGTTAATAAAAAAAATGGGAGAAGAGAGACCGTGAAAAAGGGAAAGAATGAAAGAAATGCAGATCGGACTTTGTATTACCGAAAAGCTATCGGACTTCGTTATTCGGAAAAGCTATTGTTGGGGTGGTCCTTGTGGCGTTTTTGAGCAAAAGTTAAACAAATTTTCACTACAAAAGTTATTGAAAAGAAACAGAGAATAACAGAATGTAACTGACAGGGGGAAGTGGCGTAGACGAGAGATCATCCTTTACCAGATTAACTTATCTTCTTTCGGGCGGCGTCCACGTCTTCAAAAATCTCCTTCATTTCAGCGTGAAAAAATCTGCTCCGAAATCTTGTAATAGTCCAGGGATCACTAATTTATACCAATTAAAATCATCTTGATACTGTATGCAATTTAATTCACTTTGCTACTTCCATCCACCGAATTTCTTAATAACTTCCACAATGTCTACACATTACAATCAGATCAAGATTAGCCATTAAGTTTTTACGTCAGCATCCGATCACGCCTGCCTTAAGCTACCGCTATCAAGAGACAATTGAAACGGAAAAAAAAACAAAAAAGTTAACAATTTTAGTAGTTTCTCTGCCGTCGAGCGCTCATACCGCTGCGACGAGACATTTTTTATCTGAGGGAACGAGTGTAGCGCGGCGAAATTCAAAGCCCCGCTACATAGCCCTCGTCTTTTTACCTACTTGATCGTCTGCTGCCTTCACTACTTCATCCCTCAGAGCTACCCATTCTTCTTCTACTGTATTTCTTTCCCCCATTCCTGTCAATTGTTCCCTTATACTCTCCCTGAAAGTCTGTATAACCTCTGGTTCTTTCAGTTTATCCAGGTCCCATCTCCTTAAATTCCCACCTTTTTGCAGTTTCTTCAATTTCAATCTGCAGTTCATAACCAATAGATTGTGGTCAGAATCCACTTCTGCCCCAGGAAATGTCTTACAGTTTAAAACCTGGTTCCTAAATCTCTGTCTTACCATTATAAAATCTATCTGATACCTTTTAGTATCTCCAGGATTCTTCCAGGTATACAACCCTCTTTTATGATTCTTGAACAAAGTGTTAGCTATGATTAAGTTATGCTCTGTGCAAAATTCTACAAGGCGGCTTCCTATTTCATTCCTTCCCCCCAATCCATATTCTCCTACTATGTTTCCTTCTCTCCCTTTTCCAACTGACGAATTCCAGTCACCCATGACTATTAAATTTTCGTCTCCCTTCACTACCTGAATAATTTCTTTTATCTCGTCATACATTTCATCTATTTCTTCATCATCTGCAGAGCTAGTTGGCATATAAACTTGTACTACTGTAGTAGGCATGGGCTTTGTGTCTATCTTGGCCACAATAATGCGTTCACTATGCTGCTTGTAGTAGCTTACCCGCACTCCTATTTTTTTATTCATTATTAAACCTACTCCTGCATTACATATGGTATACACATTTAAGTAATGGCCACTTTGGACCAAAGAAATGCTTTTTAAAAATAAAACAAACAAGCCATTTTCGTAATATGGAAAGACAAATTAGAACAGTATTAGTCAAATGCAAAAAATGTATGAGGGCTAAACACGGCACTTTCCAAACCAAACCACCTATGTTTCCAATAATCCCTAAAAGATTAAAACAAATAGCTGCAACAGATTTGATGGGGCCCCTCCCACACACAAAAAATGGATATATTTTCATATTTGTCATTTTGGAACTTACTTCTAAATATGTTACCTTGACACCATTAAAACGTGCAACAGGGTCTTACTATAAGTAAAGCATTTACACAAAATTTTCTCAGACAAGTAGGTCGAGTGGAACGAATAATTTCGGATAATGGCCCACAATACAAATCAGTACAATGGCAGAACACGTTAAAACAACACAAAATAAAACCCATCTGCATATCTAAGTACAAACCTAGCGTAAATCCAGCAGTACGATCTATGAAGGACATAGGCACTTTATGCCAATTATATGCAAGCAAAAGACACAACACTTGGGATATAGACCTTAAAGATTTTCAAGAATTAATAAATGAAATGTCACATAGCACTACACTACTACCTCCAGTTACTGTACTTAAAAATATTGAACCCCCAAACATAACCAGAGAAAATGTTAGATTTCCTATTGTACCATGTTGACAGCACAAACAAGTAATAGCAACAGCACTCTCCAACATCAGAAAGGCAGCCATTAAAAGAAAAGAAACAGGAGATAGAACAGCAATTAAAAGAACATTCTCAGTAGGCCAGAAAGTATTTGTGGAAACACACTATCTCTCCAGCAAACAGAAACACAAAATACATAAGTTTTACGCTGCATACAAAGGACCTGTCATAATTAGCCAAATTGCTCATGATAATTCTGTGGAACTAATGAACCCAAAAACAGGCAAAACCTTAGGACTTCACCATGTGAGCCATTTCAAAAAGTTTGAAGATTAATTTTATTACTGGTAAATAATCAGCACAATATTTCAAGATTATGTTGCAGATAAGATCGTCAGGAGAAAGAAGAATGAAGAGAGAGGAAGGTGGGAAAAAGAAAGTAGTTTCAATAATAACACCAATAGTACCATAGATTAAGGTGAAGGGATAAAGCATAGATAGTCTAACAGCATGAAATACTAAAATGCTATATACCACGACACTACACAAAAAAAATAAAAAAACGAATTTGAGGATTTCTTGTAGAAGTTAAGACTCAAAATATCTTAGAATTGTAACATGGAAATGGCGCCGAAATTTGTAAAGCTTTTAAAAAGGCGCAAAAATAATGTAGGTACTAGACATATGTTAGATGACTATAAGTAAAACTTTTTGTAAGAACCATTGAAAAAACCCCAGCAAAGACCAGATGCAACGACCCACAAGTTGCAACGCGAGAAGTATCAAGAAAGAAAAGGACGTAATTAGCAAGACACGATTCCTACAAGGCAGAAGCGTCAAGAGAAGGGAAAGGACAGCGAGACCAACAGAAGGCCCTTGTAACTGAAGTGGGCAGTAAATTGGCCCACTAGGCGGAAACCTGCTGGAACGAACACAGACCCGCACAGTAGCGGATCCCTGCAGTGACGCGACGGAATGCCGAATGCCGGAAAGGTCGCCGAGCGCCCCCACTCAGCGGAGCGAACAAAAAACGGCCCAACGAGAAGACCGCTTGGGCAAGCCACCACTGGCAAGAAATATGTGTAAAAGTCACACTACCACTATTAAACAGCACGCTGATGCACGAAACTGAAGAAAACGTCCACAAAGTAAAAATGACATGCCCAAAAAGTTTATCAAACTGTTACTAGGAGGAGAACTTCAAAGCGACTAGTTATCAATAAATATTTCCATATCCTGCCCAGAGAAGAACCAAGAATCAAGTAAGAAGCAGAGAAAAAGCAGGACGAACAGAAGTTGAAGATTCGCAAGAGTGAGACCAAGAAAGAAGATGGGTGAAGAATAGATGACATACCTTCCCAAATCCCTATCCTATTGTAAACTAGTTGTCTGCGAAGTATTACAACGAAAAACGACTGCTTTCAGCGACACATAACGATGACTTTCACGCATACAAAGCCAGTAAACCATGAGATTCTGCACACTCAGCTCCATTCCATTATGGGATCTCCACAACAGCAACACACACTTGCAAAGCCAACAAGGAACGACGAACAAAGCTGTACATCAAATACTTGCCCACATCCATCTCGCTCAAGTCCATCACCTTTGTGCAAAAACATTCGCCAACCTCATGCTTAAACATTCATAGGATTGTGTGAACATGTGAAATCAAATTATGTGATGTAGGAATTGTGCAAAAGAAACGTGTGAAAAACTAAATAAGTTAAGCACACCAGACAACTAATAAACTACAAAATAACAGTCATTGACTATTGACTTAAATAAAAAATATACTATCGATAAAAATATGTCATTAGTTCTGAAATGTACAGTGTATAAAGAACAAAAGTAAGGCATAATAAACACTAAAACTATATGCCACATATTTTCTCATCATAAAAATAAAAGAATAACTATATTTTACTTATTTTCTCCTTATAAAAACAAAGAATAAAAAATTATCTTGTTGGATTTTTCCATTTTTTTAACATTTGTACCATTTGTTAGGATAATATCTCAATACTTGTGTATGTATATTTCTTTGTCAAAGCAATTCTTGGAAACAATTCTTATTTGTTAGTGTAACAATGTTGAAATGAGTGTCTAGAAACAAAAACATTTCTACTTGTACATGATATTTAGAAAATGTGTTAGGAATAGATTTTACTCAATTACTACATTTATAAAAATAAATATATTTCTAAGAAAATCGATGTGAAAGCCTCCTCACTTTCGATAACAAACTTCTTAAAAAACAAACTTCACACTTAAATAAAGAAAGAAAATAATTAAATATTAATAATAGCATAAAAATATTCTTCTCTTGTCATTTTTAATTATAATGTGGATGAATATATAAATATAAATTAGCAATACAAACTAGCATAGAACCATAATAACGTGGCTGAACAGTAGGCAACAAAGTTTAGATAAAGGAATAATTTTTTACTGAACTTAGACAACGATTCAATCATTGCCTAACTTCAGTGCAAAAATTAAGTTCGAAGGGTGGTGATATGTAAGGTGTCAGGCAAATCCAACACCTTCCATGAAAACCCTGACATGATAAGCAAATCCAGTAGTATCTCACACAGCTCTGAATAAATCGTGACATTAAATTAACCAAAGTAATACGAGAAACAAGTGGGCAAATGGAATACCACAGACTAACACAAGAATGCATAAATGCATGTCATACCTTCCCACCGTGAGACAGACGCAGTTCTGAGGGGAGAAACGAGAACAGAAGCCGAGAGCAGAACCGTGTTAAGTGAGAAGGCCCTACGATAAGGGATGGACACCCACGTCGCCAGCTAACCGCTATGACTACACCACCCACAAGTTTTAGCGTGAGACTTTTTCGCGTCTCTGTTACGTTAGGACCACCCCCCAGCCCATGTTAAAAGCTAGAGCCCTCCAGAAGAACAGTATAGATCTTATGATAACGCAAAAAGGGCTACACCACCCGCAAGTTTCAGCGTGAGACTTTTTCGCGTCTCTGTTATGTTAGTACCACCCCCCAGCCCATGTTAAAAGATAGAGCCCTCCAGAGGAACAGTATAGATCTTACGATAACGCTAAAAGGACCACACCAGCTGCAAGTTTTAGCGTGAGACTTTCTCGCTTCTCTGTTACATTGCAAACTTTAAAAACATTGCCCCACCACGAAAAGTATAACGTTTCTCATTGGATAGACAGAATTTCTGTAGGCGGAGCTTAAGGTTAACATTGAGACCCTGATTGGTCAGATGAAAACACAGCCAGATAGTTTTTTTTTTTTTAAACAACTTCGGTAAATTGTAGTAAGGAGAAGTTAGAGGGGAGTTGCTTCGGAGACGGCGAGGTGAGCGGAGCTGTGCTGTCCGCCGCCCACTGACGAACACCGACAAGGTAATGAACGCACGCGATGCCGCATAACAGCGCATAAAGCTTCATTCAGAACTGCAGAAGTCTCATCTGTTGCATCCCCTTTTTACGAAATACTAGTGTCGGTCGTCAATCAAACCTCATGGTGTTCACATTTGCCACTTAAAGTAAAAATCTGAAACGCGATGATTTTTCTGTTATATAGTTATTGAGAAGCCACATCAGCCACTGTAATTTACGACAAGTTAGATAAGTAATTAAAGATAATTGAGGGTCACTGTAGACCATTTTGATAGTTTTCTCTTTTGTGAAACTTAATTTAAACCTAGATTATAGATGTGATATGGCATAGGTCATCCTTCGATCCATTGTAGAACTTGGAAACCCATTCAGGGAATATTCGTTCAAATTTTTGGTGAACGCAGTTGGTTTTTACCAACCTGTATTAAAACATTTCCTTTTATCAATAGTGCGATTTATAAACGATGTTTTGTGAGTAGAATAAAATTTCCAATGGTGAACTTAACTGCTTTTTCGACGTTATTTTACCAGCTAACTAAAAATAGAAAAGCCTTGAACCCCTTCCACTAAATTTAGTTAGTATTAAGATTCTTTTACAGGGAGTGCAGTGGAGCTGACGCTGAAATCATTAAGTATTTGGTTGTGTCATCGCTAGTCTCACTGATCTCTTCTGAATTCTACATGTCATGTGTGGTCTGGCGTCTCCTTACCAGCAACAGGTCCCAGGTTCAAACTAGTCAATTCCCTAAAAAACACGCTCAGAGCGTCGTAGCGCGGAAGTGGTAGGGAGACACGATATAGAACAAACAGACACCACGCAGAATGTTTAGAAGTTACGAACTTGTTATACGGTTTTCAGATTTCTTTGGCCGAAGTTTTTATGTATTTTATTGCACTCATTGACACGAGCCTGCGTTTTGAGCGTCGGTCAGTTTATATGGAAACCACAGAGAAGAGCTCTTTCTCGCTGCTAAATTTTCGTGCAAAACATAATGTTTCATAGTCTTCCAAAAGCCAATTCCATCTCACAGTAAAGTCACTTTTCAAGCCTCTTCAGTCATGTTCCTCACACTGTCAGTTTTCTGGATTGACAACTGGTTTCAATCAATCTTTACGAAGTCTACTGCTGACAGATTTGATTCCGCACAACCACGCCGAAATTACTCAAATCATTTGCCAACAGTCTTTTCCAAAAGTGGTTGCTTACCAAAAGTTTAAAGGAGCTGTAATGTGCACCAAGCACATCCTAGCTGCTTTACATCTACACCTGTCTTTCGAAAACAACTGATGGACTCCCCACATCATTCTGTGCCATCCCACACCATTGGTCAGAGAGTAGCAGCAGTCAGACTAGGGACTTACAGTCCAATCCGTAGACTCTCTATAACATTCTCTGTCATCCCACACCATTGGTCAGAGAGTAGCAGCAGTTGGACTATGAAGTTACAGTCCAATCCACAGACTACCTGCAACATTGTGTCTCATTCCACAGCATTGGTCAGAGAGTAGCAGCAGTCAGACTAGGGATTTACAGTCCAATTCGCAAACTCTCTATAACATTCTCTACCAACCCACATCATTGGTCAGAGTAGCAGCAGTTGGACTACGGAATTATGGTCCAATCCGCAGACTCCGTGTAACATTCTGCGCCATCTCACCCCATTGGCCAGACAGTAGCAACTGTCGGACTCGGAAATTACCGTCCAATCTGCAAGCTCCCTATAACATTCTGTGCCATCCCCCACTACTGGTCAGAGAGTAGCAGCAGTTGGACTAGGGAGTTACGGACCAATCCACAGACTACCTGCAACATTGTGTTCCATTCCACACCGTTGGTCAGAGAGTTACTGCAGTCGGACTAATTGCAGTTCAGTCTGCAGACTGCCTGCAACATTCTGTGCCATCCCACATCATTGACCAGACAATAGCAGCAGTCGGACTAGGGAGTTACGGTTCAGTCTGAAGACTCCCTGAAACACTCTGTGTTGTCTCATACCAATGGCGAGAGAGGTGCAGCAGTCAGACAACGAAATTACCATACGATGCAGAGGCTGCAATCAACAGCACAACACAAACGATAGCATTAGGCTACTGTCGTGACTGGGAAGCATGGATTGCTGGTGAGTGTTCAGTGATCAATTGGGGTTATGCACATGACCATATTCAGCGAATAATTGTGTCGACCTAGAAAGAGGTCGCATTTTTCAAATGTTTCAGAGAGATTGAACGGTGTTACTCTTGGTGTTATGACATGAAAAGTCGTCGAGTGTGACTTTAGGTCACAGCCGGTGGTGATTCAAGGTAGGCTTATGGCGCAGCAGTACATCACAAACATCCTGCGTCCTCACATGTTACGTTTTGTGCTATTTTTCAACAGGACAACGCTCATCCACACATGGCATTTGTCCATGTGAACGGTCTGCGTGATATTGAGGAACTAGTGTCCACCAGGATCCTCAGCTCTCTCCCCAATGGAAAAGGAGTGGTGTCATCTCTGACGTCAAATCTCCCACTTTGCCAGTACCCCCCCATACATCAAGGACGAGTTACAACAGTTGTCGGCCAGCGTGGCTCAGGAGTGGATACAACGCCTTTGCAACCCTTGCCGACCGAGTAAGGGTATCAATTAAACCCAGAGGGAATCCAACGTCATACTCATAAGCTGACTCATACTGCCATGTTCTTCATCAGTTTGCCTCGACTTTGTAATCACTGAAATATGGGCATGTACCCTCCCAAGCTGTGAAGTTTCGTCTCCTATGCCCCATTGGGTTCTTCTTTTTCCCTCACTCAGTACGCAAACGAAACAGGACGTAAAATCTTTTATACTGTCATGGAGTGGCCCCGCTTTGCACTATATCGTTTTTGGCGGCGTAAATGTGAAGTTATAGCTGTAGTAAGCCACTGCAGTGCGAATTAAGTCATTCGCACTGCAGTGGCTTACTACAGCTATAACTTCACATTTACGCCGCCAAAAACGATATAGTGCAAAGCGGGGGTATCCAACCTTTAGAGGACGGATATTTCTGGGCCGCACAAACCCGCTGCGCAAAAAAATAGGATCAGTTTATCATAACGTTACATCTCTTACTGATCGTCTTTTAGGTGCCCACTTCCTGGGCCACAGATTGGAGACTACTGACTAAGAGGGACGGCAGAGCACGTGTGTCTATTGTGTCCCCGTGTGCGCCTTCATTCTCGTTGTGCACAACACAGAGATAAGTGGGCAAATTGCTTGTCCAGTATAGAACTGATCTTGGACAATATACTGAATATCTCAAGCGTCATCGCGGTTCAAGCACTGCCAACACGATAACACTGCAAATCTCCACTCTGTGGCAACAGTGGAACGAGCAGGACAATGACGACCCGAGACACGCCTGGAAGCAAAACGTTCCCGTTATTAGCCTTAATTCCGTCGCACGGAGTCCGCAGTTTTCATCTACATCTACCTCTATACACCACAATCCACCTTGCGGAGCGTGGCGGAGGGCACTCTGTGCCCCACTGTCACTTTCCATTCTTTCTTGTTCCAGTCGAAAATACACTCATGCTCATAAATTAAGGATAATGCTGATACGTGGTGAAACAGCCCTCTGGTGGGTTGTTTGCAAGTTTAAATCAGCTTGGGGTATGATCATGCGGTGCATTTGACATGCGGTCGTCGCACGGTGGCGCTGGCAGCAGTCTAGATACGCAGAGTATGGTGCAGCGAATAAGTGTGCAGACGTTTTCACACGTGCTAATGGTGACTGTGTGTTGAAAATGGCTCAAATAACACGTATTGATGACGTTATGAGGGGTAGAATACTAGGGCGACTGGAGGCTGGTCAAACACAGAAGGGCGTAGCACGGGCCCTCCATGTGATCTCAAGATTGTGGCGACGATTCCAGTAGACAGGAAACGTGTCCAGGCGTTACAGTACGGGACGTCCACAGTGTAAAGCACCACAAGAAGACCGATATCTCACCACCACCAGTGCCTGCAGACGGCCACGGAGTACTGCAGGTAGCCTTGCTCGGGACCTTACTGCAGCCACTGGAACAGTTGTCTCCAGACACAGAGTCTAAAGACGACTGAACAGACGCCATTTATTCGCCCGGAGACCTGCAAGTTGCATTCCACTGACCCCTGGTCACAGGAGATCCCATAAAGCTTGGTGTCAAGAACACAGTACATGGTCATTGGAACAGTGGTCCCAGGTTATGTTCACGGACGAGTCCGGGTATAGTCTGAACAGTGATTCACGCCGGGTTTTCATCTGGCGTGAACCAGGAACCAGATATTAACCCCTTAATGTCCTTGAGAGAGACCTATATGTGGGTCGTGATTTGATGGTGTGTGGTGAGATTATGATTGGTGCACGTACACCCCTGCATGTCTTAGACAGAGGAACTGTAACAGGTCAGGTGTTTCGGGACGTCATTTTGCACCAGTATGTCCGCCTTTTCAGGGGTGCAGTGGGTCCCACCTTCCTGCTGATGGATGATAACGCACGTCCCCACCGAGCTGCCATCGTGAAGAAGTACCTTGAAACAGAAGATATCAGGCGAATGGAGTGGCCTGCCTGTTCTCTAGACCTAAACCCCATCGAGCACGTCTGGGATGCTCTTGGTCGACCTATCGCTGCACGCGTTCAAACCCCTAGGACACTTCAGGAGCTCCGACATGCATTGGTGCAAGAATGGGAGGCTATACTCCAGCAGCAGCTCGACCACCTGATCCAGAGTATGCCAACCCGTTGTGCCGTCTGTGTACGTGTGCATGGTGATCATATCCCGTATTGACATTGGGGTACTTGCTCTGGAAACAGTGGCGTTTTGTAGCACATGTGTTTCAGGGCGGTTTTCTCACCAACTTATCACCAATACCGTGGACTTACAGATATGTGTCGTGTGTGTTCCCTATATGTCTATGGTATTAGCGCCAGTTTTGTGTTGAGCATGAGTATAGTTCACGGGAAGCACAATTGCCAGCAAGCCACCATATTAGCTCGAATCTAATTTTATATTCACGGTCTTTTCGCGAGATATACTTAGGAGATATTATTTGTTGAGTCTTCTAAGAACGTACGCTCTCAAAACTTTAAATAGTAAAAACACACCGTGATGCAGAACGCCTCTCTTGCAGCACCTGCTACTGGAGTTCGTTGATCATCTCTGCGCCGCTTCCTTACGTACTAAACGAAGCTGTAACGAAACACGCCGCCCTTCTTTGGATCTTATCTGTTTCCTCTATCAGTCCTATCTGATATTGATCCCATACTGACGAGAAATCTTCAAGTGTTGGTCGAATGAGTGTTTTGTAAGCTACTTCTTTGTTCATGTACTACCTTTCCTGAGGATTCTCTCAGTGAATCTCAGTCAGGCTGCTGGCAAACACACTTTTAATTTTATGTGGTCATTCCAATTTAGATCGGTCGGTGCACATGCTTGGGGTTTTTTGTTGAAGCAATTCCTTTCAGTGATTGTTCTGCGATTGTGTAATCATGCAATAGAGGGTCTTTCTCTCGGTGTGTTTGCAGTACGTCATATCTGTTTACGTGCAGGGCCAGTTACAACTCCCTGCACCATTTTTCAATACTCTGCAGTTCTTTCTGCATTTCCCTACAATTTTCTAGCGTCGCGACTTTTCGGTGTACGAGGTCTGTTCAAACAATTCCGGAACTTTGTCCACATAATTTTTCTACGCTTACCTTTTACTCATTGTGGATGGTCTCCATCTAAACACTCTCCTCCACAACTGATACACCACTCCCAAGGCCGTTTCCACTTCCAGAAGCAGTCTCGGTACGCCTCTTGCTGGACTGTACGAAGCACCGTTTGTGAATTTTCCCGTTTGTGAATTTTCTTTTATCTCGTCTGTCATTGCAAATTTTCGTCCTTTCAGCGGGTTTTTCAGCTTTGGAAATTAAAAATAAATCCACAGGGGGCGGTCTGGAGAGTATGGAGGATGAAGCAGCACAGTGATTTCGTATTTTGTGCAATAGTCACGCACGGGCGATTATATTATTTGAATCTGTGGTATCATTCAGTCTGTTGCTGTGCATTTAATATAGGAGAACACCCAAACACGAAATATACATGCACATCACGTTATTGGCATTGCCCTTATTGATGTCGATTTTTCATATCCATTGGTGTACCATTAACATGCTTTGATCTCCTTGTCCATGAATCAATATTAAAATGACAGAGTAAGGAATAGATCCACAGCTGTAACAAGCTTTTAAGTTACATTTAATTTTTGCACAATCACATGCACTGCATGTAATGATATAACCTGGTTTGCTTTGAGACACAATATTTACTTCAGCACACTCTGTGTGCTATACACAGTGTGTAATTAGCATGGCCCCAAATGCAATAGCTGCGACAATCCGTAACTTTATTCTTGAAACTTTGGATGAGATGAGGTACAACAGACTTCACTTAATGCACAAGAGTACCAGTATACCGACTTGAACCCAAAAGCTCTGTAGGTGTGCTCCTTACAATTACTGAAGCCATTCCTCACTTTCCTGCAATGCCATGTGTGCAACCAGAGAAAACAACACCTGCTTCAAAAGGTTGTTGCCCACACGCCAGTATCGTCCTTGCTGACCATAACCCTCTGGTGTTGATGTGCATACCGACTCAGTTAGGGTCTTGGAATAGGCTTCCCACATAACTGCTTTCCTCGGTGTCTCTCCAGTATGACTCTGTCACGCTGTCCACTCTCCAAGCTCCACGGCAGTGTCACTTACAGTGGTTTCATCTGCCACAACGATTGCCCTCTGGTGGGGCTAGTGCCACACCTCCAAGTAAAAGATTGCTGGACCCAGGGAAAATAGTCGTGCTATTCGACAACACACAATATGGCTTATACACTCCTGGAAATTGAAATAAGAACACCGTGAATTCATTGTCCCAGGAAGGGGAAACTTTATTGACACATTCCTGGGGTCAGATACATCACATGATCACACTGACAGAACCGCAGGCACATAGACACAGGCAACAGAGCATGCACAATGTCGGCACTAGTACAGTGTATACCCACCTTTCGCAGCAATGCAGGCTGCTATTCTCCCATGGAGACGATCGTAGAGATGCTGGATGTAGTCCTGTGGAACGGCTTGCCATGCCATTTCCACCTGGCGCCTCAGTTGGACCAGCGTTCGTGCTGGACGTGCAGACCGCGTGAGACGACGCTTCATCCAGTCCCAAACATGCTCAATGGGGGACAGATCCGGAGATCTTGCTGGCCAGGGTAGTTGACTTACACCTTCTAGAGCACGTTGGGTGGCACGGGATACATGCGGACGTGCATTGTCCTGTTGGAACAGCAAGTTCCCTTGCTGGTCTAGGAATGGTAGAACGATGGGTTCGATGACGGTTTGGATGTACCGTGCACTATTCAGTGTCCCCTCGACGATCACCAGTGGTGTACGGCCAGTGTAGGAGATCGCTCCCCACACCATGATGCCGGGTGTTGGCCCTGTGTGCCTCGGTCGTATGCAGTCCTGATTGTGGCGCTCACCTGCACGGCGCCAAAGACGCATACGACCATCATTGGCACCAAGGCAGAAGCGACTCTCATCGCTGAAGACGACACGTCTCCATTCGTCCCTCCATTCACGCCTGTCGCGACACCACTGGAGGCGGGCTGCACGATGTTGGGGCGTGAGCGGAAGACGGCCTAACGGTGTGCGGGACCGTATCCCAGCTTCATGGAGACGGTTGCGAATGGTCCTCGCCGATACCCCAGGAGCAACAGTGTCCCTAATTTGCTGGGAAGTGGCGGAGCGGTCCCCTACGGCACTGCGTAGGATCCTACGGTCTTGGCGTGCATCCGTGCGTCGCTGCGGTCCGGTCCCAGGTCGACGGGCACGTGCACCTTCCGCCGACCACTGGCGACAACATCGATGTACTGTGGAGACCTCACGCCCCACGTGTTGAGCAATTCGGCGGTACGCCCACCCGGCCTCCCGCATGCCCACTATATGCCCTCGCTCAAAGTCCGTCAACTGCACATACGGTTCACGTCCACGCTGTCGCGGCATGCTACCAGTGTTAAAGACTGCGATGGAGCTCCGTATGCCACGGCAAACTGGCTGACACTGACGGCGGCGGTGCACAAATGCTGCGCAGCTAGCGCCATTCGCCGGCCAACACCGCGGTTCCTGGTGTGTCCGCTGTGCCGTGCGTGTGATCATTGCTTGTACAGCCCTCTCGCAATGTCCGGAGCAAGTATGGTGGGTCTGACACACCGGTGTCATTGTGTTCTTTTTTCCATTTCCGGGAGTGTATATCAATTGCACTGTAAACGAGGTACACATGTATTGGTTTTTAATTATCAACCAAGGATAGTGTGAATGTCTATGCTTTAGTCATACAGAGAATACTGTTCACTGCATGTCAATTACGCCTTAGGTAATTATTAGTTTTGCACAACACCTTTCGTCAGTAAACACTTATTGACAAAAATACAGTACTACTATATACAGTATATGATCAAAATTATCCAGACACTTGGCTGAAAATGACTTGCAAGTTCGTGGCGCCCTCCACTGGTAATGCTGGAATTCAATATGGTGTTGGCCCACCCTTAGCCTTGATGACAGTTTCCCCTCTAGCAGCCATCCGTTCAATCAGGTGCTGGAAGGTTTCTTGGGGAATGGCAGCCCATTCTTCACGGAGTGCTGCACTGAGGAAAGGTATCAACGTCGGTCGGTGAGGTCTGGCACGAAGTCGGCATTTCAAAACATCCCAGAGGTGTTCTACAGGATTCAGGTGTGCAGGCCAGTCCATTACGGGGATAATATTGTCGTGTAACCATTCAGCCACAGGCCGTGTGTTATGAACAGGTGCTTTATCATGTCGAAAGGTGCAATCGTCGTTCCCAGATTGCTCTTCAACAGTGGGACGCAATAAGGTGTTTAAAACATCAATGTTGGCCTGTGCTGTGATAGTACCATGCAAAACAACAAGGGGTGCAAGCCCCCTCCGTAAAAAACTCGATCACACCATAACACTATCGCCTCTGAACTCTACTGTTGGCACTACACACGCTGGCAGATGACGTTCACCAGGCATTCGCCATACCCAGGCCCTGCCATCAGTCAGCCACATTGTGTACCGTGACTCGTCACTCCACACAACGTGTTTCCAGTGTTCAATCGTCCAATGGTTACACTCCTTACTCCAAGCGAGGCATCGTTCGGCATTTACTGGCGTGATATGTGGTTTATGAGCAGACGCTCGACCATGAAATCCAAGTTTTCTCACCTCCCGCCTAACTGTCATAGTACTTGCAGTGTATCCTAATGCAGTTTGGAATTCCTGTGTGATGGTCTGGATAGATGTCTGTCTATTACACATTACAACCCTTTTCAACTGTCAGTGGTCTCTGTCAGTCAACAGACGAGGTTGGCCTGTACGCTTTCGTGCTGTATGTGTCCCTTTACGTTCCCACTTCATTATCACCTCGGAAACAGTGGACCTAGGGACGTTTAGGAGTGTGGAAATCTCGCGTACAGACGTATGAGACAAGTGTCACGCAGTCACCTGACCACGTTCGAAGTCCGTCAGTTCCGTGGAGCGCCCCATTCTGCTCTCTCACGATGTCGAATGAGGGCCGGCCAGGGTGGCCGAGCGGTTCTAGGCGCTACAGTCTGGAACCGCGCGACCGCTATGGTCGCAGGTTCGAATCCTGCATCAGGCATGGATGTGTATGATGTCCATATGTTAGTTAGGTTTAAGTACTTCTAAGTTCTAGTCCCCTAGTAGTTCTAAGTCTGAGTCCCATAGGGCTCAGAGCCATTTTTTTGACTGTTGAGGTCACTGCTATGGAGTACATGGCAGTAGGTGGCAGTACAATGCACCTAATATGAAAAACATATGTTTTTGGGAGTGTCCGGATACTTTTGATCTCATAGTGTACACTGTCAGACAAAGAAAGTGAAATACTCAGAAGAAATGGTCAGATGTCAATGTAACTTCATTCGTGTACCTAGCATTGGTGGATATGTAAACTATTACAGTTGCAATATTCTGTGACAGGAGGAACGCCCACCAGAGTACATTAGCTTTGTTCATATACGGTATTGCTATCAGCCCCGGTCGGGTATTCAAGAGCCATCAACAGTTTCTGATGTTGACTGATCACTAAGCACACAGAGATACTCATGAACGACAGCATTATCAGCGCTTCTGAGATATTTCAGTGGGGCTTCATTGTGGATCTCCATTTGGCTGGCTGGTCGAATTGTGCAATATTCAGATTTCTTGGACATTCAGATGATAGTTGCCTGATGTTTGACTGCATGGAAATATGATGGCAAGCATACTCATCATCTAGGTCCCAGTCAACATCTGACCGCCACAATGGAAGGCCATTGTACTGTGCACCAACCACATCGTAACTCATTCATATTTGTGTCTGCCATCCAAAAACAATAGATTCCCTCCAACATTCTGTGTGATCCTGCATCATTTGGTGAAGACTAACTGCAGCCAAATCACTGAATTGTGGTCCCATGTGTTGGCTGCTGTTAACAACACAACATAAATGTCTGCCTTTGGAGTGGAAGTGTGGACTGCTGGTGAATGGCGTTACATTGCCTTCAGCAATGAGTGGGGGATCTGCACTACCGTGGATGACCACTGTCGGCAAGTATGGCAGCAACCTAGTCAGAGGTCGCATTCTTCCAATGTTTTATAGAGGCAAAGTGGTGTTGTTCCTGGGGTCATGTTGTGGCGAGCCATAAAATATGATTTCAGGTAATCGATGGTAGCAACTGAGGGAACTCTGATGGCACAATGGTACATGACAGACATTGTGCATCCTCATGTGTTACCTCTCATGCAGTAGTATTGTAGTGCCCTCTTTCAACAGTACAATGTTCGTCCACATATGGCACGTGTCTCTATCAACTGTTTACGTGATGTTGGGGTAATCCTTTGAGTGCCAAGGGCCCCACATCTCTCCATAATAGAACATGGGTGGGACCAGTTGGGACATTAGCTCTGTGCCAGTATCCCAGATATCTACTTAGCTGTGCGGTCGAATGCATGGCTTTCCAGGCGGGAAGGAGCGCCTAGTCCCCGGGACAAATCCACCTGGCAGACTTGTGTTGAGGTCCGGTGAGCTGGACAGTCTATGAATGGTTTTTAGGCGGTTTTCTATCTGCCTCGGCGAATGCGGGCTGGTTTCCCTTTTTCCACCTCAGTTACACTATGTCACTATGTCGGTGATTGCTGTGCAAACAAGTTCTCCATGTACGCGTATACCACCATTACTCTACAACACAAACATAGGGGTTACACTTGTCTGGTGTGAGACGATCCCAGGGGTGGGGGGGGGGGGGGGGTACACCGGGGGCCGAACCGCACAGTAACCCTGAAAGAGTGGTTCGGTGTAGGACGGCAGAGGGGTGAAGTGGACTGCGGAAGTCATCATGGGGCTGTGGACCACTGTGGCTGCGGCAGGGACAGAGCCTCTCCAGTTAACATACAATACAATTCAGGATACCAGGATACCAACGACCTATTATAAAAGTTTTGTGCCACCTCGATAGAAGCTACAACACCATTATGAGACCCTTCCCAACCGAATCAATGCATGCATCCAGGCCAGAGAGGGTGGCCACACTACTGTCATGTTCTTTGTAGATTTCACTCGATTTTGTAATCACTGCAAGAACGTCACATTCCCTCTCAATCCGTGTAGTTTAATTTCGTTTCACATTTCCCTTCCAGGCTTTTCACTGTTTTTGTCAGGCAGTATACATATGTCAGTTGAGGTGTTACACGTCATGCATATTACTGGCTCAACATCCCCACTTCACTGACGCAACCTGCAACCGCCTGCTGCTATGAATAGTGGCGTGTAACATGATACTGTTGTTCACATAGTGTAGATCTTAATAACAAACATTGCCATTGTAGAGCGTCATGTCACAATTATGGGAAGCGAGGAAGGGTTAAGGGGTACACAGTGTGGTGTCACCGCCAGACACCACACTTGCTAGGTGGTAGCCTTTAAATCGGCCGCGGTCCGTTAGTATAAGTCGGACCCGCGTGTCGCCACTATCAAGTGATTGCAGACCGAGCGCCGCCACACGGCAGGTCTAGTCTAGAGAGACTCCCTAGGACCCTCCCCAGTTGGACAACCGACTTTGCTAGCGATGGTTCACTGTCTACATATGCTCTCATTTGCCGAGACGATAGTTTAGCATAGCCTTCAGCTACGTCATTTGCTACGACGTAGCAAGGCGCCAAATTCAGTTATTATTCTGAACAGATAATATTGTGAATCATGTACCGTCAAGAACGACGTTCATCATTAATGGATTAAAGTTAAGTATCAGACTAATTACGCCCGCTTTCTGAATTCTAATTCCCTGTTATGTTCCAGATCTCACGTTAGTATAGTTCTTCCCCCCTCACGCCAGCCTGCGTGAGCTAAAACGCGTGCATTTCGGCCTCCACTAGTAACACGGTGTTGGCTCTTCTGCCAACACTACACACAATATCAGTCTTAACACATTAAAATATCATGTTTTACTGTATGTAATACTGTACCTACAAAATGTTAATAAAATGACAGCCTAAATAAAATAATGTGATATTAAACAGCTATAGCAGTGCTTTTGTCAACAGTTTTCAACTTGTGCCATGCAACATGAGACGCTGAGCACCTGCTTATGAATACTCTTTCGGTCTACGACCAATCCGAGCATATGACATTAAATATGCAGTAAATAGTTAAAGTTTTACTCATTTTGTGCGCAAAACACAACAAGGAGGAAGTCACACAAAGGTGCATAGTCTTGGGGGTAAAATACAGAATGGTATGCCATTTATGGCGAAAAGAATATTGCATAGTGGCGAAGTGTAGTGCATCACCTTCTACTGAGGCTCAAGGATCTGTCTCTTAACAATGGTGAAATGTATCAAATTTTCATATCGTCAGATACCAGTTTTATTCTGTATTTTTGTAGTCTTTGAAAATGACGGAAAGTCGAAACGCGTAAGGCTGATGAAAAATAAAAGTTTGATCAGGACATAGTGTAACTATTAAAAGTGCATCCGATGGCCACGTTATCTAATAGCATTTTCATGCAAATTGCAATCAATTATCAGTATTATCCACATAAGTCCATCCATATTTACCATAAAATAATAACTATATATCCAATTTATAAGAGCAAAAGAGGGATCTTGTGTCAGTGTCCTTTATTTTAGATTGTAGCTGGCTGAAGGTAACTTAAACTGAAATATCTTATATTGCACTTCTATGAAGTACCATTTTTCTCAAACTAATGGCTTGTTATGACTGAGTAATGTAACAAAAAGTTTGAAAGTATACTAATGTCTAGAGTTCACTCAGCCACATCCATAGCAGAAAATATTCTTCACACGTATCTCTCATTCGAATAACAACTTTCCATCTTTTGGTGAATGCTTCAGAGCAAGAAAGTTATACAGCACCTAGAATTACTCCTGTAAACATATAAATTATTTGTGTTCACTCAAGCTAGGTTTAATATAGTAAAAGTAACAGAAAGCTGTTTGGTTGGTGTTTTTCTCACTTATTAGTATTATCCACATAACAACATCCATATTTATCATAAAGTAATTGTTATCTGTGTGTCATAAGAACATAGGTACTTCTCATTCAGCTGACAGGAATCTTTAGCTGTTGAATCTACATAATCATAAAAGTGGATGGAGTGACTAGCAAGTTATGTTTTTAAATTTCTTTAGAATTGTCAAACAAAGTGTCTCATGTTCTTTTTCTTCTTTCATAAATGACACTGTTCTACCAGTGAAGCAGTTACTACTGACACTCAAATACCTTGTCTGTGTGATTTTTTTCTGTTCATTGGATACTTCATTGGTTCTGACAAGGGGACAGATAGCAGGATTATTGAAAAGGGTCTGTGTGACACTGGAGAACATATACAAGAGACAGTTTTGTTAATTATTTCAGCTCTATCATGTAATTATGGGAAAATAAAATAAATGCACTTATATGGAATGATATTCTTTTATTCTGAAATCATTTGTTTTATTTGTATTTTCTGATCCTAATTAACGTTTTTTTAACTAATACAGTTCTTCCTCCTGTCTCTTGTTCTTGTCATGCTACTTTTGAAGCAGCACCCTGAACTCTAATTCTGCCACATTTTAGAACAGATATTTTTATTCTGAAACTGAAACTAACAGTTTTAAGCTAAAATGACTGTAGAAAATGAACACAGTGAAGGTGTCATGCCTCCAGCTACTTCCCCTTTCCTCCCAGATTAAATATGACAGCTCAAGCTGTTTGCAAAAGCCAAAATTGTGTATGAAATAGCTACTGTTCCTCAAATATTTACGGTGAGTTATGATGATAGCTTCCAATTTCGATATTTTCCATAGATACATTTCTACCCCAGGATAATAAAAAAAGATTATTGTTGTTTATTGCAAATGTTGGCATCTTATACTTCATATATATGCTCAACATAATTGTTAATAATCACATCATAGTAACAAGATTTATAAATGTCAAACAATTGCAGATGTGGATGCACAATGTTCAGTACTACAGCAAAGATACTTTCTATGGAAAGTCTTGCTGCTGTAATGAATGAAACATTCTAAGATATAAATACAACAGCAAGTTAGCCAGTTAACCTCTCAGAATTCTCATTCAAATCAATCTCAATTTTGGCTGCGATGTCACAGTTGAAGACTCTGGGAAGAACCACTGTTTCACAAAACAGACAGCATTTCACAAATCAGACAGCATTTCACAGTTGCTTTTATATTATGTCCTTACTTGACTGTGGCGTGTTCCTTGGCAACTTTATCAATTCGCAAATTTCATAGTACACAACCTGGAACTCACATTCCACGTATAGGCACCGCTGTTACCTTTTCTAGGCATTGTATTTATGTGTTCCTTTCTTCACGTGCGTGGGGGATATCGTTGGCCTGTTGTAGCTGCTCTGTTGATCTGTTTGAAGTTGTTTTTTTCTCGTATTTTATTCAGAAGTCTAGAAAGTTTTCTTACTTGTCAAACAACACACACCTTATCATTTAACTAATTTTACGTCAAGTCGCTATGCTTTTATACATGCAAGTATCCAGCAAACTTAGTTCACTGTCTTCCACCAACGTTTTCATCTTTTCATTGAATGAGACCGCAGAAGTTTTCGTGTTTTCTGCTACACTCTTGAACTCTTCTACAGTATCAACCAGCCTCAAAATATGCTCAAACGAATAATTTTGCGACCTGGAACGCTTATCGCTCACGTTGGATCCGCTACTTCTGCAGTCAACGAATCAACGATTAAAGTAACTTAAGTAAGTAACTAATTATGAAATGATGTAAGCGAAAATACGCAGTGTTTTCCAAAGTTGTTACCAACTTAACTGGCCGGGATCGCTATTCCGGAAATTCCTAACCGGGGACAAAATGTTGTCGTACAACGCGCAGTCTAAGTTAACCCGGAGGAATTATTTGAGCGGAACGGAAATCAGAGTAGAAGTGGTGTTCATGTGCAGACAAACAAATGACAAAAATTAAAAAGAAAAACTGGATGATTTATTGAAGAGAAAGAGCTCCACAAACTGAACAAGTCAATAAGATGTTGCTTCAACTCTTGCTCTAGACTCTAGAGATTGGTCACGTCCTAACGTATACTCTGACGCTGTCTTGTGTTTTGCATCTCGGATGCTACCTTCATACAAACAAAGATTATCGCTGGCATACAGGATAACACGTGCGCCGTCGTTTGTTGTTTACAAGTGGACGAAACGAGAGCTGGTACTTTAATCGCACTATAACGATTTTTGGAAGCATTCACGATGTATTTAATGTATTATCTTGACGGAAATGGTGACAGAGTGTATACTCTGAAGAAAGTCGATCCGAAGGGCAGACCCACGGCATCAGCTCATCCTGGTAAGTACATTTCGTCTCGGACTAACGTACTGAAACAATTCGCTAACTAGGGAGACTGCACAAGAGAGATTTTAGCAGTAGATGTTATTTTCAGTATTCTCTATATTTGTCATCTATTACTGATTGTAATTGAGTATACGAATCATCCAAACAATTGGTGCTATTTACTGATACACAAATTCTTTGCAGCTCGATTTTCACCAGAGGATAAATACTCCCGAGAGAGAATAATGACAAAGAGAAGATTTTATTTGCTTCCAACGCAACAGCCACAGTACGCCTGCTGATAACGCAGTCGAGTGAGGTGAAAAGGAATGCAAACAGTGGAACACTGGTTTATTTTGTTCGTGTTTTTGTAGTGAATTTGTATAATGTTTGTTAATTGAACATAACGTGCTAGTGAGAAATTGCGAACATATTAAAGGACTCCATGTAGTAGTTTCATGCTAAAATTATATCGTGCTCTAATTGAAATAAATTGATGTTATAAGGAGTGTTCTTTTCCTTTTGACAGAATTTTGTTAAAATAATGCAGCTAGAATTTCAGCAGACACCTCTGTGACGATGTTAGACAGTATTATGATATGAAATACAAAATGGTGGTGTAAGCATTTTGATTTAAATGTTAAGAATGTGTTAAAATTGCTTAGCATTTTGACAGTTGAACATGGTTGACACTATAAGAAGCGTTGTGTTTAAGTGCATTTTGACTTAGAGCTTGTACTCAAATATCTAATAAAGAGTGGTACATAACAGATATGAAGTTGAGAGTATTAACACACTGTGTTACTTACTCCTGAAAAAATAATGCATTGTTTCGATTGCTGTAATATGAAAAGACGGAAATCGGAAACGCTCAACACAATTGGTTGTTGTACGCTAGTTTTTAGTGTGATTGAGGCAGTGAACTTGAGAAGTAAACTTTTCAACAATACCTTCAGGAATACTACACTAAACATGACAGGACTTAATGTGGAATTAGAATTTGATATGCTGTAAAGGGTGCACTGAACCATACCATTGTTTTTTCTAACCAGAATAAGCCTAATGAATGGTGTCTTGTTAATATTGATCAGTTGTTCCTAGAGTTGGCTTAAATGCTGTAACATTAGTGTGTCCTAGAGCATTTATATGTATATGTAGTTTAGTTAGTTCCATGTTCCATCAGTCATTCATAATTTCTGTCAGCACTGACTTCGTCAGAACTGGACATATTTGTCTGTAACCTGATTTATATAACATAGTATCATTTTATGTCTGTCAGTCAGTGTTTCTTATTTCAAACTAATAAGTTTCAGACAATTATGGCAGTGAAATTTATTGTTCTGCCAATGGTACTTACTCTGTAACTACAAAAAATGATCTGAAAATGGGCACCATTGCCCAAAACCAGCCAGTTTGAAATAATAAAAAAGCTGTGATTGACAGACAAAAAATAAGCCAATTTTGCTCACTTAATAATAGAGCTCTTTAGTTGTTGACAGGCACACAAAAAAAATGGAAACATGTTGTTGTTCAGAAAAAGTCTTTTGCCAAGGTAGAGACGTTTTATCATAACTTCCCTGGGTTTGACAGAAGCATCCGATCCCACGCGTCGGCTTCGACCCGTGACGTAAGGGTGTTGTTGTGTGTGACGTCATGACGGCGCGGAGTTTGGTTTGAGTGTGGGTGTCTCCAGTTTTTTTTATCTTATTTTATTTACTTTTATGATCTGTTCGTTCTATCTCATGAGATTTTTTTTAAAATTTAAGAACACTTATTACTTGTTTTAATTATCTGTTACCTCGAATTTCTGTTTTAGTTTATTATATTTATCTTTCTGATCTGTTCGTTCTCTCCCATGAGATTTTTTTTAAAAAAAAGACAAAAAACACTAATCAGCTACTGAAGCATCTTTATCTTCTATGGGTTGCAGGGGTTACGACCCTTGGGGAGGTGGGTGGGTATTCATGCATGGCTGTCTTCACTTACACGTTGTAGCTACGCAAGGCGTCTAAATTTGTTTATATTTAGTTTGCCCCCCACCCAAAACACCCCACTTCCCGCGCTTGTCCCGTTAGTGTCATTAGGTTTCTTGTGGAAAGTGTGAGTGTTTGTTTTTGTTTCCGCCATATTTGTGACGTCATGGGTCAAAGCAGACGGGTGGGATCGGACGCTTCCGTATTTCCCTTCCCTGCCATATTTACTGATTTTATAGCTTACCATTGGCATGTATTATTTTTATGTGCAGTTACATGTTGACCATTATTACATTTCATAATACCAGAAGGGTTAAAAATTTACTAGCAGAAGCACAGAAGAACTGACTAAAGATAAGTTTTTGACCTTCTCCCTCTCTGGAATCTTCGTTGTGGTGACAGAATTATCTGCTCCTCAGCTCGAGATGTAGGTTAGGTTGGAAGTTGATAATTTAAATATGTGTTGAGGAAGCCAACAAATATGAGAGCAGAAAATCTGGTTGTTGTAACAAATTGACTGGTAGTGAAGTCCAATGGTTATGTTGGTGCCATATTGAAATACACAAGGTGGGGGAGCGGAGGGGTGTCCAGTATATAACTTTTACTGAACGGCCTTCCATACACGATGTACTTCAAATAATTTATTTTTTTTCCAAATGTAGGTCTATAATGCTGTAATTAACAGAGGTTTGGTTAAGGTTTAGGAACACTTTGCAACTGTCAAACTTTGTTTCATCAAAGAATTTTTGATACTGCATGTTACACATCTTTGAACCATTGACAGCTTTAATAATAAGTGATGTTGGTCATGTTTAGCTAACAACATATCCTCTCTGCTTGGGTTCATGGAATATATAATTTCTAAATGAAGAGCAATTCCAGATTTTGCCTCAAGATGCTGAGTACAGAAAATCCAGGTGAGTGTTGTGTATTGAAAGCTAGCCATGAACAGAAGGTGTTGTGCTTAAGTGTTTGAGGTCAGTTATGTTCCTATTGTTATCGGTGTGTTCATCCTAAAATTTGAAACAGCCATACTTTTGCACTTAAAGGGTGATTTCCATCAGACTAAAGTGTTGACAATTTTAAGGATACTTGTGCTCAAGGTACAATAAATACAGTGGTTGAGAAACATTGAAGCAAGTAACTTGGGGTGCCTTTAAGGATTAATGCTTGATTTCACCTGGCAAGATGAAGGCCTCCAGGCCATCTCTTTATCTTTAGTCAGTACACAGTAATTGTAATTATATTCGACAGCCACATAAGTGTCGAAACTTTAAGTCTTGCTTTATACTTTTCAACAGTTGCAGTTCACCCCAGTATGGGGCAGAGTGCAACATGTACTGGCATACATTGCAATGAGCATGAAAAAAATGTTAGTGTTGACAAAACTTGTATTATTCAACTGCTTCAGAATACAAGCTACAATTACATGATGAGAAAAAGGAATTCTTTGAAAGTGATGTCAATTTATTTTACAGTATTTAGTGAACATTAACTTTCTAGATTGATATCGGATTAAAGGCATCTGTGCTTACTGGTACAGTGAACTTTGTTCTTGCCAGGGAGTCCTACATAACAGTTGTCTTGAGTAGCTGGCCTAACGATTTATTCTTTGGCCTCATTTTGACCGTTAATATCCTCATGGTGTGAGTAAACTGAAGGATCATTCGTTTTAGCTTGCACTGTTCCAGGCAAGTTCAGTTCTTTTGAAAATAGGTTTCTCTTTCCAGTTTTAGTATTATTTTTCTGTTTCATTTTCCTCTGTCTTGAATGATCTTCGAACACTTGTTTAACTTTGTTAAATGTAGCAGCATAGCTTGTTTGCAGTACTGAGAATGCTTCGCACCAGTTAGCAAATATGCGATTTATTTACTCGCAACATGTTCCAGGAGTACGTTACCCCATTATCAAGTGCTATAAAATGAGAAAAAATTCAATAAATTGTGATTCTACACATGTAAATATTTATATTTCCTATAGTATAATGTACCTTTAAAGCTCCAGTGCCATTAAGTGCCGTCAAAAGCAAAAAGCCAGCTGCAAACATCCATTGTTAGTTGTTGTTGTTGTTGTTGTTGTTGTTGTTGTTGTCTTCAGTACTGAGACTGGTTTGATGCAGCTCTCCATGTTACTCTACCCTGTGCAAGCTTCATCATCTCCCAGTACCTACTGCAACCTGCATCCTTCTGAATCTGCTTAGTGTATTCATCTCTTGATGTCCCTCTACGATTTTTACCCTCCATGCTGCCCTCCATTAGTAAATTGGTGATCCCTTGATGCCTCAGAATATGTCCTACCAACCCATCCCTTCTAGTCAAGTTGTGCCACAAACTTCTCTACTCCCCAATTCTATTCAATACCTCCTCATTAGTTACGTGATCTACCCATCTAATCTTCAGCATTCTTCTGTAGCACCAAATTTCAAAAGCTTCTATTCTCTTCTTGTCCATACTATTTATCGTCCATTTTTCACTTCCATACATGGCTACATTCCATACAAATACTTTCAGAAACGACTTCCTGACTCTTAAATCTATACTCGAAGTTAAAAAATTTCTCTTCTTCAGAAACACTTTCCTTGCCATTGCCAGTCTACATTTTATATCCTCTCTATTTCGGCCATAATCAGTTATTTAGCTCCCCAAATAGCAATATTATTTTACTACTTTAAGTGTGTCATTTCCTAATCTAATTCCCTCAGCACCGCCCGACTTAATTCGACTACATTCCATTATCCTCGTTTTGCTTTTGTTGATGTTCATCTTGTATTCTCCTTTCAAGACGCTATCCATTCCGTTCAGCTGCTCTTCCAAGTCCTTTGCTGTCTCTGACAGAACTACAACGTCATCGGCAGACATCAAAGTTTTTATTTCTTCTCCCTGAATTTTAATACCTACTCCAAATTTTTCTTTTGTTTCCTTTACTGCTTGCTCAATATACAGATTGAATAACATCAGGGATAGGCTACAAACCTGTCTCACTCCCTTCCCAACCACTGCTTCCCTTTCATGTCCCTCGACTCTTATAACTGCCATCTGCTTTCTGAACAAATTGTAAATAGCCTTTCGCTCCCTGTATTTTACCCCTGCCACCTTCAGAATTTGAAAGAGAGTATTCCAGTCAACATTGTCAAAAGCTTTCTCTAAGTCTACAAATGATAGAAATGTGGGTTTGCCTTTCCTTAATCTTCCTTCTAAGATAAGTTGTAGGGTCAGTGTTGCCTCATGTGTTCCAATACTTCTACGGAATCCAAACTGATCTACCGAGGTTGGTTTCTACTAGTTTTTCCATTCGTCTGTAAAGAATTCGTGTTAGTATTTTGCAGCTGTGACTTGTTAAACTGATACTTCGGTAATTTTCGCATATGTCAACACCTGCTTTCTTTGGGATTGGAATTATTATATTCTTCTTGAAGTCTGAGGGTATTTCGCCTGTCTCGTATATCTTGCTCACCAAATGGTAGAGTTTTGTCAGGACTGGCTCTCCCGAGGCTGTCAGTAGTTCTAATGGAATGTTGTCTGCTCCCGGGGCCTTGTTTCGACTCAGGTCTTTCAGTACTCTGTCGAACTCTTCACGCAGTATCATATCTCCCATTTCATCTTCATCTACATCCTCTTCCATTTCCATAATATTGTCCTCAACTACATCGCCATTGTATAGACCCTCTATATACTCCTTCCACCTTTCTGCTCTGCCTTCTTTGCTTAGAACTGGGTTTCTATCTGAGCTCTTGATATTCATACAAGTGGTTCTCTTTTCTGCAAAGGTCTCTTTAAATTTCCTGTAGGCAGTATCTATCTTGCCCCGGGTGAGATAATCGTCTACATCCAGAATGAGATTTTCACTCTGCAGCGGAGTGTGCGCTGATATGAAACTTGCTTGCAGATTAAAACTGTGTGGCGGACCGAGACTCGAACTTGGGACCGTTGCCTTTCGCGGGCAAGTGCTCTACCAACTGAGCTACCCAAGCGCAACTCACGCCCCGTCCTCACAGCTTTACTTCTGCCAGTACCTCGCCTCCTGCCTTCCAAACTTTACAGAAGCTCTCCCGTGAACCCTGTAGAACTAGCACTCCTGAAAGACATGGCTTAGCCTCAGCCTGGGGGATGTTTCCAGAATGAGATTTTCACTCATATCGGCGCACACTCCGCTGCATTCTGGAAACATCCCCCAGGCTGTGGCTAAGCGATGTCTCCGCAATATCCTTTCTTTCAGGAGTGCTAGTTCTGCAGGGTTTGCGGGATAGCTTCTGTAAAGTTCGGAAGGTAGGAGGCGGGGCATTGGCAGAAGTAAAGCTGTGAGGACGGGGTGTGAGTTGTGCTTGGGTAGCTCAGTATGTAGAGCCCTTGCCCATGAAAGGCAAAGGTCTGAAGTTCGAATCTTGGTCCGGCACACAGTTTTAATCTGCCAGGAAGTTTCAAGCCTCTACATACTTACATTTGTCCTCTGCCATCCCTGCTTAGCCATTTTGCACTTCCTGTCGATCTCATTTTTGAGACGTTTGTATTCCTTTTTGCCTGCTTCACTTACAGCATTTCTACATTTTCTCCTTTCATCAATTAAGTTCAATATTTCTTCTGTTACCCAAGGATTTCTAGCAGCCCTCGTCTTTTTACATACTTTATCCTCTACTACCTTCACTATTTCATCTCTCAAAGCTACCCATTCTCCTTCCACTGTATTTCTTTCCCCCATTCCTGTCAATTGTCCCCTTATTCTCCCTGAAACTCTGTACAATCTCTGGTTCTTTCAGTTTATCCAGGACCCATCCCCTTAAATTCTCACCTTTTTGCAGTTTCTTCAGTTTTAATCTACATTTCATAATCAATAGATTGTGGTCAGAGTCCACAACTCCCCCTGGAAAAGTCTTACAATTAAAAACCTGGTTCCTAAATCTCTGTCTTACCATTATATAATGTATCTGAAACCTGTCAGTATCTCCAGGCTTCTTCCATGTATATAACCTTCTTTTACGATTCTTGAACCAAGTGTTAGCAATGGTTAAGTTGTGCTCTGTGCAAAATTCTATCAGGCGGCTTCCTCTTTCATTTCTTAGCCCCAATCCATATTCACCTACTACGTTTCCTTCTCTCCCTTTTCCTACTACCGAATTCAAGTCACCCGTGACAATTAAATTTTCATCTCCCTTCCCTATCTGAATAATTTCTTTTATTTCATCATACATTTCTTCAATTTCATCATCTGCAGAGCTAGTTGGCATATAAACTTGTACTACTGTAGTAGGCGAGGGCTTCATGTCTATCTTGGCCACAATATTGCTTTCACTATGCTGTTTGTAGTAGCTTACCGGCACCCCTATTTTTTTATTCATTATTAAACCAACTCATGCATTGCCCATATTTGATCTTGTATTTATAACCCTGTATTCACCTGACGAAAAGTCTTGTTTCTCCTGCCACCGAACTTCACTAATTCTCACTATATCTAACTTCAACCTATCCATTTCCCTTTTCAAATTTTCTAACCTACCTGCCCGATTAAGGGATCTGACATTCCACGCTCTGATCCGTAGAATGCCAGTTTTCTTTCTCCTGATAAAGACGTCCTCTTGAGTAGTCCCTGCCCGGAGGATCGAACGGGGGACTATTTTACCTCCGGAATATTTTACCCAAGAGGACGCCATCATCATTTAACCATACAGTAAAGCTGCAGGCCCTCAGGAAAAATTACGGCTGTAGTTTCCCCTTGCTTGCAGCCGTTCGCAGTACCAGCACAGCAAGACCGTTTTGGTTAGTGTTACTAGGCCAGATCAGTCAGTCATGCAGACTGTTGCCCCTGCAACTACTGAAAAGGCTGCTGCCCCTCTTCAGGAACCACACGTTTGTCTGGCCTCTCAACAGATACCCCTCCGTTGTGGTTGCACCTACGGTACGGCTATCTGTATCGCTGAGGCACGCAAGCCTCCCCACCAAAGGCAAGGTCCATGGTTCATGGGGGGGGGGGGTTAGTTACAAAACTCAATCATAAACATATCATGTTGGTGCAGAATTCTCTCATAAATCTCAGTTGTTAACTGAAGACAGCCACCTTCACTTACAAAAGATAGTACTATCCTGTAATATAAATATCAATGCCACCCAATGATGCTACTTTCTACTGTGAAATCTTTGAGCAATACATAAAGTCCCTGCAACACCTAAAAACCACCACAACACTTATGTTGCAATGTGTACACCTGTATATAATTGCCAGCAGGACACATTTAAACTTAACACTGCTATGTAGAATAAATTGGTGGCTCCTCCTTGAATAGGACATTGCTAAAGTGTGCCCAGAAATGTCTTGGACACTTCTCTCTACTTATTTAACATGTTGATGCATTTCTCCCCTAAGGTGCAAAATATCTTGCACCCTTTAAATTTGACAGCAACCTCCTGTTCCTTTGAACTGCAATACACTCATGATGTCTGTGATCATACACATCCATACTCTGCAAACACCATGAAGTACATGGAAGTTATGTCCCATCGTACCGGTTATTAGGGTTTCTTCCCATTCCATTCATGTATGGAGCGCATGAAGAATTGTTCCTCGAATACCTCTGTGCCTGCTGAAATCATTCTAATGTTGCCCTCATGATTGCTATGTGAGCAATATGTATTGGGTGTAGTATATTCACAGAGTCGTCATTCAAAGCTGGTTCTTGAAAATTTGTTACTAAACTTTCATGGGATAGTTTACATCTATCTTCAAGGGTATGTCAGATTATTTTAGTCAGTATCTCTGTTATACTCTCCCAAGGATCAAACAAACCTGCGACCACTCACACTGCCCTTCTCTGTATGTGTTCAGGATCCCCTGTTAGTCCTATTTGGTTTGGGTTCCACACATTTGAGCAGTATTTTAGAAACAGCAACATGAGTGATTTGTAAGCAATCTCCCTTGTAGACTGGTTTCACTTCCCCTGTATTCTACCAATAAACCTAAGTCTACCATTGACAGCCTGTGAGATAATTTCATATCTCTACAGGGTGTTACGCCCAGGTATTTGCAATAGTCACAGGATACTACATTTTTCTTTTTATGATGTACACAATTCAACATTTTTTAACATTTAAAGAAAGTTGCCAAACTTTGCACCACTTTGAAATCCTATCAAGATCTAACTGCAGCTTCTTTCAGACAGTACTTCACCATAGACAACTGCATCATCTGCAAAATGTCTTAGGTCACTATTAACATTGTTCATAAGGTCATTAAATACAACATGAATAGCAAGGGCCCCAACAGACTTCCATGGGGCACACCTGAAGTTACTTTGACATCTGACGACGGCTCTCTATGAACTATGCTGGTGGGGTAATTAAGACCAGTGAAGGCTGAGGTGAGAATGGTGGTGTATTGCTGCAAAGAGTCTGCATCTAAACAAATGTGTTGGCTCAAATGCCAAAGCTGTATGGGAGGGAACATTTGACGTGGAAAGGATGAAAACTGTTAAAATGTAAGCACTGTTATCTGTTCATAGGTTTAATGCGAACAGAAGTGAGCAGTTGGCCTTCATTGAGGACGAGATCAATATCAAAGAAGGTGGCACGGGATTTGGAATAGGACAATGTGAAATTTCATTGGAGGAAGGTATTCAGAGATTCCAGGAATTTTAACAGGTCAGCCTCACTGTGAGTCCATATAGCAAACAGGACATCAGTGTATCTAAACCAAACTAGGGCCTGAAGACCGTATCCTAGAAAAGCCTCCACTGCCATCCTGATTCCCGTGGCTGTACCCTTGATCTGTTTGTATGTCTGCCCCTCAAAGTTGAGGTGGTAGTTGGTATGTGTAAAGCTAGTTAAGGTGAGCAGGAAGGATGTCATAGGTTTGGAATCTGGTGAACACTGACTGAGGAAATGTTCAGAGCAGGCAGACCATATACGTGGGGTATGTAGGTGTAGAGGGAGATGGCATCAATGGTGACAAGTGAGATGTGTGGTGGGAGTGGGACAGGCAAGGATCTCAAATGATCTAGGAAATGGTTGGTGTCTTTGACATAGGAGAGAAGTCTGGACTATGGAACCTGCCAGGTTAGCCGAGAGCGCTAATGCACTGCTTCCTGGACTCGGGTAGGCGCGCCGGCCCCGGACTGAATCCGCCCACTGGATTAACGACGAGGGCCAGTGTGCCGGCCAGCCTGGATGTCGGTTTTAGGCAGTTTTCCACATCCTTCTAGGTGAATACCGGGCTGGTCCCCATGTCCCGCCTCAGTTACATGACTCTCAGACATTTGACACACATCCGCACTTTTCCATGTGTTACACTAGATGCAGACAGATGGGGTACTCTGATTCCGTCCCAGGAGGGTATGGGGTGGCGGCAGGAAGGGCATCCGGCCACCCCTTCACATTAACATGCCAAATCCGGTTTAACCACGCCAACCCAGCGCACAGTGCGGGACCAAGGCGTAAGCGATAAATAGAAGTCTGTACTATGGGTTGCAGTTGCTGATAAACTAAGGCATATATATGTTTGGTGAGTGCTTTGAAGCTAGCAACTGTAGGATGGCCAGGATGATTGGGTTTGTGGATCTTGGGAAGAAGGTAAAAGATGGGAGTACATGGTTTGGGTGAGGTAAGTTCTATAGATTGAGGTGTTAATCGTTGTGAGTGCCCTGAGGTTTTAAGGAGGTGTGGAGGTCAGTTTGAATCAGAGGGATGGGATCTTGATGGCAGATGCTGTACATAGAAGTGTCAGATAGGTGGCGTGGACCTTCACATATTCCTTTCAGTCAAGTACCACAGTGGTTGGTCCCTTGTATTCTGGGAGGATAATGATGGAGTCGTCAGCTTTTCGGAAACCCAGAGCCTGGGTTTCTGCAGAGGAAGGTTAGGGTCATGTTGTAGGGACCTGAGGAAAGGTTGTGAAGCAATGCTGAATGTGAGGAATTCTTGGAAGGCTTGTAAGGGATTATCCTGAGGTAGTGGTGGATCAAGTTAGGATTGTGGTCGAAACTACTCAAGGCAGGGGTTCAATGTCAGGTTTATGAAAACCTAACTAAGGGGCGGTTAACAAATTCTGCTCTTTGGAATGAGTCCGTATTGTGTCATACACCACCTTCTCAAACATTTTGGAAAAGGCTGGAAGGAGTGATATAGGCCTGTAATTAAAGGTGGTTTTCTTATCTCCAGTTTTGTAGATGGGTGATACTACAGCATATTGAAGTATATCATGAAATATGCACTGAATAAGTTATTCATCACAAAGATAGCTGAAGGATAATCATATTAGGTCAGCGTAAGATTTTCATATTCTACTGGAAGCACCATAATAGCCAGCAAAACTACTATCTTTTAGTGACCTGACAAATTTTATATTTTTAAGTGTGGTATTTTTGAAACTAGTGTCCCTTGGTGGTGCATGACTGTCTGCACAAGTAAATCTAATGTATCTATATTTTGTTGTTTATTAGTGGGTACAATGTTTGCTGTCACTGTGAGGAAGTAATCATTGCATTTGGTGTCCAATGATTTGAAGTTGTCACCATTTCTGACAGACCTGCATTCTGTGGACTCAGTTTCATTTGCGTCACTTTGTTGTCTGTTTTATCTTTTGTAATATTCCTGAAAGTTTTTGTCTTATTCTTGAAGGGTTTTATTCGTTGAGCATAGTACATGATTCTTGCATATGTCTTGACTACCGTTTGTTCTCTGACTTAGTAAGAGCAGTCACATCCTAACACATGATACTTTAATCCCAGGAGTTATCCACTTATTACCATTGCTCCTGTTCGTTTTTGTCCTTATTTGTTTTACGGTAAAACTAGACTCAAATTTTTCAGTGAACTTTAGATGAGCACAGGTCAAATATTATTTAAACTTTAATGATTACTAAGCCTTCTTTTTGCCCCTGCTCCCCCATGACTAATAGTCTTGTTAGTACGATAGAAATTGTAAATGAGTTGTCAAATCGCTGCCGACAGCCTTAGAAATATAAATTTCTGTAAAAATGGATAGTTTCGGAGGTGTCTGACGTACCAACGGAGTGTAGTAAAAATATAAACTAGCAACAGAATACAAATTATGAATTTAAAACGCCCACCGCACATCAGTGAACTAAACCTACCGATCACATGCTGTACGTGTTCGGAGTAGTCACACATACTTACGAACTTTCATAAGTTGTGTCTATTATGTACGTACAGTCTTTATGGTGTTATGAACTGATTATCAGATTGCTTTCAAGATTTTGGAAATAAATGTTCGCTAATCTGATACACAACTAAAATGTAAATAAATGTTTTCACCTCCGTCTAACACGATCTCACGCCTCTAATTAATCGACTTGAAACAAATCGATAATTACCACTATCGATACGAAGAAATTTCAGAAGCGCGCAACAAAAAAGTGTTCAGGGATGTTTTGATTTTATCGCTTGTTCTCAGCGTTTGAGAATTATTCGAGTAGTTACCGTCGATAGTAAATAATTACTTTTGTCATCCAATAGTCGTATGACTATTATTCTTCGCATAGTACGTTGAAAGACGAGAGGTAATTATAACTGCGTAGTTTGTTGAGTGTTGTAAACCAATAATTGTATGATAGTTATTGTTAAAGGATCCTTTTCAGTATTGTGTTGTGTGCTGCGGCATGTGCGTAGCCGATAGTTTTAAGGATAATGTATATGGAGTGAAGGGATAAACCAGCTGAACAATCTCTCCACAATGCGCAAATAGATACACCGGTAATACCCTTTTTGTTGTTTGTAATATCAGTGCCGATAATGGGACATTTACAAGGCCTTGCACTAGTAAAAAGACTATATAAAGAGTTATTAGAAAATCACAAAGTAATCATATCCTGATAACCAGCTACCAATATATAGCGGGCATTTAGAAATGTTACATATCCTATTGCGGAACCAGCACTACATGAGCGTTCACCTGTAATGTTTGTGTTGACGCTAGTTGCGGTACTATGTCCTACAGAAGATTTCATTATTGATCAAATGTTACACTGACAGACACTGGAATCAAGCCTAATTAATTGTAACAAGTAACCTGAACTCTGTGTCTGAAGAACACCTCCATCTGATGCTTTGCCATATGTGACGAAATTTGGTCTAGAATAACTCTTTTATCATTTGCATCTGCTGGTTTCCCATTAATATACCCTATAGTGTGTGGAAAATTCTCTCCTCGTTTCCACATCTTTCACTATTGTGGACTAGTTGCATTCTTTTTCAAGAACGTAGAAAATGAATAAAAATAATGTAAAATTTTAATTTGGCAGTTACAATAGCAAGTATATAATTATTACAGTGTACTATTGTTAAATCTGCAAAATGAAGCATGAGAAGTGTAAAATATACACCTCGTAAAAGAAAACTAGCCGTTATGGAAAGCATGGATTGCTGAGCACCATAAAGTTAACATGTTAAGTTGCAGACGGACACAGTGGACTGTTACACACTAAGCTTGTGGGCGAAGCTTTCATCAGAAAAGAAAGGAAAACAAACACATTCACACAAGCAGCTACACCTCACACACGTGAACACTATCTTTGGCCCTATAGAAGAGTTGGAGGTACACATTCTAGGCATGTATAGATCACGCATAAGCCTTGTGCAGGTTAGTCTATCAAGCAGATTGTGAAGAAATCACCAGACAGATCTCCTACATATCAACAAACCTGCAGTCTTATTGATTTGTTACTAGGGGCTATAACAGGTCACCTCAAGAAACCCAAAAATGTTGTAGGAGGACTTGTCATATTTGGAAAGATGTAGCGGTGAAGATGAGGTACATATCAGATTGTAAACATTGTTCATAATGGAAATGGGAGAAATAAAACTGTCATACACACAATATGTGATGTCAGTGCTGATACAACTTCAGTAAATATTCCTGCCACCAGTGTGGTTTTTGCAAGTTGTTGTAAAACCATTGGAATTATCAGTAGCAGTGATTTGCAGGACGCACTTCCATTATATCCATCGCATTTTAGTGACATCATTTGTTAACAAATTGCAGCTAGTTCTAACTTTCATTGTGTATGTAATTGTTTTAAAAGTAAAAGATTTAATACAAAGTTAATGTGAAAGAAATCCTCCACTTACTTTTCACTAACTTTTCAGCACTTTGCACAAAACATGATGGTAAAGGGAACTATAACGCTTAGTGCCATGTATGAACATGCAGATGTGTATGAAAAGTCTTCATAATTCCTTCCTGTCACTGGAAACCTATGATTGTTTCTCAAAGATGTAATGAGTGACAGAAGGTTCAGATGTGTTTCTTCAGTCATCCTGATATAATTGTGCCCGTCATGTGGATATATCTTCAACAAAATGAGTAAATCAATATGACGATAATCACATTTACATGCATGTCTGAAAGAATGGACTCTGTTGATGGTCTACAGGTGCACAAAATATTTCAAAATTTATTCACTGACTGAAAATTTCTAGACATCAGCTGTGTTAGTTACATATTTACTACCCAATAGTGATGTATAAACATTTGTCCTGAACCAAGACTCAAACCCAAATTCCCCGCATATCATGAGCAGCTGCATTAACAGCTTCAGTTGTCCCAGCCTGCTCCCTGGACTGAACCAAAATTTTGTATGTCACACTGACTACATCCTTATATCATAGCCCAATACATTTGTCACCTAATACTCGCAACATTACTTGGATTTCTGCAACAGGGGAGTGAGACAACAAGGAATTAAGACAAATGTTGGTGTAGATGGGCATACGACGCTAACACCAGTGATCTTGATTCCTCCTTGCCACTGTCTGCTTGTTGTGTGCATCCAAGTAATGTTGCGAGCATTAGGTGCCGAATTTAGTGGACTGCAATAGAAGGATGTAGACAGTGTGACATGTGGAAGTTTTGGACAGTCTGGGGAGCGTGTACGGATAGCGGAAGTGGTTAAGACTCGCAGTAAGTGGAAAATCTGGGTTCAAGTTCCAGTCCAGTACAAATGTTCAAATCTCACTATTGTGTAGCAGATCTACACAGAATACAACAGACGTCCAGGAATTTGCAGTCAGTGAATTAATTTCTGATAATCACATTTCCTCTTTTGTTTCTCTTGCAAAGCAAGGATAATGGCTGCTAAACTCAGTGCATTATCTTCTGAGCTTGACATATTTCAGGTACAAACTAATGCTTGTACAAGCATGCTTAAGTTATGTGGAGGTGTGAGGAATTTGTACACACTTGCACAAAACACTTAGTTGCATATGTTATAGCACTGTTGCATCTGGCATGTTCGTCTCTCCTTAATGCTTGTACAAGCATGCTTAACCCATGTGGAGATGTGAGGGATTTGTAAGCACTTGCACAAAACACTTGATCATGGGTGCGTGTCAACCATGCTGTTACATATGTAACCATATTATAACACTGTTTCATCTGGCATGTTTCCCTCTATGTGTGTGCAGGCATTGCTGTGTTTCTACTAGCAGAACATGTGCATGGCTATACCTTACTCTGGTCATTCACATTCTTTACTACAGTCCTGGAAGGATGACTTTCCTCACTGGTTTTTCTTCTTAAATCTGCATATGAAAATGCTGTGCAAAAATTCCAAAGATCTTGTTTAATGCGTCATTCAGTAGTAGGTAATTTTAACTTCACTTTGAAGCATTCCAATGTTTTCTATTCTTTTGTCTCTGTATGCTCAGAAATCAAGTTTTACAAGTAATAATTAGGAATAATATATTTCAAAAGGTGTGCAATTGTTTAGTCAGTTCAAAATTCACCACCTTTTGATTGGTTGGTTGATTCGGGTGGAGGAGACCAAACAGTGAGGTCATCAGTCCCACACCCTTTCAAAGGAACCATCCCTGCATTTGCCTGAAGCGATTTAGGGAAATCACAGAAAACTAAGTGACGATGGCCGAACGTGGATTTGAACCATCATCATCCTGAATGTCAGTCCAGTGTGCTAACCATCTCACTTTGTGAGCACATACCTACTATGGCTATGGTGAACTATTATTAGGGATGCAACCACATGCTGACTGGTCTGTGGATCATCTCGTGCTGTAAGCACAACAATTTTTGGTGTAGTGCAGCTTGATAAAACTCAAGGGAGAATATTAGCTGCTTGCTGATTGTGAAATAAAGTATTTATTTCAAAATAAAAGAATAACCTACACAGGAAAATGACTTCTTAAAGATAATTTACTTTCAACAGTTATGGAAAGGGTAGATAGCTACTCACCATAAAGATGACACATTGAGTTGCAGACGGTCACAACTAAAAGACTGTTACATACAGAGTTTACTGCCAAAGTGTTCTCAGAAAATACAGAAAGACACACACATTCACGCACATTACCACTATCTCTGTCTGCTCTGGCCAGACTGAGAGTGGGGCAAGGAAGGGGGGAGGGATAGCAGAGTATGGCTTTGGGGGGGAGTGCTGTCTTGTGGAGTGTGCAGGCACTAGATGGTGGAAGGGAAAGGGGGGGGGGGGCTGGAAAGTGGAAAAAAGTGGTTGGTGCATTGACAGATAGTGGCACACAGTGAGTGTGAGTGGTCATGAATTGGGAGGAGCTGAAAGGACGGAGGGGGCGGAAATTGTTTGGTGGATTGTGTCGGGATAGTAGGTTATCATAGATTGAAGAATGTGTTCTAAGGATAACTCGCATCTGCGCAGTTCAGGAAAGCTGATAGTGGAGGGTAGAATCCAGATGCTCCAGGTTGTGAAGCAGCCATTGAAATCAAGCATATTATGTTTAGCTGCATGTTATGCCAGAGTGTGGTCTACTTTGCTCTTGGCCAAAGTTGGCGGGGGCCATTCATCCTGATGGCCATACCAATATAAAAAGCTGCACAGTGGTTGCAGCAGGGCTGGTATGTGACATGTATGCCTTCACAGGTGGCCTGGCATCTGATGGGGCAGGACTCCTCTCTCAAAATTATGCGGGCCTCAACCTACGATAAATGACTGCCCCTCACACTCTGCACCCTACAGTTTCCGCGCCTCCTCTGTCCTATCACCTACTCCCAATTCACCTCCCCTCACTCTCGCTGTGTGCTGTTATCTGCCAACACACCCACCCACCAATCTTTTCCCCCTCTCTGCTCCTTTCCTTTTCCACTCCCACCCCCCATAGTTTCCCACGCAGCATCTGTCAGCTGTGCTCTGCTGTCTTCTAGTTCCTGCACACTCCACCAGACAGTGGTATTCTCCCCTACCCTTGCCCTGTTATCTCCCCCCCTCCCCTCCTTCCTTGCCCCACTCTTGATTATTGCTTCCGTTCAGTGTAACAGTTGCAGTCTGGCCAGGCTGGCTGGAGATAGCAGTCATGTGTGCAAGAGCTGTACCTGTTTGTGTGTATGTGTTTTCCTTTCTTTTCTAAAGAATGATTTGGCTGAAGGTTCAATGTGGAACAGTCTTCTTCTTCTTCTTTTTTGCCTGTCTGCAGATGATTTATTTTATAATGCAGACCATATCCAATGCACAAAAATCATTCCTGTTCCAAGTTCTATGAGAGACTTGCATACATATGGGTGAAAGTAAGCTTTCTCTTGAATAAACACCTTAAAATCATGATTTTAACACTTCCTTAGTACCTTTGTTAGCTGCAGGAAGTTTTGTTCACACTCTTTGTTAACTGGCTACAAATGTTTTCAGAAATTGTACTTACATCATTAGGGACCGATGACCATAGCAGTCTGGTCCCTTTAATCCCACAAACCAACCAACTTACATCATTGTTTGATTAGGTGACAACTGATTTTGTATTATGGCAAAAGAATTTTTTTGCATATTATTTCATCAGTTTGGCTTAAGAAATTTCTTTCTTTAATTGTCCTGTGATTGTTTGAAGTAGTGAAGAGCTATTGTATTCAACATATTGAAGAATTATTGGGCACAACACTGTAGAAGTTACATTTTATTCTCTTCACATTTATTTACACTAAATTCAGTTTTGATTATTGACTTTGTACCGGTTCCCGTGAGATCACCGTAGTTAAGCGCTGTCGGGTGTGGTTGGCACTTGGATGGGTGGCCATCCAGGCCGCCATGCGCTGTTGCCATTTTTCGGGGTGCACTCAGCCTCGTGATGCCAATTAAGGAGCTACTCGACCGAATAGTAGCGGCTTCAGTCAAGAATACCGTCATAACGATCGGGAGAGCAGTGTGCTGACCCCACGCCCCTCCTATCTGCATCCTCCACTTGAGGATGACGCGGCGGTCGGATGGTCCCGGTAGGCCTCTTGTGGCCAGACGATGGAGTGCTCTTTTTGTTATGCATGAACATCAATATTGTAACACAAATTGGTAAGCTGCAACAATTAGGAGAAGTTTTACAATGGCAGTGATTGACTTAATATTGTTATTACAGAATGATGACTGAAAATTACATGATGAAATTTTGAACATAGAAATTTGCTTGTTTACAACTGGGCCCTGACTTATTAACATGTTATTTTTCTTGACGATTACTGAAAAGTGACTGACCGGTGTTTTACACACATAACCTTTTTTGGATATGTGTATTACAGATATTACAAATTTTTAAATACAAGGCTAATACATTTTGGATATTATAAGATATAAAAAGTGGAAGATATGAAATACAGAAGACAGTGAAGCAAATTTGTGTAGTCAAGAGCCATATAATTAGAAAACAGCAAAATAATAGCCACTATTTTATGGGGGGTGGCTTTTAATGTGCATGGAGATTTGAAAGTTGGCCAAGAATTTTCTAGAAAGTGATATTTCCTAATTGGAATACTTACTAAAGTGACATATTAGGTTAGTGAAAGTGTACACAAAGGAGATAGAAAAATTGGAGCTAAAAACTATAACACTGTATTTTAGAAAGAGTTACATACGTCTTAAGATTGGAGCATTCTGGAACACACAAATTCAAATATGAATAACTTTTGAAATATTTTTAGAAAAGTAAATCATTAATTAAAGACTGGAGAACGAGAGCTTTTAAATAAGCTATGTCGGTTTTAAAACCAACAGTTTTAGGGTGTTCAAATTTGACATACTGTTTACAGGGATCATAAATTGTGAATATTTGTGTAAATAAACTGTTTCCATGTGGAATAAATAGATTACTGTAATTGTGAATAATAAAAATTATTGAAATTCTGCAGAGTTTGGCAGTTCTACATCATTACGAAGTGTTATATTCATGATCTATGCAACAAGTACTAATCTAATCTAATCGAATCTGTGTACATTGCATACTGGATGTCATGGAAATGTTGTGGCATAAACTTTTTGGGGGACTTGGGGTACATGATAAGGATTGAAAATCACATAGCAACCCATACCTTCAAATGATGTATACTAGAGTACTGCTACTACACTCACCAGATTTATCAAGTCTAGGTGCCTTTCCATGGGGAGCCATGAAATCATTCACAATCAAAGAAACTTTCGGTGTGTTCAAGCGTGTCTGGCAGTCAATGCTCTGTTGGTGTCAGGCGTCTGATGCTGATGGTGTGAACTTCGAGCATCTTTTATAAAATTAGAGCTATGTTCATGTTGTACATTATAAATATTTCAGATTAATCATTCTCTCATTTCCTTTCAGATCCTCAACCACTGTTACCACTTAAACTTAAACCTAACATTCACAGCCATGGACTGCTGTGCAATTATCAAACTTTATTGTGTGTCCCACCTTCCCTGGAAATTTGTCGCAACTTTTCCGGGACATCTTTTATATGAAATAAGTATATAATAGAAAAAAAAAAAAATTAGTTGAGGAGTAGAATTGTAGAAAGTGGAACTATTGCTCCTTGCTATATCTCAGATTGTATTCTTCTGTTAGTTTGTTCTCTACCAGAATCATGGAATGAGCATGTTGAGGCAGATGCAGAATTCTTCCGTCAGTGTTTGTGTCAAGGTCCTAGTGGAAGTGATTTGCTGTTGCTTCCTATGAACTATTGCGAAGTGTCAAGTGTGCACCTGTGTCCTTTGGATGACTTTCATTAGTGCACACACAGTGTAGTGTTGGGTTTGTGTTATGGATGAAGGGAATGGTTGCTTATTACTCAGTCCTCCATACAGGAGTCTACGGCGATGGTCAAAGGACGGTATCATTGTACGATTCTCTGGCGTGAACGATTTCTTAAATGTGAAAGGTAAAACTTTTACTTAACTTTTGCTGCCACACCATACTGATTAACGAATGACTGGATCTAAGCCTTAGACCCACTTAGTGATTTTACGTAGGACTAGAATTTTCTGGGGTTCTCAGCAAGATCTATTGCTAAGGTATGTTGATGGTAATTGTTGTAAGCTTCACACATCATTTTACAGATTTGTGAATTTCTGTTAACCACAAGTATGATTTACAATCAGTTTAAACTTTACCCATAATTCCTCTATTCCTATTTTACTGGAACTAAATGATGTCAATTCATTATCTTAAGTGGGATGCTAACAACTGCCTATCTGCTCTTTCAGGCAGAAATACTCTCCTAGTTTAGGAGGGAGATGATCCAAATCCCCTCAGGCTGTCCAGATTTAGGTTTTCTGTGATTTCCCTAAATTGCTGCAGGCAAATGATGGAATGATTTCTTTGTAAAAGAAGCCTGTGCTCTTGTCTCTAAATGACGTCATTTCATTGGATATTGAACTCTACATATTTCTTCCTTATTTGCTTCCAATTATCGTGCAGAATAAATAAAATTCTCCTCAGCTGAAAAATAACTTTCTTAATGCTCACCATTTATCTTGCTACAGGTAACACCCTTGACAAGATTAATACACTATGATACTATACATTCGCAAACCATTTCCGTTTGACAGACAAGTGAGAATTGACTCATTTCGTGATACTGACTATCTATTTACAAGGCTTTCACATTTCCTTTTTGTTTCTATTTTTTACAATAAAGAGCAACAAGGCTCTCGACACTTGCGGCTCCCCTCGCTATAAGTTCTTGTGTCAATTGAGAAAGGCAAGACCACATTATCGGGATCTTAAAAACTCCACATTAAACATAAAAATAAAAATAATTGTGTAAATATCTTGGCAATACAGGTGATGTAAATACTCTGAAGTATAAAAATATAGATGCCGACCTGATGTTGCTCAGAAGGGAATAACAGAAGTGCTACCACCAGTACAGTAGGACTTCAATTGACCATCACTTTTGGGACCAGGTGGTGGTCAGAGCGGTAAAAAGGTCAGATTATCAGAGGAGAATGAGACAAGTCATTTACAGAGCTCAGAACATTTTAGTAAAAATGGTTAAAATGGCTTTGAGCACTAAGGGACTTAACATCTGAGGTCATCAGTCCCCTAGACTTAGAACTACTTAAACCTAACTAACCTTAGGACATCACACACATCCATGCCCAAGGCAGGATTCGAACCTGTGACCGTAGCAGCAGCGCGGTTCTGGACTTAAGCGCCTAGAACCACTTGGCCACAATGGCGGCAACAATATAGTAAATCACAATTAAGTCAAAATTACTACATTTCTAATAAACAACAAGAAAAACAGAAAATATTGGACACTGTAAATCTATTTGAAAATGCGTGTGTGTGTGTGTGTGTATTTATTTATTGACTTTGCGGCTACATCAACCCACTTCTATGCACACAATATGTCCATAGATGTAGCGATTGGGTGTTGTTCTAAATATTTGAGGGCAGTCCAGAACACATCCATCGCTGCAGAGTAGCTAATCTTTTCATCTCTTCTTCTTTTCATAATTTGACTCCTCTTGCTTACCACTATACTGTTGCAAAACAAGAGCACGGCTCTGATCATCTTCAAGTTCTTCATTCGTAATAGAATCAATGTCACTTTCTTCTACCCATTCCTCTTTGTTAGCAGGATGGATATCATTATGAAAAGTTTTTAAACCAGCAACTCAATCTGCAGTATCTGGCACTATTTTGCTTTTGATTTAGGTTAGGAAAAACTTTCTTCCATTATTTTTTGGAATGGTTTTTCTACGTTCTTCCCAAGCTTTGGCAGCCATGTAGTAAATTGCATACTTTGTGTCAAGGCTTCTCATTGCTTCAAAAAGATCACAACTTTCTTCTGTTGTCTCTAAAAAGTGCTGATGTATTTTCTCATGTAACATTGTTCTAACCACCCAGTAACATCCAGGTCCATTCGTTATGGGTAAGCGGGGGGCAAAAACATAGCTTTCATGCAACTTCGTTGGAGCTCAGTCTCAGAGGGGTAGCTTGGCGCTTACCTAGGAATACAGTTGTACGTGGTTAGTAAAATCAATAGATAATGCTGTCACACAGTTCGGCGCAAAGCACAGATGGGTGATCAGATGCATGGTTGGATAATCCGAGGAGTTGGTTGATCGGAAGTTGAATCGTCATGATTCTACTGTATTTGTAACACTACAGGAAACCACATAAATTTAGCCATGGGGAATGCAGATACCAGATTCATATTTATTGGAAGAAAAGTCATACTTGTTTGGTCAGTTCTTCAGTAGAGTTTGTTAGTCTTGGATTAATGGAAGGTAAAGAAAATATTGAAAAACGAGCTTCGTGATTTGTCTGGGATTTGTTTAGCCAGCACAAAAGTGTCACAGAAATTTTTTACAAACAGCAGTGGAAGACTTTCCAAGAAAAATGTTGAGCTTCATAGAGAGCATTATTCACTAAATTCAGAGAACTGACGTTCAACAATAACTTGTGAATTATATTTTCTTTAACAAAAAATATGTGTAATGACTCCAGTGCTAAATGTAGAGAAATTTAGGCTCATATAGAGTGATACCAACAATCTCTTTTCCCATGTAGGACCTGCATACAGAATACAAATGGAGAAAATGTACCCCTGGTGCACACAATATAAAGGCTTGTGAGTACAGATTTAGATGAAACTTGTATGGCAAACTTGATTGTGAAAGTGAGTGTGTTTAACTCATTTTATTATTTGCTGGTGTTATATGCTACAACTAGTTCTCCTTTTCTTCATAACTTCCAAGATTGTAAATATACACATAGTGGTCAAAATATTGTTCACCTGCTGTTGGTCACTTTGTAACAATGAGGTGATGTAGAATTAGTACCAGGCACTCACATGACCCTGGACCACTGATGTGTCATACCTGTGGAGTGATGCATATACGCCAGTCAGTTGTGCGAAATCAGTGCAGTAAGATAGGTCTGTGTAGAGATGCAAAAGAATGAAGCTGTTGAATTTGGATGTATCCTTGACTGCACCGTGTATGAAGTTGGTCAATTTGTTGGCGTATTAATGCAGCCTACCCAGTGAGTCTACATGAAAGGTGTACTGCTTGTTACTATGTAATTGAATGTAAGAACAGTGCTTGTAAAAAGAACCTAACAGATGGAGAACAGAGACCAATGTCACACATCATCAATGAGAATCAGTTTCAAGTCCAAAAGGAACTAAAGGCCATCAGTGACTAGGTCCATCTCAACCAGTTTCCAAATGAACATTTCAAAGAGAGCTGCTTGCAGTAGGCATTAGGAATGAGGTGCCAGTGTAATCCTGTGAGTCAGTGAATGCAAGGCCAACCCAACCAGTTTGCAAGTGAACATCCTGAATAGAACTGCATGCAGTAGACATTAGGGATTAGGTACCTCTGTAATGGCCATAGCTCACAGTGGCACATGAAAGTGCACGTCTTTGAGGGCTGAATGACACAGAAAGTGAATAGTAGCTGACAGAAGGCATGTAGTGTGATCCAAAGAGTTATATTTTCATCTCTCTTTCAATTAAGGCATTTAGTGCACTGACTGCCAAATGAGATGTTTAACCCTCAGTGTGTGACGGGTGTAGTTCAGGTTGTAGGTGGTTCTATGTTTTTGGGGTGTCTTTCACACCATGATTTGTGCCCACTCATTCAGATTACAGTGAACATGAACTGGGATATTTATTTCAAAATTCTTGACAGGCAAGTGTTGCCCTTTCTTCTACAGCGTGATCCATATAAACCTGAACTAGTCTAATGAGTCATAATTTTGTAACCAATAATAGGGCACATTTGCAGTTTTGGGAGATGAAGTCCTCACAGCTAATGTTGGAAGTGGCCCCTGCCAGCATCAATGCCTAACAGTACTCATTTCATCATATTCCGCGACATTCTGTGAAGTGAATCCTCACCAGTGCTGCTTATTTCATGTGTAAATGGCCTTATGGAGTTCTGTGGTAGTCCATGGTCTAATCTCATACACTCAACTTTTAAGATACCCCCACAAGAAAAAATCTTGGTGGGTTAGGTCGTGTGATGGGAGGGAGGGCAGATTTTTTTGAGATTATTTTGGTCACCAAAGAAACTGGTTACAAGTTGCATGAAAACGTTAGACATGTGACACATTAGGGTCAACAAGCCTAGAAGCTGACACTGCACACTCCACTCCAACCTTTTCATCATGCAGTGGTGGTTTGTGGATGATAAATGGGTTTACACCAGCTCAGTATCTGCTGTTTTGTGTGTCGATGTAACCTGACAGATGGAATCATGCATAATCTGTAAACTTAAGTTAATGTCTTGACATTCAAATCAGGAAACTATTGACAGTAACACATTGTTTTCTCATGATCTGTTTCTTGCAATGCCTGCATCATTACACTCTGTATGGTAGCAGTGCCGATTTCTTTGCAGCTTTGTGACATACACAATATGCAATTGAAATGCCTGTCTCCTGGCTTAATCACTAGCAGAGTTTTCCAAGCATCTTCGAACATTATCAATAACCTCTGCACTCAGTGATGGTCTATGTTTACCAGTGTCACTGTTTAGTACACCAGTTATCTCCAGCTTCCTTAACAGTTAATAAAATTGTTGCTTTTCTTGGAGAATTTCAAACATTGAATTCTCTTCAGAAAATTGCACATATTGAATTCTCTTTGGAATGCCATTTCGTTGAAACCAATGAGTCTGCCCTCCATTATGTTTTCACTATAAAAACCCGCTCTTGAAGTGTGTATTGCATGTTTCTAACAGCTCAAGACTGCAAACAAATCACTAATTTGCCCATTATTGTCATGCAGTAAGAACTACACACTCAGAGACTTCACAAGCGGTGACGGCTGAGGCTACCAACTAACTGATACAATCCAAGCAAGCATGGCATTATACCAGACAAAGGACCTCATGCTCTGGAACAACAATCAACTTGCCGACAATGGGTAGTACTTTGACTCTCACAGAGCTACTGAAATCATTAAAACAACTCTCCCATTTCTACAAGCTTTCAGAGGGAAATTATGACCCATTGAATTAGTTCAAGTTTACTTGTGTCTCCCTGTACATATTCATCATGAGTGTGCTGTGGAGACTTGCATCTTTCAAGACAACAAAAACCATGTTCACTGGTCTGCACACATAATGTTTCTGGTTTTGATGAACACGGAGGCTCCCTATTGCACCTCAAGTGACCTGTTTAGTATCCCAATCTTAATTACGTGGAAAATGTCTGTGGCCGTTTTCAACAGTAGGTGAAATGCACCAATCAGCATCCCTGTAATTTGGTAGCTCTGTAGGATCTAATTATCGAGGAGTGGCTTCAGCCTGTACCATCCCTCCAGGCTGTAATTCAGATTAAATATGCACTTAAATTGTGCGTATATCAATGTAATTACAAAGTTTGGTATAATTTCAGTACCTCTTGGCAGAAAAAGTCACAGTTTTGTTTGAGAACTTGAATGTTCTGTTGTCGAAGATAACTGCTGATTATATCTGCTCACTGCAGTAACATAGTCATGAGGTGTGTTATTTGGCATGGTTGGTACTCGAAATAATAACATGTATGCAATAAATCTAATCACATATTTAGTGTAATGATTTTTAAACTACCTTGGTTGAATTTCCACAAAACTTTGATGCACGCCTACTGACATGATCTTGTGCACTCACATGAACAAAATTTGCACTGGTTTCACAGGCACAGCCACTGAATTGTAAGTATATTCTTAACAGTCAAAACCAGTGTGTGTATTATTGACAGTTACTTTTTAACTAAATTATAATTACAAAAAATGGATTATAGATCTATTAAAATGAAATGCATCATGGCGTTATTAATAAAACTTAAACACAGATTTTCTAGTCATAGTCGAGTAATATACATCCTTTTAGATTCTGTTTTGTGAAATATATGTTTTTACCAGTCAGAAGTCTTCACATCAACTACACCTAATTAATTTACCAAACATGTTACTAATGGTTGTTTTTCAAAACTTAATGTTATACAGAGTTGTACTTTTACTTCTATTTGGGATTATGAAAATACTAGTAATTTTGCTGTGTTTATGTGGCAAACATAGTTGAGTAGTAGTGATATTGGTTATGCTTGTAAGTGACATAGTCAGTGTTAGTCATTCATCAATAACACATCTTGGTCTGTTACATTACAAACTGGATATGGCATAACTGAAGGAGCCTGTCGACTCTCTTCCTTGCCAGATTAAGTTCGGTGTCAAGGCTGGACACAGTGCTACCAGGTATTAACGTAATGTCTCCGATGAATTGTCTTAATTTTCTGTCTTGTGTGTTAACTACTTGTATTTGAGTTTGACTTGTTCAAGTCTTGAAGTTGCATTCAAATTTGTATTCCTACATAATTAACATGTGTGCTTTCCAAATAGGCTATGGGTTCCATTTACATCAGTGATTTCCCGGATGAAATCCTCCTACACATCTTCTCGTACCTGTCCCGAGAGGAGCTGGCCGCAGGGCCGAGCCATGTGAACAGGCGATGGCAGGCCGTGTGTAATGATGACACACTCTGGCGCGACAGTGACTACGTCGTCGGTGAAAACCAGACTGACAAAGAGGCCCTGTCGCTGGTGATGAGCATGCCACAGCTGCGAGTGCTCAGGCTGCAGCGCATGCTACCGTCTGGCATGCTGCATCACGTGTTCCGCACGTGCCACAGCCTCACTGAGCTCGAGATACACTGGTAAGTCCAGCTGTCAACTATTGAAAGCTTGGTAGGTCGGTATGTTTCCTGTAAAGTACTCCAGGGTGGCTAGCGACATAGGAGTGCAGAATAATTATAAATAAAAACAAAAAGTAACAAGTCACTAAACTGTGTGTGTGTGTGTGTGTGTTTACAGTGCATTCTGGGGGCTTTGGTCCATATTCAGATGTCAGTTCCATTGTTTAGCTCAGGCGCATTGCTCGGTAAATTGACCATCATGAAATATCTAGAATATTTTAAATAAGTGTCTTTTATTGCAGAATTTCTTCTTACTAACCCCCCAAAAACTTTCTGCACTCAAAATGATCAATTTGAAACACTGTAGATATTTCAACACCATTAGTTTCTCAGGAGCAAAGTATGCTTGATAAACACCGGAAATATCATTTGATGATGGAGCAAAGCCTCAAAATCACTTTAAATTCAATGATTGGTTACTTTGTGTTTTTGCTTATGTTTTAGAGTTGCCATCATTTAAGAAAAAGAAATAAGGATTGGGAAACATGGACATATATATCAGAAAGAAATTGGAAAGTACTTTACTGATCAGACTCTTATTTCCAATAATTGTAACATACTCATTCTCACCTAACGGTAAAGACTTATCTATTCCATGTACATTTAATTCTAGTATAATGCATATTTTGCACATTGTGAAGAAAACTGATAACTAGCAGTGCAACAAAATCTTCGTTTATCTGATTTACTTCATTGCTGGCATGATGAATAAAATCTTTCACACTGCCTGATTTATAAACTGTCGTGGCAAAGCAAAGTAATTGCTTAGAACCAAGTCCCATCGTCAAGATAAAAGCGGATAGCATGCTAAAAGTGGTTGTCTGTGATTAAGTTGACTATACAGCACCATGCTGTAAACAAGATAGAAGTGTACACAGCATCAACATAAACCATACTGGTAGGTCAATAGTGTGCTGGCAATTGCAGGCAGTTGTTAAACAGTTACAGGTATCTCAGGTTCTTTGTAAGATTCACATACATCATGCTGAATAAATATTTCAAATGTAAACAGTGAGCACACTTTCAGACTTTGTTATCAACAGATACAGCATCTATTTCTATTCTTGTTGGTACATTTTCTTCAACCACAACTTAGTTCAATTGTGAACTATTCTTGCAACTGACTCTCACAAAAGCTACGTCAGTGCCCTAGCAAAGTCGTGTGTTCACAAGAGATGGTGTGATAAACAAATATTTCAGACATATAAAACCAATATTGTTATTTTTAATGCAATTTCTTTACAAAATTACATTTTCAGTGTTAATATAACTACTACAAACATTCCCAATTAAACACTTGATTTAAAACAATTCTTTTAATTGCAGATAGTCTAAAATATGGCAGAAATATACAGAGTATCCCGAAGATGACTTTGACATGACAGAACCACATGGATTCATAAATTGTATAAAGTTTGTCTCTGTAAAATACAAATAAACAAACTGATACCCCACATTGCAAAAATTACAAAGTGAACTGAAGGATGCAAAAATAAGTGAGCAAACCATTAAGTGAAACCTACACTGCCTGACAAAAAAAGTGAAACACCCGGAAGAGACCAGGTAACGAAATGAAACTTTGTGGGATGGAAAGTTATATGATATTGTTGCAGTGATTAGACAATTGAGTCAAATTTGTGAAGTACATGACAATAGGGGCCCACTTATCAGTATGATATTGCCTGGATGCATGAACTGATTCAGTTGGAAAGGGTGTCATAACGTGATTTTATCCTGTTTTGAGGCAAACCGGCCCACAATTGTTGTAAATGGCCTTTCATATCCTTGAAACAGGTGCGGGGACAGAATTAATGTCTGATCTGGTCCCACATACATCAGGGACAGATCTGAGGATCTTTTTGGCCACGGGAGTACCTCAACATCATGCAGTCATTTCATAGAGACACATGCCATGGGTGGAGGAAAAATGGCACCACAGTGTCACTTAAGAGACAACACATGAGGGTGTAGGATATACATGACATACTGTTGTGCTGACAGAGTTCCCTCAAACCAGTATCAGCTGTGACCAGTCATATCCAATTGCTCCCCACACCATGGCATCAAGAGTAACACCACTGTGTTTCTCCAAACCATTGGTAGAATGGGACCTCGCGACGTGTTGCTGCCATACTCACCTACAGTGGTCATTGGGGGTAGTGCAGTGTCACGATTTACCACTGAACACCATGCGATGTCATTCATCAGTAGTCCATGCTCCCCTGTCATGGCACCACTGCACATTAATACCCAAGTCCTGCTGCTGCTAGTCTCCAACCAGTCGTGCAGGGTAACACTTCACCGCAGGAAGTCAACTGCTCATTCTCAGGCAGCAGGAACAGTTCATGGTATTCAGTTGTTGTCGACCAGAACCCTGACGCTGAGTCACATTCCCATGCAGCCTGACATCAGGTCACTGTCACATCCAAATACCCCAAAAAACTGGATGTTATGATTCTACCAGTCAGGCAATGGAGATCCACAATGAGGCTTCTCTCAAACTGTCAGGTGTTGATAACAGTGTGTCACATGAGTACTCTGCATCTCTGTATCCTTCACAATAATCACTCAACATCTGATGCACTTTACATCCCTTATATACTCTGCCAGTCCTGGTGGTAACTCTAAACATAAAATATGGTAATACTCTCTGGTGGCTGTTCTACTTGTCATAGAGTATTGCAACTCTGTAATCATTTACATGTCTGCTGATGGTGTGTAGCTACATTGACATCTGACCATGTCTTCTGGGTGTCCTTCTTTTTGGGAGGCATTATATATTAGACTGATCAATACCCATGGTACTGTTAAAACAGTGCAGAACAGTTGGCAAATTCAACTTGTTATTCCTTTGAACTAATAACAGTATAATGTAATTGAGTCGCAGATAGGCACAACAAAACGACTGTCACAAATTAGCTTTTGGCCAGTAGTTGCCAGAGACTGCAGTTGTGTGTGTGTGTGTGTGTGTGTGTGTGTGTGTGTGTGTGTGTGTGTGTGTGTGTGTGTGTCTGTCTGTCTGTCTGTCTGACTGACTGTCAAAAAGACTCACAAATTAGGTTTTGGCCAGTTCTGTGGCTTCAGTTGCCAGAGACTGCAGTCATGTGTGTGTGTGTGTGTGTGTGTTTGTGTGTGCGTGTGTGTGTGCATGTGTGTGTTGATCGTCTATTTTTGATGAAGGCCATACTGGCTGGAAGCTAATTTGTGACAGTATTTTTGTTGTGCCTATCTGCAACTCAGCATTTCCACTATATGGTGAGTAGCAATTTTCCTTTTCATAACATTGTTACATTCCATTTGGATATTCCATTGTTTGGTATTGGATGGACAAAAAAATCTACTCACTAAGTGGTGACAGGAGAATACACATTTAAAAAAAGGTTTAATTTAACGCAAGCTTTTCTAGCCAGTGGGTCCTTCTTCCAGCAGAAGGGTTGAAGGGGAAGGTAGAGGGGTAAAGGGAAAGGCACTGGAGAGGTCTAGGAAAAGAGATAGAACTTGGAAAACTCAGCCAGAAACCTGGATCAGGGGACACTTACTGGATGGCACGAGAAGGAAAACTGATTGTAGGGGACTGCACCAGAAAGAATTTGAAAACCTAAGAGCTTAAAGATGGAAGACAAGGTAGTATGCAAGACAGAGGTTACTGCTGAAACTCTGTGCACAAGCTAATAAAGAGTGAAAATCCAAATGTATTGTATGTAATAGAGGAGGGAGGAGGCTGAGAAAATGAAAGAAGTAGAAAACTTACACAGATTGAAAAAAGGAATAGTTACTGTGAAGAAATGCTGAGACAGAAAAAATTAATGTAAATTAAGGTGAGGTGAGTGACAAGAACCGAGGATATGTTGTAGCTGTAGTTCCCACCTGTGGAGTTATGAGAAACTGGAGTCCAAGGGGAGAATCAAGATGGTGTGTGCAGTGAAACAAGCACTGATTACATGACTGTCATGTTGTAGAGCATGCTCTGCATCTGTCTCAGCATTTGTTCACAGTAATTACTACTTTGTTCACTCCGTTTTAGTTTTCTACACCTTTCATTTTCTGACCTGTCTGTTTTTAGCTGCCCCCTCTCACCTACATCTACATCTATATAGATACTTCACAAGCCACCACGGTACCCCGTACCACTACTCGTCATTTCCTTTTCTGTTCCACTTGCAAATAGAATGAAGGATAAACTACACTCTACATAATGAGATTTTCACTCTGCAGCGGAGTGTGCGCTGATATGAAACTTCCTGGCAGATTAAAACTGTGTGCCCGACCGAGACTCGAACTCGGGACCTTTGCCTTTCACGGGCAAGTGGTAGAGCACTTGCCCGCGAAAGGCAAAGGTCCCGAATTCGAGTCTCGGTCGGGCACACAGTTTTAATCTGCCAGGAAGTTTCATATCAGCGCACACTCCGCTGCAGAGTGAAAATCTCATTCTGGAAACATCCCCCAGGCTGTGGCTAAGCCATGTCTCCGCAATATCCTTTCTTTCAGGATTGCTAGTTCTGCAAGGTTCGCAGGAGAGCTTCTGTAAAGTTTGGAAGGTAGGAGACAAGGTACTGGCAGAAGTAAAGCTGTGAGTACCGGGCGTGAGTCGTGCTTCGGTAGCTCAGTTGGTAGAGCACTTGCCCGCGAAAGGCAAAGGTCCCGAGTTCGAGTCTCGGTCGGGCACACAGTTTTAATCTGCCAGGAAGTTTCATATCAGCGCACACTCCGCTGCAGAGTGAAAATCTCATTCTGGAAACATCCCCCAGGCTGTGGCTAAGCCATGTCTCCGCAATATCCTTTCTTTCAGGATTGCTAGTTCTGCAAGGTTCGCAGGAGAGCTTCTGTAAAGTTTGGAAGGTAGGAGACAAGGTACTGGCAGAAGTAAAGCTGTGAGTACCGGGCGTGAGTCGTGCTTCGGTAGCTCAGTTGGTAGAGCACTTGCCCGCGAAAGGCAAAGGTCCCGAGTTCGAGTCTCGGTCGGGCACACAGTTTTAATCTGCCAGGAAGTTTCATATCAGCGCACACTCCGCTGCAGAGTGAAAATCTCATTCTGGAAACATCCCCCAGGCTGTGGCTAAGCCATGTCTCCGCAATATCCTTTCTTTCAGGAGTGCTAGTTCTGCAAGGTTCGCAGGAGAGCTTCTGTAAAGTTTGGGAGGTAGGAGATGAGGTACTGGCAGAAGTAAAGCTGTGAGTACCGGGCGTGAGTCGTGCTTTGGTAGCTCAGTTGGTAGAGCACTTGCCCGCGAAAGGCAAAGGTCCCGAGTTCGAGTCTCGGTCGGGCACACAGTTTTAATCTGCCAGGAAGTTTTACACTCTACATGCCTCTGTATGAGCCCTAATATCTCATATCTTATCTTCGTGGTCCTTAGGCACAATGTATGTTGGTGGCAGTCGAATCATTTGGCTGTCAGCTTCAGACGACTGTTCTCTAAATTTTCTCAAGTGTTTCTTGAGAAGAACAGCACCATCCCTTCAGGAATTTGCATTTGAGTTCCAGAAGCATCTTCGTAACACTTGTTGTTTGAACCTACCTGTAATAAATCTAGGAGCCCGCCTCTGTATTGTGTCGATGTCTCCCTTAAATATGACATGGTGCGGATCCTAAACACTCGAACAGTACTCAAAAATGGGTTGCATATGCTGTCTCCTTTATGGGTGAGTTACACTTTGCCAAAATTTTCCCAACAAAATGATGTTGAGTATTCGCCTTCCCTACCACAGTTCTCACATGCCTGTTCCGCCTCATATCACTTTGCAACTTTATGCGCAGATACTTAAACAAATTGACTGTGTCAAGCAGGATACTAGTAGTACTATATCCGAACGTTACAAATCGACCATTCGCCTTCTCTATCACAGTTCTCACATGCTTGTTCCACCTCATATCATTTTGCAACATTAAGCGCAGATATTTAAATGACTGACTATGTCAAGCAGGACACCAGTATATTGTATCAGAACACTTCAGGTTTGATCTTCCTACTACACATTTTTCCACATTTATGGTTAGCTGCCATTCATCACACCGACTGGAAATTTTGTCTAAGTCATCTTGTATCTTCCCACACTCACTCAACTTTGACGCCTTACTGTCGGCAAACTACTATCTGTATTGTGATTTTGGGGAGCCTTTTCTCTGTAGAATCAGTGGTCAAAGACATTCCTAAGACAAATATAAGTCAACTAATGTAAAAGAAAAGAGTGTGAAATTTACCTGTATTTTAAGCTGTGAATATAGTACTTGAGTAATAAAAGACCACCTTCCTGATAATAGCTGTCATCAGTTGTTTTAAAAATTCATATCTGTTAATGATGGGTAATTGTTCAGGAAGGAGTAAGCACTTCTAATGGTAAAGAACTTGCATGGTAACTGAAAGATCATGGGATTGGATTGTGGTTGGATAGTGGAATATCTCAGTCTGCTTTTAACCTAGCCTTCATCTCTTAGTAATTTGAAGATTCGCCAGGAACGATAGGTGGTTTGGATTCCACATTAAACTGTTTCCTCAGTAAAATTACTGGTTTAGATTAGAGGCATGCATGTCACCAAAGTGGTGAACAATTGCTAGATGTGCACCTGGCTGCTGAAGCCACAAAGAATTATTATTGTTGTTATTATTATTATTATTATTATTATTATTGCTGTTGTTGTTGTTATTGACATAATGATGCCAACAACAAGACTATGATACACACCTAGTAACATTTTTAGCTTTTAAGTGAGAATATAATAGTTTAACTCATGATATATATTGTCTTAGGTTATTGTGATTTCTCTGAAACACTTCTCATCAGATACTGATAAATGTCTCATCTAATGAATATGTTTTAAACATCAAATTCTCCTATAAGTAGAGTGAGAAAAAACTGTTAGATGTAAACAATTCTGGAAATTTTTACTTTTTTGTTTTTTTATATTACCAATTCATATCTGTTAATGATGGGTAATTGTTAAGGAAGGAGTAGTCACTTCTAATGGTAAAGAACATGCATGGTAACTGAAAGATCATGGGATTGGATTGTGGTTGGATAGTGGAATCTCTCAGTCTGCTTTTAACCTAGCCTTCATCTCTTAGTAATGTGAAGATTTGCCAGGAACAATAGGTGGTTTGGATTCCACATTAAACTGGGAACACAGAAAGGTGGAAGGAGTATATAGGGGGTCTATACAAGGGCAATGTATTTGAGGACAATACTATGGAAATGGAAGAGGATGTAGATGAAGATGAAATGGGAGATATGATACTGCGTGAAGAGTTTGACAGAGCACTGGGGGGTCTATACAAGGGCAATGTATTTGAGGACAATACTATGGAAATGGAAGAGGATGTAGATGAAGATGAAATGGGAGATGTGATACTGCGTGAAGAGTTTGACAGAGCACTGAAAGACCTGAGTTGAAACAAGGCCCCGGGAGTAGACAGCGTTCCATTAGAACTACTGACAGCCTTGGGAAAGCCAGTCCTGACAAAGCTCTACCATCTGGCGAGCAAGATGTATGAGACATGCGAAATAGCCTCAGACTTCAAGAAGAATATAATAATTCCAATCCCAAAGAAAGCAAGTGTTGACAGATCTGAAAATTACCAAACTACCAACTTAATAAGTCACAGCTGCAAAATACTAACGCGAAATCTTTACAGTCAAATGGAAAAACTGGCAGAAGCCGACCTCAGGGAAGATCAGTTTGGATTCCGTAGAAATATTGGAACACGTGAGGCAATACTGACGCTACGACTTATCTTAGATGAAAGATTAAGGAAAGGCAACCTATGCTTCTAGCATTTGTAGACTTAGAGAAAGCTTTTGACAATGTTGACTGGAATACTCTCTTTCAAATTCAGAAGGTGACAGGGGTAAAATACAGGGAGCGAGAGGCTATTTACAATTTGTACAGAAACCAGATGGCAGTTATAAGAGTCGAGGGGCATGAAAGGGAAGCAGTGGTTGGGAAGGGAGTGAGATACAGTTGCAGCCTCTCCCCGATGTTATTCAATCTGTATATTGAGCAAGCAGTAAAGGAAACAAAAGAAAAATTTGGAGTAGGTATTAAAATCCCTGGAGAAGAAATAAAAAATTTGAGGTTCGCCGATGACATTGTAATTCTGTCAGAGACAGCAAAGAACTTGGAAGAGCAGCTGAACGGAATGGACAGTGTCTTGAAAGAAGGATGTAAGATGAACATGAACAAAAGCAAAATGAGGATAATGGAATGTAGTCGAATTAAGTCGGGTGATACTGAGGGAATTAGATTAAGAAATGAGACACTTAAAGTAATAAAGGAGTTTTGTTATTTGGGGAGCAAAATAATTGATGATGGTCGAAGCAGAGAGGATATAAAATGTAGACTGGCAATGGCAAAAAAAGCGTTTCTGAAGAAGAGAAATTTGTTGGTTGGTTTGTGGGATTAAAGGAACCAGACTGCTATGGTCATCGGTCCCTAGAAATTTGTTAACATCGAATATAGATTAAAGTGTCAGGAAGTCGTTTCTGAAAGTATTTGTAAGGAGTGTAGCAATGTATGGAAGTGAAACGTGGACGATAAGTAGTTTGGACAAGAAGTGAATAGAAGCTTTCGAAATGTGGTGTTACAGAAGAATGCTGCAGATTAGATGGGTAGATCACATAACTAATGAGGAGGTACTGAATAGAATTGGGGAGAAGAGGAGTTTGTGGCATAACTTGACTAGAAGAAGTGATTGGTTGGTAGGACATGTTCTGAGGCATCAAGGGATCACCAATTTAACATCAATGGAGGGCCCTCCAATTGGAGGGCAGCGTGGAGGGTAAAAATCGTAGAGGGAGACCAAGAGATGAATACACATAGCAGATTCAGAAGGATGTAGGTTGCAGTGAGTACTGGGAGATGAAGAAGCTTGCACAGGTTACAGTAGCATGGAGAGCTGCATCAAAGCAGTCTCAAGACTGAAGACCACAACAACAACATATCACCAAATAATTTGTTTCTTTGCCAGCTATGAGTGTGCTTTGCAAATATTCTTTCTGCTTCCCCTTTCTTCTGCTTCTTTCATTGTTTTCAGTGCCTCTGTAGCCTGTGGTTAGTTTGTGTTTGATCTCTCCACCTCTTTCTTGGTCTACCCTTTGAACTTTCCCTATTGGTCTTCTTCTTCTTCATCTGGTTCCTATCCATTCCGGATGTTAGCAACCATCTTGGCAGTGCTTTTCCTGTCACTTGCAGCTCTAAATAGCTCTATAGATGTTTTAGAGGTCCATGCTCTGATATTATTAAGCCAATGCTTCTCTTCCCTGGTATTTTTCGTTGCAGGATGATCTGGAGGAGATGCTATCTGTTGTTGTTCTGCAGGTACTGGATCTTTCTTGCTTTCACAGTGGCCAGTACTTCTTTCTCTTTCTTCATTCTTCATAGAACCTCGACATTTGTGACATGCGCTGTCCACGGTATTCTTAACATTCTCCTGTACAGCCACATCTCAAAAGCCTCCAGCCACTTACCCAACGATTCTGTCAGAGTCCATGTTTCGACACCATAGAAGAGGGTGGAAAATACGTAGCAGCGTAGAAGTTTGACCTTCGTCGTCATTTCTAAGCCATGATTCTTGAAAAGGTTACTTGTCTTATTGAAGACTGCCCTGGATTTTCCAATTCAAATTCTCACCTCATCAGAAAGATCCCACTGGTCATTTATTGTAGTGCCAAGGTATGTGTATTTATGTACTTGCTCTATGTGATTTTGGCCTTTCTTAATGTGACATGCAGGGACCCTATTGGTCAGTAATTCATTATTATTTTAAGCATTTTATTTTCATTCATTCTTGTGATATGAACTCTACATTCGTTTCTGTACTCCTTGATCTGTTCATTTATACCTTCGGGTCCCAATTGTTATTGCAGGTAGTCTGTAGTCAGTTGCTCTCCATTTCTGTAGCTCATATTCTTCTTCGTTTCCAACTGTTATTCTCCAAGTTTCACTACCATCAAGTGTAGTTAGCATTGCCATTGTTTTGTAGAACTTCATTAAGGCTTTTTTTCTCACCTTTTTTCTCAGCATTCTGCATATGTTTCCTTCCATTAATATGATTGAATCTTCCATTTTTTTCCAGTATATCTTTTTCATTTGCGAAGGAGAATTCATTGAATCTCTCTATTTTCTGGTCGGTTATTGCATTTTTTTCTTGGGACCTGGTCTTGGGCTTTGACTTTGTGGTCAAGATTGTTAAGTTACTGTTCTGTACAGTTATATTTAATTTAGAAATGGCTTTTTGGGGTGCGTCCTCACTGTCAGCTGTTAAGAAGTTGGCCACCAGCAGAACGTTGTCATTAGATCATTTCGAAGGTTAAAGTTATGAGTTCCATTTCATTTAGCCACTGTCAACATTATTCTCCTCAATATTGCACTTTGCTCACTTTGCTGCCTTCATTCTCTTCAGTTAACCAGAAATTACATTGTTTCATGACTTGGAGAGCATTCAGAGACAAGAATAGTGAGAAATTGTATCCTGTCTGAGAAATGTAGCATAAAATAATCATGGTACAATAAATTACAATGACAAATTCCTTCACTCAAAAGAAAAAGAAAACAGTGGGTAAGGGAAAATTTTCTTCATGTATTAAACTCACTATAAAGTTATCATAATTTGAATTCATTTTTGTATGCTGTGTGCCTTAATTATGGGTGATAATCTTTGCTAGCTTTTCAGGATACACAACAGGTTGTTAAGGTTCTGTAAAATGGGCCATGAAAATTTTTGTATGTTCCATCAAGTGTGATTCTGAGCTCATTTGCAATAGCTTCCAACAACCCTTGTTAAATTGCAATCATTGTACATACCACTTTGGGCAAAATCGAACAGTGGAAAATCCAGGTTTCAATAATACAATGTTATGAAAAGGACAGATTGCTATTCTCCATATAGCGGAGATGTTAAGTTGCAGGTCAGCACAACAAAAGACTGCTAAACAAGTAAGCTTTCTTCACATTGGATATCGGGTTTACCTTTCACATGGCCACCTGCCAGTGCAATCAGACTTCTTCTTTGTGACATCTGTACTTGCTTCACACAGTCAGAGATAAAGAATGGACATGATGAAAGCTCAAAAAGTGGTAAGACGCTTTCACACAGGGAAAGCAAAATTATATTCTACTACAAGTTCAATATTTACCAAAAATTGCAAGCAAATATAATATAAAATAAAATATCGACACCTGATATTGCCATTTTGATATTGATATATTGGTGAAAAAATATTGCCGATATATATCGATGTTTTTTTTTGTAAAAAATAACGATATATCAATATTTTATCAACAGCCATACTCTGAACCCACTGCCTAATTCTTCATACAACTAACTAACTTTAACTTAACACATAACTACTACTTCTATGAAGGGAAGGTGTACAGACAGGTCCGTGACACAAGCATGGGCACCCCCATGGCACCTTCCTATGCCAATTTGTCTATGGGACATCTAGAGGAAACCTTCCTAGCCTCTTAAAACCCCAAACTCCTGATCTGGTCCAGGTTCATTGATGATATGGACTCAGGGCCAAGACACCCTGGTCATCGTCAACCCAGCTTTGCACCTTCGTGCATCTCTTACTCTCTGATGGCTCTATCCACTCCTCTGTCTACAGTAAATTCATCAACAGCAGCTTCATTTTGACAGCTGCCATCCCTTCCACATGAAAAAATGCCTCCCATACAGCCTGATCACCCGGGGGACAGCATATCTGCAGTGACAAGAACTCCCTTTCCCAGTGTACTGAAAATCTCACCAAAGCCTTCATAGACAGACTCTATCCCACAGACCTAGTCCGCAAACAGATTTCCTGTGCCATTTTCCCCAAGATAGCCAACTACAAAAGACTTCCCTCCTTTGTCACCTAATACCACACCGAAGTGGAACAACTGAACCACATCTTTCATCAGTGGTCTGATTATCTATCATAATGCCCTGAAATGAGGGACATTGGAGAAAGATCATTCCAATCCCTCCCAAAACAGCTTTGGCCAAGAGCTATAATCTTTAACATTCTTTCCACTGTGCCTGTCGGCAACTGAACAGGTCATGTTTTACGTTGAGTAATTTCTTAACATTGTTGATAATGACAGAAGATTGTCATAATCATTTTTTTTGTTACATGTATTATGTCTCATCACTTTCTATACTTTCTTTTTGCCTTTATGTTTTTGTCTTTGGCCCCCTCCATTCACCCCACCCTCCCTCTGTCCCTCCCTACCTCTCTCTCTCTCTCTCTCTCTCTCTCTTTTGACTGAAGCTGGCAAAGCTGGCATAGTGCTTACCAACGTACTTTTACCTACTCCTTCTGACAACACCCCACTCCCTTCCTCCCATTTCATATTGTCCCCCCTCTCAATGGGGCTGAGTTACCTACCCCCTTTTAAACATCCCCAACATATTGCTCTTTTAGAAGGAACTTTTGTTCTGATTCGTTATTTTTACATCTGCCTATTGGCAGTACTGATATTTCACCTCCTGAAAGTAATTACTGACCAGCAATTCTTCCTCATAAATAATTTTAATATGTTGGTGTCCAGGACAGTGTTAGCCCATATTTCAAGGTTTTCTTTTTATGGAAATTGAAATTATGATGTTATTGTACACCACCAATTGTGTTGTTGCACACAGATTGTGCAACAGTAGTTTGAGCCTTTGTTGTTATTGTGTTCCGCCCTCAGGAGACACAAGCTGTTGCCCTCTGAGCTCAGCTGCCTGGTCGAGAACTGCCCCAACATAGAGAGGCTTGTAGTGCCTGGCCAGCGAACAACGGTCGAGCATCTGGAGGTATGGCCCACCTGCTGGAGTGAGGTTGCTCTGTTTGCAGCTGACAGAAGCATATTATTCTTCTTGTGTGCATGCAATAATACCAGTTTTAAGGTCGATTCACACTCGATGTCGTGGAACAGAATGCGTTTCTTACAGCAACATTTACACAGTCTGTCGACAGAATGGGGCCAGAACGAGACGGTGACATCACGGATTCCCCAGAAGGAAGGTGTGACATTTACACATCAGTTGATGAAGGGAGGGGGTGGCATTGTCCTCTGTCATTGGAATTTAACCTATTCTCAGTGAGTTCGTTCGTACTGCAGTACTGAATTTTGCTCTTTTTTGTCTTCTTAGTCTTTATTTTGTTTGCTTTGCATTGTGACATTTTGAGAAGGTGTTTGTGGACTTTTGATATTTTTCCTGTGTGTGTTGTTTTACAAAAGAAGTCTAATATGTGAAAGTGAAAACTGGTTTACACTTTACAATACCTAAAGAAAGAGAAAGTGTACACTATACGTAAATAAGGACGTAAATTGATGGAACCATTTTCATTAAAAAAAATTTAACAATGAAAACGTCAATTGTATTGAACAAGAAAACTACAGTTTTCGGAAGTAACTGCAACCAGTCACCTCTTCACAGTAAAGTTTCTATTTTACCAAGAGTGGCCTCAGGTTACCAGGCACCTCTTCGTCAGATTGTGATCGCCTGTAGTGTTGTGGGGGTCGTTGGGTAAAGGTATTTGCATCTTTGAGATTAATTGTGGTGCACAGATCATTTTGAGAAACATGGTTTGGTTACTTCCTGTAAAGCATATGGGAGTTATTATCTGGATGTAATGAACATAACTAAACAAAGTGTTGTAGGGGTCATGACGTGACCCGTACTGTGGCAGGAGTTTAGCTGCTGGCAAATCAGGATGGAATACCATTTTCCACAAATCAGGATGGAGGCCTGGTGATGTAGTTGGCCATGGGCAAACAACATGCCTGTGTTAGCATTTCATCCAAATGGCAGGCAGTGTGTGTGTGTGAAGCCACAGTTTCTGGCAACAGCATGGTGGCAGAAGCCTGCACCTACAGGTGGCAAAGTCTGTGGGTGGCAGATGGCTGCTCCATCTTGTACTACTGCAAATGCTGTCTGTCTCGTAGTTATTGACCGGTGTAGATTGCATCACACAGTATGTACATGGTTACTGCTAAGTACAAAGAACATCTGAGAATGATGGTCTGATTTTTTGGGTGGGGGAGAGGGAGAGTATACATGAGAGTTGCTGAGTAGTATATCTCCAACAGCAACGCCCCCATCCTGGAATCAGAACTGGTTGAGTTATACTGGTTAGCATAGTTTGTGGTGTTAGCTTACTGAATGCGTGGTTTTTGGTCCTGAATATGCTCTCTTAGCAAACGGCGCCTTGTCATCAGGCCAACAGCTGCTCCCCTCTCTGTGATGTCATTCTGTTTGATGCAAGAAGAGTTCATTGCTTCCTCTCAAAGCTGTGGCACAACACTGTGTTTTCCAAAGTGATCTGTGCCCAGGATTGTTCCTATGGCTGCAAATAACTATACAAAATGGCTCTGAGCACTATGGGACTCAACTGCTGAGGTCATTAGTCCCCTAGAACTTAGAACTAGTGAAACCTAACTAACCTAAGGACATCACACACATCCATGCCCGAGGCAGGATTCGAACCTGCGACCGTAGCGGTCTCGCAGTTCCAGACTGCAGCGCCAGAACCGCGCGGCCACTTCGGCCGGCTAATAACTATACAGAACAATCCCACAAACAATGCTAAGAACTGGTACCGTCTTACAAGAAGTTGCTAAATGATTTGAAACTGGTCAAGGTAAAATAGAAGTTGTGTTGTACCATCGCAAAAGACAGCTGTGTGCATTTATTTCTGAAAACTTTTATTCATCACATTCACAAAGTTCCACATAGTAATAGGTAAAAGTTTTAACTGTACTGTTGTTTCTGACATTATTCAGCACTTAGAAAGAAGACAAAAACATAATGAATAACATAAAAACCTTCTACATATTCCCATCTAAATATTTTTGATGTGTTTCTATGTATATACAGGTTGACCCCCAGCATTGGGTAGTATTCAGAGATGTGACAGAAATAATAATTTGAGGCAAAATAATGTTGTAAACTTGGAAATGCATACCTTAACAGCTATAAGCATTTCTTCATCTTAAATACTGTGAAATAAGTCTCTACTGCTGCAAGTCCTTTTCTTCACATATTTTGAGAGGTCGTAGTGTGGACCAAAAGAAGAAGGAAAAAAAGTCAGTAAGTCATTCGATATTGGGCTAATTTATGTGACATATTGATGTACTGTCTAGTGTGACGACACCTCCATTTGATTATGGCACTACCTTCCATTCCACTGACATCCAGAATGAATCGACCTTAGTTGACTGTGTGACAGGACTATATGTTGAGAATTAACCCTTTGAGTGTAGAGAACTTCCATGGCATTCAAAGTGCCCTGTGCCCTGTTTACACTCACAGCCAGTTGTCACATTAAAGTGTCTACATAATACTGCTAACTCTCCCCTTATCTGTCTAAGGCTAGGGGGAAAAAGAAGTTGAGAAAAGTTGATGGTTACATCAGAACTAATCAGCACCTGTGGCATGGGAAGTAGCGCAAACTCAGGAATGTAGCCACCAATTCATGGATGCTGCAGTTGGAGTGTTTTGCATGGACATAACATGAAATTATTTTGTAGCAAGATATGTGTCTAACTTTGCAATTTCACACTTTGCCTGCTTTTTTGGGTTCCTATAAGTATTTCTTCACTTAGCTCTAGCCCTTACCAGTATTATATCTTTCCTGTGTACTGACAGGTGGTGTGAGCATTACAACTGGGTCTAAAAATAAGTGCACCATTCGGAGATCAAAATAATTGTGAGAGTACAAAATAGTACGTTCCTTAAATTATTCAAGAAGCTAGAGACAAAGAAGAAAACAGGTAAAAAGAGGGATAAATTTACACTGATAATGGAAAGTGAAAAATGTTATAAACAGGAAGATTGTACAGGACTAGTCACTTTTGTGACAGACCTTGAGCTCAGTTTCATAATACTTTCCTATTTCCTTGCTAGGTGTAATGTACATGGACCACTCACATTGATGTGACAACCAACTATGTTCAGCAACAACATAACAACTGCTCACACACAGCAGGGGACAGCACTAGAAGTGGAGGGTATATGTTGGGTAGACACAGAAAATGGTGCAGTCATTGGCTGATGCGGAAATGAAGTGATCTATCTAATGTCCAAACGGGTATGATCATTGGATTTTGGGCCAATGGTGGAAGCATTTCTGAAATGGCTGAATTTGCAAACTTCGGACATGCCACCATGCTTGGCAAAATGGTGCTATCCAAAACCAGCACTAAGGCAACTGCCATAGATGACAGGGCTGAACAAAAGCTGGGCAGATGTGCTGGCAAATAGATGTGCAACTGTTGAGTAACTGATCACCCTGTCTTTAACTATTATTTTGCAGCTGTGTGAGCCCTTATTAATAACTGTATCAGACAAAATATCTTCGAGCTTTGAATGTACTCTGCTGAAAAGTTTTTGTTTACACAAACTGAAAGTTAATTGTTGGCTTTCTTTTGATACCATGTATGATTTTATATATCTAAAAACAAAGATGATGTGACTTACCAAATGAAAGTGCTGGCAGGTCGACAGACACACAAACAAACACAAACATACACACAAAATTCAAGCTTTCGCAACAAACTGTTGCCTCATCAGGAAAGAGGGAAGGAGAGGGAAAGACGAAAGGATGTGGGTTTTAAGGGAGAGGGTAAGGAGTCATTCCAATCCCGGGAGCGGAAAGACTTACCTAGGAGGGAAAAAAGGACGGGTATACACTCGCACACACACACATATCCATCCACACATATACAGACACAAGCAGACGTATTTAAAGACAAAGAGTTTGGGCAGAGATGTCAGTCGAGGCAGAAGTGCAGAGGCAAAGATGTTGTTGAATGACAGGTGAGGTACGAGTGGCGGCAACTTGAAGTTAGCGGAGATTGAGGCCTGGTGGATAACGGGAAGAGAGGATATATTGAAGAGCAAGTTCCCATCTCCGGAGTTCGGATAGGTTGGTGTTAGTGGGAAGTATCCAGATAACCCGGACGGTGTAACACTGTGCCAAGATGTGCTGGCCGTGCACCAAGGCATGTTTAGCCACAGGGTGATCCTCATTACCAACAAACACTGTCTGCCTGTGTCCATTCATGCAAATGGACAGTTTGTTGCTGGTCATTCCCACATAGAATGCGTCACAGTGTAGGCAGGTCAGTTGGTAGATCACGTGGGTGCTTTCACACGTGGCTCTGCCTTTGATCGTGTACACCTTCCGGGTTACAGGACTGGAGTAGGTGGTGGTGGGAGGGTGCATGGGACAGGTTTTACACTGGGGATTCTCATAAGCAAAGCAGGAAAAAAATACATCCAAGAAAGGTAGCCTTTATTACAAAAATAATACTCTGTAGATTCTAGATTCTGCAGTGAAATGTCTGATGATGTAACAAATTAGAAAATTTGCTATTAGCTTGTCATGCTGTAAATTTTAAGGCCATGCTCTCTGAAAAATAGTTAAAGACAGTGTTGGAACTGATTCACTGATGCATCATTAAAAACTGTACTTGACAAAAAAAATTAAATGATATGGTTAATATTAAAGAGACCACAGACTTCTGTAATTATCACTCTTATGGGATCACTCACCCATTTGGAAAGAATAGAGGCAATAGCTCAAAAGAAAAAGCAACAGAACTGCTGTGTCAGACTAAATTCACTCACAAAAAATTAATCTAACATACAAAAAGTGAAATTATCTCCTCAGCCTTATGCAAAACGTTGCAGTATTGTTGATGAAACATGTTGCTGTATGGTGCATCTGTAAATTACTTAATGGGTCCAAATTTCACAAATTCAATGATTCAAAAATTAGTATAAATTCAGTGATTCAAAAATAAGTAAAATAAATTCAAAATTCTGTAACAGACAAGCTACTTCAGTAAACGAAGCTGTTATCTAAAGCTTAGCATGTTCCAATAATGCTCCGACTATTTAGACTTGTAATTGAAAATAATTTATTGTAGGATTATAATTACAAAATGCATAGTTGTGGATGAACCGGAAACAAGGATTGAAAGGATCACTTACTTTTAAAGATGACGTAATGAGTAGTGCACAAGAACAGAAAAGTATAATTGTCATTGTTGACATTCTGGTCTTTTGTTCTTTGGGACAGGAAGATGTTCACATGCACACACTGCTAATGCCTGTTCATTTATTCTGGTTTAGTACTTTGAGGACTTGCCTCTTTCAGTTTGGGAAGATGTCTGAAACATGAAGACAGTGGAAAGAACAATTAACAAGATGGCAGAATTAATCTCAGTAGACAGGGCAGGATACTTGATCAGGATAGAACAATCTAAGAAATCCTCACACTGTGTGTCAAATAGAGACTATCAATGAAACAGTTGTAGGAGCGTAAAGCAAAACATACATTTCCTTTGTTATAGCTGCATGTGATGTAGTAATTTTTGATTCCCTTGTGGCAGTCTCAGTTCATACTGTACAGCATAGATTAATCCTGTTCATATGGTTGCATAATGGTATAACAGCATGTTCCCCAGTAGCTGAGGAAATATTATATAGGTTATTCATTAGTACCTCCAGGCTTGGAGAAGATGAATGCTTGAAAACTACAAAATGTACATAAAAATTACACGTATCAGTGGATAAAACATCTCTCCTGGTTTTCATTCATAATACATGCTGCAGCATAGTTGCAGAGTACACCACTAGGAAGCAGGCATGTCAGAACACAGCATATAATGGAGCAATGCTTGCATTTTGTGTCCTCTGATTCACTAAATGTGAGTCAGTTGTGGCAGTACAGCGATGATTTAATACCGGATATCAGATAAATGCTCAAAGAAATGAAATGGTCCGAGCATATTGCACGAGGCTGGCTGCTCATGTGATGAAGAAAAGAGTCCTGCTGGGACCGTCAGCAAAAAAAGATGGTACGTGTGTGAGAATCGTTCAAGAGCATAAAGAAATCGGCCATATGTGCAGATACCGCAGTTGACTGTCTGGTGGATTCTACGCAAACATAATGTGTGGAAAATGGGGCTGGCTGCAGTTGTTACATGGGCAGAATGCTTGGGACAGTGAGCTTCATTCTGAAGAATGTGGAACATATTTCTGATTCATCTTAAGTTAATGTCTTCTATACCATGTCCTCTTCAAAATTATATCGATCATTTTTCTCTGTGAAGAAAACTGTGACCGGTGTACCTGGACATGCTGCAGCAATGGTTAATGCCACAATTACAGTGTGGCAGTTGAGACAGTGCTCGGCCACACTTTGTTTTAGATGGCAGGACTTTAAATATTATATTGATGATTGCTGCCTCACAAATAGTGTCAGTATTGAGCACCTGTAAAGTGAGTTAAAAGCTTGTAGAGATGCTCTATCCAGTGATGAGTGTCAGCTTTCTGTGTGTCTTAAAGTTTTCATGCAGTCATCTTCTGAAACCACAGATGTAGTTATGAATAATCTGTATATTGGTTTGTTTACATTTTATGGAGCTCGTTTTATGATTTTGGACTTTAAATTTAATAGATATTGTTGTAAAACTTTTCTGTAGGTAGAAATACTAAATCTTGTATTTGTCATAAATCATGATAATCTTCTTAGTATCTGTAAAAGTCTCTTTGCTTGTCTTCCATATTAATTTCCGTTCTTTTATTTACGAAGTATCATCAATGGCAATCTCGTACAATCCTTCCTTTGCACCTCTGCAGGGCCCAAAATTGGCATTGATGATGCACCATAAAGAAAAGAAGCAAAACAAGTGTGGAAGACAAGCAAAGAAACTTTTAAATACCATGGAGATGTACGTCAAATAGTACCAAAAAATAATAATCAGTATAGAATATTTTTAGTTAAACTGAAGTATTTAATATTGAGTTCTCTGGGGCTGCAGCAAAAAGTTAATTAAGAGCAAAATTATTACAGCAGTCTTTAATTTTAGCTTAATGACTTGTAAGTATTGTGAACTACTTTGTAAAGATGTTAATTGTCATAAAGTAATGAATTTAGGAACAAAGGTCGCAACTCAGCTAACAGTAGGGGCGTTTAGTTGCTGACAGGCATGCGCCCGTACACACACACACACACACACACACACACACACACACACACACACACAGCTGCTGCTGCTGCTGTCCACTACTTCTCTGAATGTTTCTAGTGCCAGTCTACCTTGTATCATCATCAATTAAACCACCTTTTAATGAAATAGGTACATACTATTACTCTGTGCTTTCCATCTCAGGAACAGGGAGGCATCAAGAAAATTCAGTGTGTCTTGAAATAGCACCAATTTTGACCAACTTCAAAGTACCTAGAAGGAGCAATACTGGACTGTGCCCCATGGTCAGAAAACATTTCTCCAGTGTCATACAGGAAACCAGCACTTGGAGTAACATGTTGAGAATGTTCAGAGCCACTGACACGGGAACTAAGAAACAAGTTCTTACGACCAGTGCCTTGGCCCTTCGCTACTCTGCAGTGGAGTATGCCTCCACTGTTTGGTGTAAATCACCTCATGCCAAAACTGTGCACCCTGCAATAAACAAAGTTTGCAGGCTATTACAGGGTACTTAAAACCTGCACCTGTTGGGAAGATTTATTGTCTTCTGGTATCTCTCCTTCAGATATTTGTTGAGAAGTTGCTGCCAATCAAGAAGGACTGAAGCCATAGAACTTTGGTTTGGCCATTAACTACCTCAGCCTAGGATAGTGGTGTAAAATGACTGGGCATTAATAAGTTGGGGCAAGTGCCCACTATAAAAGTCTGGGCAAATGTCCCAAATTCATAAATACCTGGTAATTTATGCAATTTAAAGATAATTTGTAAGTGGTGCTTATGAGAAAAAAAGAAAAATTAATCCGATATCCTGTATCGGAAAAGGTGTTTTGCAACGCTGCTTCTTTAGGGGTTATCAAGCTTCTTGAGAGTTAGGGAAGAGTTATTAGAGGACATAAACAGGCCTGTAAATATGACTTTTTGCATCTTTCATGAAGTCAGTTCTTGGGGTAGTACATAAAAGAAGAAGAAGAAGAAGAAGAAGAAGAAGAGGAAACAACATTCAAGTTGAAAAGTAATTTTTCAAGTAAAGTATAGCTTACATTAAGCGGGTAGGCTGTTGGTAGTATTTTTAATTATAGTAATGTAAAAAAAAAAAAAAAAAAAAATTAAAAAATTGTTCTCAATCAGTTTCTTGAACTTCACAAGTTGAAGAATCATGAAATTCTGACTCCTTGGCAAGGAAATCGTTTCTGAAGAAGAGAAATTTGTTAACATCGAGTATAGATTTAAGTGTCAGGAAGTCGTTTCTGGAAGTATTTGTATGGAGTGTAACCATGTATGGAAGTGAAACATGGACGATAACCAGTTTGTACAAGAAGAGAATAGAAGCTTTCGAAATGTGGTGCTACAGAAGAATGCTGAAAATAAGGTGGGTAGATCACGTGACTAATGAGGAGGTATTGAATAGGATTGGGGAGAAGAGAAGTTTGTGGCACAACTTGTCGGTTGGTAGGACATGTTTTGAGGCATCAAGGGATCACAAATTTAGCATTGGAGGGTAAAAATTGTAGAGGGAGACCAAGAGATGAATACACTAAGCAGATTCAGAAGGATGTAGGTTGCAGTAGGTACTGGGAGATGAAGAAGCTTGCACAGGATAGAGTAGCATGGAGAGCTGCATCAAACCAGTCTCAGGACTGAAGACCACAACAACAACAACAACAACAACATAGCTTCACCTGAATATAACTGGAATTAGAGTAAAAAATGTTTATCTATAATGAATTTAATTAGGGATGTGTCATTTTCAGACTCTGATTCCACTATTCCAAGAATTGCTGTTTCTCTTGGAATTGACTCCTATCAGAAATGAACAATTCCATCATTTTGGGTATCGAATCTTTGTTATTAAATCTTTTTTATATTCATGTTCTCATTTAATCTTCGCAGCAGTGCAGCCATATGAAAGTAGATAAAGAAAGGAGCAGAATAGAAAAGTATAATTGTCTCAATCATTAAAAAACTCTTTGCCAGTTGTTTAATGCATTTAGTAATAATTTTGTTATTAATAATCATTCATCAGTAATAATCAGAGATTCAACATAGATTATAGAGAGATCTAAGGACAATGTTTTTGTATACCGGCTTATCGCAACACAGCTGTTCAGCAAGGTGTGTGTGTGTGTGTGTGTGTGTGTGTGTGTGTGAGAGAGAGAGAGAGAGAGAGAGAGAGAGTGAAGAGTAGAACTCCTTAAACGAAATAGGACATTATAAATTATAAGCAGCTGTCAACAACAAGCGCCCTTTCTCGGTACAGCAAGTTCGAATACCAGTTAAAAAAATAAAAAATGAAAAAAAGAAGTTCAGTCTTAGCAATAAATGCAAACAATAATATTCTTAGCCGTAAGTCAGTCTAAACATTTACTAACTTTTCATGTTGTTAGTATCATCACATCCCTTAATTTAATTGGTAAATTGTACATTCTAACAGCAAAAACTTTAAAAAATACTTTTTTTTTTTTTATAAATACTCAGATTTTGGGCTTTTGCCCCGTCCACATCACTAGTCTAGGATAAATTCAATAAAAAGTTTCCTTAAAACAGCAGAACTTTTGAAACTCCATCCAGACTAGACAACACTTTTTCAATGGAATTGTGAGGCATCTTCTGGCCAGCCACAACAAGGAGTATTGTGTTTGGAGGCCCCTTAACCACTTGGGAACTGGTGCTGATAAGGCAAAGTCCTCCCTTAAATTTCAGGGTTTCACTTCACAGGAACTTATGCTTGCAAATGATAGTGCCCTAGGTGTGGCTCAATTTTTGACGAATGTCATCTGCTGTGCAAATTTAGTCACTGATATTTCTGATATATTATATGCAGAAAACTTCACAGCTCTGGAATGTTAGTACTAATCTATCAGTTCTTCGTTTTTTTTTTTTTTTTTTTTTTTTTTTTTTTTTAACTTCCCTCTTGTTTCTAAGGATCTGCCATAGAGCCCAATTTTTTTATTAGTTTCTACTGTTCAAAACCTGTCAATATCTGTCCATTGCATTCTGGGAAGTTTATGATGTGTATACATAGAGGTTTACCGGTTGACCAGAGTATTGGAATAGTCTCACTTCCTCCTAGTGATTTGTTTCTTAAAGTGTATGAGGTGCTATATTAATCTGTCGACAGTTTTTTCCTTAACTTACTTTCCATAGCTGTTATGTACATTGAAAATATTTCCCAGGTATTTAAAGCTGTCTGTTCGTTTCAGTGACCAGTCACGGACTACTAGATGTTTCTTTCCATTGCCAGTTTTACTGAAGACACCATACTCCTGTTTTCTCCTCATTTATTTGGAGCCCTGCCTGTAGCACCATGTTTCTGTATGTACTGGTCATGTCAATGAGGTGGTGTGTGTTTTTACTTACTAGGACGATGGGATTTGCATAGACATAGTGGGGTAGATCTACTCTGCATACTTTTATTCCTCTTGGTTGACACTTGGAATTTTCTGTCAGTTCCTTCTAGTACTAGGTTTACTTAGTACTTTGGATTACATGTATTCTTGTCCTGGACCAGATTTCGCCCAAGAACTCCAACAGATTCCCTTCTGCCAGTTGTAACTTTCCAGAATGGTTATCCTAAAAGATCCTCTCTAGTCACATAATCCTACAGGGCAAATGTAATTCTCACAATACATTTAATATGTTTGGTCAGTGTATGCTATAATATGCCTTTTTTAAATCTATGAAGAGGAGCTGAGTATCAGTATTAAAATGCAAGCTTAATGTCTTTTCTCCTATACCTGTACTTGTTACTCTCCTACACTCTGTTAGGCTGTTTGTAATATCTGGCTTGACAGACATAGAAATAAATTAAACACTATTATTTACACAAAATTTGAAGTTGGTTCAAAGTTTCGTATTAACAAAAAGTTTGAATGGTTCCCTACAGATGATGACACACACGAAATGCATCAGTCGAACACAAATTACTCACTAAAGTCAGAGAGTACCTATGAGTATGAAACATGAAGAAAAAAAAAGTTTGATAAAATGTGGAACCAGTACAGTGATAGCTTATTTTTTTGAGATTTTATTGGAGTATTTTCTTTAAAAACCACAATTTCATTGCATATATTTTTGTTTAACTTTAAATATAAGGAAAGTTTATTTTTTGTTACTCTTGAACACTAATCATATTCATAAAAGTGTCACATCTGTTACAGCTCATTAGCAAGATGGAAAACCTGAAGTCACTGCGATTTGAGTATCGGACATTGACGTATCAGCCTTTCAGGCTGCAACAGCTAGCTGATGGTTGCCCCAAACTTCGATGTCTGGAGATTCCTCTCCAGTTCTGTGCTGGTGATGAACTGGACAACTTTCTTGCTGTTAAGGCTGGACAGATAGAAGCACTGGAGCTCCGATGGATGACTTCAGATAGGAGGTGAGCACATAAGTTAACAAAATGTGCACAATCACCAGGAAAAACTTTGTGGACATTTATGTGAAAGATGTATTTGTGTTGTTTTACCTAGTGCTGTGAACAGAGCAACAAGCTTTGCTGAAAGTTTTGATGATTTCCCAACAGATAACATGCACTGAAGACATTTCAGTTCCTGGAAGTGATATGTGATAAAGATGCATATTTGCTTATTGAGTAAAAACTCTAACATCAGTTCCAGGTCTCTAGGTAATGAGCTTTTACACAAGTACATTATCAGATTTGTGTTTTAATTTGGGGTATGGTTAAACACAAGTTAAATATGGTGTACATGAATACTGTTGCAGGGATGTTACTTTAGTTGTGTAAGCTGTGGCATATGTTTAGTGCGCTACTATTTGTGCAATAGAAGTTTTGTAGCTCTTCATTAGTAATTGTCTCCCCTACGCTAACTGTCATTTTGTGAATAGATGGATTTTCTAAACTGAGCGGAGTTGACTTTAGAAGGTTCACAGTGTTGACTGACAAACTTTGTGAGAGTTTTGGGCTGATCTAAATTGTCAGAGAGTTTTCTACAAAATCAGTTAAAACTTTTCTGAATATTGGAATGAAGACAACAGTAATTAAAGGTACCATCAAGAGGAAAGGGTGGATGGAACCCATTGGTAGTTCATAAATGTGGAAGTCTGAATGTTGAACAGTCCTCTGTACTTGTTTTGGACTTCAGTTTTGGTAGGTTTGGCAGAGTGAAGTGGCCAGGTTAGCAACCTCCCAAACATAAGCAAATGATATAGTTTTTCACTAGTTGGGATCTTGTAAAGTTGAAAGTTATGTTGCATAGAATCTGCACTGTTAAATTCAGCTACAAGGCTTCGTATGAAATTACTATAGTGTTTCATAAGCAGCTAGTGTTTAAAGGGATTCAACAGAGACTTAATTGTGTTTTAGCCTCTGTATGCTGGGGATAAAAGTGAACTAGAGAATGCTTTGGTCGAAGAAACAGACTTGTCCACATTTGTTAAAATTGAAATAAACTTACGTGGTTGCTTTTTGTGGCATATTGATTCTTGTATGTATAACCATTCTTCTGAGAGTTATATTTTGAGATCTGAGAAAGTTGGTAAGAACCAGTTGGTCTGTTAAATGATGCCTATTATCAATGTACAATTTCTGGTCCAGTGGCTAGATTAGGTGTCTTTTTGTTAGCAGCCAGCAGTGTGGTTAAGATGTAGATGCTGATGAATGAACCTCATCTTTGAACTGAAACAGAGCTAAGTCCATTTTGAAACAATTTCATGAGTATAGTAGTGAAGGGATTAGATCCAGGTCCATCAGTAAAATGTTTTCCCCATGAACATCAATGTAATTATGTCACATAGCAGAAATTTGTGTATCTCAGTGTTGCCCACACTATGTAACGCCGGAAATGCATATACTCCTATTTCCATCTATTGTACTATTATTTTTTTTCCTTGTTTTGTTACCTCAAGATATGACATTTCTGTCTCTTTATATATTGTAATTGTTTTACTGTTTGTATATATATATTTATGCACTCATGTCGATGTATAATTGGTTTGTTTCGTAAATATTATTTGTATTTTTACGCTGGGTCTTGCCTAGGGAAAACTGCTATCGAACGATTACATCGATAGGTCGTGTGAAGAATCAAAGTGTGTAGGATCTTTGGTAGTGTTAACTCTGCCGCGTGGAGCGCGGGCAGGGCAGTGAGAGTCTGGCGGGAGTAGCGAGTGGAGCAGGTGTCGTGTGACGCTCCCGCGAGTTGCCGCGCTTTCGGGGTTTGGCAGCAAGTAATTGCGCTCGACTCGCGATAATAGTTTCTGACATGGTGTCGCGGACGGGAAACATTAGCTGGCGCACATCAAGAGCCCGTTTCGCCTGGTGACCGTGTCGAGAAGAAGGCGCGCCAACATCCAGCTTCTGCAACAGCGACGGCCGACAATGAGTGACTGTCGCCGCCTCCTCGATCGACGGCTTCAAACCTTCAATCAACCAACAAGGAAGACTAAAAGCACGTAAAGTTTCAGAACTGTATGGCAGACCTCAGCTTTTCAAATTGTTCCATTTGCCTCGCAAAATTACAGCAACTTAGCATGAACCTTTGTTGCTCATTGTCCCAATTGCATTGCCAAGCAGGGTCCCTTCCTTTTCCGAAATGAACCCGAGTGTCGTTGAAATTCAAACGCCAGCATTAAAATAATATGATTAGATTTCACTGCTTTAATTTCAAAGTTCAGTAGCTGGCTACAATATTTAGGTTACACGAGCACAAATTTAGAGTGCGAGTTTTGTTAGCATATTTTAGCTTACCTGTGACTGCAGCTCAGCTTGGTACGTACTAAATTTTACTATTGTTAATAGTTCAGAATCATTTAATTCAAGTTCAAAGTTAAATATCTTGTTTCTAAATTGCGTAGAGTCAAGTTGCTTTTGAAATGATTGTTGAGGTAGTCCAAGACTAACTGTATGTTACTGAATTTCGATGTGCTTCAGAAAGAAAGCTCACTATTAACTTCAGTCACTAAATTAACTTTCGATTTTCCGGTTTTATTAATTCTTTTGCTAAATTAAGTCAGGGTGTAGCGAAATTTATTACTTCTGACAAACTTTCAGTTTTCACATTACACGTGTCAACCTTCAATTGCCACGCTTCTAGTGCTAATTATATGTGTAATAACCTTTCTTTTTCAGTTACTATAGTAATTGTCCTTAGGACTGGCGACCGTGATTTCCCCAAATCTCAAATACCTAATTACCGCTAGTTAATTGTTAACGTAACGGCTGCACATTTACCTTCTTTATTAACTTTACCCCTTTTCAAAATTAATTTCCACCAGTTTCATTTGCATTTTTCCTTTCATTTAGATGTAACCCTTTCCTCCCTCTTTACCGATAGATTAACTTCGGTGACGATTGCTTTTCCCAAATTTCCATTAGGTACACGCGGTTTAATTTTTCACTGTCATTAAGGTCGATAAGTGAGGGGGGAGGTTACACGTGGCGACCGTGACAGGACGATCTTCAGTTTTGAGGTTGTTCTGGACACGAATTTTGCATTGTAAAAATCTCGTAACAAAGTACTGGTTACGAAATGGTCGATACGTCAGCGAGAATATTAGTGTGAGGAATCCTAATTAGATTTGAGATTTGGCATTTATATTGAAAATTATTAAAATGAGTGAAGGCAACAATTACCAAAATTTGGTAGGCTTGGATAAGGAACAATCGGTCGAACAGTGGGGAACGCGCACCGCGGTACCCATTGTTCAGGGACAGGCGGCTAGCATGAAAGATGCGACCGCCGAAACGCAACAAAGAGCAGAAATGGAATTCTAGACTTTAGAAAATGTTTCGGAATCGGAAGTGAAAATCAAATCTGAATCCCTTGATGACGAATACGGGGGGACAATGAAAGAGGAAGCCGCTACGGAAGTAAAACCGGTGGTTTCCGGGAATTTAACTGATTTATTGAATGTTTTGATTAACGAAATCAAGAGTAAATCGGCAGAAATTAAAGATCAGGCTGCCAAGCAAGAAGCTCAGGCTGCCGAGCAAGCAGCTCAGGCTGCCAAGCAAGTAGCTCTGTCTGAAAAAATTGAACGAATGCTAGACAATCAGAACAAAGCTATTAATGTTGTTAACAACAATGTTGAAATTGTTAACACAAAAGTTGATAAAATCAAAGACGATATTGTCGTGATTAATACCGAAATCGGTAACCTTAAACAGGAAATGATAGGCGTTCAGGCGGAAATTGCGAGCATAAATACTCGTTTTGATTCCGAAATTAGCAGAATCGAGAAAAGTGTAGGAGACGCAGTTGCTCCGATCATCGAGAATAAGGTGACGGAACAAATTCAATTAGTGAGAAAAGAGGATCAACAGAAGGTGGAAACTTTAAAGGCTTTAGTATCCGAAGTAGATACCAAAGTGACGAAGCAGGCTAACACCTGCGAAGAGAAAAAGAGGGAAGTGGAAACGCTTGCGACAACCACTTGCCAAGTGATTACGAGGGTGTCGGAATTAGAAAGGAAACTTGACGAAAAACAGAGCTATGTGCCAATCTGTGCACATAGTTCGGAGTTGTTGACGAAAGAGGAGCGGTTCGACCCCTTGAAAAAAGGCGGTATACACCCGACGGATTTCATTAAAAATTGTGAAAGAGTTTTACCCAGATCATGGACTGATGAGAGAAAAATTAATGCGGTTATTGATGTGTTGGCTGGTGATGCCAAGCGTTGAGGCCTAAATCTCAACATTACGAACCTGACTTTTGACGAGTTTAAAAATTTGTTTCTGGCTGAATACTGGTCAGAGCAAAAACAGCAAAGTGTCTGGCGCGAATTTGTCGTATCGAGGCCTTTCGATGCGAATTCGCGCGGCTCGATGAAGGAGTTTTGTGAGGGCTGGATCCGCAAGTTGGAATATTTGCGTGATCGCCGCACGGAATCCGAAATAGTCTGGGAACTCTACAAAAAGCTTCCAGATGATACAAAACGCTACGTAGGAAGCAATTACAGGACAATAAATGATTTTCTGGAAAGAGTGGAGGACGAGGACAATTGGCGCAATAATCGCGACAGTGGTAGAGGCCGTGGTAACAACAACGGGTACCACAGCAACCACACCAACGATAACCATGGGAATAATGCATACCGCAACCATGGCAGCAATAACAATAATGGTTCGGACCGTAATAACAATCGGTACAATGCAAATAATAACCGGAATGACGGAAACCAGTATCATACTAGCGTGATACGGGCTGCGCAGAATAGTAATAACGCCAGAAGGTGTGACCAGCCGCCTCAGCAGTATCCGGGGAGCGTATCTGCTGGGACGAGACAGGGAAACCATTAGCCGCGCCGGTGAGGGGCCGACCGGGCGTGGAGAAATTTTGGCGGCCCAATAACAAGAGAAAACCCAGGTGTCGTCGTTATGAAAATTCCGTATGGAATAATCAACGGCGGGAGAGTGTGCCAGTGTTAGGAGAAAGGAGTGCGCCCACAAGTAGTAGATCAGCTGTATACACGGCAGTAGAAAATACATTCACTGTCAGTGAGGACAATTTAAGTAGTGTTCCGGAAATCGATTATAAAGTGGCAGCTGTAATACCCACAGCGGAACTGGAGATTGAGTTTAAGAATGATTCGCAATTGTTGAGAGAAGATCAGATGTCGGATAAAACGTCTGTCATCGAGCGAGGGGATGCAGAGAGGGATGAGGTCTGGTTAAGGCAGTTCGGTCGCTTATACGACGAACTAAGAGATTATAGGGGTCTGTATGGGAGAAGTGTTTATGGGGAGCGCGTGCAGTATTTGCCGCGTCTCGTCCCACAGGAAGATAGTATTTGTGAAGTGATTGAAAGTTCTGGCCCTAACCGGCAGACTTTACCAGAAATAGTTGATGTTAATGGGGAGCACGAGCAAGATTCGTCGTGTTTCGTCCCGCAGGAGTTAGATGTTGAAGGAGTAACGGAAAGTTCTGGCCCTAACCGGCAGACTTTACCGAAAGTTATAGTGGTAGAAGTAGCCGACCCATCCGACGCAAACCTCCAGTTTAAACATTGCGAGAGTATTAAGGGGAAAGATTACGAAATTTTTAGTGATAGCCGGACACAATTGGTAGAAAAGCACATAGATTTCAGCGTGTATGAGGTTAGAGCTGACGTTATGCGGTCAGACGGTAGCAGTGTGGGTTGCGCAGATCCAGAGGAAGTAATTTCAGATGCGACTGGGCACATTCCTCCAGGTAGATTGGCGGATGAGATTAATCTGACCAAAGTGGAATCAACGAAGGTGACGATTAATGAATTGATAGCAAAGCAGCACTCACTAGTTGACGAGTTACAGGAAAAGATTTCGGTATTGGAGGCGAAGCTACAGACTAAGCCTCAGGACAAACGTGTTGAAATTAAAACTGTATGTGAACAGAAGCTGAAAAAGCCGCCAGATAAACCGGATTTAGGATCAAAGCCGGATGGTTTTTTCTGGAATGACCTGGATATAGACGAGGATTTACTGTGGGAAAATAAAGAAACAGTCGAGGACAAGTGTAGACAGATAGTAGTGTCTGTTAATATGCACGACCTACAACTAAACGTGTTGATTGACACCGGTGCAGAATTGAGTGCTGTATCTGGGAAAATATTTGAGTTACTGAAAGACAGACCTGGCATCGTAGTTATGCCAGTAACAGGAGTGAAAATTATCGGTGCTACTGGGAAGGCCAGTAAACCGGTCACAAAACAGATTTTTGTCAACTTCGAGATATGTGGGGCACGATTTGAACAAGAGTTTGTCGTCGTGCCGGACTTAACTACGGAAGTAATTATCGGGTTAGATTGGCTATTAAAGTACCGTGCAGTGATTAACTGCGAAAGCAAAACTTTGACATGTATCTCACTAGATAAAACAATGGTAGTTGGTTTTGACGAGGCAGGAGACGGTGTGCATAGGCAATACCAGCCTATACACATTGTTAACTGGCCGGATGACATTGACGTAGGAATGAGTTTGAACTGCCGTAACATGAGGAATCTCGGCATTGACAATAATGTAGAAAGTGAATTGGAAAGTATTGTAGACGGTGTGTCAAACGTAACACACGAACAAAGACGAGGCCGACTTTCCCGTACCTATTGTCATCACAACCATAGGACATGGGGCTAATATGAAGCAGAATTTAAGAGAATTATGAACACCTTGAGACATGAATCTACGGGATTTTCTCCAGAGGAAATCCTGTTGGGTGACAGAAGTACAAGTTTAGTGGAAGAGATAATCAAATTCCCTCCACGGATTAACATTAGTATTGGTGTGAAAAAAGATCGTTTGCGAGAAGTAATGAAGCTAAAAGCCGATGCTCGCATACGTCGTCATGACGCTAAAGCGCGTTTTGCTAAGTTTGCGATCGGAGACTTAGTACTTGTAAAAGCTCATGAGAAATCGAGCGAGATAGACAATGAAATCTCTAAATTTAAGTTTGTTTATAATGGACCATTGTAGACCTGAAATTGTACCAACCAAGGATTGATTAGTACCACAGATAGGGTAATTTGTACAATATGAAAATATAGAGTGTAAGATTTAAGGTTTGCTAGATTGCCATGCTTTTGACTGACCAAGAGGACATTAAAGAAGTTGTAATTAATAAGTAATTAATTTTGAGTAAATGATTTAAGAGAGAGTGATTATTTATCAATTGAAAAATCCAAGCTGCTAATTTAAGTTTTCAGCTGAGTCACAGTAGATTAAGCAACGTAAATATGATTTTGTAAGTAGCTGTAAGATTTCATGAATGTGTGTTTTACTAGTCATTGCCGATGTACTTAGACGCTGTTTTAAGTTTCAGGCTAGTACATGCGTGTGATGATGGACAGTGTTGAGTTATCCACTGTGATAGTATTAAGGGACTCCTTGAGATTACTCGGGAGTGAGTTTTTCCTAAAGAATTCAGTGAAACGGACGTTCTGGAAACGCCGTCACAAGGGCGAGTGAGATCAAGCGTGCCGCACACGCGGGCGCAACAATACTGGCGAGGCGAGCCGCTGTCGGCCCTTGTGCCGCTGTTGGCTCTTGTGCCGCTGTCGGCATTCTTTGTACTTGCGAGTACGAAAGGCGGAATAGTTTTTCTTCCCGGACAGCTGATGTGAAAGAATTCTGCTGTCAATATTTATGTTTTTTTCGATCTACTGAATATTATTTTCTTGTTTAGCGTTAAGTGGAATCTCATGACGAGATATTAATTATGAAAAGGTTATGTAAAAATGTGTATTCTATGTAATTAATTATTAATTTGCGTATTTTGATCTACCTGTTTTTATGACCATGTACTCTGATTAATTTTGCAAATAGTATTCCATTTCTCATAGTGTTACGAATTTTAATGATTTTGGAATAGCTAAACCATTTTCTATATCTTCTATGAATTTTAATATGTTGTCAACCTGTTTTATTTTGTGCAAGATGACAGAGTGGAATAAGATTAGGAGTGTCCCCACTCAATTATTATGGTCTAAAAATTGATTTATGATTAATTAGACGAATGCTAAATTTTGTTGATGTTTTGAGCATATGCATTTCCGCTGTTTCTTTTTTGGGACATTTTCTGAGTCTGTTTACGTTACACGAACATCCTCAGACAATGTGGGGCACGTGTAACGCCGGAAATGCATATACTCCTATTTCCATCTATTGTACTATTATTTTTTTTCCTTGTTTTGTTACCTCAAGATATGACATTTCTGTCTCTTTATATATTGTAATTGTTTTACTGTTTGTATATATATATTTATGCACTCATGTCGATGTATAATTGGTTTGTTTCGTAAATATTATTTGTATTTTTACGCTGGGTCTTGCCTAGGGAAAACTGCTATCGAACGATTACATCGATAGGTCGTGTGAAGAATCAAAGTGTGTAGGATCTTTGGTAGTGTTAACTCTGCCGCGTGGAGCGCGGGCAGGGCAGTGAGAGTCTGGCGGGAGTAGCGAGTGGAGCAGGTGTCGTGTGACGCTCCCGCGAGTTGCCGCGCTTTCGGGGTTTGGCAGCAAGTAATTGCGCTCGACTCGCGATAATAGTTTCTGACATGGTGTCGCGGACGGGAAACATTAGCTGGCGCACATCAAGAGCCCGTTTCGCCTGGTGACCGTGTCGAGAAGAAGGCGCGCCAACATCCAGCTTCTGCAACAGCGACGGCCGACAATGAGTGACTGTCGCCGCCTCCTCGATCGACGGCTTCAAACCTTCAATCAACCAACAAGGAAGACTAAAAGCACGTAAAGTTTCAGAACTGTATGGCAGACCTCAGCTTTTCAAATTGTTCCATTTGCCTCGCAAAATTACAGCAACTTAGCATGAACCTTTGTTGCTCATTGTCCCAATTGCATTGCCAAGCAGGGTCCCTTCCTTTTCCGAAATGAACCCGAGTGTCGTTGAAATTCAAACGCCAGCATTAAAATAATATGATTAGATTTCACTGCTTTAATTTCAAAGTTCAGTAGCTGGCTACAATATTTAGGTTACACGAGCACAAATTTAGAGTGCGAGTTTTGTTAGCATATTTTAGCTTACCTGTGACTGCAGCTCAGCTTGGTACGTACTAAATTTTACTATTGTTAATAGTTCAGAATCATTTAATTCAAGTTCAAAGTTAAATATCTTGTTTCTAAATTGCGTAGAGTCAAGTTGCTTTTGAAATGATTGTTGAGGTAGTCCAAGACTAACTGTATGTTACTGAATTTCGATGTGCTTCAGAAAGAAAGCTCACTATTAACTTCAGTCACTAAATTAACTTTCGATTTTCCGGTTTTATTAATTCTTTTGCTAAATTAAGTCAGGGTGTAGCGAAATTTATTACTTCTGACAAACTTTCAGTTTTCACATTACACGTGTCAACCTTCAATTGCCACGCTTCTAGTGCTAATTATATGTGTAATAACCTTTCTTTTTCAGTTACTATAGTAATTGTCCTTAGGACTGGCGACCGTGATTTCCCCAAATCTCAAATACCTAATTACCGCTAGTTAATTGTTAACGTAACGGCTGCACATTTACCTTCTTTATTAACTTTACCCCTTTTCAAAATTAATTTCCACCAGTTTCATTTGCATTTTTCCTTTCATTTAGATGTAACCCTTTCCTCCCTCTTTACCGATAGATTAACTTCGGTGACATTTGCTTTTCCCAAATTTCCATTAGGTACACGCGGTTTAATTTTTCACTGTCATTAAGGTCGATAAGTGAGGGGGGAGGTTACGTTTTCCCCATGAACATCAATGTAATTATGTCACATAGCAGAAATTTGTGTATCTCAGTGTTGCCCACACTATGTGGTCATTAGCTGCAGATCCAGTAAAAGATAATAAGACACCAGAATGTCTTTTGAAAAGTAACACAGGTGAAAGCAATGCTCACTGTACATTAGTGTGCAACAATTGGTGTGTGATTGCTTTAGTTAATCATCAGTGGTATAAGTCTTAAGATACACTCCTGGAAATGGAAAAAAGAACACATTGACACCGGTGTGTCAGACCCACCATACTTGCTCCGGACACTGCGAGAGGGCTGTACAAGCAATGATCACACGCACGGCACAGCGGACACACCAGGAACCGCGGTGCTGGCCGTCGAATGGCGCTAGCTGCGCAGCATTTGTGCACCGCCGCCGTCAGTGTCAGCAAGTTTGCCGTGGCATACGGAGCTCCATCGCAGTCTTTAACACTGGTAGCATGCCGCGACAGCGTGGACGTGAACCGTATGTGCAGTTGACAGACTGAACGAGGGCGTATAGTGGGCATGCGGGAGGCCGGGTGGACGTACTGCCGGATTGCTCAACACGTGGGGCGTGAGGTCTCCACAGTACATCGATGTTGTCGCCAGTGGTCGGCGGAAGGTGCACGTGCCCGTCGACCTGGGACCGGACCGCAGCGACGCACGGATGCATGCCAAGACCGTAGGATCCTACGCAGTGCCGTAGGGGACCGCACCGCCACTTCCCAGCAAATTAGGGACACTGTTGCTCCTGGGATATCGGCGAGGACCATTCGCAACCATCTCCATGAAGCTGGGCTACGGTCCCGCACACCGTTAGGCCGTCTTCCGCTCACGCCCCAACATCGTGCTGCCCGCCTCCAGTGGTGTCGCGACAGGCGTGAATGGAGGGACGAGTGGAGACGTGTCGTCTTCAGCGATGAGAGTCGCTTCTGCCTTGGTGCCAATGATGGTCGTATGCATGTTTGGCGCCGTGCAGGTGAGCGCCACAATCAGGACTGCATACGACCGAGGCACACAGGGCCAACACCCGGCATCATGGTGTGGGGAGCGATCTCCTACACTGGCCGTATACCACTGGTGATCGTCGAGGGGACACTGAATAGTGCACGGTACATCCAAACTGTCATCGAACCCATCGTTCTACCATTCCTAGACCGGCAAGGGAACTTGCTGTTCCAACCGGACAATGCACGTCCGCATGTATCCCGTGCCACCCAACGTGCTCTAGAAGGTGTAAGACAACTACCCTGGCCAGCAAGATTTCCGGATCTGTCCCCCATTGAGCATGTTTGGGACTGGATGAAGCGTCGTCTCACGCGGTCTGCACGTCCAGTACGAACGCTGGTCCAACTGAGGCGCCAGGTGGAAATGGCATGGCAAGCCGTTCCACAGGACTACATCCAGCATCTCTACGATCGTCTCCATGGGAGAATAGCAGCCTGCATTGCTGCGAAAGGTGGATATACACTGTACTAGTGCCGACATTGTGCATGCTCTGTTGCCTGTGTCTATGTGCCTGTGGTTCTGTCAGTGTGATCATGTGATGTATCTGGCCCCAGGAATGTGTCAATAAAGTTTCCCCTTCCTGGGACAATGAATTCACGGTGTTCTTATTTCAATTTCCAGGAGTGTAGTTGAAGACAAGCCACACAAATTAATGATATCTACACCTGTGGTACTAGGTTCTGCATTTTCTTGTAAAACTCCTCTGGGAAGCCAGGACACACAAAGCGAAAGCTAGTTTTTCATGCATATCAGTGTTAGTGGCCTCATATCTCCTGAACTATGTGTCTTAGAATGATACAATTTTGCGAGTAGATTCAGTCTTATATGTGGATACTGCCTGTAAACTGTGTTGCAAATAGAGTCAGTAGTAGAGAAGTAATAAATACTACGTCACTCCTAATGCTGAAGTTTGGCTGCAAGAATAGTGAAAGTGATGTAAGCAATAAACTTTGTATCTTCATCACTTTGTGGGGGTCAGCGAGGAAAAGTTTTGTAAAGGTTTGAAATAACATGTAGAGGTTATAGGAAGTCCCGAAGTGCTCTCATTCTCAAATACTGGATGAATAAAGTCTGGGTATTAGCTGGACATCAATTACACCGCCTCAAGACAGACACACTATTTCTAACTGTAATACTTGTCTTATTGTGCTAAACATTTAATATAAGATTATACCTTTTAATGAGTTGATTATGACAGCATTTAAATTTAGTCTATAATCAAGCGAAATATAGAAAAAAATAAAAATCCCCTGGAAGTCATTTGAAAGTGGTAACTGGTACTGAGGCCCAACTTGCACGTCAGTCGTTTGGTAACATACACTACTGGCCATCAAAATTGCTACACCATGAAGATGACGTGCTACAGATGTGAAATTTAACTGACAGGAAGAAGATGCTGTAATATGCAAATGATTAGCTTTTTAGAGCATTCACACAAGGTTGGCACCGATGGCAACACCTACAATGTGCTGATATGAGGAAAGTTTCCAACTGATTTCTCATACACAAAGAGCAGTTGACGGGCGTTGCCCAGTGAAACGTTGTTTTGGTGCCTCGTGTAAGGAGGTGAAATGCGTACCATCACATTTCCGACTTTGATAAAGGTCGGATTGTAGCCTATTGTGGTTTATCATATCGTGACATTGTTGCTCGGGTTGGTCGAGATCCAATGTCTGCTAGCAGAATATGGAATCGGTGGGTTAGGAGGGTAATACCAAATGCCGTGCTGGATTCTAACGGCCTCGTATCACTAGCAGTCGAGATGACAGGCATCTTATCTGCATGGCTGTAACAGATCGTGCAGCCACGTCTTGATCCCTGAGTCAACAGATGGGGACGTTTGCAAGACAACAACCATCTGCACGAACAGTTCGACGACATTTGCAACAATATGGACTATCAGCTCATAGACCATGGCTGCGGTTACCCTTGATGCTGCATCACAGACAGGAGTGCCTGCGATGGTGTACGCAACGACGAACCTGAGTGCACGAATGGCAAAACGTCATTTTTTCAGATGAATCCAGGTTCTGTTTACAGAATCACGATGGACGCATCCGTGTTTGGCGACATCGCGGCGAACGCACATTGGAAGCGTTCATCGCGGTGAACGCACATTGGAAGCGTTTATTCATCATTGCCATACTGTCATGTCACCCGGCGTGATGGTACGGGGTGCCATTGGTTACACATCTCGGTCACCTTTTGTTCACATTGATGGCACTTTGAACAGTGGACGTTACTTTTCAGATGTGTTACGACCCGTGGCTGTACCCTTCATTCTATCCCTGCAGGACACTGCACGACCGCATGTTGCAGGTCCTGTATGGGCCTTTCTGGATTCAGAAAATGTTCGATTGCTGCCCTGATCAGCACTTTCGCCAGATCTCTCACCAATTGAAAATGTCTGGTCAATGGTGGCTGAGCAACTGGCTCATCACAATACGCCAGTCACCATTCTTGATGAACTGTGGTATCGTGTTGAAGCTGCATGGGCAGCTGTACCTGTACACGCGATCCGAGCTCTGTTTGACTCAATGCCCAGGCGTATCAAGGCCATTATTACGGCCAGAGGTGGTTGTTCTGGGTCTGATTTCTCAGGATCTATGCACCCAAATTGCGTGAAAATGTAATCACATGTCAGTTCTAGTATAATATATTTGCCCAATGAATACCCGTTCATCATCTGCATTTCTTCTTGGTGTAGCAATTTTAATGGCCAGTAGTGTAGATGGTGGAGAGAGGCTTGTATTAGTTTTGGGAAAGGAGCAGGGGTGGAGGAAATGGAGATGTATTTATTGCTAAATAAAATTCTAAACTACAGCTGACTGGGCCGGCCGCGGTGGTCTAGCGGTTCTGGCGCTGCAGTCCGGAACCGCTGGACTGCTACGGTCGCAGGTTCGAATCCTGCCTCGGGCATGGGTGTGTGTGATGTCCTTAGGTTAGTTAGGTTTAAGTAGTTCTAAGTTCTAGGGGACTTATGACCTAAGATGTTGAGTCCCATAGTGCTCAGAGCCATTACAGCTGACTGGTGTGTAGTAAAATACTGTCTCTGTGATCTGTTTCTGGGTGCTACACGTCAGTCAGCTATAGATGAGTGGTTGCTTTTCCTTTATTTTAGGTATTACCTATCCAGGAATTTCCTACACTGTTGTTATAAAACTCTAAACTGTTTATTAAACTGCAAACATACTAATGCTACCACTTTATAATAGGTGCTTACTACCTACAGTGTACTTAACTGGGAGAGTATTGAGTCTTCCACATGGAATTTTGCTGTCAGACAGAAACTTGCCAATGCTTTCAATGTACATATTTTAGCAGTTTTTTATACTTGCTGGTAACACCAGAAGAACCCCGCAAATTGAACTTATGGTGCTGTTGGAAGGTTTTTAGGAAACAGAACTGTGTGGTATTTTCCGCTGTGAAGAGATTAGCAGCAAATAGTAAAAAGAGTTCAAAGATTTCTTGACAGTTGGCTCTGTGCACACTTGCTACCATTCATTGTCATTTTTCATGTTCTGGCTTCCTTGAATAATAACACCTGTGTGTCTTTGGGTAGGATGAAAGTTCATTTTACAAACATAATTTTTCACTATAGTGGGAGGCAGCTACCATCCCTTCACCTGACTATACAGCCACAAGTCATAAATAAAAGATAAAAATGCATTTTAGTAATGAGAAGAGGAAGTGGGAAGAGCATATTTACTTGTACACTAAATTTTGATCCAGTCTATTAGACATACTTCTGAGTCAATCACAGTAATAATAATAAGAAGAAATAAAATTACTTTATTGCAGCAAATATCTTGTGTTCCTTTTGTAGATGTGTGTTGCCAATGGTGGCAACTCTGTGTGGTGCTAGTTTGAAACGTCTGACCTTGGGATGGTATGACGTGCCTATCGACAGAATTGCCAGTGCCCTGTTCTCGTTGCGTGACCTTGTAAACTTGCAGGAGTTGGCGGCACCGTACGCATATGGGCTGCCACCTGGCATACTGGCACAGGTGTTCAGTGGGGCAGCAATCTGTAGACTGGTGAGTGTTAAGTAACACAGGCAACAGAAATTTTAGAAATAGAAGTACTATATTATGTGTAATAAATGATTTGACACAAAACGATATTTTATTAAGAGATCATATTTAAATTTATGCAGATGGCAGATACTGAATTATTCTCCTGTATGGCATTCCTGATGTAAAACATCCTATCAGTTGTAAAAGTCCTGATGTCTTTGTTCAAGAGGAAGTTAATTTATATGGTGATGGATTTATTATATTATCTGCCTTGAAAAGCTGACCTACCAAAATTACATTTATTAATCATAAACAGTGCACTTTCATGTGGAATTTTAATCAATAAAAATAAACAGCAAAAGTGTCCCTACTGCAGGAATGTAATCAGAGCATGTCATAATCACTTTTATTTCCAGAAAATTATAAATTTTGGATCTTTGGAAAAGTTCTTATAGCATACTTTGAATACCTTCTGTCTTTTGATCATACACTGGTTATTAATCATAAACTCAAAGTCTGTTTTTTTATGTTAGTTATAAATGAAAGACAAACAGAACATAAATTTCACAAAACAAGATGTAATTAGTTTCATGTTGCATGGATCAATTGTTGTTCCATAGATCATTTGTATGACTAATTGTAATGGTGTGGAATGAGTCATCATTCACATTAAAAATTAATTTGTAAATATGGCTACATTCTGACCATTTAACAAGGCGCGTTACTTTTTAATACAGATTTGAGTTAGTAATTCCTACCCACCACATTTTACAGACTACAAAAAATAGAAATTCTGCTACGAAATAGGTGGAGTTGTCAAGGAGAAACGTTTTCAGTTTGTTTTCAAATTTAACTTTTATGTCTGCCAGTATAATGGTTCCCGTTCTTGAGATTTTCCTTTTAGATAGCTGCCTCAATTTGAAAAAAGGCAATTAACTCAGAAAAAAATTAATTATGATTTTTGTTTTCATCATTATGACTTAAAAATGTAGTCCAGTATTTTTTGCTGGTAATTAATATATATTAATATGTTATTCATAAAAACAAAGATGAGGTGACTTACCGAACAAAAGCGCTGGCAGGTCGATAGACACACAAACAAACACAAACATACACACAAAATTCAAGCTTTCGCAACAAACTGTTGCCTCATCAGGAAAGAGGGAAGGAGAGGGGAAGACGAAAGGAAGTGGGTTTTAAGGGAGAGGGTAAGGAGTCATTCCAATCCCGGGAGCGGAAAGACTTACCTTAGGGGGAAAAAAGGACAGGTATACACTCGCACACACGCACATATCCATCCACACATACAGACACAAGCAGACATATTTAAATATGTCTGCTTGTGTCTGTATGTGTGGATGGATATGTGCGTGTGTGCGAGTGTATACCTGTCCTTTTTTCCCCCTAAGGTAAGTCTTTCCGCTCCCGGGATTGGAATGACTCCTTACCCTCTCCCTTAAAACCCACTTCCTTTCGTCTTCCCCTCTCCTTCCCTCTTTCCTGATGAGGCAACAGTTTGTTGCGAAAGCTTGAATTTTGTGTGTATGTTTGTGTTTGTTTGTGTGTCTATCGACCTGCCAGCGCTTTTGTTCGGTAAGTCACCTCATCTTTGTTTTTATATATAATTTTTCCCACGTGGAATGTTTCCTTCCATTATATTAATATGTTATTCCATTAATATATTATGTTGCAGTCGTGTATGTGAGTTGTGTGTGTGTGTGTGTGTGTGTGTGTGTGTTATTCACGAAGACCTTAATGGCCAAAAGCTTTATTTGCGACAGTCTTTTTGTTGTGCCTATCTGCGACTCAACATCTCCGCTATATAGTGAGAAGCAACTTTCCTTTTCATAATTGTGATATATTCCATCTTGGATTTTCCATTGTTTGATTAATATATTATTCCATTTTATATTACACTTTGCTCAACTGAGCTAATGCAAAAGACTTATTGCTATTGTGATGAGCTTCCTAATCAACCTAAAAAACCAAGTAACAATAATTTAGTGCCAAACAAGAACAGCATCTATGAGTCATTATGGAGCTCGTCCTATCAGTATCTTTGGCGTGCGCTGCTGTCATAATAACAGCCTGTTTATACTATGCGGCAGAAAAACTCTAGTCAGCCACGGTGCTTGCACTCCTACCCAGTGGTGGGGGGAAGGGGGAGGGCGTAATATCAGATTATTTTGAAAGAAGATCAGATATATTGAATAATAGTCCATTTACAGCATAGTGAAATTAGGTTTTACTTGTGATTGCGCCACGCAATTTTGTTTAACTTTGTAGTCTTGTCTTCCTCAGTTGCGTGTAGTATCACCATATATTGTTCTTGGACCATCTGACTACAACTGAATGAAACACAATTTTCATGTCATATGCATTCCGCCTTTATTATCTGCAAGGCATCTTCAGTGGAAGGTAGCATTCACGATTTTCTAAAACGTATAACTTATCAATACACCGTAATAAAGGCAGTTTTGTGTTTGTATGATTTGATATGTGATCAAAAATTTTGGTTGCAGCATTTTGCACTACTTTTCGGCCCAAATTAGTCATAATGTAGATTAATGAATGTCAGTATTTTTTCTGGTTTTGTGATTATGTATATCGTTATTCATTTTGAACTGTAGTTGATTATTTACAATAAACTTCATGAGGGAGTAAATAGACTGTGATGCAGTAGTCAAAATAACTGAATCCCTAAACAGATGTCTACAAGATGATTGTGAATGAGTGCCATATATTACCCTTACAGCACTTTTCTGAGCAGTGAAGATGTTCTGTATTAAATATTGTTACTCCAAAAAATTACTCCATATTGCATTATTGAGTGAAAATACAAAAAATATGTTAACTTACAGATTTGTCCCTCCGATAGATTTGTAATAAATCAAAACATAAATATAAATATGGCCAAACTAAGTTGTTTGGGAATTATAAAATGTGTTTTTTCCAGTTTAAAATTCTTATCCATATGGGCACCTAACATTTTTGAAGTTTCTACCACAGTTATTATTTCCTCTCCATATGTTACTCTTACCATTGATGTAGCACTGAATAAGTTGTTTGTTTATGTTTCTCTTTAAGATTTAGTATTGTGTATGCCGTTGTTCTAGCAAGGCACACATGCTGGCTACATAAGAGCCAAATTGATGGACCAAAGATGGATAACAGTACAGAGTCCTTAATGACTCACAGCATAGTCCAGCATTCTTTCAGTAACCACTCAGGAGACACACAACTTCCTCCTGTGTCTTCCTGCACTGAGATCCATGCACTCTCTCTCTCTCTCTCTCTCTTGTGGTGTATAGCTCTGTCATGTGCCTCTCTTGTTATTTGATTCTACTCAAGAGCAGACAGGTTTTCTGCCTCAGTTCCCTCTCTATTTATTTTGACATGACTGTAAATTGTCAGTTTTAAGAGTGCTTCAAAGTTCATCACACTGATCATGTCCATTTTAAACATGTTAAAGGTCTGTTGTTAACAGTTCCTGAACGTTTGATTAACTTTTGACAGATAATGATGATGATAATAATAATAATAATAATAATAATAATAATAATAATGTCATATGGCTTAAAGGCCTCCTGCAAGTGCTGAAGTTGCATGCCATTTCGATGATGTGCGTGTCCCTGAGCTAACAGCATCTGGTGCTCCCATGTAGGCACCCATCCAAGTACTAACCGGGCCCAACATTGCTTAATTTGGTGATAAGGCAAGAACTGGTGTATTGAACATGGCAAGAGCATTGGCAGGTTCAACAAATAACTCCTGAGCTGGAACCATTGAACTAAAATACTGAATTCCTGCACCAGCCAGCCATGTAAACTGCTGCCTAGGTTTGAGAATGTAAACTGCTGGCTTGAATGGTTAAAACTGCTTTCTGGAGGGTCACAATGTAAACCACATCATTAGAATAAACAGACTCAATGTGATTGACTTTACAGGGATTGTCCAGAAAGTATTGCTCATATAAGTTCAACAACTTAAAATTGTTTAAGCATGACCCTTCTGCAGCATTACGTTTTTGCCATTATTATTTCTCTGCATCATAAGCTTTCTGGAACACCTCAATCAGATGCTCTTCAGCGAAGCCGTCAAAGTAACGTGCACATTGTCCATGACTAAAGAGGCTTTCCTTTGAGGTCCCTTTTCAGCCAAAGAAACAAAAACAAAAAATGTCTCCCAGGGACATGTCGGGACTGTAGGGCAGCTATGGCACTTTTGTCACGCTTGATATGTGTTAGGTAGAGTGTAACAACAAAGCGGTGTGAGCCAGCATGTGTCATGGTGCAGTTTCCAAAATGCACGGAACTCCTTGTGAATGTGGGCAACTCTGTGATTCAGCCTCTGGAGCACTGCCTTACAAAATTCAGCCCAGGGGGTACCAACTCATAGTGTACTATCTCCTTTGCATTAAAAAAACGCCACAGTCGCAGGTTCAAATCCTGCCTTGGGCATGGATGTGTGTGATGTTCTTAGGTTAGTTAGGTTTAAGTAGTTCTAAGTTCTAGGGGACTGATGACCACAGATGTTAAGTCCCATAGTGCTCAGAGCCATTAAAAAAAATTACAACAATGCGCATGGATTTCATCCTGGAGGCTTTTCTGGTGCAGCGAAGACATCGTGTGCCGTTCTGCACTCTGCTGCTTTGACTCTGAGTTATACTGAAAGACCCGTGACATCCCCAAGTGGTCATGTTGTCGAGGAAATTGGGATCATCTTCACAGAGTTGCTGGAATTCTTCACACACTTCCACTCGGTGTTGATTTTGATCATTGGTTAAAAGCCTAGGCACAAGTTTTGTGCAAATCTTCCACATGGCTGAGTTTACCAATACAGTCGCATGGAGAACAGTTTTCAGCAAGTCCAATATTTCTGAAATCAAGCAAACACTCATTTGATGGTATGAATTCAGTAATTGGCACACACAAGTCACAGGGTCATCCATTCATGATGTTGACGTGTGCCCCGCACGTCTTTAAACATCATGTGCCACCTGTTTGACTGTGATCTGGAAAGGAAGTCATCCCCAAAGGCTTCCTTGAGCATTCCAAAAGTTTCCAGTGGTGTCTTGTTGAGCTTCTCGTGAAGCTTTATTGCATAGCATTGCCTAAAGTTTTCTGTATTGTGAGTTTGACACAACTGCTACATAGAGGTTTGTGAAAGAAGCCATCCTAACCCTACAAGAGCATGAAGGCAATTGAGTGACCTACTGATGGGAAGCTAATAGTCCCCCAGAAACGATCTGGCCACTCTACAACATGTAGTCAAATAAAAAAAAATTGCAATGCGTTAGTTTCTGGACCCACCCTGTATATCTCTGTCACCACTGACATGAGGACCTACTCCATTCTGCTCACAGACAACTTGGTGTCCTGTGCGCTTGGCACATATCAGACTGGTGCTAGGAGAAAACAGTGAACAGGTTAATTTGAGAAGGCGGCGAGAAGTAAGCAAATGTGTTATTGGTTTTCAGAAGAAGCTGGACTTGCGCAGCAGTGGCCTGGCCGTAGATGACGACGCGCTGTTGGCAATCTGTCGGTCTTGCTTGGAGCTGTGCGAGCTTCTGCTTGGTGGCTGCAGGCAGATCTCAGATGCAGGGCTCCAGTTGCTGGGCAATGGGCTGGAGACACTGGACCTGTCCAACTGCTGCTCGCTGGGTGGAGGCGCCATCACGGCCATCGCCAGGTGCTGCCCAGGGCTGCGAAACCTCCAGCTCCAATGCCAGGACATGTCCAGGTGTGTGTGTGTGTGTAATAGTTCCTTCTTGTATGTGTCTATCAGGAGTACTAAGCATTTCACCTTGTGAAGCTAACTACTTGCAGTTAATTCTTTGTCGTAATTTATTAGTTTTCTGAATTGAATTTTCCTTTGATACCAAATACGAGGGGTGATAAAAGGTAGTGGAATGTTTTGTTTCTCTTAAAGAGTTTTATTTATTGATCAACATCAACTTTGTCCCCTCCAACGTAATCCCCTTCAAATATAATACACTTATGCCAGCACTGTTTCCAATCTTGCAAGCACTTTTCATTATAGTGTTCAGCTCCATCAACGATTCTGTTTTTAGCTCATCAATGGTGGAAAAATTGTGTCCTTTCATGGTTCTCTTCAGCAATGAGAATAGAAAAAAGTCAAAGGGGCTCCTGTCTGGTGAACACAGTGGCTGAGGCAACATAACAGTTCTGTTTTTTGCCCAAAAATCACGAACAAGCACTGAGGTGTGAGAGGGGGTATTATCATGACGCAATTCCCACAAGTGGTTGTGATCCCATTGTAATCAAAGAAAACAGTGAGGAGAACCACATGTGATCGAACTTGTCAAATTTTTTTGGATCTCGGCTCTTCGGATAGTTTCCACTGGGATGATTGGGTCTTGGTTTCGATGTCATACACATATACCCATGTTTCATCAACTTGTTATATCCATGAGTGGAGCCAAGCGTGAATTGCATTGTTAATAACAAAACAAGGACCTGTTAAGGCATTGTTAATAACAAAAAGGGAAACTATAATATTAAAAGAAGCAAATAATGTATTTAGGCGCGGCGAGAGGAGCGACAGACCTGGAAGTGGGCTGGCTGGCTGGCGCCAGGCTGATGGGCAGCCAAGTTTGATAAAGAAATAAAAGCTATAAGCTATATAGGCACAAAGAGGGCTCTGTGTACCTCTGACAACAGGGTGCTTGGCAAGGATTAGGGCTGAAGTTAATAGGCGAACAGCACTTCTGGTGAGAGAGAGAGAGAGCAAGTGCTGAGAGGGAGAAAGAGAGAGGGTCTTTGATGGGCACAGCACTACATCATGCGAAGCCGATACAGGGCTTAGGATGCATTGTGTGACCCTATTAAGAGAGGCATCTCTACCCCTCCTCTCAGCCTCTGAAGAACAGTACACATTTTGTCATGGCGATAGCCAGCAGGGTCAAAGGGGAGAAGTATACAAAACTTGTCAACAAGACACTTTGAGAGAGAGATCGGTAGTCAGAAGATTGGTAGAAGAGTGCTAGACAGAGGTCTGATGCAAGGAGCTGGAGGGAGAGCCAGGGCTCATTACAGAGTTAGCATCCGGAGCTGATGATCAGATAGGCAGCAGCTGTGGGACTATGGATTAGTCATATGGGTCACATGTGAAGAGCAGACAGAACAACAACTGTTGTTTGCAGTCTCTGTATCAGACTTGGCTGCTCATTGGAAACATCTCAGCCAGAGCAGTTAGGATTTCATTCTGTGTCTGAATAATCTTCAGATTGTTGAATGATGTTTCTGGAGAGTTACTTCTGTTATCTCAGAGCCTATTTACCTTTATACCAGAGATTTTAACTTCTTAGCTAGTTCAAAAGTCTCCCTTGCACTACGGCCAATCACCTAATCTGTTGTTACGAACTGTGTTGTTCAGTCTCAAGTAAAACCCATGCTTGGGACGCAACAAACTATTGTAACCATGTTTAGAAGCTCTGGATTGTTATTGACTTCAGTCAGCAATTCCTGAGTGATGTCTACATTATGTTGTTTTTGGTTGCAATTCGAGTATTTCGGAACAAACTTTGCCGCTACACATTTCTTGCCCGAAACATCCAAACAAAATGCTTCGCATGAGCTGCAGGATATGCAGAAACCATCAGCAAACTCTCTGATGGTGATTCAGTGATTCTTCAGAACAATATCTTTACTTCCTCCACATTGTCATCAATAATTGACATGCTAGGGTGTCCAAGGCAATTCAATTTTTCAATTTTTTTTTTTTTTTTTTTTTTTTTTTTTTTAAGTAAAAGTTCATTAGGCATTCGAAAACACACATATATAACCTTTTTAGCTATCAACAAACTAATTATTCAAAACAGCTGAAAATACAAACCTACATCAAGAATATGTGTACCAACAAGATAAAAAACCATTTTTTTTTTAAATTGGATGTATAAAAATGAGCCAAAAAATTATGACCACCTATTTAATAGTGTGCTGGGCCACCCAGGAATGGAGTTCAATACCAGTTCTGCATAGTACGGATTCGACAGGTCCTCGGTAGGTTTCCAGTGTTTCGTGGCAACAGATGTCTACACACGTGTCGCACAATTCCTGTAAATTAAGGGCTGATGATATGTGCATGCTGATATCATTCCAGATGTGGTCCATCAGGTCCAAATCAAATGAATTTGTTGGCTGAGAGATTCATGTGAGTTCACTGTCATGCTTCTGAAGCCACTGTACTACATTTCTGGCCTTGTAATACTGACAGTTATCATGCTAGAAGGTACCATTGCCGTCATGGAAGACATCGAGCATGAATGGACACAGTTAGTCCACAATAATGTACTGTAGTCCACAACTTTCATGATCCTTTAGATTACGGCCACAGTTCCCATGGAATCCCAGCTCCATGGTGCAATGAGCGGTCAAGTAGCTGTCTGCCAGGATGATGGCATAACCAGACACGACTATCAATCTGTCAGGCTCCAGTGTTGAAAAGCCTGTGCCCACGGCAATCATAATTGGCAGTGTTGATGGATCAACATTGAGACATGCAAAGGCCATCTGCTGCACAGCCCCACATTCAACAATGTGCTCTGAATGGTGTGCTGTGATATGCTGCTTTACAGAAAAGGCAAGCCGTCGACACCCACATTCTGAATTAAGTATGGACATCCAACAGCTTGTCACCCATTGTCATTTGCCCTGTCCTTCAACAACTTTTCTGTGATGCTCATGACAGTGGAGCATGCGAAATACACTCCTGGAAATTGAAATAAGAACACCGTGAATTCATTGTCCCAGGAAGGGGAAACTTTATTGACACATTCCTGGGGTCAGATACATCACATGATCACACTGACAGAACCACAGGCACATAGACACAGGCAACAGAGCATGCACAATGTCGGCACTAGTACAGTGTATATCCACCTTTCGCAGCAATGCAGGCTGCTATTCTCCCATGGAGACGATCATAGAGATGCTGGATGTAGTCCTGTGGAACGGCTTGCCATGCCATTTCCACCTGGCACCTCAGTTGGACCAGCGTTCGTGCTGGACGTGCAGACCGCGTGAGACGACGCTTCATCCAGTCCCAAACATGCTCAATGGGGGACAGATCCGGAGATCTTGCTGGCCGGGGTAGTTGACTTACACCTTCTAGAGCACGTTGGGTGGCACGGGATACATGCGGACGTGCATTGTCCTGTTGGAACAGCAAGTTCCCTTGCCGGTCTAGGAATGGTAGAACGATGGGTTCGATGACGGTTTCGATGTACCGTGCACTATTCAGTGTCCCCTCGACGATCACCAGTGGTGTACGGCCAGTGTAGGAGATCGCTCCCCACACCATCCGTGCGTCGCTGCGGTCCGGTCCCAGGTTGACGGGCACGTGCACCTTCCGCCGACCACTGGCGACAACATCGATGTACTGTGGAGACCTCACGCCCCACGTGTTGAGCAATTCGGCGGTACGTCCACCCGGCCTCCCGCATGCCCACTATACGCCCTCGCTCAAAGTCCGTCAACTGCACATACGGTTCACGTCCACGCTGTCGCGGCATGCTACCAGTGTTAAAGACTGCGATGGAGCTCCGTATGCCACGGCAAACTGGCTGACACTGACGGCGGCGGTGCACAAATGCTGCGCAGCTAGCGCCATTCGACGGCCAACACCGCGGTTCCTGGTGTGTCCGCTGTGCCGTGCGTGTGATCATTGCTTGTACAGCCCTCTCGCAGTGTCCGGAGCAAGTATGGTGGGTCTGACACACCGGTGTCAGTGTGTTCTTTTTTCCATTTCCAGGAGTGTGTTTGTCTGTTACATCTATTCTCGCAAAAGGCTTTTTATAGGCAGTTCAGGTCTTGTGTAAAGTTCACCTTTGGAGCAGATGGTGGTGGCTGCTGAAAGTGTGCAGATACAGGCCTATGTGCACAAGTTTTGTATATGCTGCAGCTCAGAAACCCACAGGGTTTTTGTGGATAAAGTGTCACGGTAGGGGAAGACACTGCCTTCAAGTTCATGACGGAGGTCAGAAAAGACTGTGCCTCGCTCCTCTGTGACATCTTTGTTGACCAAAAACCATACAGGTGCCTCAAGGGCAGTCTGTGCAGAAAACACTCTCATACAGACCAGTACCTGCACACTTTTGACCACCACTACCACTCTGAAAAGTGGACTGTTCCGGGACCGGGTTCATTCAGTGGAATCTCTGACACCAAAAACTTCACACAACTTAACTGCCCATGAAAAGTGTTGTGCGAGAGTAGCTGCAACAAACAAATGTTGTGGGCACTTTCTGGAGATACCCGCAAGCTGAAATGTACGAATGAGGAGAACAAAAAGTGGCTTGTTTTTGCCATGTGTTGTATAATTACATTCAGTGACACCTCTATCATCATGGAGACTAATGGTGCCTAGTATAGTGTAATTACAGAAGCTATAGAGACCAAAATATCCAATAACACCTTCAGTATAGACAGTGGTTTGCACCTGAGCACAGTATGCAAGCTGCCCATCCCAAGATTAAAGAGGTAAGGCAGATGCATGATGAAAACACTGGCTTATACAGTGACAGACGGAGCACAGTACTACGCCCATGTAGGGAGAGGCCCAGCAACAGCACGGCACTTAGTTGCACTTGACAGTGACTGCGATTCTGGGAATATTTTATTCAATGCTCGTCTTTCCTCATATTTTTATTCAATGCTCGTCTTTCCTCATATTTTTGTTTTATGTAAATATTATTGAGGACAATGCTCAAGCAAAGAACTACATCTGCAATATAGCTTAGCACTTTGTACTGGGGTGGGGAATGCCAGTAGGGGAGGAATCGATCAGAAGTGTTGTCAAGAGTCTTGTCATGCCCCCTTCATGCTCCACCAGAGAGCGCTCTTCTCTCCCCACACCCGTATCCTGTTATCCATTCCCCAGCTGCATTCTGAACTGAGATGGCAGTCGTGTGTGTGAGGTGTGCTTGCTTGTGTGAGTGTTTCCTTGTCTGAAAAAGGCTTTGGGTCAAAGCTAAATGTGTAACAGTGTTTCCGTTGTTTCTGTCTGCATTTCAATGTGTCATCTTTATGGCAAGCAGCAGTATTACCTTTTGCCTTATATTATTAATTTCATTTAAATGAACAAGTCAGTAGAGTAAATGATTTCATTCTGTCCACGTTTGAGGCCCTATCACAAATTCATTACTGTGTTGACTTGGTCCCAGGTAAAGAGGAAGCAGTGCATCACCCTACTGAATTTTTAAATCGATGCTGACTGAAACTTTACTGCATGCATTAATACCAAAAGTAGGTGCACCTACTATTTTATTGAGAAATTTGAACACATCTCAATTTTCCAGCAGAACAAAGCACTGAATAACCAGTGTCAAAAATATTTTGATTGAGTGCTGGACAAACTGTTTTGATACCAGGAACAGCAATAATAGCCACAGACTTACCTTTCCTGCTCGGATGGCTCCAATTCCTCATTACACTTACTCTTGGTATAACAATTAACAAAGCACAAGTCCAGACACTGAACATTGCTGGAATTGAACTAAGTGTGCAGTGTTTGTCATATAGTCACTTGTACATGGCCCTGTGACATCGCTACGTAATATGTTCATTTTTGCACCTAATCAGTGTTGTATACAAAGAAATGTATTAAATATGCAGATAATATCTGCTGGGCCACAGTTAAAAGTAAACAGTGAGCTTTTAAAGGCTTCTTCTAGAGGTTAAACTCAACAAACTTTGTTCAACACCATTATTAAAGTCTGGAGCTAATTTTCCATAACCTAACAGTGTTCTTTGATTTTTAATTATAACCCTAAGCACTGCCCTATAAACAAAATTATTGCAACATCAGACAAGTCATCCAGCCATAGGCACGTAGTGCTAACCTTGCAAAGCCAGTGTGGATCGCTAGTCCTGCAGCATTATTTAATGTAAAGAGTAATACAAATTAAAAGAATGTTCCGAGTATGGTATACAGCTGCAACAGTGTCGCAAACTGCCATTACAAAATAAGCTGCCTCACCTGAAGGTATGTGCTGTGGGCTTACCACAACAGGCAAAGTCTATATGTGCTGTGTGTCACATTATATTACAATCTGTTTTCATTTTGGGGAAGTGTATGATTGCAACACAGATACATTCATATCAGAGTAATAGATATGTGTATTTATGCTGTAAGGTAAAATAAACAAACCTTCTTCCCTTCTCATACTGTCCAGTAAGTCCACGCTTACCCGGGGTTCTGGGTGACTTTTCCCAACTCTGCCTCTTTTGGTAAACCTCACCAGCCCTTTCCCTTCACTCTTCTTTCTTCACTTTCAACTTGTCTGCCAGAAGAAGGGGCGACTAGCCCTGAAAGCTTGCAAACTGTTATACCTTTTATGTGTGTGTGTTCTCCTGCCTCCTCTTGGTGAGTAGATTTTTTATCTCTCCAAGTACATTTTCAAACATTCTGTAAATATTTTCTGTTATTCAGCTCAAAGATTAAATGAAGCCATCAGTTATAACTCAGGATGAACTGACATCAATCAGTTATAACTCTGGCTAAACTGACATCAACAAAGAGGGGTATATCCACAAGAGTTGTGGATTTGGGTAATTATTGATGGGGCCTCAGTTAAATGCTTCAAAGTAAATATAGGTAGATCTAACTTGGAACTGAGATTCTTTAGTAAGGGTTCACACCATCACATGTCAACTGCCTGCCATTGCCAGTAAGCTACAACAGAGTGTCATTGCACTGCTAGTATGTGCTGTGCTCACTGCTAGTGAGATGTACATAGACATGTAGCAGTAGTGCATTCAACCAGCCCACACCTTGTTTGACCGAGCGTTAACCAAGGGAGCAGCTGAAAATCTTTGTATTAACACTGTAGAAATTTTTGCTGTGTATCAGTTATCTGAACTAAACATTTTCTCCACAGATTACGTCCTGGATTGCGCCACCTATTAGGACTTAAAAAGTTAGAGACGTTGGACTTGACTTCCAGCATTGTGTCCGTCTTGCCACTGGGACTGTTCCCGAAACACCTCCACAATCTGAGGATGCTCAAACTCTCCTTCTGTGAGGGAATTGGTGTAGGTGGGTTACGGGTGTTGCGTACTCTGATGCCCCAGCTGAAGATCGTCATAGGTGACCTTGTTGGGCCAGAGGATCGGTGAAATTACAAAAGGTAAATCTGTCTGCATTAATATAACTTGGTGAAATGTTTATGTCACCCACATCTTTTCAAGCATTGTCCTCTTACGTGTGCGTGCACGCGCACACTCACTCACACACACACACACACACACACACACACACACACACACACACACACTTTTCAATCCCCATTGTCTTATCATACACAGGTATTTTACACATTTCTCGCCAACTCTTACATTTTCACTGCATATCAATTAAGTTTCACATAAATTTGGAATTATCATGACACAAAATATCAAATCAGTTTTGTAGAGACTTCATGTTGCTGCCACAAACCATTCTAATATTAAAGTACAAAAGTCTGTAATAGGTTAGCAACAAATGCTGCCTATAGAATAAAAGAAAAACTGTTTGGTTCTTCAACACCAGTGTATGCCACAGGGTTGGAAATTAATGGAATTTCTATTAGATGATGAATGCACTTTGGGAGAGTTATGCTGTTCATCTGTTAGTAATAATCACCTCTGTTTTTTGAACAAAACATTAATGCAAAATTTAGTACAAAAGTGTCATATACCTGCATTACTTTACAAACTGCCATTTTCCACTCGAGATGTGTCTGTGGTGAGTGAGTGACCTTGAGCCAAGATCAATGTAGCCACTATTAATTCTTATCTTTGTGCATAAAAAACAACTTCTCTCTTTTCAGGAAATATTTTTTACACATGAATAACCTCATACTGAAGCTTAGTCTTTCAGTACTGGTCACTAAGAAAATTTACTGTTTTCAAGATCACCATAACAGTGGAAAAAAATAATCAAACAGCAAAGAGCAATAAACAACCAAAGAGGAATACCAAAGACACATATGGGAGACAAAAAGGACACTAGAACCCAAGTGCACTGCCAGCCCTTTTTTTGTGACATAGCGATAGTAAATGAGTTGGAAGAAGATGGGAAACAACAACAGTGTAACTTAAGTTAGAAAGCCAAGGATTGCATGCAGCAAAATAAAAACACAGTACCACTGGCAATTGGATAAGTCCTGAAAGTAACATAGAGAAGGTGGCCAAATTTATGTACCTATGAGAATATATAACATATACATCTACATACATATGTCACAAGCCACAGTATGATGCATGGCGGAGGTTATCGTGTGCAACTGCTGGTCAGTTTCATTCCCTGTTCCGCTTGTAAATGGAATGGAGGGAAAACGAGTGACTATATGACTCTGTACAATTACTGATATGTCTTCTCTTGTCTTAGCAGTCCTTATGTGAAATGTATGTTGGTGGCAATGCAATCATTCTGAAGCCAGCTGCAAATGCCAGTTCTCTAAATTTTCTCAATAGTGTTTTGCGAAAAGAACATTGTCTGTCCTCCAGGGAGCCCCATTTGAGTTCCCAGGAACAGTGAGGTGGTAATAGAGAGGATAATGGAGATAGAGCGAGCTTTCTGTATGCCTCCCTCCCACACCCCCTCCACACACAAACAGTAAAATAAATACATACAGAACAAAGACCACACATTGTAAGGCAATGGTGGTAAAGCTGTATCGTATGTACGTATGTAGATGAGATGGTAACATGAGGAAGACCGGACATGGATCAATTAGAGAAAGAAGAGAGAAAAATATTGAGGAAAATAAAGAGGCCTGACAACAGATGCAAAGACCTGTCAAAGAACTATACCATACCACTAGGAAAAATATCAGGAGAAACAAGACTGAAAAGGGTGAGATACGTGGGACATGTGATCAGGATGCATATGAGCAAGAGCAAGAAAGGGGGGGGGGGGGGGAGCTGGAGTGACAATAGGAAAGATGCGAACCTAGTGCTAGTGGGTTGTTAAATTTGGGAAGGATTGCTCAGAGATGAGGATCAAGGTGAATGGGAAGCAAAATGGGAGACGGAAGTGCATACCGCCAATATGCCAGATGTCAACGACAGTAAAGCAGAGAGTGTTGCCAGTGGAGCAGACAAGAGAAGAGGATACTGAAGATCTCAGAAGTGTGTGAGAGAAGACAAGAAAAGTGTGAAGAAGTTTTGAGGGAGAAGAAGAAAACTCAATCTATGAATGTGCTCCACAAGATCATACAGAGGCCATAATGAAAGAGGAAGCCACCTTTCAGAATACACAAAACAGTATCAGATGTTCATTTTTCCAATAATGGTTACTTGGCAAGGTGTAACAGTGGTCAAGGCATCGGATTGGCATTCCAGAGAAACGGACTTCAGAACCATTAGGGCCATCTTTATTTAGGTTTCCTTAAATCTATTAAGACAAATGCTGGGATGGTTCTTTTGGAAAGTACATGGCTTCCTCATTCATGTCATACATAAGCTCATGCTTTGTCTCTAAAGTCTTCATTGCCTTCAGGATGCTAAACCTTGATCTACCTACATCTATTTGACAGTGATAGTAATCTATAAAATTACAAATATTATCTTTCTGGAAATTGTCCAATGTTGCAATTTACTTATTCTACAAGCGCTTTTTCTCTGGTATCTTCATCTTTGTCGTGCAGTGTTATCACAGAGTTCATTGTATTTTTGTGTCCTTTTTCTTACAAATGTTTTAAAGATTTAAAATTCCCTTCACTGAGTAATCATTTTTCTCCTTTTACAAACAGTTTGGTGCTTGTCTATGTATCATGCTGTTCTTCCTCTGTTTAGCTTCAACTGTCGAACTTTCACCCTTCACTACACTAGATGTAGTTGAAAGAAAATAGAACTGATCCATAAAATTTGGGAAATCAGTCATAACCAAACTTTGTCCTGCAGTTGTATGAACCAGTTAATACACCATGAGAATGTGAAGGTACAAAATAGAATTGAATTATAACTAAAAAAATAAACTAGACAAAAGTTAACAGCTGCAGATTGTGGCACTTGTTTGAACAAATGATGCTTTTTGTCTGGCCTCTGAAGTCACTCTTTGTTCATAACTAAAAAACTAAACTAGACAAAGCTAACAACTGCAGATTGTGGCACATGTTTGAACAAATGATGCCTTTCGTCTGACCTCTAAAGTCACTCTTGGGTCATTCCAGCAACTGGCAGAGAAGGTTGAGAATCCCAGCATTGCGCAAGGAGTTTCAATGAAGCTTACAGCTTGTAGCATTGTCGCCAGAACTGATTGTTGCTCTTTGGTTCTGAGTTGAGTGGAAGGGCTGAACCAGAGACTTAGAGGGTTCTGTAATGAGCTAGGCTGCGACTTTCTGGACTTCAACGTAGGGGTAAGAACTGAAGGGTCCCCCTAAATGGGCCAGGTGCACGCTACACATCAAAGGCCACTGTAGCTGACTTTGTGGGGTACACACAAGAATTTTTTGGATTAGGTGACTCTCCATTGAATCCAGGTAATGATAGCTGTAGCAGATCCAGAAGTATCAGTGTCAGATCAAAAGAAATTCCTCTCAAAGGAGAGTGAGTTAAAATCCTAATGGTTAACTGCTAAAGCGTTCGCAGCAAAGTGCCGGAGTTTTGTATTTGTCGCAATCCAGCAAGATAGAAATCGAAGCTGCACATGAAATTGTTTGAGGTAACTGTAAACTTTAAGAGAGAACCTCAGTTCACTGGTATGTAAGTTCCTCAATCATATTGTAATAATTGGTGGACATTTTAATCATCCAACAATCAATTGGGGAAAATTAGAGTTTTGTTTGTGGTGGGCATGATAAGACATCCAGTGAAACATTACTGAATGCTTTCTCTGAAAACTACTTAGAACAGATAGTTTGGAACCTCACTCATGATGGAAGTGTATTTGAGGTAATGGCAACAAGTGGGCCTGAACTTTATGATGATGTCCACACCAAAACTGGTATCAGTGACCATGGTGCAGTTTGTTTTATTTGTTTGAGGGTGCAGAAACAACTAAGGCCATAAGTGCCCAAGCCATAACCTTAGATGATCAAGAAGTAAAAGAACTTAAAAAGCAACTATATGTCAAGCCAATTTGACGGAAGGAAAGTGAGCTAGTAAAAAGGACTTCAATGTGGAGAAAGATCCACAAAATTGCTGTAGAAACAGCGGACATCCCGAACCAAAGATTAAATGTCCTTTATCATATTGCTATGACAGATAGAAAATAAAATGCGGTTGTGGCAACAATGATTAGCAAAGTACAAAGGAAAAATAAACGAGTAGAAAGATGTACATGTCCAGTAAACTAGACAAAAAATCAGTAGTGTCATATATCAGTGCAGTGCACTTGAGACTTTCAGAGCGGGGCAGGAACATGTAGAGGAACTATGGCTCAAGTTTAAAAGGGTGCTTGACCATGCATTGGATAGATACATATCCAGTAGAACAATTCATAATAAGAGGGACTCCCCATGGTATACAATGACTGTAAAGAAACCTCTAAAGAAATAGAGATTACTGCATAACAGGTGTAAAATAAAGGATAGAGGTATAGATAGAGAGATTCTGAATGAAACGTGTTTGGTTGTCTAGAGAGCAAAGCATGAAGCCTTCAGTGACTACCATCAAATGATCTTCCACAAAACCCAAAGAAATTCTGATTGTATGTAAAGGCTGTTAGTGGCACCAAAGGTAGTGTCCAGCTCCTAGCGAATGAGACAGAAACTGAAATTGGAGGTAGCAAAGCAAATGCTGAAATGAAATGCTTAACTCTCTTTCCAAACGTTCCCTTAAAAAGAAAAACCCAGAAGAAGTGTCCCAATTTAATCCTTGTATCACTGAAAAGATGAATTAAATAATTATTATTGTCAGTGTTGCTGAGAAACAACTGAAATCATTAAAACTGAATGAAGCTCCAGGGTGCAATGTAATCCCTGTCAGATTTCATGCTGAATTTGTTGCTGAGTTAGCCTCTCTATTAACTATAATCTATCATGGATCCCTCGAACCAAAAAAAAACTGCCAGTATTAGGAAGAAAGCACAGGTCACAACCGTTTGCAAGGGTAGTAGAAGTGATCCACAAAACTACTGCCCAATATCCTTGACATCGATTTGTTGTAGAATCTTAGAACATATTCTGAGCTCAAAAAATAGTAAGGTGTCTCGAACAGAATCTCTCCATCCCAACCAGTATGAATTCCAAAATATCAGTCATGCAAAACCTAACGCAGACTTTTCTCACATGACATACTGAAAGCTTTGGATCAAGGCAGAAAGGTAGATGCAGTATTTCTTTGTTTACGAAAAGTATTTGACGCAGTACCACACCTACGCTTATTGTCATGAGTTTTATCATATGGGATATCAATCTAAATTTGTGACTGGAATGAGGATCTTTTGGTAGAGAGGGCACAGCACATTATCTTGGATGGAGGGTCATCATCAGATGTGGAAGTAACTTCGAGTGTGCCTCAGGAAATGTATTGGGACCCTTGCTGTTCATGTTGTATATTAATGACCTTGTAGAGAGTATTAACAGTAACCTCAGATGTTTTACAGATGATGTGCTTACCTGTAATACAGTACTGTCTGAAAGAACCTGCATAAATCTTCAGTCAGATCATGATAAGATTTCAAAGTGGTGCAAAGACTGGCAACTTGCTTTAAGTCTTCAGAAATGTAAAATTGTGGATTTCACAAAAAAAAAAAAAAAAAAAAAAAAAAAAAAAAAAAAAAAAAAAAAAAATAGTAGTATCCTAAGCCTATCAGTATAATATCCACGAGTCACTGTTTGAATTGCTCAACTTGTGCAAATATCTGAGTGTGAAACTTCGTAGGAATATGAAATGAAATGATCACATAGGCTCAGTGGTGTGTAAAGCGAGCGGTACACGTGGTAGAATACTGGGGAAGTGCAATCAGTCTACAAAGGAGGTTGCTTACAAGTCACTCATGCGACTGGGTCAAGTCACTCATGCGACTGGGTCTAGAATATTTCTCAAGTGTGTGAGACCTGGGGGATATTGAGCATATAAAGAGAAGTGCAACATAAATGGTCACAGGTTCATTTGACCTGTGGGAGAGTGTCATTGCGATGTTGAAAGAATTGAACTGGCAGATTCTTCAAGATATGCGTTAACTATCCCAAGAAAGTTTACTAACAAAGTTTCAAGAACTGGCTTTAGATGACGACACAACCCCCTGCACAGGTCTCACATGGGGATTGTGGGGACAAGAGTAGAAAAATTACAGCACACACAGAGGCATTCAGTCAATCATACTTCCCTTGCTCCATATGTGAACGGAACAAGAAGAAACCCTAATAACTGGCACAATGGAATGTATCCTCTGCCAAGCACTTTGTGGTGGTTTGCAGGGTATAGACGTAGGTGTAGAAAAGCACTGGATTGAATACGACAAACTTGTTGATTATTACGCACCCACATTTTGACTAAAACTCTTGGGGCATTTAATTTTGAAATAAAAGTAATTTTGAAACTGATATCCGTACTGTTTTGTAGCAATACTGTTAAGGATGACTAAAGTAAGTTTAGTCGCCCTATAGAAGACCACTGCAAAGGTGGTCGAAACATCAGTTTCATAGTTGTGTCTAGTATTTCAGAATGATGTGGCCTAATGCCCAGAAGTGTTTTATTCAAACTGACCCTGACCATGGAAGCCTATGCACTTCCACCATCACATTTGTTTTTGAATGTGATGGCACACCTCCTGCTAGCTGCTTAACTGCTCAGGCAATATCTGTCATAGGCCAACTCTCTCTGGTCACTGAGCAACAAAACAGTGCTACTGAACTGTGGGCACTGAAGATTCATTTTCAGGACGTGAATGTATTCTTTATTTACTCTGTTTGTTACTCAAGAACAGCCACTTAATCAAATGTTGTCTCATATCCAAATAAACAGGGCAGAAAAATTACACTTCGTTGTGTACTACATACCTATTATCAATTTGTAATGACTCACTGTTACAAACACATTATACACAAGAGCGTGTGTAGGTACAATTCTCTTGTGAAATGCACTGGTAACATTCTTTTCCCCCCTCAGATATTGAAAAGCAAATTGTTTTTTAATCATGAACCCTTGGATTATATATTAATTTTGAAACATTATTTGATTAATGAGTCAGTGTATTGTCATTTCAGTGCATATGCTGACATTATACCAAGAATTATGAATCCAGTAAACAGGAAACTTGATAACATTGATTTTCAACGTTTGTACAGAAAATGACAGGATAAGATTGATAAGTTCACTTGTCTATTCGTCTTAAGGACTGTGTGATCTGGCCATCATAACTGAAAACAATCCTTCTGAAAAATCTAACGCATACCTAATAGTCCTCAGAATGTGACGGCACACCTCTTGCTCGCTGCTTAACTGCTCAGGCAATATCTGTCATAGGCCGACTTTCCAGTGCTTTATTACTATATCAGATAGTAGTATTGGTAATAGTAGTAGTAATGAAAAATCTAATGAATACCTAATAGTCCTCAGAATGTGACGGCACACCTCCTGCTCTCTGCTTAACTGCTCAGGCAGTATCTGTCATAGGCTGACTTTCCAGTGCTTTATTACGATATCAAATAGTAGTATTAGTAATAGTAGTAGTAATTGATTATATGTGGCAGTAATAATAAGTAAGGTGTATACAACTTGTTGCATTCTTTCTTGGATATTTAAAGGAATAAATTGTTCCTGTAGTTACAATTTTCAGTGTGCTTTGTTTCTTTCTAGGTCATGCACTTGTATTCAAGTAAGGAACAGAAACTGATGGGTGCTTGCAAGTGCACTTGATCATAACAGGACTTTGTGGGAAAAGGTTACCGACAGAGAGTTCTGAAGAAAAAGTTTGTGGAATTTTCTTGTAGTAGTCAGTTATACACGGGTCTTCCATAATTATTTGATATGTGTTATGCAGCTTTCGACAAGGAACTTTCATATTTTTAATATTTTTACCATTTTTATAGTATTTTCATCATTGTTGGCATTTCCCTTGCTATTGAAAGTATTGTTGTGAACTTACCTAATAACACTTAATGGAAATGATCAGAGCAAGAAGACTGTTCAGTCAGCAATTTTGTTACTTTTTGTAGAGAAATAAATGGGAACACAGACATTATTTAAAAAACTTGCCAAATTTTTTAAGATTTTCATTGGAAATCATTAACTGTTATTGCTTTTACCACAGCATCCAAACTCAAAGGAGTAATGAAAAGAAAATTGGATGTTATTAATCATTTTCCTAAGACAGTAGTCTTTATCAGAAACTACATGAACCTCACAGGTTGTGCCCCATTACACCATGATTCCAAACTTGGCTCCTTCTTCCATAAATCATCAGGGGAAGAAAGTATTGATAGTCACATCAACTCCACTAACATGCTATGTTAACTTAGACAGTTGCTGCGACCATGGAGGAAACAAGGGTTAGTTAAGGAGAGCTTGAAAAAAATGGAGGGGAAACAGGTTTCAGGCTTAAGTTGAGAAAGACCCATCTGTTATGAGTCAAATGTAAAGGAAAAGGCCTTTTCTGACAAATCAAGAATATTAAACTGTTATCCTCCTTTCACAATTTTGTTAGCATGTGTTACAAATCATAATGGTTTTGGTACCAAGGGCATAAACCTGATTTGTATGGACAAAAGATTCATATAAATCACACAACATAATGAGAGAGGTATAATATAGTTGACATAAGAAGATCACTCCCCCTATGAACCATGGACCTTGCCGTTGGTGGGGAGGCTTGCGTGCCTCAACGATACAGATAGTAGGTGCAACCACAACGGAGGGGTATCTGTTGAGAGGCCAGACAAACGTGTGGTTCCTGAAGAGGGGCAGCAGCCTTTTCAGTAGTTGCAGGGGCAACAGTCTGGATGACTGACTGACCTGGCCTTGTAACGCTAACCAAAACGGCCTTGCTGTTGTGGTGCTGCGAACGGCTGAAAGCAAGGGGAAACTACAGCCGTAATTTTTGCCTAGGGCGTACAGCTTTACTGTATGATTAAATGATGATGGCATCCTCTTGGGTAAAATATTCCGGAGGTAAAATAGTCCCCCATTCGGATCTCCGGGTGGGGCTACCCAGGAGGACGTCGTTCTCAGGAGAAAGAAAACTGGCGTTCTATGGATCGGAGCATGGAATGTCAAATCCCTCAATCAGACAGGTAGGTTAGAAAATTTAAAAAGGGAAATGGATAGGTTAAAGTTAGATATAATGGGAATTAGTGAAGTTCAGTGGCAGGAGGAACAAGACTTTTGGTCAGGTGAATACAGGGTTGTAAATACAAAATCAAATAGGGGTAATGCAGGAGTAGGTTTAATAATGAATAAAAAAATAGGAGTGCGGGTAAGCTATTACAAACAGCATGTTGTTGTTGTCGTCTTCAGTCCTGAGACTGGTTTGACGCAGCTCTCCATGCTACTGTATCCTGTGCAAGCTTCTTCATCGCCCAGTACCTACTGCAACCTACATCCTTCTGAATCTGCTTAGTGTATTCATCTCTTGGTCTCCCTCTACGATTTTTACCCTCCACGTTGCTCTCCAGTACTAAATTGGTGATCCCTTCTTGATGCCTCAGAACTTGTCCTACCAACCGATCCCTTCTTCTAGTCAAGGTGTGCCACAAATTTCTCTTCTCACTAATTCTATTCAATATCTCCTCATTAGTTATGTGATCTACCCATCTAATCTTCAGCATTCTTCTGCAGAACCACATTTCGGGAGCTTCTATTTTTTTCTTGTCCAAACTATTTATCGTCCATGTTTTACTCCCATACATGGCTACACTCCATACAAATACTTCCAGAAACGACTTCCTGACACTTAAATCTATACTCGATGTTAGCAAATTTCTCTTCTTCAGAAACGCTTTCCTTGCCATTGCCAGTCTACATTTTATATCCTCTCTACTTCGACCATCATCAGTTATTTTGCTCCCCAAATAGCAAAACTCCTTTACTACTTTAAGTGTCTCATTTCCTAATCTAATACCCTCAACATCACCCAACTTAATTCAACTACATTCCAAGCACAGTGAACGCATTATTGTGGCCAAGATAGATATGGCGCCCACGCCTACTACAGTAGTACAAGTTTATACGCCAACTAGCTCTGCAGATGATGAAGAAATTGAAGAAATCTATGATGAGTTAAAAGAAATTATTCAGATAGTGAAGGGAGACAAAAATTTAATAGTCATGGGTGACTGGAATTCGGTACTAGGAAAAGGGAGAGAAGGTAACGTAGTAGGTGAATATGGATTGGGGGAAGAAATGAAAGAGGAAGCCGCCTGGTAGAATTTTGCACAGAGCACAACTTAATCATAGCTAACACTTGGTTCAAGAATAATAAAAGAGGGTTGTATACATGGAAGACGCACGGAAATACTGGCAGGTTTCAGATAGATTATATAATGGTAAGACACAGATTCAGGAACCAGGTTTTAAATTGTAAAACATTTCCAGGGGCAGATGTGGACTCTGACCACAATCTATTGGTTATGAACTGTAGATTAAAACTGAAGAAACTGCAAAAAGGTGTGAATTTAAGGAGATGGGACCTGGATAAACTGAAAGAACCAGATGATGTACAGAGTTTCAGGCATAAGGGAACAATTGACAGGAATGAGGGAAAGAAATACAGTAGAAGAAGAATGGGTAGCTTTGAGAGATGAAATAGTGAATGTAGCAGAGGATAAAGTAGGTAAAAAGACGAGGGCTACTAGAAATCCTTGAGAAACGGGAGAAATATTGAACTTAATTGATGAAAGGAGAAAATATAAAAATGCAGTAAATGAAGCAGGCAAAACGGAATACAAACGTCTAAAAAATGAGATCGACAGGAAGTGCAAAATGGCTAAGCAGGGATGGCTAGAGGACAAATGTAAGGATGTAGAGGCTTATCTCATGAGGGGTAAGATAGACACTGCCTACAGAAAAATTAAAGAGACCTTTGGAGAAAAGAGAACCACTTGTATGAATATCAAGAGCTCAGATGGTAACCCAGTTCTAAGCAAAGAAGGGAAAGCATAAAGGTGGAAGGAGTATATAGAGGGTCTATACAAGTGCGATGTTCTTGAGGACAATATTATGGAAATGGAAGAGGATGTAGATGAAGATGAAATGGGAGATATGATACTGCGTGAAGAGTTTGACAGAGCACTGAAAGACGTAAGTCGAAACAAGGCCCCGGGAGTAGACAACATTCCATTAGAACTACTGATAGCCTTGGGAGAGCCAGCCCTGACAAAACTCTACCATCTGGTGAGCAAGATGTATAAGACAGGTGAAATTCTCTCGGACTTCAAGAAGAATATAATAATTCCAATCCCAAAGAAAGCAGGTGTTGACAGATGTGAAAATTACTGAACTATCAGTTTAATAAGTCACAGCTGCAAAATCCTAACGCAAATTCTTTACAGACGAATGGAAAAACTGGTAGAAGCCAACCTCGGGGAAGATCAATTTGGATTCAGTAGAAATATTGGAACACGTGGGGCAATACTGACCCTACGACTTACCTTAGAAGAAAGATTCAGGAAAGGCAAACCTACGTTTCTAGCATTTGTAGACTTAGAGAAAGCTTTTGACAATGTTGACTGGAATACTCTCTTTCAAATTCTGAAGGTGGCAGTGGTAAAATAAAGGGAGCGAATGGCTATTTACAATTTGTACAGAAAGCAAATGGCAGTTATAAGAGTCAAGGGACATGAAAGGGAAGCAGTGGTTGGGAAGGGAGTGAGACAGGGTTGTAGCCTCTCCCCGATGTTATTCAATCTGTATATTGAGCAAGCAGTAAAGGAAACAAAAGAAAAGTTCGGAGTAGGCATTAAAATCCATGGAGAAGAAATAAAAACTTTGAGGTTCGCCGATGACATTGTAATTCTGTCAGAGACAGCAAAGGCCTTGGAAGAGCAGTTGAACGGAATGGAAAGGAGGATGTAAGATGAACATCAACAAAAGCAAAATGAGGATAATGGAATGTAGTCGAATTAAGTCGGGTGATGCTGAGGGAATTAGATTAGGAAATGAGACACTTAAAGTGTCAGGAAGTCGTTTCTGAAAGTATTTGTATGGAGTGTAGCCATGTATGGACATGAAACATGGACGATAAATAGTTTAGACAAGAAGTGAATAGAAGCTTTCGAAATGTGGTGCTACAGAAGAATACTGAAGATTAGATGGGCAGATCACATAACTAATGAGGAGGTATTGAATAGAACTGGGGAGAAGAGGAGTTTGTGGCACAACTTGACTAGATGAAGGGATCGGCTGCATCATACCAGTCTCAGGACTGAAGACCACAACAACAACAACAAGATCACTGACATTTGCAGTGGCCTGACTGCAGCAGCATCGCACGCCTATCTCAACCAGTCATGTAACACAGTTTTGTAAATGTCTGTTGCAACACCACACTATTTCCAGAGTTCTATTCAGACAGCTCTTGTGTTCGTCAGTGTTATGGCGTGACTTATGGTTGCTCATCCAATTCTCAGAATTTAGGGAGATAGGTCAGAGGTGACTCCAGGTGCATGCATCTTTCTCATTAATTTCCTACATGTTCCCACTAGATTTGAGGTCAGTTGACCTGGGTGAGTCAGATACACATCTTCATACATAGAGTGATCGTCAGAGAATTGTGATACAGTTTGGGAGGGAGAAGGTGACTCACTGTTGCTGGTTTTTGCTTTGTGTGCATCAGACCACGCACGAGCAGTTAGTAATATGGTACGGTGTGCCTGGTGTAGATCAACATTATGTAATGAAAATACAGTATTTTCTAAAGTTAATGAAGTGTGCTTTTCTTTGAATTTATAAAGCAAAAATGTGATTGAGGTAAGATAATGTTTATATTCTGACTATGGTGCGGGAAGTATTTATGTTTTATATATTTGTGCGATGATTACCAGCCAAAAAAATGTACAGTGTATTGGAAAACATATATTTGTTACCAATTCAAAGCCAATATAAAAATATTATTTCATATTTTGTTTTTTAGTTGACGAATTAGTATTTTTAAACATATAAATATTATAAGTAAAAAGATTAAAATCACAAGGGCAAAGATTCCATATGAAAAAGAATAAACAGAAGAAAAGATTAGAGTAAATAAGAAATTAATAAAATGGTGTGGCAAAGCACTAGAAATGAGGAAAAACATATATTCAGAACAATTAATTAAAAGAAAATATGTATCTCAGCCATTACAATGAAAAAAATTGATGGCACCCCATAGTACCTGAATCCACAATCATCATCTTAACAGCTAAAGAACTGAATCACTAGGCTATGATGACATTTCCAAGTTACTGTTATATTCAAGGCTCTATTCGATTACAAGAAATACCTTTTTGCCAGTCATTCACAAATGAGGCTCCATCAGGGTAAACGGGTGGGCATTGATAACTGGTACACTTACCTGCTCCACTGCATAGGTGTTTCAAAAAGTTATTTCCACCCCTTTTCGTGATGTCACCCAACTACTGCCAAAGATCACAGAGTCATGCCAGTGTGTTATGGAGCTTGTAATGGAGAATAATTTGTGTTGTTTGCTTTATTTAGCACTAAAGGTGAACTCAGACTACTCTGATGTGATGTGTTCCCACGTCACGTCAGACAGCGTGGGACCACGTCAGACATGAAGCTGTGTTCACATTGGCCTGACTTATAGCAGCATGAAACAACTACTTCGTCTGCATTGTATTTTCCGACAGTTTTGCTTTGAACCTGCAACCATGAATGTACTGTGTGTTGTTGACATGCTGGAAGAAGAAGAAGAAGAAATGGCTGCTCTGTGTATTGCATCCATTTGCTCTTCCGAAGAGCGGTGTAAGTGGTATTACAGAGTGACAGAAACTGAATTCTACCATCTCCTGAGCTTGGTTGGTCCGATAATAGAAAAACGCTCCACTCAACTCAGGGAAAGCATTCCGGCAGAGATACGACTTGCAGTTTGCTTGAGGTAAGTGCTAATACTTTATTGTGTTAAATATCTGGGAGGGAAAAAATTATCACAGAGACATTTTGGAATTTTTATTGATTTTCTTTTCACAAAGTGTGTTTTATTATACATCAGAAAGGTAATTACAAATTACAAAAGTTTTCTTGCTGTTTCTCTTGCCAAGTGTAGGACAACATTGAGTCCGTTGAGCAGTCCAAGCTGTGTTCAGATCGTTGAGGAGATGGTGTTGAGGAGGATTGATAGAATGATGATGGATTTGTATTAAGAGTATTGTGGTAACCAGGGTTCACCTGAAATAAGCTCCCACGTGCTGCTTGCAACGCTGCCCCCAAAACAGTGTTGCTCGCTCTAATTTGCTCATCAGGACGCAATTTTTTCACATTTGCCATGCTGAGGAAAAAAAGTTCGCATTCATCGTCCACGTTGTCACTTGATGCAGCGTGTGCACTTTGAAGAAGTACTTGAGAGCGGAAGCGTTGGTTGTCTTCCATTATTTTAACCATTTCTTGTACGGATGATGTCAAATGTTTTTTTTTTCCCCAACATAAGGCCTTACGGGCTTCGCTGAAGGTTGAGTAAAAGTTGTTGGAGAATCTGATACATTAGCAGTGGGATTGTCGATGGCCTCCACCATTGTAGGGACTGCACTTTTCAGTATCGTTTCTTGGTGGATTGGATTGGGAACTTTCTGATGAGGCCACTTGTGAGTCTGTTTCATCAATCGGACATAAGCCAGTTTCTTCTCGTGTTCCCTTTATAATCTTCATTATTGGGGCTGTCTTCTACATTTCCTCAAGTTTTTCTTGTTACGAGAGTTGGATTCAAAAAAGCCATTTTATCTTCAAATTTCCATTTGCTCAAACTCTTTGCTGCCTGACCTGATTTTGTGGCTCTACGGTGTTTAGCCTGGATGTATGCATTCCGCAGTTTATTCCAGTTGTCTTTACATTCATTACCTAGAACAGAGAAATTAGTTTACAATTCTAGGCTAGTCTTTATAGTGCGTTTAAAATTAGTTGCGAATTTTGACGTTCAGCTTGCCGGAGGTGACGTGACTCTGTTGCCAAGGCAACACCAATGGCGAGCCAGGCTTTCCCCCGAGCCGCCACTGGTGTCAGCCTGTAAGGCATTCCTGTCGCCAGGCCGTAGGTAAATACTACCACAATTGTTTCTTTGCCGCCAAAGAACGTTCTCTGTTCATTATTGTCGTTTCATTACCGCTAAAGAATGTTTATGTGGCGGCCAGCTCCTTTTAGACGTGGAGATATTGCCGCCTGCTGGCACGCGTTGGCAACAACACTCCCCTCCACTCGCTCCGTACCGAACTGTCAAAAGTCGCAAGTAATTTTAAATGCACCGTAGTTATCTATTAATTATTCATTTATTCTCCTTTGGCGCTCAAAAGACAAAGGTCGCTTAATCGCCAAAGGACAACGTGAAGATTAATAATTCAATAAGTGGGCTTTTTTCACGGTTCACAGGTACTTGGTGACTGGCAATTCTTACAGAACATTGGGTTTTTCTTTTCGGATTGGATTTTCAACTATTGGAGAAATAGTTAGAGTGTTGTGAGGTAATTTGGAAAACTCTACGACCGATTTACATGCCAGAACCAAACAAAGATGAATGGGAACAGATAGCCAAGGATTATGATGAGAAGTGGAATTATCCACACTGCATAGGAGCTTTGGACAGCAAGCACGTTCAAATCCGATGTCCAGCTGGTGCTGGTTCATTGTACTATAACTACAAAGGAATATATGCCATTGTTTTATTGGCTTTGGTAGCTGCAAATTACAAATTCACACTTGTTGACGTTGGAGCTTACGGCAAAAATAGCAATGGAGGAACTGTTGACCGATCTGAGATGGGGAAAAGATTTGAAAGCAACAAATACGCCGTTCCAAAAGACAAAGAGCTACTACCAGCAATGGAGCTTCCTTATGTAATTATTGCAGATGAAACCTTCCCTCTTAAAGCCTATTTGATGCATCCATATAGCAAAGCAGCCATTACAAGTGACGAAGAGAAGGTATACAACTACCGTCATTCAAGAGCTCGACGGACTGTAGAAAATGCGTTCGGAATTCTAGCCGGGCGCTGGAGAATATTTCTAAAGCCTATTGAAACTAAACCAGAAATTGTCAGTCTAATAGTTTTAGCTTCCACCTGTCTACACATCATGCTTCGGAATACATCAACAAATATTTCCCCTTTCGAGGAACAAATCAGAATGGAAAGTGAACACATTCATGGTGTAGCCAACCTCGAGCCCATTCGTAGAAATTTCATGAGAGAAGTGGCCATCACCAGAGATAAGTTCAAAAAGTACTTCGTTTCTTATTATGGTTCAGCAAGTTGTCCTTGGCAATGGCACTCCATTAGAAAGGGTAGAGTTGCTCCATGACAAGTCCAGTATTATTTACTTAATACGTGCATTCGTTATAACAGACCATTTTAAGTGCAATTGGGTGTTATTTTTAATTAAAATTCATATAATCCAGTTTATATAATAGATATCTTTTATATTCATATCTGGTTTTACTTGTTATGGATTGATACTTTTTTCCTATCAATATAAAATATAACGCCTATTGAACTATTATAAATTGTAAAAAAGAAAAACTAATAAAAAATGTGGAAAAAGTAACTGTTTTCACTAACCTGTAAATCCGAGTTTTTCTCCTATTTCGTCCCAAGCCTCTTTCCTTGAATGTTGGTTATGATATTCCCGGTTTGTAGGGTCATACAGCACCGGATTTGACCGAAAATATTCAATCAACATCTCCTCCATCTTCAAATAATAACTGCAAACGGTAGAGGAGAAACCACTTCACACTTCTGACGCCTTCCCACGACTGACAAAAATCACGCCTTCCCACGACTGACAAAAATCTAGAACTTTAGATATTCTTCCCACGTGTCATAAGGCGTGTAGTGTCAGATTGCATCATCCAACGCACTCCCACGTCACTTCAGCTCAATATAAACATAAACGCAGAAAACCCTGTGTTGGATTTTTATATCACGCGCGTTATGATGTAAGCCCACGTGTTTCCAAGTCTCGTCTGAGTAGTCTGTATTCGCCCTAAGTCCTGTGACTTGTCCAGTTTCAGGCTGCCTTCTTATCTGTTAATTTTGTGTGTATATGCGTGTTTTTTAATTTCTGTAGCATTGTGGTCCATTCTAACATAGTAATGATTGGACTTTAATAAAACATAAATATTTTAGAACCAAATTCATGTTTCTCTAGCCCCAGAATGTGCCTGGCTATTGCAGATTATGCGTGTTTCCCAGAATACAATTGCCCTTGTGTCCTTTAAGCCATTGAAGCTTCTTTTAGCAGTTCCAATGTTGCACAACTCCAAGTAATTTTACACCCATTTCCACCTTTTTCTAATCTTTTACATTAAAGTACATAGCATATCCTGTAAAATATGTTAAAATTAATTGTCTCTGGGTGGTTGACATATTAATGCCCAATGGACTGATAAACACTGCTGGCTTCGAATGAAATGTGGGTGTTACTTTCCTATTGCAAGTCCCTAGTGGACTGCCCGCCACAGTGTAGTTTCAGCAGGGACGAGCGAGCAGCTGTCGGTAGCAGCAGGTGAAAACCTCACTTGTGTCTGTCAGCAGGTGTTGCAGCATCATGCCTGCAACCCCTGTAACAGGAAATATCTTCAGAGATTATTTCATTCCTGCTTTCTCACTTTGCATAATGACACCTACTCTCCATGCTGCTAGGTTACACCTTACTGTCCACCCTTAACATTATCAACAGTGGCATTTCGTCAGCAGTCATACATATGTTGGTTCAGAAACAAATTTGTTATGAACATAGAGTTTCGGAGGACATGTTTTCTCATCAGCATAACTTCATTTTATATTTTTGTCAAAGGTAAATCGAGATTAGTGCCGAAATTGTCACATGGTGCAAAGTGACTAGACTAAGTGAAATGTCAGTGTAATGTGGGTGTTACGTATACTTTCTGCACATGCTATAAATTTTGGTGTGGTTGTTTTGGTTTCAAATAATTTTTTAGCATTTGTTATATCAATAGATTCTGGATTTGAGTACTGTGTCAGTATTGTAGAGTGTGAGTGGAAGTGAATAGTGTGAATGATTTAAAATTAGTTTTCCTGCCTTTCTGATGCAGAGAGACTTACTATAATGACACTTGGAAGACCATTACGAAATTTTAAAACTGTGCAAAATATTAACACTAGAAAGAGACAGTTAAAGAGAACAATTAAAAGGGATATTTATAAAAATAGTGATTCATTATGTGGCTAAGAAGTTAAGAAAGGCGTTATTCTGCTTCCCGTGTCTGCTGTTTGATGGGGAACGTGCAGGGAACAGAGTAAGTGTCACAGACATTTAAAGAAATGTAAATCTTCAGTTTTACACATACAGAACTGTTTAAGGCTGTCACTTTCTGGAAATGCCCGTGTATCTGCACAACTAGATAGCGTAAATGGAAAGAAAATTGCTGGTTATTATGGAAAAGTTAGGCATTGTAGATAAGTGTTAAATATTTTAATAAACTATATTGTTTTCACATTTCTTTTGAACTGACCTTAAGGGGTTATGATGAAACTGGACTGTCTTCAGACATACATGTTTTCAGGAGACTAATTACTTTTAGTACCCAATTGGATGTTGTACTAAAATTTTATTTAGAAAAAGCAACTTTTTTCAAAGGAACAACAAAAACAATCCAAAGTGAATTTTTACACATTAAGTTTGAGGCATGCCAGGAAGAAATACCAAAATAATATTATAGGAAATGAAACCAGTGACATTTCAAAATTTTTTTCAGATGGCCATTGTCTTCTGTTTCATAATAAGAGACAAACCAAATAGCAAGGGTTCATGAGTTTTCTGTCTCTTTCAAAACACAACACACTAACATTGCTTGTGTTTACAGATTGAAAGAAGCATAAAGTAAATAAAACTCCCTAAAACAGACTGTGACTCCAAGTATCCTCTGTGTGGTGAATAGCAGCAGTCTATTCTTTCCATATTGTTGTTATTCCATCCTGGACTTTCCAATTTTTAATTTCCCCAAAAACGGACTTAGGTTTAAGCATCCATTATGGCTGGTTCCTCTAGTGGGATATCAGATTTTTTTTATCCCTGTACATAAAATATGCATTGTTATGCTCATCAAGTCAGTTTTATAATAAACAAGCCAGTATCAACTAACAACACACAGTGATCAAGTGTTGTTTGCTTTGATCTTGCTCTACTGGGTGGAATTTTCAGTCCTGATCTGTAAACACATTTATGACCACCAGAAAAACGATACATTAAGTGGAAGAACCGGATACTTTAAGGTGACTCTGTAAAGGATGAAACTACAATTTACATGGAGCTTGATCATAAAAAGGTTGTTTCCAATTGGAGTTTTAATTACTGGTTGGAATTCTTCCATCAAGTTATGTCACTAATCAAAGTTACCTTTTTAATATTCTGTCCCAAATTGTTTCACTCCTTTGTAACATTTAGAGGGCTGAAGATCAAGATCTGAGAAGAAATTGATGTTACCAGCAGTAACGGAAGTACTGACTGCTTGTGGAAGAGAAGGAAATTGGACAATACTGAGTAGGAAAAAGAAGCAAGGCTAAATATCATTTTAGTTTCTCAGATCATTTTGTAGCTTCATTGTTATTTCCTCCAGAGAAATTACTCTTGCATTGGTCTGAGTCCCATGAAGATATCTTAATACAGTGTATCCAATGTACACATTTTTTGAACAAGCTGAAACTAGGACACGAACTATTTGCATCCATTTAGTACAGGAATTAAGGTCACTGTGTGGTGCTCTGATTCTATGTTAGTTTTTGTAAATGCAGTTAGTGGCACCGAAGTTAGTTTCTAGTTAATCGCGACTGAAATTGAGGATAGCAAAGCAAAAACTGAAATGCTTAACTCCATTTTCAAACATTCCTTTACAAAGAAAATCTTCAGAGAATTACCACAGTTTAATCCTCGTGCCACTGAAAGATGAGTGAAATAAGTGTTAGTGTCAGTGGTGCTGAAAAACATGAAATTATTTAAATTCAACAAAGGTCCACGACCAAATGGAATCCCTATCAGATTCTATACTGAATTTGGCACTAAGTTAGCATATCTTGTCTATAATCTATTGTAGATCCCTCAAACAAAAAACTGTGGCCGGTTATTGGAAAAAAGCACAGGTCACACCGATCTACAAGAAGGGTAGGTAATGTGATTGTGGTGTGCGTACTGTAAGACCTTCGGTACACCCACCATCAGATTATTTGACTTGTTGCTCTAACAAAGTAGGCGAGTGTCAACAATATGTCTCGTAGTCTTATCGTGGCGTGTTTATCTTCTGCCGTTAGGTCAGACGATAGAAATGCCACTTGCACGCTTAGAGTAGCAGATTGACGGTGACCAACTTTAAACAGAACTTGATTAATTTTCACACACATTTATTAAAATAATAAAAAGCGTAGATATTACGTAACTTGATTCTGGATGCTGTTTACAATTGACAATCTGAATTTGCTTTGGTCTTGGTACGTTAATCTTATTCTCACATATCTCTGATACTTGACAAAGTGTCTTATTCATTTATCTTCATGGCTATGTACAGGAATATGATAATTTTATTAGGTGCAGACTGAAACTTGACTATAGACTGGTACAGACAAATGCAGACTGACTAATCAGAGGTCTGTACACTTGTTATAATACCTCGTGCGTTCATGTATCACTGCGCGAGTGTGATCTGCGAGGATAAAAGGTTCTACATTAGCAGCGATCTCATTGGCTGCGTTACATATTAATACGCGGATCAGCGGAAGCAGAATTTGGTCCGTCTCTAAGGCAGCGCCATCTCGTAGTGTAGAGACGGACGAGTGCTGCGCCTGTGCTGTTGTGCTTAGCGGGGTGCGCTCTAGTGGGAAAGTTGTGTATGCGCTGACTACGCGGAACTATGTACACAACAGTGATCCACAAAACTACTATTTAATATCTTTTACATCAATTTGTTATAGAATCTTAGACACATTCTGAGATATCTTAAGCAGAATTACCTCCTCCATGCCAACTAGCACAGATTCCAAAATGCTGATCATGTGAAACCCAACTTGCACTTACTGAAAGCTTTGGATCAAGGCAATCGGGTAGATGCAGTATTTCCTGATTCCCGAAAAGCATCTGACTCAGTACCAGACTTATGTTTATTATCAAAAGTTGGATCATATGGGGTATCAAGTGAAATTTGTGACTGGACTGAGGACTTTTTGGTAGGGAGGAGACAGCATGTTACCATGGGTGGAGAATCATCGTCAGATGTAGAAGTAACTAGAGGTGTGCCCCAGGTAAGTGTGTTGGGACTCTTGCTGTTCATGTTGTATATTAATGACCTTGTAGACAATATTAATAGTAACTTCATACATTTTGCAGATGATGCAGTTATTTATAATGAAGTACTGTCCAAAAGAAGACACATAAATATCCTGTCAGATCTTGATAAGATTCGAAAATGGTGCAAATATTGGAAGCTTGCATTAAATGTTGAAAAATGTAGAATTGTGCATTTAACAAAAAAAAATTAGTATCCTTTGACTATAATGTCAATGAGCCACTATTGGAATTAGCCAACTAATAGAAATACCTAGAACTCTTTATAGGAATGTGAAATGGAATGATTACATAGGCTCAGTTGTAGTAAAGCAGGTGGACTTAGGGTTTATTTGTAGAATGCTGGGGAACTGCAATCAGTCTACAAAGCATATGGCTTACAAATTACTCGTGTGACTTGTTCTAGAATATTGCTCAAGTGTTTGGACCTCATATCAAATAGGACCAACAGGAGATATTGACCACACACTATGAAGGGCAGAACGAATGGTCACAGGCTTAACTACATAGGTTTCTGCAGCCGGTCACATGATGATTAAAATTGTTTTGGGTCTTGTTGCATCATTATATAAATACTTTAATTACAAACTGTAAAACCAACGTTTCGACCGTATTACAACGGCTTTCCTCAGGGCTGGATTGGTTTTGGTGGAGCAAGGGTGGCTCTGTTTATTTCAAATGATAGGCGTCAATACGTGACATTTGTGAAATTTTATCGGCAACTCGGATTAGGCTAGTCATGAAAGGGGAGAGGGTAGGACAGGAGCTGTGGGTGAGCTAACTGGCTTGTCAGTGATTGACGACAGTCGGCAAATCGGCGCTTGGCTTCTGGTGGGCAAGTCGTCTTATTGCGCGGAAATGCACCGAGTTCCCATATAGCTGTTTGTTTAGTTTGTCGCGTCCATGCTCTGTGAGGCATTTACCCTGCGGCCGCTCGCGGCCCGTTGTACTGGGAAGGCGGCAGCCAGGACGGCGAAGTTAATAGCTGTCCTCTCTATCGATGTCTGGCTGCTTGATAATTTCAGTCGCCTCGCGAATTTTACGTTGGCACGTCCACAACTTCTTCGCCAGCACACGAGCTTCCTGGAACAAGGTAAGTGGTGTTCAGCTGTCGCCGATTTGTTATGCTGTGCTAATCGCAAATAGCGTTCGTGTCCTGCTTCTCGTGTACTAACTGGTCTCTCCTACATAGACAGCTCCGCACTCACAACGTAGTTAACACTTTGCCGTCCGCATGTCTCGTACAAATTTATTCGCTTGGCGCCGGCAGCACTAGTTTGGATTACTTGGCGCTCGTCGCCGGCCGCTTGTCACCTTTCCGTTGATGACAAGCTTCAAATACATTAACTTTTGCGCGCTTTAATTTTCCTGAAATCCCCTATTTTGCCGTATCGTTCGACAAACTCGAATTTTCTTCTCAAGGAACTTTTCTGCAAGTTCTACACTGTTGTAATAATCAACCATGCGGAAGTGATTCCACTTTCCATCACAAGGTGTCAATAGTTCCATCACTGTTTTTGCTAAGGGCTGTCCAGCGCCGGAATATATCTTGAATGAGGAAATGTATCCCGTACTCGAATCACACAGTATCCGAAAGAGTATGCCGTATTTCGTAATTTTCGACGGATTGTAAACTTTTAAAGTTCAACCGTCCACACCACGGCATCATTCCTTCAATTTGAGATGTTTTGACTTGGATTAAGCGTTTCCTTAAACTTTCTGGAAAAATAATAAATTACTAATTGCAGTTTGACAAGCCCGTCGGCATTAGCCAGTTTATTGTTGCTGTTGAAAAAACGTAAAAATGATATTTGTCTGAATAAGTTGCGGTGGAGTCTATCAGCAGGACGGGTTTCACTAGACATGGCCTGCACCTCAACGGGTGTGGGAAGGGGAGGTTGGCAAAGCTTATAGGTGACAGCTTAGGTGGGGTTGGTGGGATCACTCATGGGAAAATTCCTGCAGTATTGGGTGTTACAGCTGCACCTTTTTTAGATTGAAGTCAGCTGATAGGTATTCCTGCTTAAGGGAAATCTCTCTAACAAAGGAACCACTTTTGACAAAGCTTAGGTATCCGAGTAATGAGGGAATTAGTATATTTCATCAAAATATACAAGGTGTTATACTAAGTAGTAGTGAACTACTTATAGATGTTGACTCTGAAATTATTGGTATATCTGAACACTTCTTAAATAAGGAGATAATTCAGAGGCTTCCTTTACCAGGATACAGGTTGGATGGCAGCTTTTCGAGGAGCTCTTTGCGGTGTGGGGGAGTAGCCATGTATTGTGTTAGAGCTGCACCTTTTTTAGATTGAAGTCAGCTGATAGGTATTCCTGCTTAAGGGAAATCTCTCTAACAAAGGAACCATTTTTGACAAAGCTTAGGTATCCGAGTAATGAGGGAATTAGTATATTTCATCAAAATATACAAGGTGTTATACTAAGTAGTAGTGAACTACTTATAGATGTTGACTCTGAAATTATTGGTATATCTGAACACTTCTTAAATAAGGAGATAATTCAGAGGCTTCCTTTACCAGGATACAGGTTGGATGGCAGCTTTTCGAGGAGCTCTTTGCGGTGTGGGGGAGTAGCCATGTATGTGAAAAACGGCATCCCATTTGAGTCAACTGATGTTTCAAAGTACTGCACTGAAAAGGTGTTTGAATGTTGTGCAGTTGTGGTTAAATTTAACGGAGCTAAACTCCTAACTGTTGTTATTTATAGATCCCCAGACTCCGATTTCACAACATTTTTGCTAAAGCTAGAGGAGGTTCTTGGTTCACTTTATAGGAAATACAAAAAGTTAGTTATATGTGGTAACTTCAATATTAATTGTATAAGTGATTGTGCAAGGAAGAGGATGCTGGTAGACCTCCTTAATTCATATAATCTTATGCAAACCGTATTCTTTCCAACGAGAGTGCAAGGGAACAGTAGAACAACCATAGACAACATTTTTGTTCATTCCTCATTACTAGAAGGGCATTCTGTTAGCAAAAAGGTGAATGGCCTTTCAGATCATGATGCACAAATTTTAGCTCTAAAAGATTTTTGTGTTGCAACACGTGTTAAATATAGTCATCAGCTGTTTAGGAAAGCTGATCCAGTTGCTGTAGAGACCTTTGTAAACCTTATCAAGGAACAAGAGTGGCAAGATGTTTATCGCGCTGATACAGTAGACGATAAATATAATGCTTTTCTCGTGCTCTTTGAAAGTTGCTTTCCGTTAGAACGTTCAAAACAGGGTACTAGCACAAACAGGCAGCCTGGGTGGCTGACTAGAGGGATAAGAATATCTTGTAGAACAAAGTGGCAATTATATCAAAACGTTAGAAACAGTCAAAATCTAAATGCAGCAGCCCATTACAAACAGTATTGTAAGGTGCTTAAAAATGTTATTAGGAAGGCAAAAAGTATGTGGTATGCAGATAGAATAGCTAAGTCTCAGGATAAAATTAAAACCATATGGTCAGTCGTAAAGGAAGTGGCTGGTCTGCAGAGACAGGTCGAGGATATAGAATCAGTGCGTAGTGGGAATGTCCGTGTTACTGATAAGTCGCATATATGTACAGTATTTAAAAATCACTTTCTGAATACAGCAGGTGAACTCAATAGAAACCTAGTCCCAACAGGGAATCATATAGCGGAAAAAAGTGTTCCGAGACTGTTACCTGAAATGCTCCTCCATGATACTGACAAGAGGGAGATTGAGTTAATAATTAAATCACTAAAGACCAAGGTCTCTCATGGATATGCCGGGGTATCTAGCAGAATACTGAAGTATTGTTCTGTGTATGTTAGCCCAGTACTTAGCCATATCTGTAACTTTTCCTTTAGGAGTGGTCGGTTTCCTGATCGATTAAAGTACTCGGTAGTGAAGCCACTTTATAAAAAGGGAGACAGGGATAATGTTGACAATTATAGACCTATTTCTATGCCATCGGTGTTTGCTAAAGTTATCGAGTAGGTTGTGTATACAAGGTTACTGGAGCATTTAAATTCACATAATTTGCTGTCAAATGTTCAGTTTGGTTTTAGAAATGGTTTAACAACTGAAAATGCCATATTCTCTTTTTTTCTGTGAGGTTTTGGACGGATTAAATAAAATGTTGCGAACGCTAGGTGTTTTCTTTGATTTAACGAAGGCTTTTGACTGTGTTGACCACAAAATATTACTGCAGAAGTTGGACCATTATGGAGTAAGGGGAGTAGCTTACAATTGGTTCGCCTCTTACTTTAAGAACAGAAAGCAGAAGGTAATTCTCTGCAATATTGAGAGTGGTAGTGATGTTCAGTCCCAATGGGGCACTGCTAAGTGGGGCGTTCCCCAAGGGTCGGTGCTGGGGCCACTGCTGTTTCTTATTTATATAAATGATATGCCTTCTAGTATTACAGGTGATTCAAAAATATTTCTGTTTGCTGATGACACCAGCTTGATAGTGAAGGATCTTGTGTGTAATATTGAAACAGTATCAAATAATGTAGTTCATGAAATAAGTTCGTGGCTTGTGGAAAATAATTTGATGCTAAAACACAGTAAGACTCAGTTTTTACAGTTTCTAACTCACAATTAAACGAGAACCGATATTTTGATCAGACAAATGGTTCAAATGGCTCTGAGCACTATCCGACTTAACTTCTGAGGTCATCAGTCGCCTAGAACTTAGAACTAATTAAACCTAACTAACCTAAGGACATCACACACATCCATGCCCGAGGCAGGATTCGAACCTGCGACCGTAGCGGACGCCCGGCTCCAAACCGTAGCGCCTAGAACCGCACGGCCACTGTGGCCGGCTTTGATCAGACAGAATGGGCATATTATAAGCGAGACGGAACAGTTCAAGTTCCTAGGCGTTCGGATAGATAGTAAGGTGTTGTGGAAAGCCCACGTTCAGGATCTTGTTCAGAAACTAAATGCTGCTTTATTTACCATTAGAACAGTATCTGAAATAAGTGACACTTCAACACGAAAAGTAGTCTACTTCGCATATTTTCATACTCTTATGTCGTATGGTATTATTTTTTGGGGTAATTCTTCTGATTCAAAAAGGGTATTTATGGCTCAAAAACGGGCTGTTCGAGCTATATGTGGTGTAAGTTCGAGAACCTCTTGTCGACCCCTATTCAATAGTCTGGGAATTCTGACATTGTCCTCACAGTATATATTTTCTTTAATGTCGTTTGTTGTTAGCAATATTAGCCTATTCCCAAGAGTTAGCAGCTTTCACTCAGTTAATACTAGGGAGAAATCAAATCTGCATGTGGAATGCACTTCCTTGACTCTTGTGCAGCTTCCTTGACTCTTGTGCAGAAAGGAGTGCAGTATTCTGCTGCATCCATTTTCAATAAGCTGCCACAAGAACTCAAAAATCTTAGCAGTAGCCCAAACTCTTTTAAGTCTAAACTGAAGAGTTTCCTCATGGCTCACTCCTCCTATTCTGTCGAGGAGCTTCTGGAAGAGCTAAAAAATTAAGCAAATTCCAGTGTTACAGTGTTGATTTTCTTTATTTAAATTTACGACTTGTCACCTGAATATGTTTTTTATATTTCATTTTATCTGTTTCTAATATCGTGTTATAATTTCATGTATTGACTCGTTCCTTGACCATGGAGACTTCTCCTTAATTTGGTCCCACAGAACAATAAATAAATAAATAAATAAACATCGTTTTGCGAAATACCGGTGTGTCTACCAACGGACGCTCTGTGTATATTTGGGAAATATGTTTGGACCTGGGGATCCTTCAAATTTATTATTGGTCCTCGGTAAATCAAAGTCTGACCACTGTGCACTGTCTTCTTCGTCTGATTCAGCCGAATCAGTTGGCAGCCGTAGCGTTCGCCGAGTTCTCCTTGGACGTATTTCACTATCTTCCTACGATTCTACTTCACTTTCATTCTTTTGATATCCAATGTCTTCTTCCCAAGTCGTCCGGAACGTCAGACAAGACGTCCACGGATTCATCGTAAATCATCCTATTGCCTCTTTCGTCCGCCATGATGAAAGGGCACAAGTACATAAAAAGAAACTTGTTGTCATGTGTAACTTACAGTTACCTAAACAAAACACCAACAGAATGCAAAAGATGCTAAAGAGCTGTCGCCGGCCACAGCGCGATACTATGCACAGGACACCACTGTGGTGTCGCCGGCCGTTGACCGCTATTTCGCGCACACCACTGTGGCGTCGCCGAACGGTATAGTGTCAATATACTCCTATAGAATTTAGTTGTTGACTGCATGCTTGGTGGAACCTTATCATGCTGTGGATCCAATGGCTGCTGCGGAAAATCTATTTAACATCTCGTCGGCGGAGTACGTTGCCTAACCGTTCACTGAAGCTCTTCATATACGGTGCACTAGCAAAAGCTTCTCTTCCGTGCATCCTTCTCTTATTTTATTTCGGTTGGCCTCGGTCGCCTTTCTTATAACGTTGTCATAACCGTTGGCGCGAAACGTGTGGTGCAGCTCCCTCAGTTCATCTTTGATAATATTAGTGTCACTTATGCGGCAGGCACGGGAAATTTGCGTGTGCAGAACTGAATACTTCGGAGCTGGCTGGTGGCACCTCCTGGCGCGCAGGTACATTTGTGTGGGTTGGCTTCCGGTACAATGCCCCAGTGTACCATCCGCAGTTATATATAACTCCACGTCCAAAAATTGTAACTCAGCGTGCTGTTCTCGGTTTGGTTGGTTGGTTGGTTGGTTTGGGGAAGGAGACCAGACAGCGTGGTCATCGGTCTCATCGGATTAGGGAAGGATGGGGAAGGAAGTCGGCCGTGCCCTTTCAGAGGAACCATCCCGGCATTTGCCTGGAGTGATTTAGGGAAATCACGGAAAACCCAAATCAGGATGGCCGGACGCGGGATTGAACCGTCGTCCTTCCGAATGCGAGTCCAGTGTCTAACCGCTGCGCCACCTCGCTCGGTTGTTCTCGGTTTCGTGAGTGAACTGTATACTCCTGTTCAGGCTGTTTAGCCGCGTGGGATTAGTCGAGCGGTCTGAGGCGCTGCAGTCATAGACTGTGCGGTTGGTCCCGGCGGAAGTTCGAGTCCTCCCTCGGGCATGGGTGTGTGTGTGTTTGTCCTTAGGATAATTTAGGTTAAGTAGTGTGTAAGCTTAGGGACTGATGACCTTAGCAGTTAAAGCCCCATAAGATTTCACACACATTTGAAGACACTGGCTGTTTAGATGCTGAAGGAAGCTTCCCAACTGCACCTCCCCATGTGGCCAGACAACGAATGTGTCATCTACATACCGTAGTTAGCAATGGGGGCGTAATGGTGCAGAAGTTACGGCCGTTTGTTCAAAAGCTTCCATGAACGAATCGCTGATTGGCAGACAGCCGCCAGTCACAGACAACCCGGCTAGCCCCCCAATTGTTTGTTTCCCACCCTGTCCCCTTTCGTCATGACTAGCCTATTATATTCGAGGGCCAATAAAACTTCACAAATATGACGTATTGACACCGATCGTCTGCAATAAATAAGAGCCACCTTTCCTCCACCAAAGCTAGTATAACCCCCTAGGAAGGCCGTTGTAACACCGTCGAAACGTTCGTTTTACAGTTAAAATATTTATTCATGACGCGGTACGACACCAAGAAGAACTTTAGTCATCAAGGCACAGGTCTGTAAAACTCGTGGATGAGTCTCGCTGACACGGCAAGAGGCCAGTTGCATACAGTAATCCTTTCTTTGGATCGCCGAAGCTGGCAGCGAAAAGGATCAACACGTTAGTAGCTCGAGTACCACCGACCTCTAACGTTTCAGTACTGGGGAGACAAGAAAATAAGTGTGTGCTGTACTGGGATTGAGGATACGAACTGCTCTGGCGCAAAGACGAAAGCTGACCCGTCTTATTTAATTATACGTTAGCAGATACGACAATTTCAAATCGTTTTCATGCCGTTTATGAGACACGTATGCCTATGATTTAAAAGGCCTATTAGTTTTCTGGCAGTAACACGCCATCACTTTTCAAATTATAAATTCTAGTAAAATGTATTATTCTTATGATATGCGAATGAAAAACGTATGTTTCAAGACACGACGTTGACACACACATGACTTGCCGAACAATACCCATATGAGCGAATACAGAGATCATTTGGCACGGAAAATTCAAAGGGGAATATGTAATTGGTAGTAGGCCGCTTTTTTGTAGTTACAAGATTTGTAAAATTGGTGCTCCTCCAACACAAACCATCTCAGACAGTCTTTTATAAATAGTCTAGATGACAAGATTGCAAAACCAAATTACCGTGAATGTAAGTGCAGTGTCGATCATCTCCATATTCATCAAGCATACACCCCTGTATGCGTCTGGGGAAAGGTGCACTTGACGTGAAGCCTGTGTCTTGGTTCGTCTGTATTGAAGAAGCTCAGTTGTTTGATGATGGCTTACCATCTGACTGCCATCGTGGCTCCACTTTTCTGCTGTACTGCCTTGTTTTCGTAAGATTTTGCTGACAGGGGACGGATACATTCCTGTTGTTCGCGTGTCACCTCGTCTCGAACTGATGCTACGCAATGGCGCCGTATTGTTGAAAGCCGCGGCACGTCGGGATGTGTTGTTTACTCTGAGAGGATATGCAGAAAATAACTACCGCACGATTAAGTAAACTGTCTAGTGATAAAACAGGCAAAAAATGGGGAGAAATTAAAATGGGAAGAAAAAGAGAAAAATTTGGCGAAATCTTTGTGTCGAGAAGTTTTTTGCTATGTTAAAATGATGAAATTTTGTCGTGGAAATCATTGTGACGTAAAGATATGAGAATCACTTCCGTATTTACCCATGTAAAAGATCAGGCTTTATTAGAATACGAACGCCAGTTAATTGAATACATAGGGACTAGATGTTGGGAAGCGTTTCGGTCAAGGCTGTGACAGGTCATCGGTATTCAATGGTGATCAAAAAAATAATTGAGTCACAATTTACATTTTCTCCTTAATGGCGCTGTAGGGGCTAAGAGGCTACTCAAGAAAAAGCCGTGTATTTGGAAAAAGCTGGAAACATCTTTTTTTTGTCACAACTTGGTACGGTGGGAAGAATTAAGAATTTGTTCCGTGATTTCTTCCGAAGTAATGCTAAAGATACTAAATCCACCATGTTGGGCTGGCAGATAACAAGCCGCATGTACACTCAAGAGATTCACTGACATTCTTACGGTTCTGAAAACATAATTCTTAAGAGTAAACAATGTGACAAACGAAGTGTAGCAATAAATCCTAAAAAATAATCTTACCCTTTTCAGATTCAATATTAACCGCAAGAAAGAATTAATGCTCCACGTAAGACGTTGCAGCCTGACAGTATGGACGTTGCAAGCTGCATAGGACTTCTTGCCTAACAAACAAATTAAAAATGTAAATGTCTTGTGACTAGGGCCTCCCGTTGGGTAGACCGTTCTCCGGGTGCAAATCTCGATTTGACGCCACTTCGGCGACTTGCGCGTCGATGGGGATGAAATGATGATGATTAGGACAACACAACACCCAGTCCCTGAGCGGAGGAAATCTCCGACCCAGCCGGGAATGGAACCCGCGCCCTTAGGAGTGACATTCTGTCGCGCTGACCACTTTTTTTTAATTCTTTGTTGATCTCATTTTGTTCTATTTTGTTCGTGGTACATGTTCGGGGCGGACGTCTCTTGACACCCGTTCAGGTTGTTTGTTGATCCGTTCACTCAGTTTCTTTTATTACAGAGAGTAGCTAACCGTCTGACCGAACACGCTGAGCTACCTTGCCGGCAAAAATATCATTCATTTTCTTCTGTGTTGAAGTTTGTTCGTTCAGCTCGACAACAACACACGTATCGCCCACGTCCATTCAGCTACCGGGGGCGGACGACAAACAAATTAAACCAATATAGAAGCTGGAATGAGATTTTCACTCTGCAGCGGAGTGTGCGCTGGTATGAAACTTCCTGGCAGATTAAAACTGTGTCCCCGACCGAGACTCGAACTCGGGACCTTCGCCTTTCGCGGGTAAGTGCTCCACAATCTGAGCTACCGAAGCACGACTCACGCCCGGTACTCACAGCTTTACTTCTGCCAGTATCTCGTCTCCTACCTTCCAAACTTTACAGAAGCTCTCCTGCGAACCTGCAGAACTAGCACTCCTGAAAGAAAGGATATTGCGGAGACATGGCTTAGCCACCGCCTGGGGGATGTTTCCAGGATGAGATTTTCACTCTGCAGCGGAGTGTGCGCTGATATGAAACTTCCTGGCAGATTAAAACTGTGTGCCCGATCGAGACTCGAACTCGTGACCTTTGCCTTTCGCGGGCAAGTGCTCCACAATCTGAGCTACCGAAGCACGAATCAGCCCGGTCTCACAGCTTTACTTCTGCCAGTATCTCGTCTCCTACCTTCCAAACTTTACAGAAGCTCTCCTGCGAAACATGCAGAACTAGTACTCCTGAAAGAAAGGATATTGCGGATATAATATAGAAGCTCTTCGACAAGTTTTGCGAGGACGAGAATGACCTCAGAGTAAAAATTTTTTTTAATGATTAACAATATTTATTCGCAACTAATCAACTCGTTTTTAGGAATGAAGTTCACAGACTGACTAAAGTGATCCACCCGAATGCGGTGGAGGATACGAAGTGGAACTTCAGGGGTTGAAAGAATATGAGATGTTATTTCAGTGATTACGAAATGGCATCAGATACACGAAGGACTTGGTCGCTGAGCCCATTTATACCTATAACGTTTCACCCCGTCTGACATCGATAGGCTGACTCGGTTGGGAAGGGTGTGATAAAGCCATTCTATCCTCTTCTGAGGCAAGATGGCACACAACTATTGTAAATGCTCCTGGATATCGTGGATGCTAGCACTGGAGCAGATGTGATGTCTAAGTTCGTCCCACAGTTATTCTATTGGCGATGCATCTGAGGGAGATGATGATGATGATGTTTGCTCTGTGGGGCGCTCAACTGTGCGGTCAACAGTGCCTGTTGGACTGGTGGGTTTTTAAAGCATTATGTTACCCATAAGTTGGTTCTCTCAACTACACCAGGACGGAGAATGAGCAGGAAGAGGCGAGGGGGATGAGGAAGTGTCTTCTGCGTGACAGGACACTAACAACAACAAGACAGACTGCACTGCAATGTATTGAGAACATCTAAACGACAGCTCACTCAGCCCCAGATGTCCACACGCAGCGCACCCATTCCATCATTCATCACAGACGTCAACACTCACAAGGGAACCTCCCCATCGCACCCCCTTCAGATTTAGTTAGCACCCCCTTCAGATTTAGTTATAAGTTGGCACAGTGGATAGGCCTTGAAAACCTGAACACAGATCAATCGAGAAAACAGGAAGAAGTTGTGTGGAACTATGAAAAAAATAAGCAAAATATACAAACTGAGTAGTCCATGTGCAAGATAGGCAACATCAAGGACGGAGTGCGTTATGGGCGCCGTGGTCCCGTGGTTAGCGTGAGCAGTTGAGGATCGAAAGGTCCTTGGTTCAAGTCTTCCCTCGAGTGAAAAGTTTAATTTTTTGTTTTCAGACAATAATCAAAGTTCAGGCACTCACACATAATCAACTTCGCTCTCCAAAATTCCAGGACATGTTCAGATTTGCTTGGACGTATGCAGGATTTGACGGTCCACACACGGAAAAATTTGAAAACGTTAAAAACATATGTTTTGACAGAGCACAGGGAAAACTGTGTGACTGTGAAACTGTTGCATTCATTTGTTGCAGTTTATGTGACAAACTCTTATGTTTTCATCACTTTTTGGGAGTGATTATCACATCCACAAGAAACCCTAAATCGGGCAAGGTAGTAGAATCTTTTTACCCATTCGCCAAGTGTACAAGTTAGGTGGGTCGACAACATATACCTGTCATGTGACGCACATGCCGTCACCAGTGTCGAATAGAATATATCAGACGTGTTTTCCTGTGGAGGAATCGGTTGACCTATGACCTTGCGATCAAATGTTTTCGGTTCCCATTGGAGAGGCACGTCCTTTCGTCTACTAATCGCACGGTTTTGCGGTGCGGTCGCAAAACACAGACACTAAACTTATTACAGTGAACAGAGACGTCAATGAAGGAACGGACGGATCATAACTTTGCGAAAATAAAGAAGGTAAAATTTTTACTAGAGGGAAGACTTGAACCGAGGACCTCTCGTTCCACAGCTGCTCACGTTAACCACGGGACCATGGCGCTCTAACTCATGTTCTCCTTGATGTTGCGCATGGACTACTCAGTTTGTATATTTTGCTTATTTTTTCGTAGTTCCACATAACTTCTTCCTGTTTTCTCGATTGATCTGTGTTCAGTTTTTCAAGGCCTATCCACTGTGCCGACTTATAACTAAATCTGAGGGGGGTGCAATGGGGAGGTTCCCTTGTCAGAGGCTGGGGAAAACTGCCACAGTTGTGGACACACGTGTATGCCAGAGTGTACCACACCAGCCACGGAGGGCACCCAGGGATGAATGGCGTGGTAGGAGTTTGGATATTATCAATATGTCCAGCGGCAACACTTTACAGGAATTTATACTGAATTGCAGAGTTTTCCACTGAAAATACATGTGACCGCGGAGACAGCGCAATGCATTCGCTATTCAGCTATGTCGTCCTAGGAAACCATCCACGTATTTATCACTGTAACTAGCCAAAACGGCGAACTCTGTTCCGCTTTAAAGCCAATAAATAATCAGATTTTGGATGTTAAAGTTCAATTTTTTATTAGGAAATACAAATAAAAAATTAAGTATTTTAATGATTCTTTATTCTTTATGTGTTTTGGTGCTAAGCTTCCACTCTTCAATTAAGTACCTTGTGATACATGACATTTTTTGTTTTATTATCAGGCGCAAGACAAACAACGCAGGTGGTCTTCTGACCCTTGAACATGCCACATATAATTGACAATGTGAAAAACATGGATATTCCAGATTTAAAGTACAAACTTTCAAGGATTGGCCTTGTGATTTGTTAATGGTCATGGCGAATGCAAGACGGATCGGAAATTCAAGTCTTTTAAACTCAAACGGCATATCGGTTAGGAACATCTGCATCCTCGGAATGAGAACTTTCTCACCTTCGAATTTTCCTTTGAGTATCGTCGCGTAAATAACATTGTTTATCAATTTACTTACCACCAAACGCGTACCGTTGCACAGTTTTAGTTGGTTTATGTTTCGAAGCATGATTACTAAGGAGCCAACTTTTAGGCGTAAATTGTGCGGTGGTAAGCCAGGCACATCCAAGGAGTTTAAAAATTCAATTGGATAGTTGGTGGCTTCATCTTCATTTGTTACACAGTCAATAGATTTGAATGAATGCATTTTACCAATGATCTCACTCTGAATTATGTAGTCTAGGTCATCTACATCTTTATTCTTAGCCGCTAAAATTGCTCGCTCACTCAACCATTCATTACTTTTGTAGTTAGTAATGATGTTTGGGAATGCTTTCTTGATAAGTTCGTCTTTCGATGGCACAAAGTTACAGAAATTATGAGGAAATTAAATCAATCCGCTCGATTCTTCGACAAGCACTCGACCATTAACGATAGTTAACAACTGCTCAGAGAAATCTTAAGCAGATGTATCATTAAGCAATGCAACTCTCATGTTTGTTGTCAGCTGAAGTTTCTTCACATAGCACCATAGATTCGATGATTTGAGGCAAGCATTTATTTCGTCTGCAGCCGTTGATCTTGGAAGTACTGGCAATGTTTGGCGGAAATCGCCAGACAGTAAAATCATTGTTCCTCCAAAACATCTCGAGTCATTGCGCAGATCTTTCAATGTTCGGTTAAGTGCCTCTAATATACGTTTATGCGCCATTGTGTTTTTTGTCCCAGATGATGATATTGGATGCTGATAAAACATTGGCCATTGCTGAGTTTTTTTGTAATATTGCATGTTGGTTCTTCAATAGCTTGAAGATTTAACGGTAATTTTAATCAGCCGTGATAGACGTTTAGCTGTCATTTGCGTTTTGTTACTCCATGTCAGATGTGTTTTGTTATACCACGTTTTATAGTGACGTTTAGCTGATATTTTCGTTCTGTTATTCCATGCCAGATGCGTTTTTGCTTTATAGTGGTCGAACGAGATAAAAAGTATGCTATGTCCGTCTCCTGGTTCTAAGCTACCTCTCCACCAATTTTCTTGAGTTATAAATAGTGTAACTAACACGACTTTCTTTTATATATATAGATTACAATTAAATATTACGATTGCAGCTTCAGTCAGATGACAATGGGCAATGAATGAAGTACCTCCTTCTGTTGGCTGTGGCTATGGAAATATCAAATCTATATTCCTCTTATGACTGGACATAATTTTCCACATAAATTCCTTCATCCCCCTTTTGGTTATAAGTACGTTGAAATCTCAATCTCCCACGTCAAATCTATACCTCTCTTACGACCAGACATAGCCATTTTCTTTGTAAGAGTTGGAACAATGGCTACAGTAACTTTACACCCCAACACAAGCCTGCCAATCTCGGTGAATCTGTCACACATCCCCTGCTAAGTATACTGCATGGCCAGTAACTGAATTCTGGTGGCACCAAACGATACTGAGAGCAAATCCACGATGGATGGACATGCCTCATTTGTTTTTCTTGCGAGTGGCACCAGTGCATCTTACAAAGAGAGACGTAATCGTCTAGTGAGCAACCAGATGTTAAAAACATGATCGCAGCAACCATGTTATTGTCACCCTGCATGAGAAGCAGTCTTGGTTCTACAGGTAAACACAAATATCGCCAACGACATCCACGTTAAAAACTGTACATGCTTTATAAATCGAGGTATGGTATCGCTTCCGAAAGAAGTGGTCTTCCACATATTTACCATGACACTGAATATAGACGGTGATCGTGGGGTGTGTATTAACAGGCCGAAAGTGCGAGTGGACGTCGATATCGGTGTAAGTTCGTAATAAAATAACCGTATCACAAGTGATTCGGCTAAGGACTCACACACAGACACAGATACACAGAAAATAGAGCAAGTGCACTGCAACAGTAGAATATGTCGTAGGAGCTATCTGGATGCTATAGAGTACAGTGCTACACTATATCGTCTGACCAGAAAAATAGTGCATTTGTGCTAGATGTTGGCAATTGTATTACAATTACAACCAGTTTTAGCATAAGTGGTGATAAGTGATGTCATGATCGTATGGACAGAAATGACATAAAATCGATAAAATGACGAAAAATACATATAAATTGAGGGCAAATACGCCAAAATGCGGGGAAATTGAGGGGAATGTGGGAGTACTTGCATGTCTTCTGCTTGGTGCAGGAAAATTCGTGTACGTGGCAACGAGTATGCGACAGCAAGAGGAATACGAGAGAAAGTTGATATATAAGACCGGCAACCAGGGAAACAGTCATTCTTCGTCGACAGCGATAAGATAGTGGGAATTGGATGTTTAACGTGGACGACCACCAAATCTAGAGCAATAAATTTATATATGTCGGATCACAGGCCCAGGTGTGACTCCAGATTTACCGGCAACCGCCTTATAGATTTTTATAAAGCGTCCTTTGCTAAAGAACATTGTATTACCAGTTGAGGTGACTGCAATATACGAGGGTTGTCCAGAAAGTAAGTTCCGATTGGTCGCTAAATGGAAATCACAGTGAAAATCAGAAACATTTTATTTGCAATAGTTAGTTACACTTTCCAGATGCTTCTCTACATAGTCGCCACTCTGACTTAGATGGTCCAAATGGTTCAAATGGCTCTGAGCACTATGGTACTTAACATCTGAGGTCATTAGTCCTCTACAACTCAGAACTACTTAAATCTAACTAAACTAAGGACATCACACTCATTCATACCTGAGGCATGATTCGAACCTGCGACCGTAGCGGTCGCGCGGTTCCAGACTGAAGCGCCTAGAACCGCTCAGCCACTCCGACTTAAAGACATTTGTCGGAGTCTTATTCCAAATTTCCAATACTATCGTCATAGAAGGCAGCCGCCTGCGCTTTCCGATAATTCTCTACGGTGGTCTATAGCTTGTAGCCTGCGCCCAAGTGTTGTCTTTGTATCCAGCGTTTCATGTGAACAGAGATGGTACTCAGGACGAGCCAATTAGGGCTGTATTGTGGGTGATCGAACACTCCCCATCGAAAAGGCTGCAGGAGTGTCTTCGTTGCCCCTGCATAGTGCGGCTGAGAATTGCCACGAAGAAGGAAGGTGTGGCAGTTGTGTTAGGTGGGCTGCATTCATTAAGGCGAAGCCTCTCAGCGGGCCCTCCTACTTGGCGGGAGACATCGTTGTTCTAGGCACCTTTACTCGCTCACAGTGCGCTCACAACTGAAAAGAGCGTGTTGATGCGATCGACGGTCATACTAGAGACACTACCCAACACATCTGAGCAAAGCTTCATTGTGTTTTCACTGTGGTGTCCATTTCGCGACCAATCGGAACTTACTTTCTTGACAAACCCCATACAACTACAGAATATATCTTGAGTTTGATCCTGTGCAAGACTGTTTAGGTGTTTTGCACCCTAACAATCAGTATTCACAATGTGCCTATCTGTACTCTCCACCAATTACAACCATGCGGTGTCAGGTAACAAATTCCTTACAGAACAGTTGCTGTGCGGTTTTTTAATAACATTCTATTGTATGTCTATTGAGGTAATGGTGACACATGCAAGTTGACTGCTGTCTTAGATGCTTTCCTGCAAAAGAGAACCATCAGCCTCTAAACTGACATGAATCTGCATTAAAGGATGATAGAAAATAAATGGAGTGATCGCTTCAGAGGGGTTGTAACAAGGTATGATTTAATGGCAGACTGATGATGTATTTTAGAGAGAGGGAGATATTGGTGCAGGTCATTCAGCACACATTTAACCATTTTTTCGATTGTTCGCTTGGATTCATCAGTTGCCTTGTATAACTTACGATCGACTTGTATACAATTGCGTGTTCAGTGTGTGACAGAGCGCTATCTACCTGCAATCGTTAACAGCAAACCACAGTCAGCAGAGGGCTTCCAACGCATGTGTGATGAATCATGTTCATCGATGAAAAACCTATTTCAACACTCTCCTCTAGACGAACGAAGACGTTTGCAAAGTACTCCATTTCTCTGTCACATCTTGGACATAAATCGAGTCTTCAGTTCTGAAGAGACTGTTATTATGCTTTTCATGATTATCCTACCCAAAATGCATGCATGTGGATCAGGGAGAGGGCAAGTCTTAGATTTTTTAGTAGGTTGGTGTAAAAGATGTGTTAATATTCTCTTAGAAAATCAAAAGCGCGTGGGTTTGTCGGCAATATGACCATATACATACGGAAAACTGTGGAAAAAATATGAAAAATGACAAAAAATCGTTAAAACTCGAGGAAAACCTGGTATAATCACGAAAAATTGATGTGAAATAAGTAAAATTTGAGGTAAAGGCGATTAAATATGTAAAATGGCCAAAACCTAGTAAAATATGGAAACTGACACAGAATACATAAAATTAGAGAAAAATACCATGAAATGACTATTGAGCGAAATCAATACAATTAAATGTTCTGGATACCTTCCACCACGCGCCGTAAGGAGCTTGCGGAGTATGCAGATGCAGATGCAGATGCAGATGCAGAACATACACCGTGTCTCTCCTAAGAACCGTCTAGCACGGTTGTCCGGTTTTCAGGCAGCTACTTGCAATTTAGAAATACCGTTCGTCACATCTTTTATGCGATACCCAGTATCGACGGAGTGCGTGGATTTTTTTTCCCATATCAAACAAAATTGTTTTTAAACCGGAATTTTAGGTGCTCATTACATTGAGCGGTTCAGAATTAGCCTAGTGCGATATGTAAAGTGCATATGTAAAGTTTATTCCACTCCATGATAGGCTTATTGGTACAGCAACCGCTTTTCGTGATTGTATAAAGAAACAGCCTCACTTGCAAAGTTACTTTTTGCAACTGGGACTGTTCCTTTATACAGCGAGTAATACTTGTTTGAGCCTGCTCCTTCTATTCATTGCAGAAACGAAATTCAAAATATCTGCCGAAAAACCAAGGAAAATATGACTGACGACATCTGCGAGACACACTGTATGTGTGAGAAACAATCTGTCTAATGGTTTACATGCCTCGCTATCGTGGTTGAAACTGGCTGCAAGAAAGAAAACGAAACAGCACGTTTTGGCAGCACAGGACAGCATTTTCTTTCTCTCATTCGGTTTTAACAGAAAAGCTGTAAATTATCGTTTTAAAAAAAGTATAAAACCTATGTCCGTCCAAATGTTCATTAGAGTATCGTGTAAAAATTTGAAGTTAACCTGTCAAGAACTTTCCGAGATTTTTTGGTAACAACGTTGCCCATTTGGGTATTACACAAGTATTCAAATATTATGTACATTAGAAGTAAAGTGTCTGCGTCCGACCGAATGGTCACTATCGTATCGTGTAAAATTAGAAGTAAATCAAAAATCTTTTCAAGATTTTTGGTATGGTAACGTTTCCGCTTTATGTACACTACTGGCCATTAAAATTGCTACACCACGAAGATGACGTGCTACAGACGCGAAATATAACTGACAGGAAGAAGATGCTGTGATATGCAAATGATTAGCTTTTCAGAGCATTCACACAAGGAGAGCATTCACACAAGGTTGGCGCCGGTGGCGACACCTACAAAGTGCTGACATGAAGAAAGTTTCCAACCGATTTCTCATACACAAACAGCAGTTGACTGGCGTTGCCTGGTGAAACGTTGTTGTGATGCCTCGTGTAAGGAGGAGAAATGCGTACCATCACGTTTCCGACTTTGATAAATGTCGGATTGTAGCCTATCGCGATTGCGCTTTATCGTATCGCGACATTGCTGCTCGCGTTGGTCGAGATCCAATGACTGTTAGCAGAATATGGAATCGGTGAGTTCAGGAGGGTAATACGGAACGCCGTGCTGGATCCCAACGGCCTCGTATCACTAGCAGTCGAGATGACAGGCATCTTATCCGCATGGCTGTAACGTATCGCCCGCATCTCGTGGTCGTGCTGTAGCGTTCTCGCTTCCCACGCCCGGGTTCCCGGGTTCGATTCCCGGCGGGGTCAGGGATTTTCTCTGCCTCGTGACGGCTGTGTGTTGTGTGCTGTCCTTAGGTTAGTTAGGTTTAAGTAGTTCTAAGTTCTAGAGGACTGATGACCATAGATGTTAAGTCCCATAGTGCTCAGAGCCATTTTTTGTAACGTATCGTGCAGCGACGAATCGGAACCTGAGTCAACAGATGGGGACGTTTGCAAGACGACAAACATCTGCACGAACAGTTCGACGACGTTTGCAGCAGCATGGACTATCAGCTCGGACACCGTGGCTGCGGTTACCCCTGACGCTGCATCACAGAAAGTGGCACCTGCGATGGTGTACTCAACGACGAACCTGGGTGCACGAGTGGCAAATCGTCATTTTTTCGGGTGAATCCAGGTTCTGTTTACAACATCATGATGGTCGCATCCGTGTTTGGCAACAACGCAGTGAACGCACATTGGAAGCGTGTATTCGTCATCGCCATGCTGGTGTATCATCCGGCGTGATGGTATGGGGTGCTATTGGTCACACGTCTCGGTCACCTCTTGTTCGGATTGACTGTACTTTGAACAGTGGACGTTACATTTCAGGTGTGTTACGACCCGTGACTGTACCCTTCATTCGATCCCTGCGAAACCCTACATTTCAGCAGGATAATGCACGACCGCATGTTGCAGATCCTGTACGGGCCTTTCTGGATCCAGAAAATGTTCGACTGCTGCCCTGGCCAGCACATTCTCCATATCTCTCACCAATTGAAAACGTCTGGTCAATGGTGGCCGAGCCACTGGCTCTTCACAATACGCCAGTCACTAGTCTTGATGAACTGTGGTATCGTGTTGAAGCTGCGTGGACAGCTGTACCTGAACACGCCATCCAAGCTCTGTTTGACTCAATGCCCAGCCGTATCAAGGCCGTTATTACGGCGAGAGTTGGTTGTTCTGGGTACTGATTTCTCAGGATCTATGCACCCAAAACCGCGTGAAAATGTAATCACATGTCAGTTCTAGTATAATATATCCAATGAATACCCGTTTATCATCTGCATTTCTTCTTGGTGTAGCAATTTTAATGGCCAGTAGTGTAGTACATATATATTCATATATTACCTATGTTAATGAAATACATAGCCTATGGCCGTCCGATCGTTCATTAGAGTACCGTGTAGAAATTAAAATTAAACTGGTTAAGTACTTTTCCAGAGTATTGGTAAACACGTTAATCAACGAGTTGTCATATTGTACCGGTATCCTACATAAATCGCTTCCCACGCTCGGGTTCCCGGGTTCGATTCCCGGTGGGGTCAGGGATTTTCTCTGCCTCGTGATGACTGGGTGTTGTGTGATGTCCTTTGGTTACTTAGGTTTAAGTAGTTCTAAGTTCTAGGGGCTGATGACCATAGCTGTTAAGTCCCATAGTGCTCAGAGCCTATCCTACATAAAACCGGTATGCCTCACACCTGTGATTCAAGTAAAAATTAACTAACTGTAAAAGTAGATAACAGTAACATTAAAAAACACGTCTTTACCTGTTTATAAGACATGCTGAGAGTGGTGGCCATGGTTTGGTGTTGTCACTTTAGAAGTATGAGAGAGTGCAGGGCACTCTCACTTCTGATTCGGTGTTATGCCGCTTCATGTTCTTAGGGTATATGGTGTTTATTGCGATTTGACTTCATACATCATGATGAAATGGTGGGCAGTAGTTAATGCTCTTGCTTGCATGCTCTAGGGAAGGAATAATAGTAAGCTTTACCTGCATGCCGATTTAAATGACTGCAGTAAAAGAGCATGGCAACGGTGGGCCGAGGGAATTTGGGTGGAAACACTTCCAGATGGCCGAGTGCTGCGGTCTCATTATGCAGACACATTGGTTGGCGCCAGTCAGTCGGCATCCACGTTCAGGTAGATTGACTGGCGCCGAGAAGTCGCCGCTGCGTAGCCAGTGCACTGTGGACTAGCAATAAAGCAGAGGATGGGGCCTTGTTAGGTCAATGACGCCCAGACGTCCGGACTCTGTTACAAAACATACTTGTGAAGGCACAAGGCTTTTAGCGAGTTTATGGCCGTTCTTTGGAAACTTCGAAATGGACGCAACAGGGGAGATAACAAGCTTTTTATGGCTGGCCGTGGTTCCATACTGGTCAAATGGTTCAAATGGTTCTGAGCACTATGGTACTTAACTACTAAGGTCATCAGTCCCCTAGAACTTAGAACTACAAGGTGCATTCAAGTTCTAAGGCCTCCGATTTTTTTTCTCCGGACTGGAAAGAGATAGAAACATGCGCATTGTTTTAAAATGACGCCGCGTTCATTGTCAATACATCCCAGAGATGGCAGCACCGTACGGCAGATGGAATTTTACCGCCAGCCGCGAGAATGAGAACTGTTTTAAATACTTAAAATGGCGACGTTTTCCTTACTTGAACAGCGTGCAATCATTCGTTTTCTGAATTCGCGTGGTGTGAAACCAATTGAAATTCATCGACAGTTGAAGCAGACATGTGGTGATGGAGTTATGGATGTGTCGAAAGTGCGTTCGTGGGTGCGACAGTTTAATGAAGGCAGAACATCGTGTGACAACAAACCGAAACAACCTCGGTCTCGCACAAGCTGGTCTGACGACATGATCGAGAAAGTGGAGAGAACTGTTTTGGGGGATCGCCGAATGACTGTTGAACAGATCGCCTCCAGAGTTGGCATTTCTGTGGGTTCTGTGCACACAATCCTGCATGACGACTTGAAAATGCGAAAAGTGTCATCCAGGTGGGTGCCACGAATGCTGTCGGACGACCACATGGCTGCCCGTGTGGCATGTTGCCGAGCAATGTTGACACGCAACGACAGCATGAATGGGACTTTATTTTCGTCGGTTGTGACAATGGATGAGACGTGGATGCCATTTTTCAATCCAGAAACAAAGCGCCAGTCAGCTCAATGGAAGCACACAGATTCACCGCCACCAAAAAAATTTCGGGTAACCGCCAGTGCTGAAAAAATGGTGTCCATGTTCTGAGACAGCGAGGGCATAATCCTTACCCATTGCGTTCCAAAGGGCACTATGGTAACAGGTGCATCCTACGAAAATGTTTTGAAGAACAAATTCCTTCCTGCATTGCAACAACAACGTCCGGGAAGGACTGTGAGTGTGCTGTTTCACCAAGACAACGCACCCGCACATCGAGCTAACGTTACGCAACAGTTTCTTCGTGATAACAACTTTGAAGTGATTCCTCATGCTCCCTACTCACCTGACCTGGCTCCTAGTGACTTTTGGCTTTTTCCAACAATGAAAGACACTCTCCGTGGCCGCACATTCACCAGCCGTGCTGCTATTGCCTCAGCGATTTTACAGTGGTCAAAACAGACTCCTAAAGAAGCCTTCGCCGCTGCCATGGAATCATGGCGTCAGCGTTGTGAAAAATGTGTACGTCTGCAGGGCGATTACGTCGAGAAGTAACACCAGTTTCATCGATTTCGGGTGAGTAGTTAATTAGAAAGAAAATCGGAGGCCTTAGAACTTGAATGCACCTCGTATTACTTATGTTAAAGAAATATATAGCCTATGGCCGTCCGATCGTTAATTTGAGTATCGTGTAGAAATTAAAAGTAAACTGGTTAAGTCCTGCTCCAGAGTATTGGTAAACACGTTAATCAACGAGTTGTCATATTGTACCGGTATCCTACATAAAACCGGTATGCCTCACGCGTGAGATTCAAGTAACAATGAACTAACTGTAAAAGTAGATAACAGTAACATTAAAAAACATGTCTTTACCTGTTTATAAGATATGCTGAGAGTGGTGGCCATGGTTTGGTGTTGTCACTTTAGAAGTATGAGAGAGTGCAGGGCACTCTCACTTCTGATTCGGTGTTATGCCGCTTCATGTTCTTAGGGTATATGGTGTTTATTGCGATTTGACTTCATACATCATGATGAAATGGTGGGCAGTAGTTAATGCTCTTGCTTGCATGCTCTAGGGAAGGAATAATAGTAAGCTTTACCTGCATGCCGATTTAAATGACTGCAGTAAAAGAGCATGGCAACGGTGGGCCGAAGGAATTTGGGTGGAAACACTTCCAGATGGCCGAGTGCTGCGGTCTCATTATGCGGACACATTGGTTGGCGCCAGTCAGTCGGCATCCACGTCCAGGTAGATTGACTGGCGCCGAGAAGTCGCCGCTGCGTAGCCAGTGCATTGTGGAGCAAGCAATAAAGCAGAAGATGGATGGATCTGTGTCGTGTCCTTAGGTTAGTTAGGTTTAAGTAGTTATAAGTTCTAGGGAACTGATGACCTCAGCAGTTAAGTCGCATAGTGCTCAGAGCCATTTGAACCATATTCCGTCACGCATAGTCGTGGCACGGAGTCTTTGGCAGACCAGCAAACGGGTCCACCTGCACACTGGAATCCACCGGGGTTTCAGAGGCTCATAGGAAAGTACCTGTGTTCCGAATTAACAGAGCGCGAGACCGTGTACTTGCATTTTTCGGGTGCGCGCCATTAATAACAGATTGTTGCCGTCCATAACTTCAGTCACCGAACGCATCGTGGTGTGCCGCCCTGAGCGGCAGGAGGGTAAAGTATTCGCTGCCACGGAGTAGGGCTCCAGTATATGCTTCTGAGCTCCCTGTTCTTTTGAACAATATTTTTCTTTTTTTGGAATAGTAGAGTATAGATTCTTGATGGTGGCGTAGTTTTTGTGCCATAACATCGATTCACATATATGAAGTCAGATAAAGCGATTAGTGTTCCGAGCCGGCCGTGGTGGCCGTGCGGTTCTAGGCGCTTCTGTCCGGAACCGCGGGACTGCTACGGTCGCAGGTTCGAATCCTGCCTCGGGCATGGATGTGTGTGATGTCCTTAGGTTAGTTAGGTTTAAGTAGTTCTAAGTTCTAGGGGACTGATGACATCAGATGTTAAGTCCCATAGTGCTCAGAGCCAATTGAACCATTTGATTAGTGTTCCGGTTAGTGTCGTGGGTCATCTCGTCGCTGAGAAAGGATCACCTTTTATTCTGACGAAATTGCTCCACTGCTGAATTGGAATACGGAGGCGATTTTAATAGCGTCTTAGTGTGTCGATCCCCAGCTGGTCACTTTGTCCACCATAGACCCCATGTTAGTGAAAGCATTTGTCAAATAAAAAAGTTTGTGTAACTTTTCTTTAGTCATTTTTGTTTTCTTATGATGTTAAGGATGAATAAATCTATTGTCATTTAGATCACAACTTCTACCTGTGTTCTGATTAGCAATACCTTGCCATTTTTATTAAAGTCCATATTCTAACAGAATGTAGTAAGCTTGCAAGTAACTCGTCTAGAAATGATTAGCAGGTACATAAGGCGTACCGGATTTTTGTGGGACACCCTGTAGTATAGATATGTAGGCAGCACTGACTCACGTGCATAATGTCCTTATTAGCACTGAATAATAGTAAACAAACATTACTCAAAATGTATTATGTTATTTTCCCCTTATTCTTTTTGCCCTCTGATTACCTTGTTAATTCGGATCCGTTTCGTTTCTTCTGGTCTCCATCCTTTTCCAATATTCTTCCAGTTTCATGTTTCGGTAAGCTTCTCTGTCTTCTAGGATCCAGCGTACTTTCGTTCACTTGTTCATCAGAAACTGTGTTATTTGGTACGGAGGTAATCCCAAAAGTAAGATCTCCTATTTTTTTATAAGTACATAGACCTCTTTATTTCTACAATGGTTTACATCAGTTTACAGCTTGAACATCTAGCTATTTTTCGACATAAGCACCATTCTGTCAATGCATTCTTGTAGACGCTGTGGCAGTTTCTGTATGCCCATGTCATACCAGCTCGACGCCATGCTGTTCAGAAAGTTATGAACCTCTTCTTTCGCCTCTTCGTCGCAGCTGAATCGCTTGGACCATAATTAACGCTGACAGGTACTGTGAGACACTGAAAAAACTCAAACGGGCCATTCAGAACCGGAGAACAGGAATGCTGAGCAAGGGCGTACACATTCTCCATGACAACGCTCGCCCACACATCGCTCGGCAAACCGTTGCTCTCCTGCAACAGTTTCAGTGGAACATAATCACCCACACACCCTATAGTCCTGACTTGGCGCCCAGTCACTATCACCTATTCCCTGGGTTAAAAGAACATTGGGCAGGAAAGCGATTCAGCTCCGACGAGGTGAAAGAAGAGGTTCATAACTTTGTGAACAGCGTGGCGGCGAGCTGGTATGACATGGACATACAAAAACTGCCACAGCATCTACAAAAATGCTTCGACAGAAATGGTCATTATGTCGAAAAATAGCTAAATATTCAAGCTGTAAACTGATGTACACCATTGTAGAAAGAAGCAGGTCTATGTACTTATAAAAAAAAGGAGACCTTACTTTTGGGGTTACCCTCTTACATCAACTTTCCCTGGTCGATTCTACGGATGTGTCCGAAGAACAGGCCTCTTCCTGATAGTGTTCGAGGATGTCTCTGTCTTGGTATACAGTCCATGGTTCGTTCTCCTTCTACGAGTATACTGGCCGTCTCCTGTTCCATGAGGTCCCATTAGTCGCCTGAGAATGTTCCCAAAGCTATAGTCTCTTAAGTACTAATGATTCTTACTAGGTTCAGACTTTCTGCTGGATGTAACGCCTCAGGGCGGTTCGCTATCTCGTAATGCCTCACTTTTGCAATGATGAAAATGAAGTTCTTGTACATGTTCGCAGTTAGTTCGTATGCTACGCTAATTTCATTTATTCGTGCTTCAGCTGCTTGTTTTTCTGTCAGACCAATTTCTGTCCGTTCTCCTAGCTATTTAAATCTCTCCACCTTATGAACTTTCCCTCCTACTGTCATCAATGTAGGAGCTGCCTCTGAGTTCGCCATAGAGAGGTACTGTGCCTTCTCGATAGACTTGTAGTCCTACTTCTGCCGCCTGTGTCTCTAGCTGCGTGGTTTGATTATTCGGGCAGTATCACAATATCTACATCAATACTCTGTAAACCACTGTGAAGTGTATGGCAGAGGGTAGGTCAAACTGTACCAGTAATTAGGCGTTTTTTCGTTCCATTAGCGTATGGAACAAAGAAAAAATGACTTTTAAATGGCTCCGTGCGTCCTGTAATTAATCTAATATTGTCCTCACGATGCCTTCGGGAACGACAGGTCGAGAGTTGTACATTCCTAAAGTCACCACTTGAAGTTGGTTCTTGAAAGTTTGTAAGAAGGCTTTGTCTACGTATCGACGAAACGTCTGTCTAAGAGTCTTCCGGCTCAGTTTCTTTGGCATCTCTGTCACACTCTGTCACGGACCAAACAAGACTGTGACCACTCGTGCTGCCCTTCTCTGATATGTTCAATCACTTGTTAGCCCTAATGTAGCGGGACTTTGAATTTCGCCGCGCTACACTCGCTCCCTCAGATATAAATTATACCGTCGCAGCTGTATGAGCGCTCGACGGCAGAGAAAATAAGAAAATGAAGGTACAAAAAATTGTAACCCTTTTTGTTTTCTACCCGCTTTTGTCTCTCGAGAGCGGAAGCTTAACTGACTTATTAGCTAGTCTTGGTCGGATGAAGACGAAAAAACTTATTGATGTATTGTGGAAGTTTGTATGACATTTGGAGGAGGGAAGAAACGTAAAATACACTGCATTCAATACCATGATAGTTTTGATTTGTATACATCAGTAATTCCTGGACAATGAAAATTATTGCAAAATTTCGGAGCAGCTAAGACTTTTCACGCAGAAATTAAGCAGGAGATTTTTGGAGAACAAGACCTGGACGCCGCACGAGAGAAGACGTGTTAACATGGTAAAAGATGAACTCTTATCTAAGCCATTTCCCCCTGTTAATCACATTTTGTTATTCTCTGTTCTCTTTCAAATAATTTTTGTAGTGGAAATTGGTTTGACTTTTGTTCAGAAACGCCACAAGGACCACCCCAACAATAGTTTTTCCGAATCACGAAGTCCAATAACTTTTCTGTAATACGAAGTCCGATTTGCATTTCATTCTTTCCCTTTTTCACGATCATTAACGATTTTAAAAACCCCTTTTTATCCACCATTTCTTTCCACATTTTCAACCTTTTCTTTTCTTCTCTTCTCTTTTTCTTTTTTATTAATCGCTACACTAATTGGTACAGGCTCTGAGGCTTCAGCAATATTCTACAACAGTTCGCAAGAATGATTGTTAAGCAGCCTCCTTAGTAGACTGATGATCTGCAATCAATCTCCTCTGTACATTGATTGCATTTCGCCACTATTACACCAATAAACCGAAGTCTGATACCTCCTTCACCCACGAAAGAGCCTACTTGATCATTCCATTTCATATCTCTACAAATTGTTATACACAGAGATTTATACGAGTTGGCTAATTACAACTGAGCGATATTATAGACATAGGATACTACATTTTTTCCGTTTCATGAAGTGCACATTTTTTTGCGTTTCTGAACGTTTAAAGTAAGTTTCAAATCTTCGCACCACTTTGAAGTCTTATCAACATCAGAATGAACATTATGCAGCTTATTTCATACAGTACTTCATTATAGCTAACTCCATCATCTGTGAAAAGTCTGAGGTTACTATTAATATTGTCCGCAAGATCATTAATGTACAGCGTGGACAACAGGGTCCCAGCACACTTTCCTGGGACACACCGTAAGTTAGCGACCGCTACGGTCGCAGGTTCGAATCCTGCCTCGGGCATGGATGTGTGTGATGTCCTTAGGTTAGTTAGGTTTAAGCAGTTCTAAGTTCTAGGGGACTAATGACCTCAGATGTTAAGTCCCACAGTGCTCAGAGCTATTTGAGTCACCGTAAGTTACTTCTGCATCTGATGATAAAACTCTCCATCCAAGATACCATGCTGTGTTCAAACGGTTCAAATGGCTCTAAACACTATAAGACTTAACATCTGAGGTCATCAGTCCTCTAGAACTTATAACTACTTAAACCTAACTAACCTAAGGACATCACACACATCCATGCCCGAGGCAAGATTCGAACCTGCGACCGTAGCAGCAGCATGGTTCCGGACTGAAGCGCCTAGAACTGCTCGGCCACAACGGCCGGCTACCATGCTGTGTCCTCCGCGCCAAACATTCCTCAGTCCAGTCATAAATTTCACTTGATACCCCATACGATCGTAATTTTGATAATAAGCGCACATGTGGTACTGAGTCAAATGATTTTCGGAAATCAAGCAATACTACAACTACCTGACTACCTTGATCCAAACTATCCAGTCGGCGAATGCCGGAAAATCGACCCGTATTCCTTTTTTCTTGCATCCCACTCGTATTCCACCTCCTCCTTTCATTTCTCATCTCAATTACATTGTTCCTAATATGAAGATCACCTCAAATATAAAATGCATCCACTGACCTGTAGCCGGCCGCTATGGCCAAGCTGTTCTAGGCGCTTCAGTCCTGAACCGCGCTGCTGCTACGGTCGCAGGTTCGAATCCTGCCTCGGGCATGGATGTGTGTGATGCCCTTAGGTTAGTTAGGTTTAAGTAGTTCTAAGTCTAGGGCACTGATGACCTCAGATGTTAAGTCCCATAGTGCTCAGAGTCATTTGAAGCATTTGAACTAACCTGTAACTGTGGATAGCCAACAATCACAAGGTAAGTGTAGCCACGGGAATTCTGGATTTGAGAATCTGCTGATGGGTATCCCTTTTTATGAGCCTAACAGGTCTCAGTGTAACAAAATGGTTCAACTGGTTCTGAGCACTATGGGACTTAACTGCTGAGGTCATCAGTCCCCTAGAACTTAGAACTACTTAAACCTAACTAACCTAAGGACATCACACACATCCATGCCCGAGGCAGCATTCGAACCTGCAACCGTAGCGGTCGCTCGGCTCCAGACTGTAGCGCCTAGAACCGCACGGCCACAGCGGCCGGCTCAGTGAAACACCCTCAGCTGTAAGGAGACGTTACATAGGACAGCGACTATGAATAAACCAAATATTACGAACAGCATAAAACTGGTGCTTTACCATAAACCTACAATTAAGTCTCGCCTTTTTTTACGCAATAAATGCTGTTTAAAGCGGTCTCTGCAGGCGCAAGATTACTGCCTTAATTTGCGCAGTTTGGTGTCGGTTATTAGCGCAAGAATAAAAGCTCTATATAACAGCGTGTAAATGGAAGCATAATAAAAGGGCGCTACTGCACTATGGCTACAGGTTGTATCTACGGCGGAACGCAGCTGCAGAAGTAGCCTGCTTGAGCGCGGGCTGTGCTAACTGCCAGATATTTGCAGCAGCTGTTTACACGTCGCAGTGCGCTAGTTACCTAGCTGGCAAGACTTTCGTTACGCGCCCACACGCGAGGGCCGAAATTACTACGACATACCAGAAAATTTTGTTGGTAAATTATATGCTGAAAGATAACTTAGACAACGCATAGCGCAGAGTAGGAGTTTGGTAAAAAATGTAACAGATCATTCACGTAACACTTTCACGCTGTTTTTTCCTTGCTTCTTTTATTTTCTTTTTTTATCTGTTCTGGAAAACCTTACTCTCAGAGTTATAAAATGTACAATACATTAGCGTGACAAACTTCAGGACATTAATACCTTTCGTATGTTGTGTCACTGGCAAAGAACATAGCTCGATGGAACCAGCACCATACATGGAAAGATCAGCAACAGTACAATGCAGAAGCTGACTGATGGAATTACGCAATGAGACGAACAGAAATGATTTATTCAAAGACGATAATTACACTGAAGTCACGGCAGTTCATTATTGTCCCCCGATCGTTAAAAATGGCTGCGCAAGGTTCTCTCGCCATTAAACAGAAGTTAAAATAAACATACCTAAACTAAAAAGTTTTGCATCACCTCGGTTCCGAGTGTTCCGGAATATGTACAGAAAATTGGAAAAGAGATCGCCACGCCGGATTAGCCGAGCAGTCTAAGGCGCTGCAGTCATGGACTGTGCGGCTGGTCCTGGCGGAGGTTCGAGTCCTCCCTCGGGCATGGGTGTGTGTGGTTGTCCTTAGGATAATTTAGGTTAAGTAGTGTGTAAGCTTAGGGACTGATGACCTTGGCAGTTAAGTCCCATAAGATTTCACACACATTTGAACATTTTTTTTTTGGAATAGAGATCAACATAAACATCATTTCCGCCCTTTTGTATTGCTCATGAAAAATACAAATTGCATGATGTACCACCATACAGAGAGACCTTCAGAGGTGGTGGTCCAGATTGTTGTACAGACCGGTACCTCTAATATCCAGTAGCACGTCCTCTTGCATTGATGGATGCTTGTATTCGTCGTGGCATACTATCCAAAAGGCACTGTTGGTCCAGATTGTCCCACTCCTCAACGGCGATTCGGCGTAGATCCCTCAGAGTGGTTGGTGGGTCACGTCGTCCATAAACAGCCCTTTTCAGTCGATCCCAGGCATGTTCGATAGGATTCATGTCTGGAGAACATGCTGGCTAATTTAGTCGAGCGATGTCGTTATTCTGAAGGAAGTCATTCACTAAATGTACACGATGGGGTCGCGAATTGTCGTCCATGAAGACGAATGCCTTGCGACTATGCTGCCGATATGGTTGCAGTATCGATCAGAGGATGGCATTCACGTATCGTACAGCCGTTACGGCGTACGTCGGGTAGACAAACTGCCACACCTAAACATCAGGGAACCTCCACGTTGCTACACTCGCTGGACAGTGTGTCTAAGGCGTTCAGCCTGACTGGGTTGCCTCCAAACACGTCTCCGATGATTGTCTGGTTGAAGGTATATGCAACACTCATCGGTGAAGAGAACGTGATGGCAATCCTGAGCGGTCCATTAAGCATGCTGTTGGGCCCATCTGTATAGCGCTGCATGGTGTCGTGGTTGCAAAGATGGGCCTCGCCACGGACGTCGGGAGTGAAGTTCCGCGTCACACAGCCTATTGCGCACAGTTTGAGTCGTAACACGACCTCCTGTGGCAGCACGAAAAGCATTATTCGACATGGTGACGTTGCTGTCAGGGTTCCTCCGAGCCATAATCCGTAGGTAGCGGTCATCCACAGCAGCAAGGGGGCGGCCTGAGCGAGACATGTTATCGACACTTCCTGTCTCTCTGTATCTCCTCCATGTCCGAACAACATCGCTTTGGTTCACTCCGAAACGCCAGGACACTTCCCTTGTTGAGAGCCCTTCCAGGCACAGAGTAATAATGGAGACGCAACCGAACCCCGGTATTGACCGTCTAGGCACGGTTGAACTACAGACGACACGAGCCGTATACCTCCTTCCTATTGGAGTGACTGGAACTGATCGGCTGTCGGACCCCCTCCGTCTAATAAGCGTTGCCCATCCCTCCCAATCCCTGGAAATGTTTCATTGAGGAACCGACGAACATGCAGTCCCCAATGTGGTGGTGCACCATCTTCCTGGAAAATTTAAGTTGGTTGTAAGTCAGTCAACTGTGGTGCTACATATTCGGTCAGAAGGTCGAGGTAAACAGCTGCAGTAATTGTTGACTCGTTGAAGGAAAATGGACCAATTGTTCGGTTACACATGATTCTACACCACAAATTCACTTTTGGACTATTTCGGTTACAATGGCGTCTGTGGCATTGTAACGAGAAGGAAGCGACTCTGCCTTACTTCTCTTGTTTCTGTATCACTAACCTGGTGTCTTGCTGCTTCGGTAGACCCATCACTAATGCTCCTTGCTGACGCATAATTGTCAGATGTACCTGTAACCTGACTGCTAATGAGCATTCCCGATCGCATAAATGTGCGTAATACTTAGCATAAACCCATGAAGGGAATGCGCGTATGCATTACACGGTGAAGCTCCCTAGTGACGTGGGGGTGTTCAGATCGCCAGATTCTCACACTGTGTCTGTTTAATGTCCCAGAAACATGAAAAGTTGCCTCTCGCTTGAGGAATGCTTCATCCTCCGAAAAGCGTTTCAGCATGTTGAGTGCAAACTATGTCCATTTTGGCTTGTCATTTGGCTCAGCTGTCTGTAACAGTTGCACTTTGTAAGCGTAAAACTGCAAGTTCTTGTGTGCCACTGTCTGGCAGCAGTGCGCATGGCCTACGCAGGTGAACGAGTAAAAACGTTTAATACGCGATCGATGTTTTCCTCGGATGTTCTTGGTCGCCCGCTCCTCCCTTTATCCAACACTGTCCCTGTCTCCATAAATTTTTTGTGCCATGCACTGATTGAAGGGCGCGATGCTGGACCTCTTCCATACCTAGTTCTGAAGTTTCGTTGAGTCCGAACATCCGATTTTGTCTCAATAAGCCAGGACACACATTGTGCCTTCTCTTGATGAGTTCCTTCCATCATCAGAGTATCTGAAACACAAAATTTTAGTATATATAAAAACTTTAGTAAACAGTGATTACACCAAAATAAATGGTGTCAAAATATTTCAACAACTGCTGTGTAATAACATTTTGAAGTTGTAAAGGGACTTTATGGACACCCTGCACATCTACACAGATGCTCCGTAAGGCACTGTACGGTGCGTGGCGGAGGGTACTCTGTACTACTAGTAGTCATTTCCTTTCCTATTCCACTCGCAAATAGAGCGAGGGAGAGGCTGTCTGTATGCCTGCGTATCAGCCCTAATTTCTCGTATCTTATCTTTGTGGTTCCTACACGCGTTGTATGTTGGTGACAGTAAGATCGTTCAGCAGTCAGCTTCAAATGCCGCTTCTCTAAATTTTCTCAGTGATGTTTCTCCAAAAAAACGTCGCCTTTTCTTCAGTGATTCCCATTTGAGTTTTCGAAGCACCTCCATAACACCTACGTGTTGTTCAAACCTGTTGCTGTTGTGGTCTTATGTCCTGAGGCAGGTTTGATGCAACTCTCCATGCTACTCTATCCTGTGCAACCTTCTTCATCTCCTAGTAACTACTCGAACCTACAGCCTTCTGAATCTGCTTAGTGTATTCATCTCTTGGTCTCCCTCTACGATTTTTATCCTCCACGCTGCCCTCCAATACTAAATTGGTGATTCCTTGATGCCTCAGAACATGTCCTACCAACCGATCCCTTTTTTTAGTCAAGTTGTGCCACAAACTCCTCCGCAATTCTATTCAGTACCTCGTCATTAGTTATGTGATCTACCCATCTAATCTTCAGCATTCTTCTGTAGCACCACATTTCGAAAGCTTCTATTCTCTTCTTGTCCAAACTATTTTTCGTCCGTGTTTCACTCCAAATACTTTCAGAAAGGACCTCCTGACACTTAAATGTATACTCGATGTTAAAAAATTTCTCTTCTTCAGAAACGCTTTCCTTGCCATTACCAGTCAACATTTTATATCCCCTCTACTTCGACCATCATCAGTTATTTTGCTCCCCAAATAGCAAAACTCATCTACTACTGTAAGAGTCTCATTTCCTAATCTAATTCCCTCAGCATCACCCGACTTAATTCGACTACATTCCATTATCCTCGTTTTGCTTTTTTGATGTTCATATTATCCTCCTTTCAAGACACTGTCCATTCCGTTCAACTGCTCTTCCAGGTTCTTTGCTGTCTATGACAGAATTACAATGTCATCGGCGAACCTCAAAGTTTTTCTCTCTTCTCCATGGAATTTAATACCTGCTCCGAATTTTTCCTTTGCTTCCTTTACTGCTTGCTCAATATACAGATTGAATAACATCGGGGAGAGGCTACAACCATGTCTCACTCCCTCCTCAACCGCTTTCATGTCCCTCGACTCTTCTAACTGCCATCTGGTTTCTGTACAAATTGTAAATAGCCTTTCGCTCCCTGTGTTTTACCCCTGCCACCTTCAGAATTTGAAAGAGAGTATTCCAGTCAACAATGTCAAAAGCTTTTTCTAAGTCTACAAATGCTAGAAACGTAGGTTTGCCTTTCCTTAAACTTTCTTCTAAGATAAGTCGTAGGGTCAGTATTGCCTCATGTGTTCCAATATTTCTACGGAATCCAAACTGATCTTCCCCGAGGTCAGCTTCTACCAGTTTTTCCATTCGTCTGTAAAGAATTCGCGTTAGTATTTTGCAGCTGTGACTTATTAAACTGATTGTTCGGTAATTTTCACATCTGACAACACCTGCTTTCTTTGGGATTGGAATTATTATATTCTTACCTACCGGTAACAAATCTAGCAGCCCGCCTCTGAACTGCTTCGATGTCTTCCTTTAAACCGACCTGGTACGGATCCCAAACACTCCGGAAGTACTCAAGAATAGGTCACACCAACATCCTATATGCGGTCTCCTTTACTGGTGAACCACTCTTGCCTAAAATTCTCACAATAAACCGAAGTCGCCTTCCCTACCGCAGTTCTCACATGCTCCTTTCACCTCATATCGCTTTGCAACGTCAGACCCAGGTATTTAAACAACTTGACTGTCTCAAGCAGGGCACTAATAATACTGAATCCGAACATTACACGTTTGGTCTTCCTACTCATCCGCATTAACCTACACTTTCCCACATTTAGGCTAGCTGCCATTCAGCACACCAAGTGGAAATTTTGTTTAAGCAGTCTTGTATCTTCTTACAGTGGCTCAACTTCGACACCTTACCGTACACCACGGCATCATCAGCGAACAATTGCAGATTGCTGCCCACACTGTTTGCCAAATGATTTATGTATCTACAGAACAACAGCGGCGCTATCACCCTCCCCTGGGGAGCTCCTAACACATCTACATCTACGTCATTACTCTGCTATTCACAATAAAGTGCTTGGCAGAGGGTTCAAGGAACCACCTTCAAGCTGTGTTCCACTCTCGAACGGCACGCGTGAAAAACGAGCACTTAATTTTTTCTGTGCGAGCCCTGATTTCTGTTATTTTATCGCGATGATCATTTCTCCCTATGTAGGTGGGTGCCAACAGAATGTTTTCACAATCGAAAACTGGTGATTGAAATTTCATGAGAAGATCCAGTCGAAACGAGAAACGCCTTTGTTTTAATGTTGCCACTCCAATTCACGTATCATGTCTGTGACACTATCTCCCCTGTTTCGCGATAATAGAAAATGAGCTGCCCTTCTTTGTACTTTTTCGATGCTATCCGTGAGACAAAACTGATGTGGATCCGGCACCGCACAGCAATACTCCAGAATAGGGTGGACAAGCGTGGTGTAAGCAGTCTCTTTAGTAGACCTGTTGGACCTTCTAAGTGTTCTGCCAATGAATCGCAGTCTTTGCTTTGCTCTGCCCACAATATTATCTATGTGATCGTTCCAGTTTAGGTTATTTGTAATTGTAATACCTAAGTATTTAGTTGAATTTACAGCCTTCAGATTTGTGTGACGTATCGCGTAATCGAAATTTAGCTGATTTCTTTTAGTACTCATATGAATAACTTCACACTTTTCCTTATTCATGGTCAATTGCCACTTTTCGCACCACGCAGATATCTTATCTAAATCATTTTGCAAGTCGTTTTGATCATCTGATGACTTTACAAGACAGTAAATGACTGCATCATCTGCAAACAATCTAAGACGGCTACTCAGATTGTCTCCTATGTCGTTAAAATTGATCAGGAACATGCAGAAGGTACTATCACTCTTATGTTGTGCACGTCATTGCAGTAAAAACTTGTCGTCTTTCCGAGTTCAACATCTCATTCATTATATAAGGTTGCTGACTCAATTTCTGAAGATACTAAACAGTAGAGGTACACAATATAGTAAAGAGACATCTCCACTACGTTACTGATGTCACTTGATAGTGTGTGTAATGTTATATTATGAAACAATGTGTGGATAGTGTGTGCAATGATGGAGTGAGAAATAAATGAACAGTTTAGCCTTTCTGATTATTAAATAGCATCTTTGAAAAGAGTATTGTACACTAGTGACAAAGCAAATGAGGTATCATTGTTGTACACGAATTGACTTTTATTCGGGAGAATGGAGGCTCGAGTCTTCAGGTGGCCACCATGATATGTATGAGACTTCTAGCCGCGTCAATTCAGGATAAAACCTCGAGCTTTAGACTATTTCCACGATCGTCATCGTCAAGCGCAATTGAAAGTCAAAATCACTGTGTGGTGGCCCTTTGTAGCCCAAAGACAGCTTCTGATTGGTGGGAAGTTACGTCGTGCTGTCGCAGACGGTGTCAACGCCGGCGCTGGTGGCGCCCCCGCCCCGCCCCCACCCCCGCAGCAGCGTAAACATTGCGACGAATGTCTCTGGCTCTTCTCTGCATCGAGAGCTCTCTTCCATGCACCGCTGTGATTATATCCGCCATCGCGGTTGAAAATTTTCTTGCGCATTCTTATTTCAGTAGCCTCCTTAATTATAGAGTCTCAGTGTGTGGGAGCCTGAGACAAAACTGTTGTTCCGCCAAACAGTACTTTATTTGTGAATCTGTGCTCAGGAACTGCGGATTTTCCCAGCTCACAATTTTTAATATGCCGTTGATTTTCTGCACAGTGGCCGGAAACGGTCCGGATGGACTGAGTGGTGTAACTGCTTCCGCATTCACGTGGAATGAACCCATGTTAAACAAAAATTAGTCCAAACACTAGTCTTGCCTAATCTTTACTACTGTGATGTAGTTCAACATGGCACAAATAATGAAAATTCGAGATGCCTCGAGCTAGTGATGAATGCTTGTGTTAGATACGTATGTAACATACGGTTGTATGATCATATAAGTCCTTCATACTCCCAGCTAGGTTGGATACGCCCACATAAGGCACGCGATCTCCACACGATGTGCTTACTTCATCGATTTCTTAGCCACTGGTGCCCCCAATACTTATCTTCTCACATTAAACACCTATCATCATTCCACAACCGCAATACCAGATCGGATACGTCTAGCATCTTGGCTGTACCTTTACATAACACAAAATCTTTCTCCGTGTCATTCTCCATCTCAGCCATACGACTATGGAACGCGCTCCCCTGTGATCTGCGTATTATCCAAAACCACTCAACATTCAAGAGGGAACTTAAGACTTACATATTAGGGACGGTATAGCCACCATTGTTGTGCCCCCCCCCCCCCCCCCCCTCATCTTTTTCTTTCTCCTCTCCATCATAGCTTCGAATTTTACCATTCTATTTCTCTTCCTCTAACCTATCTACCTCTTCTATATCTCTTTCACCCCATTCCATCGTCTTATGTCTCTGCTTGATGAGAATAACTCACAAGCTGCAAGAATATAACGAGTAAATTCCCAACTAGCAATAGGACTGACACTCATAAAAGAAAAATATGTTTACTTTCATATACATAGTCATTATTATTATTATTATTATCATTATTATTATTATTTTTATTATTCTTGATTGTTATAATTATTTTTTTGATTGTTATAATTATCATTGTACTACTTTTATAATCTCTATTTTTTTTCTTTAACATTAATACCGTATAACATGTTATATGTCCTAATTTTCTGTAGACACTGAAATTTGTTGAATCTGAGTATGCCTGGTTAGGTGTAAGAGAGGGCCTGAAGGCCCTAATCTTGCCAGGTAAAATAAATGCATAAATAAATAAAATAAATAAATTACAGGAATCCTCAGGCTGAGATTGTCCTTAACAGAGCGTAGCATCTTGTTTACCTAAGTTAGGAAATCGGAAAACAGATCTGATACCTCTCTTCCTATGACTTTACCTATTTTGCTGGCTGTAGCTCCGCAGAAGGGAAGGAATGCAGTCGGTGTCTCATCACGTGAATGTTGAACTTTCTACATTTCCTTCTCTTGGTGAATAAATAAATGTCGTGTGACTAGGGCCTCCTGTCGGGCAGTCTTCCGAGTTCACGCCACTTCGGCGACTTGCACGTCGATGGCGATGAAATGATGAAGATTAGGACAACACAACATCCAGTCCCTGAGTGCAGAAATCTCCGAACCAGCCGGGAATCGAACCCGCGCCCTTAGGATTGACATTCTGTCGCACTGACCACTCAGCTACCGGGGGTGGAGTCTTGGTGAATGCTGAATTGATATTATGTGATGCATAGCCGTTCTTCCAGAACACGTACTTCAGATGACTGATTTCGAAATCCAAGTGGTCTTCGCCAGAATCGGTTTTTGCTCTGTGTACCAGTGTATTTAAAACCGCTCTTTTCCGGACTGGATGGTCGCTCGTATATAAATCAGTATGCGTTAGCTTGTGGTACAGTGATTGGCCAAGAACTCCATCCGACTTTCATTTTACCAGAACATCTAAAAACGGCAGCGTTACCTCTTTCTCTGTCTCGACTGTGGACTGGATGTTTTAGTGCATGTTGTTCATATGTTCCTGGAAGTGCTCAAGAGTTTCTACGCCGTGTGGCTAGACCATAAACGTGTCGTCAGCATAACGATAACATGAAGATGGACGAAGGGGAGCTGAATTTAACGCACGTTCCTCAAAATATTTCGTAAGGAAGTTGGGCATAGCTGGAGGCAGTGCAGAACCCATACCCATTCTATCCGTCATTTCATAAAATTTACCGCTGTACAGGAAGTATTTGGTTGCCAAACGTGTCGGATACAACTTTATGGTTTCACGAGGAAAATGCTCTGCCAACAGATTCGGTGAGTTCTACCTAGGAACTTTTGTAAATAGTGGGACCACATCCAGGCTGACTAAAACTCGTTTGGGCCAGTTGTAATCTGTTTAATATCCTCAATGCATATCTGAGAGGTTTTCATGTGATGCTGACAGCGGCCGACTATCGGAATCATCAATTTAGTTAAGTATTTGGCCATCCTGTAAGTAGGAGATCCAGTGTCGCTAACAATTGGCCTCCATGGGTACTTTCCTTGTGGACTTCAGGTAATCCATACAGTGTTGGAGGTCTGGCAGCTCGTACCCTAAGATTTTTGATGACATCCTCCTGCAGACCAGAATTCTTCTGGAGTTCCACCGTTTTTCCGCTATATGGCAGAGATGAGTCCCATTTTTGGCATTTCTACATGTTATCTTCCAACAGTGATGTCACTTTGCTGTGATGTTCAGTGATTTTAAGAATAACCGTCACACTTCTCGTGTCAACAGTAAGTACCACAAGATCATATCAAATATCAAAGCCTTGCTGATAGTTTTCTTTGGTTTTGAAGGATTGGTTCATCACGAATTCGTGTCACAGGGACAGACTGTCAATCGATGGTACTATCGGCACGTGTAGCGACGCCAGCGAGGAAACGTAAGAAGGAAACTGCTTGAAATGCGGCGAGACAGTTCATGGATCTTGCATCACGATAACCCACCAGCGCACACACCCCTGTTGGTCCGTACGTATTGTACAAAACTGTGCTGCCTCATCCTCTGCATTCTCCAGACCCTGCGGACTTTTTTTTTTAATTTCCAAAGTTGAAAATCCCATTGAAAAGACGAACATTTTCAATGATAGACGAGCACTCCGTCTTCATGCCACAAGTGGCCCGTCGGGACCATCCGACCGCCGTGTCATCCTTACCTGAGGATGCGGATAGGAGGGGCGTGTGGTCAGCACACCGCTCTCCCAGTAGTTTTGATAGTTTTCTTTGATCGGAGCCGCTACTATTCGGTCGAGTAGCTCCTCAACTGGCATCACGAGGCTGAGTGCACCCCGAAAAATGGCAACAGCGCATGGCGGCCCGGATGGTCACCCATCCAAGTGCCGGCCACGCCCAACAGCCCTTAACTTCGGCGATCCGACGGGAACCGGTGTATCCACTGCGGCAAGGCCGTTGCGTAATAATAGACGAGGTAAAAGAAAATTCGTGAACGGCGCTTCGCGCTATCCAGCGAGAGGCGTAACAAGACTGCTACCGGAAGTGGAAACGGCGTTGTGAGCGGCGTGTCAATTGTGGAGGAGAGTATTTCGAAGGACACCGTGCACAATAAGCAAAAGGTAAGCGTAGAAAAATTTTGTGGACAAAGTTCCGGAATTTTTTGAACACATGTCGTACAAAATTTCGAACGCATGCAACGTGCTGCTGTTGTACGTAACAATCTTAAGTGACGAACCGAGTAGTCTCTCCTCCGTAATGTGCATTGTAAACACATCGGACAGCGAAATACGAGGGCTGTCCAGAAAGTAAGTTACGATTGATCGCGAAATGAAAATCATAGTGAAAATCAGATATGTTTCATTTGTAACAGTTAGCTACACCTTTCAGCTACTTCTCTACGTAGTCGCCGTTCTGACTCAGACATTCGTCGTAGCGTTGTACCAACTTTCCAATACCCTCATCATAGAAGGTAGCCGCCAGTGCTTTCCGCCAATTCTCTACGCTGGCCTAAAGCTCGTTGTCTGTGCCAAAATGTTGTCTTCATAGCCAGCGGTTCGTTTCAGCAGAGATGAAACTCAGTGGGAGACAATTACGGGCTGTATTGTGGGTAACTAAACATTTCCAATTGAAACGATGCAGGAACATCACTGCCCCTGCAGAATGAGGCTGAGAATTGTCTTGAAGAAGAAACCGCACGACAGTTGTGTAATGTTGGTTGCATAGCTTCAGGGAAAATTCTCACCAGGCCCTCGTACTTGGCGGGAGACGCTATTTTCTATAACATCTTTACGCGCTCACTAAGAGCTCAGGAATGAAAAGAGCGACATAATTCTACCTAGAGTCATACTAGAGACACTGCCCAACACATCTTTGCAAAGCTTTATCGGATTTTCATAGTAGTTTCCATTTCGCGACCGATCGTAACTTACTTTCTGGACAGCCCTCGTATTTTTGACGCTCTCAAAAGAGCATAATTGTCACATTGGAGCTCAGTAGATGGTGCGAAACTGGCACCAGTTTATCAAGTGACTCGCTAACATTGACCCAAGTCATAGTGCTGAAATGGTGTGTATGGGCCTGTCGATAGTGTGGAATCAGAGCAGTAAGACGGGCTGGTGTGTAGACGTGATTGGCTGGCAGGGAAGAGCTACCGAGTGTAACGCATCGAATATATTTGGTCAAATGAAATGAAATGAAATGATCGTATGGCATTGTTGGCCGATAGGCGCCATGCGGGGAAGTTCGGCCGCCGTATTGCAAGCCCTTATTAGTTGACGCCACTTCGGCGACTTGCCAGTCAATGATGATGAAATGATGATAATGAACAGACAACGCTACCGCAAGACAACGGGCTGCTGACATATTTGGTCAGAAACGCGCAGATTGGAGCAGCGCCAACCGCAGGCAAGCGCGAATGTTTGCCTTACAAAATACAACAGAAACGTCCCAGCGTTGCGAGGCGAGCCGGCCTGCTGACAAAGGGAACTCACCATCGCAACCCCCCCCCCCTCCCGCACTCAGATTTAACGGTAAAAGGGCCCAGCGGACAGCCCGTCAAAGACTGAGCTCACATCAAGCATTAAAACAGGAAGCAGTGTTCCATCCTCCCTCTTGCTAATTTTTTCCCCCTGATGGCTCGCGCTCGTCAGTGTCCCTATGAGAGATGCGGCCTTGTATATGAGTACCACGAGAAGATAGTGGAGTACATCTCTAACACGCAGCTTGCTTGAGGTCCTCCTGCCTGCTTCCACCTCACCACCGGTGTCTGTCGGCCACATCGTGCCTCATTTGTCTCACATTTCGACCTTTCTCGTCGACTACAGTTACACACATACCAGTCCCCCAGACAGGAAGCCACCCAGGACTAAGGATTTTTATAGCCTACCATTGCGCCGTGTTGCCCTGAATGTGATGGAGACCAAACATCCCTTCACCGAGCGAGGTGGCGCAGTGGTTAGACACTGGACTCGCATTCGGGAGGACGACGGTTCAATCCCGCGTCCGGCCATCCTGATTTAGGTTTTACGTGATTTCCCTAAATCACTCCAGGCAAATGCCGGGATGGTTCCTCTGAAAGGGCACGGCCGACTTCCTTCCACATCCTTCCCTAAACCGATGAGACCGATGACCACGCAGTCTGGTCTCCTTGCCCATCAACCAACCAACCAAACATCCCTCCCTCTAGTGGGCCACAGTGTGGACTACCATTCTCCAGCCCTTCCTCCCTACAGACGTCTGGGCACTGTGGTATCACATAGTCAACAGGAAATTTGCCACGAAACAGCGACTGCACAGCTTTGGCTTGTCAGAATCCCCTCTTTGTCTACCAGCAACTGGACACTGATGATCACCGTCTGGCCGGCCGCTGTGGCCGAGCGGTTCTACGCGCTTCAGTCCGTAACCGCGCTGCTCCTACGGTTGCCGGTTCGAATGTTGCCTCCGGCATGGATGTGTGTGATGTCCTTAGGTTAGTTAGGTTTACGTAGATCTAAGTCTAGGGGACTGATGACCTCAGATGGTAAGTCCCATAGTGTTCAGAGCCATTTGAACCATACTTCGGGCTCGTCAATGTCCGTATGGGAGCTGCGGCCTCGTATATGAGTACCATGAGAAGACAATGGACTGGACGGGCACATCTCTAACACGCAGCTTGCTTCAGGTCCTGCCAGCCCCACTTCACCACCGGTGTCTGTCGGCCACATCGTGCCTCACTTGTCCCACATTTCGACCTTTTCCGTCGACCACAGTTACACACATACCAGCCACCCAGAAACGACCCCACCCAGGACTATAGCCTATTATTGCGCTGTGTTCCCCGGAATGTGATTAAACATCCCTCTATCCAGTGGCCCATAGTGTGGACTACCGTCCACCAGCCCTTCCTCCCTACGAACGTCCGGGCACTGTGGTACCACATAGTCAACAGGAAATTTGCCACGAAACAGCGACTGCACAGCTTCAGCTTGTCAGATTCCCCTCTTTGTCTGCCAGGAACTGGACACTGATGACTACCGTCGGACATGCGCCTCTTCGCAAGACGTCTGGCGCTTTGTGCAGCAAATCATTGCCCGCTATCTCCGACTGCCACCAGACACAACCGTACCGCGAACATTTCTTTACTTGGAGGACAAACATTTTCCTGCCTGTTTACGAACAGCCCATGCGGCTCTCGAAAACACCCCACGTCATCGATCATTGTTTGCTGGCTATTTTCGAGGGGTCTTTGTTAGAGGGGTCTTTGTTAGACCTCCACTAAGTTCGGGGGTACCTACCCACCTTCCCCCCCCCCCCTCTACCCTCCCCGTTTCCACCAGTGCCTAACCCGCCTATGATCGATTCTACCTTTCTACCTCTGACCTCCGCGGATTGGAGAACGCCTCGTGGATTGCGTGGATTATTTCTTTTTTTTTCCTTTTTTGTTTTGTTTTTCTTTACCCAGCATTTACATTTTTTTCTCTGTCGCTGATGTATGTTCCACACAATTTCATAATAACAGTGAATATCACAAAAACAAAATGCTAATAAATAAACAATAACGCCTTCCACTTCTGTTGATTCCTGTGTCTCTCCATTGGTGGTGGTGAGCGTGACATTGTGGCCAGGCCTCTCGAATAAGCAGCAGTTAAATTAAAACGAGACAGAAAGCAAAAAAGTAAACTGCTTATTACTTCAAAAGTAATCGCCATAGCTGTTAAAGCATTTATCCCACTGTGAGGCAAGACGGAGTTCGAGTCTCGGCCCGGCACACAGATTTAATCTGCCAGGAAGTTTCATGTCAGCGCACACTCCGCTGCAGAGTGAAAATCTCATTCTGGAAACATCCCCCACGCTGTGGCTAAGCCATATCTCCGCAATATCCTTTCTTTCAGTAGTGCTAGTTCTGTAAGGTTCGCAGAAGAGCTTCTGTTAAGTTTGGAAGGTAGGAGACGAGGTACTGGCACAAGTAAAGCTGTGAGGACGGGGCGTGAGTCGTGCTTGGGTAGCTCAGTTGGTAGAGCACTTGCCCGCGAAAGGCAAAGTTCCCGAGTTCGAGTCTCGGTCCGGCACACAGTTTTAATTTGTCAGGAAGTTTCATATAAGACAGTCAATGCTTTCATAGGAAAACATTTTCTGTTTACTACAGAACCACGACTGAGCCTCTTCGTCCGACGCAAATCGACAGCCACTGATGTCTTTCTTCAGGGCTCAAAAAACATGTAAATAGCTGGGAGAAATCGGGACTGTATAGAGGACGTGTGAGGACTTCCCAGCGACACTTCTGCAGAGTACTGGAAAAAACCTTGGCAACATGTGGGCCCACCCACATCCTCTGCCGGCCGCTGTGGCCGAGCGGTTCTAGGCGCTTCAGTCTGGAACCGGGCGACCGCTACGGTCGCAGGTTCGAATCCTGCCTCGGGGATGGATGCGTGTGGTGTCCTTAGGTTAGTTAGGTTTAAGTAGTTCTAAGTTATAGGGGACTGATGACCACAGGTGTTAAGTCCCATGGTGCTTAGAGCCATTTGAACCACATCCTCTATACAGTCCCTCTCGCTCTCTCTCTTTCTCTCTCTCTCTCTCTCTCGCTCTCTCTCTCTCTCTCTCTCCCCCCCGATTTCCATATTTTTTGGTTCCTAAATAAAGATGTCGGCGGGCTTCGATTTGCACTAATGGTACAGTCATGGCTCCGTAGACAACTGCAAACAATTTTCCATGAAGGCATTCACTGTCTTGTCTCGCAGTGGGATAAATGTATTGACAGTTATGGTGGTTCGTTTTGATACAATGACGAGTGTACTTACTTTTTACCACTTGTTCCCCTATCATTTGACTGCCCCTTATGAAGGGTGAATCACCTAAAACTTGCACAGCAAATATTTCGGATATGGAAAGTGCTATTGATGAGCGGTTTTCACAGGATTTGTACTTAGGGGTTCGTATTCTTAGCCGATCAACACATTCTATGAGGTCTACAACTTTGCTTCCGCCGTTTTGCAGTAGACGGCGTTAGTGGAAAGTAGTGGTGCGAGTCGTTCGTGGTAAGTGTCATACAGTAAGCTTAGGCATTTGAAAACATAACACCATCAAAATATCAGTCTATTTTTGATTGCATCGTAAAGTTATTCTCGACTGAATACGTCAAATTATGCGCCAAATTCTCGTCATCTGCAGGAAGATTTAATTTGCTGCGTCGATATGAAGAAATCTGCGGCTGAGGCTCATAAAAAGCTGGGTAAGACCTATGGTGAGACGCCTGTTAGTGACCGAACTTCGTAGGAAATGGTTTCCATGCTTCCATTTTGACGTTGAAGACCGGCAGGGTTGTGAAAGGGAGAAAGCTTTCGATGCTACTGCAACCGGCGGGAACAATCCCTGGAGATCGTCATCGAAAGCAATTGATGTGTTTGAGCCGATCACTGTAAGACAAACGGCCACACTACAGCGATAGTCATGAAAAAATGATTTTGCAGCATGACAGTGCACGACCCCATGTCGAAAATCCCATCAAAACATACTTGGAAACTTGTAAATAATAGATTTCACCTATCAGTCGTCCTTTCGAAATTTTATTGGCAGATCTAGATTTCGGCTAGAAACTAGGCATTCTCAATGCTCTATCATTTTTGATCATGTAATGCCTGTTGGTCGGGCTTCATCCACAGTTCACATATTCAATGAACTGTGGATGAATCCCGATCAACAGGCATTAGACCGTACAAGAACGAGCTGCGTCCTTGTCCACTTATGACCTGCCGGCCGCTGTGGCCGAGCGGTTCTAGGCGCTTCAGTCCAGAACCGCACTGCTGCTGCTGTCGCAGGTTCGAATCCTGCCTCGGGCATGGATGTGTGTGATGTCCTTAGGTTGGTTAGGTTTAAGTAGTTCTAAGTCTAGGGGACTGATGACCTCAGATGTTAAGTCCCATAGTGCTTAGAGCCATCTGAACAATTTGAACTTATGACCTACTGCTTGGACTGTTACACATTGCCTAACAAGTCGCATTCCACGCAAGGAACACACACGTACACTGTAAGCAAACAATACAACATCGTACCTAACAACTACGCAGGTTGCATGGCACGAAGCGGTGTCATTGTCTAAACTTTTGAAAATTCGGTATCTCGTAAATGACTCGCACTAGAATACTGCAACAAACACCGCTAACATTCTAATTTACCCTACTTCTACTTTATAATGTCAATAGACATTGATCCACATTTTTCCACAATTACATCTATTGGTTGGCTATGAATACGAACCCGTGACTACCAGTGCATTCCGTGAAATCCCGCACATCAATAGCCCTTCATATTTCCGCAATATTTGTGCTGCAAGTTTTAGGCGATTCACCCTGTATAAAGTTGCCTCTGCTCCGAAGAAATCTGTAAAATCAGAAATCCTTGTGTCTGATCTGTTTTAAACAACAATACAAAAACAAACGAGTAAGTCGAATCGTGGAAACAAGTATATTCCAAATGGACGAACTGTTGACGAAACTCAGCCAAGGTTCGCCAAGAGTCGCAAATGTCTCCGTACACCCTAGTGCTCGCACACGCACATTGTGGCCTACTTTTGCTCGCACCGGTTGCTGAAAGTGTTGCAACTTAGACGGCCAAAATATTGAGTAAATTACAAAAACGTAGCAAATCATTACGAGGATTACTCAATACGAAACCTGATTCAAAGTTTATAAAAGGCAGCATGGTCCGTTGTGCGCAGTAATGCAAACGATCTTTATACAAAACGTAAAAACTAAACTCCGCCCGAATAGGCCATGAAGGTCCAATGGTACCGACCGATCGCCGTGTCACCCTCAACCCACAGGCGTCACTGGAGACGGATATGCAGGGGCATGTTGTCAGCGCACCGCTCTCCTGGCTGTATGTCAGTTTACGAGACCGGAGCCGCTACTTCTCAATCAAGTAGCTCCTCAGTCTGCCTCACAAGGGCTGAGTGCACCCCGCTTGCCAACAGCGCTAGGCAGACAGAATGGTCACCCATCCAAGTGCTCGCTCAGCCCAGTAGCGCCTAACTTGGCTGATCTGACGGGGCCGGCTGCTGTGGCCCAGCGGTTCTAGGCGCTTCAGTCCGGAACTGCGCTGCTGCTATGGTCGCAATTCGAATCCTGCCTCGGTCATGGATGTGTGTGATGTTCCTAGGTTAGTTAGGGTTAAGTAGTTCTAAGTCTAGGGGACTGATGACCTCAGATGTTAAGTGTTTACAGCCACCTGAACCTTTTTTTTCCGACGGGAACCGGAGTTACCACTGAGGCATGACCGTTGGCCTTATACAAAACGTGCGAATAGTTAATTTCGACCAAAAGTCATTCTCAGATTTTCTTGGGCACTATGCAAAACGCGACATCTCGCATGTGCTTGAAAATGACTTATGATTGGCATTAGCTAGTAGCACGATTTAAATAAAGAACGTTTTCATTACACCTTGCAACAGCCCATGTTTCTTTCATAAAGTACTAGTGAACGCAGCTGTGCTTCGGAATTGCTAAACGTATAACGGAGTTGGACATACGTCCTAATCTCCCGTCGTTCCTTGTACATTTCCTCGTCCTCCCCCGACTCTCTGCCCATCACCTTCACACCCCACCCTGTCGTCTCTCTCTCTCTCTCTCTCTCTCTCTCTCTCTGTCTTTGTCTCTCTCTGTCTCTCTCTTTCTCTCTTTCTCCACTATCACTGTCCATCTCTTCCTCACCATCTCTCTCTCTCTCTCTCTCTCGGTCTCTCTCTCTCTCTCATGTCCTTCTCCGCCTTCTCTCTATCCAGCTTCTCCTAACACCTTCTCTATGTCCATTTCCTCCCCGTTCCCCAACCTCTCTTTACCTACTTCTCCCATTTTCTTTGACCTTCGGCCTTGTTCTTATTGCAAATTCAATTATCGTAGTAGTATTCTAATAATAAGAAGGAAAAAGAATATTTATGGGAGAAAGAAGTTCTCTACTGATTTAAATGCCCTACAATCGTAGTTAAAACTGTTTCCTAAAAAGAAAAACAAACATCACATTGCTTCAGCAGAGCACAGCGCAGCACAGCATTTTCTTTCTCGCAATCTGTTGTAACAAAAAAACCTGTGTATTGTTGTTCAAAAATATATATAATCTACGTCTGCATGAATGCTGATTAGAGTATCATGTACAAATCTGAAGTAAATCGGTCAAGTATTTTCCGAGATTTTGGTAAGGACGTTTATCATCTATATATTAGATACACAATTACATTAAAATACATAGTTCTGTCTGTCCAAATGTTCATTTCTCGTGCAAAAATTTAAAGTAAATCAGACAAATACTTCTAGAGATTTTTGGTAACAACGTTTCCCAATGCATATGTAACGAATATATTTACATACTATATACATTCTAAAAAAATAGTATAGCGTACGACTGTCCGAATGTTCATTAGAGTACCGCGTAAAAATTTGTAGTTAATTGGTCTTTATCTTCTCGAGATTTTTGGGAACAACGTTAGACAACGACTTGGCTTTATACCGTAGTACACATGTATGTATATACTTACATATCATATATATTAAAAATACGTTGCCTGTTGTTCGTCCGAATGTTTGTTACTGTATGAACATTCGGACGGACAACAGGTAACGTATTTTTAATATTTTTAATTTAATATGGTATGTAAGTACATACATACATCTGTACTACTGTATAAATCTAATATATATATATAACTGGATGCTGGATAGTTTTGAACTGGTACCTTCGCTCATATCGGCATTTTATAGCAGTTATGTTTGCCAAGAATCTAGGGAAGTACTTGATCGATTTGCTGCAGATATTTACACGATACTGTAATAATCGCTGTGACAGGCGTAGACTAAATTTTTTAAAAACTTATATATATATGTATAAAATTGTTACAAAAGTCTTGAAAAGTTCTTGAACGATATACTTCAAATTTTTACACAATACTTTAAAAAAAAGTTCGAACTAATATATATATATATATATATATATATATATATATATATATATATATATATATATAGCAAAAATCTTGAAAGTTCTTGAACGATATACCTCAACTTTTTACACAATACTGTAATAGAAGTTTGAACAATCGGTCATATATATATATATATATATATATATATATATATATGACCGATTGTTCAAACTTCTATTACAGTATTGTGTAAAAAGTCATATATATATATATATATATATATATATATATATATATATATATGACCGATTGTTCAAACTTTTATTACAGTATTGTGTAAAAATTTGAGGTATATCGTTCAAGAACTTTCAAGATTTTTGCTAACAACTTCTTCCCTTTCTTTACATAGTGTATATATATATATACATATATATATTTGCATACTATATAAATTTTTTATAAATCTAGTCTACACCTGTCCGAGCATTTGTTACAGTATCGTGTAAAAATCTACAGCAAATCGGTCAAGTACTTCCCTAAATTCTTGGTAAGCAGAACTGCTATAAAATACCGATACGAGCAAAGGTACCAGTTGAAAAGTATCCAGTATCCAGTTATCGATATTGACCCGATACCAATAAGTTGTGTCTCCCTATCCCCACGAATACGTTGCCTCACGTTAAACGCCCATGGCAGGAAGGCATGCAGTGCGAGAAGGTGGCGGGGAATGCACCACGTGCAGCGGGCGAGCTGCATGCAGTCGGCGCGCGCCAGACCAGACGAATGCACTGCGACATTTCCCCCCCCCCCCTCCCAGCCCTCCCCTGTCGCCTCCACACACACACACACACACACACAAACACACACACACACACAGAGCCGTCTGGCCCTGAAGCCGCAGCCGCTTCCACCAACCGGCGTCGCCGGCTACTGCAGCCAGACGGCCAGAGCCAGACAAAATAAAACTGCATCGCCCGCGCCCTGTCTCGCCGTCGCGCAGAATTCCGCAGCCGCTTCCTCGCTCGACCCTGACTGGAAAAGAACTGGGAACGGGGTCACCAGCTGTGAGCCCGCCTGATGCAAACCTGCCCGACGTCTTACCTAACAGTCCTACTCGTAACACCAGTGCAGAAAACCGTTCTTAGGAGGCTCCACTCCTACTTCTGATGGCGTTCCACAGGGTATAATTATAGGACCACTCCTATTCTATTCACGCTATACACAGGATGGTCCATTGATGGTGGCCGGCCGGAGTGGCCGTGCGGTTCTAGGCGCTACAGTCTGGATCCGAGCGACCGCTACGGTCACAGGTTCGAATCCCGCCTCGGGCATGGATGTGTGTGATGTCCTTAGGTTACTTTGGTTTAATTAGTTCTAAGTTCTAGGCGACTGATGACCTCAGAAGTTAAGTCGCATAGTGCTCAGAGCCATTTGAACCATCGATCGTGACCGGGCTAAATATCTCACGAAATAAGCGTCAAACGAAAAAACTACAAAGAACGTAACTCGTCTAGCTTGAAGGGGGAAACCAGATGGTGCTATGGTTGGCCCGCTAGATGGCGCTGCCATAGGTCAAACGGATATCAAGTGCGTTTTTTTTAAATACGAACCCCCATTTTTATTACATATTCGTGTAAGACGTAAAGAAGTATGAATGTTTTAGTTGGACCACTTTTTTTCACTTTGTGACGGCGCTGTAATAGTCACAAACACCTTGCTCACAATTTTAGACGAACAGTTGGAAACAGGCAGGTTTTTAAAATTAAAATGCAGAACGTAGGTACGTTTGAACATTTTATTTCGGTTGTTCCAATATGATACATGTACCTTTGTGAACTTATCATTTCTGAGAACGCATGCTGTTACAGCGTGATTACCTGTAAATACTACATCAGTGCAATAAATGCTCAAAATGACGTCCGTCAATTTCAATGCATTTGGCAATACGTGTAACGACATTCCTCTCAACAGCGAGTAGTTCGCCTTCCGCAATGTTCGCACATGCATTAACAATGCGCTGACACATGTTGTCAGGCGTTGTCGGTAGATCACGATATCAAATATCCTTCAACTTTCCCCACAGAAAGAAATACAGGGACGTCAGATCCGGTTAAGTTCGGGCCACGGTATGGTGCTTCGACGACCAATCCGCCTGTCATGAAATATGCTATTCAGTACCGCTTCATCCGCACGCGAGCTATGTGCCGGACATCCATCATGTTGGAAGTACATGGCCACTCCGTCATGCAGTGAAACATCTTGTAGAACATCGGTAGAACATTACGTAGGAAATCAGCATACACTGCACCATTTAGATTGCCATCGATAAAATGGGGGCCAATTATACTTCCTCCCATACTGCCGCACCATACATTAACCAGTCAAGGTCGCTGATGTTCCACTTGTTGCAGCCATCGTGGCTTTTCCGTTGCCCAATAGTGCATATTATGTAGGTTTACGTTACCGCTATTGGTGAATAACGCTTCGTCGCTAAATAGAACGCGTGCAAAAAATCTGTCATCGTCCCGTAATTTATCTTGTGCCCAGTGGCAGAACTGTACACGACGTTCAAAGTCCTCGCCATGCAATTCCTGGTGCATAGAAATATGGTACGGGTGCAATCGATGTTGATGTAGCATTCTCAACACCGACGTTTTTGAGATTCCCGATTCTCGCGCAATTTGTCTGCTACTGATGTGCAGATTAGCCGCCACAGCAGCTAAAACACCTACTTAGTCATCATCATTTGTTACCACCACTGAACATCAGACAAGTATCATATTAGGTTCAAATGGCCCTGAGCACTATGGGACTTTACATCTATGGTCATCAGTCCCCTAGAACTTAGAACTACTTAAACCTAACTAACCTAAGGACATCACACAACACCCAGTCATCACGAGGCAGAGAAAATCCCTGACCCCGCCGGGAAGCGAACCCGGGAACCCGGGCGTGGAAAGCGAGAACGCTACCGCACGACCACGAGCTGCGGACATAATATTAGGAAAGTATAGCAATTGTAGATGTGTAAAATCAAATCCTATTCTCATATGGGTTGTAACTTTTGCAGTGTTATCATCACTAAACATTAGACAAGCATGATATTAGGAAATTTTAGAAATAGCAGACGGGCAAAACGTTGTCTTTGGGCATATCTTCTAAATGAGGTTACCAGATTATCAGAACCTGCCTGCTGGTTGAGTGTTCCACAATGTGTACATTTCTTTAATCAATTGTAATTAATACCACCGATAATGGGCTCACAACACAACATATGTCTTCCCCGGTGGCAGGAAATAATAGAATACAGCAAACACGGACAGCGTCATGTAGGAAAGGGCCATGACTGTGCACATTGGTTCAAACAAGATGGCTTTCACATTATTTATAGCACAAATTTAAGTCTGAAAATTGGAGACAATATTTTTAACGAGCTAAGGAATAAAATTTTCTTTGTTTCTTCATACGTGTTAGCCTGTTAGCCGTTATAGGTATTCCATCTACTTGCAACTTGCCTGACAGATACCCTCGTAGGAAAACATGGCAAAAAATATAAAATTTTTTCCAGTTTTACTTGCATCCCCTTTTACAGCTTGTACCACTTCCATTTGTTGAAAGACTCGAATATCGAGAAAAGGTTGTAGCAAATGATGCTAGGCAGAGGGAACTGTAATTTTGTTACTATTACTTACAGCTGGGTAATTGCCTTTCATTGTGCCCATATTTCTTTCATTCTCTTGCAATGGGCTTCCATTCTCTCTTTTTGAGACTATATTGTGCCAGTCTTCCTTTTTTGTTTGTGAATTTTAGACCTGGACATCTTCTTGCGTAACTGCTTCCAATTTCAGATCAATTTTAATCTCGCCACTTCATCGTATCCGTTTTGGCTTTACTCCTTTTGTCAAAGAATCCAACTATTTGTTTTGCAAATCTATCTGGATTCATTCTTTGAATGTGTCCACAGAATATTAACACATGTTTTCCAACGTCACTATGGATATTTGTGAATTGTTTGATCTCTTGTTTGCTTCTGAGTAGGTATTATTCGTCTACAAGTTTTGGTCCTAGAATTTATCTTACCATTTTGCGTACTTCGTCTCAGAGTCTTCAATGTCTCCAGAATGAGATTTTCACTCTGCAGCGGAGTGTGCGCTGATATGAAACTTCCTGGCAGATTAAAACTGTGTGCCCGACCGAGACTGGAACTCGGGACCTTTGCCTTTCGCGGTCAAGTGCTCTACCAACTGAGCTACTGAAGCACGACTCACGCCCGGTACTCACAGCTTTACTTCTGCCAGTACCTCGTCTCCTACCTTCCAAACTTTACAGAAGCTCTCCTGCGAACCTTGCAGAACTAGCACTCCTGAAAGAAAGGGTATAGCTGCAGAGTGAAAATCTCATTCTGGAAACATCCCCCAGGCTGTGGCTAAGCCATGTTACCGCAATATCCTTTCTTTCAGGAGTTCTAGTTCTGCTAGGTTCGCAGGAGAGCTTCTGTAAAGTTTGGAAGGTAGGAGACGAGGTACTGGCAGAAGTAAAGCTGTGAGGACCGGGCGTGAGTCGTGCTTCGGTTGCTCAGTCGGTAGAGCACTTGCCCGCGAAAGGCAAAGGTCCCGAGTTCGAGTGTCGGTCGGGCACACAGTTTTAATCTGCCAGGAAGTCTTCAATGTTTGTTTTCCTGTTCATAATTAGTGCCTCTGATCCATAGAAGCATTCTGGTTTAATTACAGTGTTGTAATGTCCTAGTATTGTGCGCTTGATGTAGATATTTTGGGTATGTCGGTATGCGCCATCTTTCGGCATCTAATTTCGTTTGTTTTCTTTTCGATTCAGTTTTCCTGAATTGTTTCACCGAGGTATTTAAACTTTGGACCTCATTTAATTTTAGCATATTTCGTCTCAATAAAGTTTGGTGTCTACTTTTTGTGCAGTTTTTTTGAATAATTCAGTCTGACTTTGGGTTGACGAACCGTGGCGAGTTAGGACTGCTAAATCGTCTGCAAATGCTAGGCAATCTAAAGATAGCTCTCCTTTTCCTAATGTGATTGGATGGTCAGTTCTGAGGACTGATTTCTGTTTGCGCCATTCTCGTATAACTCTCTCATGGTTACAATTGCAACATATTGGAGTAAGCCCACCGCCTTTTCTTACGCCCGCCTTGATTTCGTAAGAATCTGAGATTCCCCCATAAATTTAACCTCGGTCTTTGTGTCTGACAATGCCTGTTTTATAACTGTTTGTGTTTGCAGGTCTAGACCTTGTTCTTCTAATACTAGGCAGGGTAATTCGCAGTCAACTGAGTTATACGATTTTTTTTTTCCAAATCAACAAACGTGCAGAGCAAAATTTCCCTTCAAATACTTTGACATCATAGGGTTAGCATAGGCAAAAAATTTCCTCTGGACACGACGGTCTGGTCTCAATGCTGCCTGATATTCTCCAATTATTATTGATTGAAGTTGTTTTTGTACTCTCTCTAGAAAATACTGGGATATGATTTTGTATTCAACGGATATTAGTGACGTTCCTCTGCAGTTATTTACACAACTGGTCACTAAAATTGCTACAACACGAAGACGACGTGCTACAGACGCGAAATTTAACCGACAGAAAGAAGATGCTGTGATATGCAAATGATTAGCTTTCCAGAGCATTCACACAAAGTTGGCGCCGGAGGCGACACACACAACGTGCTGACATGAGTAAAGTTTCCAACCGATTTCTCATACACAAACAGCAGTTGACCGGCGTTGCCTGGTGAAACGTTATTGTGATACCTCGTGTAAGGAGGAGAAATGCGTACCATCACGTTTCCGACTTTCATAAAGGTCGGATTGTAGCCTATCGCGATTGCGGTTTATCGTATCGCGACATTGCTGCTCTGTTGGCAGAACATGGAATCGGTGGGTTCAGGAGGGTAATACGGAACGCCGTGCTGGATCCCAACGGCGTCGTATCACTAGCAGTCGAGATGACAGGCATCTTATCCGCATGGCTTTAACGGATCGTGCAGTCACGTCTCGATCCCTGAGTCAGCAGATGGGGATGTTTGCAAGACAACAACCATCTGCACGAATAGTTCGATGACGTTTACAGCAGCACGGACTATCAGCTCGGAGACCGTGGCTGCGGTTACCCTTGACGCTGCATCACAGACAGGAGCGCCTGCGATGGTGTACTCACGAATGGCAAAACGTCATTTTTTTCGGATAAATCCAGGTTATGTTTACAGCATCATGATGGTCGCATCCGTGTTTGGCTACATCGTGGTGAACGCACACTGGAAGCGTGTATTCGTCATCGCCATACTGGCGTATCACCCGGCGTGATGGTATGGGGTGCCATTGGTTATACGTCTCAGACACCTCTTGTTCACATTGGCGGCACTTTGAACAGTGGACGTTACATTTCAGATGTGTTACGTCCCATGGCTCTACCCTTCATTCGATCCCTGCGAAACACTACATTTCAGCAGGATAATGCACGACTGCATGTTGCAGGTCCTGTACGGACCTTTCTGGATATAGAAAATATTCGACTACTGTCCTGACCAGCACATTCTCCAGATCTCTATCCAATTGAAAGCGTCTGGTCAATGGTGGCCCAGCAATTCAGGCTGTGGAGCTCCATGTTCACCAATGTGCGATGGACGGTGTGCTCTGAAACTCTTGTTCGTGCACCCGCATTGTGCCCTTTCGGTAGTTTCTGTGAAGAGAAAAGCCGTGGACGTGTAACCATTTAGCTCCTAGCGGTAGTTTCACTGTCCCTCTGCCTCTTTCCGTAGATGCTCACGACAGTAGCACGTGAACATTCGACCAGCCTCGCCATTGCCGAGATACTCGTGCGCAGCCTCCGCCCTTTGTCAGAGTCGCTTATCTCACTGGATTTCTCCATTTGCACCACGTATCTTCGCTAGGGTGATCCCCCGTCCTTGTCTGCTCCGCTTACATGCTTTCGCTACCGCGTCACGTGCCTGCAACGTCACCCGGCGGCATCCAACGTCGGGGTGGGGAGTGGTCATAACACTTTGGCTTGTCAGTGTAGGACAGTTGCCAAGATTTTCAACTTTTTCGGTAAGTGTCAGAGATTCCTCCACTTATCTGGGGCTACCAACTACGTTATTCCTGCAGGCAAATGCGCAAAATCGGATTTCATATAAATCAGGTCTTGCTTAAAATCTCTATTTCTGAAGTCCGCCTGTTCAGTTGGGTGGTAGCGTGCTTGCCTCCATGCACTGGGCCTGGGTTCGACTCCCGGCCGGGTCGGAGGTTTTCTCTGCTCGGGGACTGGGTGTTGTTTTGTCCTCGTCATCATTTCATCCTCCTCATCGACCGCAAGTTGCCCAACATGGCACCGACTAAAATAAGACATGCACTTGGAAGCCTAACTCCACTGGGACATCCTGGCCAACAAAGTCATACGACCACTTCGTTTCTGTTTCTGATTGCCCCTTGCACGTCTTCAATGCAAGCTGCACTAATGGCTTCGAAAAGGTTTACTACCCAAAATCGGAAAAAAGGCTTTTCCAGCAGAATGAAGCAAACAGATGTTAACTTCAATAAAGTTGTGGGAATCTACGGCCTCTTACCGACGTAACTCCATCTGGTTAAAATAGGTTGTGGTGGCAAAGCTAAATCTGGCAGTACATCTCCAAATGTGGCAGCACGGATAGGTCCTTTAAAAATACTTTCAGTATGAAAAAAATCTGTTTGACCTAGTGCTGCCAGAACTGTGACATATTTGCGTTTTGTGTGTCTATTTGCTTTGTTTGTGGATGCTATTTGCGTATTCAAACTGTCACACGAATAACGCATGGGCCATACGTGTAACATACTTTAGGTTAGGATAAAATATTGTAATTGTTTTCCTGGCCTTCATCATATACGGGGCAGCGTCGCTAAAGGATCCTTTTCTATTTAAATTTATCGATTCCTACCGACGTTCATCGCGCCCAGTGACGGCGCTAGAGCTCACTATGAAGTTTACAAACTGTGACAATATTCGAGAAATTACTCATCTTCTGCGCTTTTAGCTTAATTCATGTGAATGAAATTCAATACAAAATGCAAGTTATCGCAATATATGCATTGAAGCCAGAAAAATGATACAATACACGTTATAAAGGTGTAAATGGCCCTCCCGGCTAGCCGCGCGGTCTCACGCGTTGCTTCCCGAGCGGGAAGGCGTGCCGGTCCCCTGCACGAAGCCGGCGGAGTAGTGTCGAGGTCCGGTGTGCCGGCCAGTCTGTGGATGGTTTTTGAGGCGGTTTTCCATCTGCCTCGGCGAATGCGGGCTGGTTCCCCTTATTCCGCCTCAGATACACTGTGTCGGCGATTGCTGCGCGAACACCACCTCCACATACGCGTACAGCATAATTATTCTACCACGCAAACACTTGGGGTTATATTCGTCTGCTATGAGACGTTCCCGTGGGGGTTTCACTGGGGGCCGAACCGCACAATAACCCTGGGTTCAGTGTGGGGCGGCGGTGGGGTGGGTGGACTGCTGTGGCCTGTTGTGCGGTCGTGAACCACTGAGGGCTACGGCGGGAGAAGTATGCATTTACTCTCCAAATGACCAAAATGTGGGAAAATATGTGCAACGTGCATTTGAATGGAGATCCTAGCTCTACTAATCACTTGTCTGGGGTACTTTCAAAAACTCTTACGCCATGATTAACGAGCGGTTTGTCACTGTAATCATATTTTCAAAAGCTATCCAGTGCCGTCCAAAAGCATTTCATTCCATTTAATATTAAAATAAAAACATACTATCAGTATCCCGGTTGCTACGAACCTATTATCTATACGTTGACATTATGATCATAAGAAATGCTTTAATTCCCGTTACACAAGAAGGGAAAGCAAGATATACTCTACTTGGACAAATATATTATACTAGAACTGACATGTGATTACATTTTCACGCAGTTTGAGTGCATAGATCCTGAGAAATCAGTACCCAGAACAACCACTTCTGGCCGTAATAACGGCCTTTATACGCCTGGGCATTGAGTGAAACAGAGCTTGGATGGCGTGTACAGGTACAGCTGCCCATACGGCTTCAACACGATACCACAGCTCATCACGAGTAATGACTGCCGTATTGTGACGAGCCAGTTGCTCGGCCACGATTGACCAGACGTTTTCAATTGGTGAGAGATCTGTAGAGTGTGCTGGCCAGGGCAGCAGTCGAACATTTTCTTTATCCAGAGAGGCCCGTACGGGACCTGCAACATGTGGTCGTGCATTATCCTGCTAAAATGTAGCGTTTCGCAGGGATCGAAGGAAGGGTAGAGCCACGGGTCGTAACACATCTGAAATGTAACGTCCACTGTTCAGAGAGCCGTCAATGCGAACAAGAGGTGACCGAGACGTGTAACCAGTGGCACCCCATACCATCACGCCGGGTGATACGCCAGTATGGCGATGGCGAATACACGCTTCCAATGTACGTTCACCGCGATGTCGCCAAACACGGATGCGACCATCATAATGCTGTAAACAGAACCTGCATTCATCCGCAAAAATGACGTATTGCCATTCGTGCACCCAGCTTCGCCGTCGAGTACACCATCGCAGGCGCTCCTGTCTGTGATGCAGCGTCAAGAGTAACCCCAGCCATGGTCTCCGAGCTGATAGTCCATGCTGCTGCTAACGTCGTCGAACTGTTCGTGCAGATGCTTGTTGTCTTGCAAACGTCCCCATCTGTTGACTCAGGGATCGAGACGTGGCTGCACGATCCGTTACAGCCATGCGGATAAGATGGCTGTCATCTCGACTGCTAGTGATACGAGGCCGTTGGGATCCAGCACGGCGTTCCGTATTACCCTCCTGAACCCACCATTTCCATATTCTGCTAACAGTCATTGGATCTCGACCAACGTGAGCAGCAATGTCGCGATACGATAAACCGCAATCGCGATAGGCTACAATCCGACCTTTATCAAAGTAGGAAACGTGACGGTACGAATTTCTCCTCCTTACACGAGGCATCACAACAACGTTCTACCAGGCAACGCCGGTCAACTGCTGTTTGTGTGTGAGAAATCGGTTGAAAACTTTCCTCGTGTCAGCACGTTGTAGGTGTCGCCACCGGGGCCAACCTTGTGTGAATGCTCTGAAAAGCTAATCATTTGCATACCACAGCATCTTCTTCCTGTCGGTTACATTTCGCGTCTGTAGCACGTCATCTTCGTGGTGTAGGAATTTTAATGGCCAGAAGTGTAGGAATGCAGGGGGCACAGGACCAACGGGATTCGACCGTCGATAAACGGAAACGTGTAAGCTATTCTGCTGAATTACATTTTTGCTACACTAGGTCGATGGCCGTGTCCATAAACGCCGTCATCGAGGACGCAGGCTGGTGGGAGCAGTATTATTTTACGGCAAATATTCTCCTTCGCTTGCATGAGACCTGTGGTAGTAATCGAAGACACGCTGACAGCTGCGAAACACGTGCATCCCTTCGTGCTCGATGTCTTCTCCAACGGCGATGTCATCTGTTAGCAGTGTAATTGTCCGTGTCTCGGAACCAGAACCGTGCTACAGTGGGTCGAGGAGCATTATACAGAACTCATGCTGATGTCTCGGCGACCAAATTCGCCTGATGTGAATCCTATGGAACCCATCTGGATCGCTATTTCGCGCCATCACGGCGTATGCAAATCAGCGACCCATTATTTACGCGTATTACATGACCTGTGCGTAGACATCCAATGCCACATACCAACCAACAGACGGTCGGATCCCTGTGTAAGGTGTCAGGCAAATCCAACACCTTCCATGAAAACCCTGACATGATAAGCAAATCCAGTAGTATGTCACATAGCTCCGAATAAATCGTGACATTAAATTAACCAAAGTAATACGAGTAACGAGTGAGCAAATGGAATACCACAGGCCAACACAAGAATGCCTAAATGCATGTCATACCTTCCCGCCGTGAGACAGACGCAGTTCCGAGGGGAGAAACGAGAACAGAAGCCGAGAGCAGAACCGTGTTAAGCTGGGAGGCCCTACGATAAGGGACGGACACCCACGTCTCCAGCTAACCGCTAGGACCACCCTCCAGCCCTTGTGAAAAGCTAGAGCCCTCCAGAAGAACAGTATAGATCTTACGATAACACAAAAAGGACTACCCCAGCCGCAAGTTTTAGCGTGAGACTTTTCGTGTCTCTGTTACGTCAGGACCACCCCCCAGCTCATGTTAAAAGATAGAGCCCACCAGAAGAACAGTATCGATCTTACGATAACACTAAAAGGACCACACCATCTGCAAGTTTTAGCGTGAGACTTTTTCGCGTCTCTGTTACGTTGCAAACTTTAAAAACATTGCCCTACCACGAAAAGTATAACGTTTGTCATTGGATGGACAGAATTTTGTAGGCGGAGCTTAAGGTTAACATTGAGACCCTGATTGGTCAGATGAAACACAGCCAGATAGTTTTTTTAAACCAACTTCGGTAAATTGTAGGAAGGAGAAGTTAGGACAGAGTTGCTTCCGAGACGGCGAGGTGAGCGGAGCTGTGCTGACCGCCACCCCCTGACGAACACCGACAAGGCAATGAACGCACGCGATGCCCCATAACAGCGCATAAAGCTTCACTCAGAACTGCAGAAGTCTCATCTGTTACACCCCCTTTTGCGTAATACTAGTGTCGATCGTCAATTAAAGCTGATGGTGTTCGCATTTGCCACTTGAAGTAAAAATCTGAAACGCGATGATTTTTCTGTTATATAGTTATTGAGAAGCCATATCAGTCACTGTAATTTACGACAAGTTAAATAAGTAATTAAAGATAACTGAGGGTCACTATAGATCATTTTGATAGTTTTCTCTTTTGTGAAACTTAATTTAAACCTAGATTATAGATGTGTTATGGCATAGGTCATCCTTCGATCCATTGTAGAACTTGGAAACCCATTCAGGGAATATTCGTTCACATTTTTGTTGAACGCAGTTGGTTTTTACCATCCTGTATTAAAACATTTCCTTTTATCAATAGTGCAATTTATAATCGATGTTTTGTGAGTAGAATAAAATTTCCAATGGTAAAGTTAACTGCGTTTTAGACGTTATTTTACCAGCTAACTAAAAATAGAAAAGCCTTGAACCCCTTCCACTAAATTTAGTTAGTATTAAGATTCTTTTACAGGGAGTGCAGTGGAGCTGACGCTGAAATCATTAAGTATTTGGTTGTATCATCGCTAGTCTCACTGAACTCTTCTGAACTCTACATGTCATGTGTGGTCTGGCGTCTCCTTACCAGCAACAGGTCCCAGGTTCAAACTAGTCAATTCCCTAAAAAACACGCCCAGAGCGTCGTTGCGCGAAAGTAGTAGGGAGACACGATATAGAACAGACAGACACCACGCAGAATGTTAGACCTGATGCACAGAATCAGTCATGTTTTTCGTTCCAAAGACGCACAAACTCGCTATTGGCTGGCTCTGAGCACTATGGGACTTAACATCGGAGGTCATCAGTCCCCTAGAACTTAGAACTACTTGAACCTAACCAACCTAAGGACATCACACACAGCCATGCCCGAGGCAGGATTCGAACCTACGACCGTAGCGGTCGCGCGGTTCCAGACTGAAGCTCCTAGAACCGCTCGGCCACCTCGGCCGGCAAACACGCTATTAAGCAGCTGGTAATAATGTTTTGGCTCATCAGTGTATGGAGAAATGGGTGTTGCAGCAAAGAATAAGATGAAAATGTTATCGGATGAAATTATGATTTTGAGTTTTTGAGGATGACAAAAATCTATTTTGTATCGAAAACGTAACAGCCTTTCAACTTGATCTGACTTTCTTCTAGATTTCTTCACTAAAGAATGCACCTGCCATTTGACACAGAAAGATCATTTTCTATGTACACAAATGTTCTGTCTGATAAAAGAATGAGCCTGAGTGAAAAAGCTGATGTTTTAGAAGAAATCAGAAATAAATCTAGAATTGAATTTTAGTACCACATATTTTGTTTTGCTGCCTCAATGAGCACGTTTAATGATATGATGCTGCATGAATGTATGCATGTTTTACTATTCGATAGTGCACTAAAACCAGGGCTACAGGTTGAAACGCAAAGCGGCCGGAAGCTTAGTGTGGCTCCGTCCTTATATGCAGCAAGGAGATAGGCCTAGGCTACTATCATAAAACGCATTTCCTGTTGTTCTTACTTTATACGACACAGACACAGCGATTCTTGAACATGGTCTACTTGTAACAGAAGTGGCTCAGGATTAAGTACTGCAAATGTGTGTATGTACTCATGCTTTTAGCGAACGACTTCTTTGGAAACAAGTAAAAAGTCGAAAGGCTTGATGCAACATGAGAGTTTAAATGGTTTAAATGGCTCTAAGCACTGTGGGACTTAACATCTGAGGTTATCAGTCCCCTAGAACTTAGAACTACTTAAACCTAACTAACCTAAGGACGTCACACATATCCATGCCCGAGGCAGGATTCGAATCTGCGACCGCAGCAGCAGCGCGGTTCCGGACTGAAGCGCCTAGAACCACTCGGCCACAGCGACCGGCAACATGATACGAGTGGCCGACTTGGCAGCGTTTATACCACGATAGCCGATTTCAACGGAGTTGCCTTTCAGTTTTAGGACATTTCTCGCAAAGCTTCACGCCTACAATAGTAAGCGTTATATCACCGCACAACGTCGCTGGAGTAGATGACATTACCTGAGAGCTACTGATCATTGGGAGGGCCAGCCATGAATCTGGTGTGCAATATACGATGTAGAAGAAATAGCCTCAGACCTCAAGAAGATTGTAGTAATTCCAACTGCAAAGGAAGTAGTTGCTGACAGGTGTGAAAATTAACGAACTATCAGTTTAATATGTCATGGCGGACACGAATTCTTTACAGATGAATGGAAAAACTGGTAGAAGCCGACCTGGGGGAAGATCAGCTTGGATTCCGGAGACATGTAGGAACACACGAGGGAATACTGACCCTTCAACTTATCTTAGAAGATAGGTTAAGGAAAGGCAAGCTTACTTTTATAGTGTTTGTAGATTTGGACAAATCTCTTGGCAATGACGACTGGAACACTCTTTGAAATTTTGAAGGTAGCAGAAATAAAATACAGGGAGCAAAAGGTTATACATAACTTGCACAGAAACGGCACTGACAAGAGTTGAAGCGTATGAAAAGGAAGCAGTGTTTGCCGGCCGAAGTGGCCGTGCGGTTAAAGGCGCTGCAGTCTGGAACCGCAAGACCGCTACGGTCGCAGGTTCGAATCCTGCCTCGGGCATGGATGTTTGTGATGTCCTTAGGTTAGTTAGGTTTAACTAGTTCTCAGTTCTAGGGGACTAATGACCTCAGCAGTTGAGTCCCATAGTGCTCAGAGCCATTTGAACCATTTTGAAGCAGTGTTTGAGAAGAGTGAGACAGAGTTGTAGCCTTTCCCAAATGTTATTCAGTCTTTATTTTGAACAAGCAGTAAAAGAACCCAAAGAAAATTTTGAGAAGTTCAGGGAGAAGAAATCAAAGCTCTGAGGTCTGCCGATGACGTAGTTCTGTAAAACGCAGCAAAAAACTGGGAAGAGCAGTCAACTGGAATGAACAGTGTCTTGAGAGGAGGATATAAGATGAACATCAATAAGGAAAATAGAAATTTGGCGCTGATGGTACGACGACTTATAGTGACACTTTCGTCTAAAAATGGTTCAAATGGCTCTGAGCACTATGGGACTCAACTGCTGAGGTCATAAGTCCCCTAGAACTTACAACTACTTAAACCTAACTAACCTAAGGACATCACACACATCCATGCCCGAGGCAGGATTCTAACCTGCGACCGTAGCGGTCGCGCGGTTCCAGACTGTAGCGCCAGAACCGCTCGGCAACCAGCGGCCGGCACACTTTCGTCTCTTCTAATGCTTTTAACTGTACTTAGGTCGTAGCACGGTTTTAATTCAATTTTATTAACTTAGGTATTTGAGCAAAATTTTATATATATATATATATATATATATATATATATATATATATATATATATATATATAAATCATGTTCAGTTGTAAAATGCGCAGCAGTAACTAATACCTCTGGTTATTTCACACGGTTACCACCATGTATAACTGTAAAACATCAGTCACTGATTTTAGTTACAGCCACCTTATTTGTGTTACGTGCGTAAGTTTTTAAAAAGTATAAAATAATAAATAAAATGTTGAAACATATGATTTCTGAAATAAAGTTAAACATGTAAAGAGGGCGCTGTAGATTGGTATGACGTACAGTCTCTGACATGGCTAGCACAGTTGCGACTAGGTGCATACATAAGTGTTTTTAATTTTTTAACTTACGTTTACTGGTATGTATTTTACGACTGACATACATTTAAAGCTTACACAACTGTACATTTAATAAGGCATGCATATCGCATGTTTCTTAGCACTAAAAATGGCCGCAAAGTGACCGAATCTAGATATGCAATAAACTTAATTTGCGACTGACTTCTGTAGCCTTCACTACTTCTTTTCTTGTTGACATGCTTATCGTGCATGTTTAACTTCTGTAAAGGCTACACTCCAGACAAGTACTTTCAGGAAAGTCTTCCTAGCACTGAAACTAGATGCTAACAAATTCCTTTTTCTCACAGATTGTTTCTGTGCAATAGCCAGTCTGCATTTTATAGCCTCTCTACTTCGGCCACCATCAGTTATTTTACTGCCCAAATAACAAAACCTATCTACTAGTTGAAGTGTCTCATTTCCTAATTTAAAATTCTCAGCATCAGCTGATTCAGTTAGACTACATTCCTTTACATTCCCTCCTTTCAAGAGACTCCATTCGTTTCAATTGCTCTTGTAAGTGCTTTGCTATCTCTTGCACAAACCTCATTTTATTTCTACTCACTGAATTTTAATTCCCTCTTTAAATTTTAGTTTCATTACATTCACTCTTCGCTCAATGTACAGATTGAACAGCACCCTGTCTAACTCCCTTCCCAACTAGTGCTTCTCTTTAACACTTACCTCACTGTCTCGGTTGAAGAAGAGGTCAGAAGATTAAACAAACAACAAAATTGTGTGCCCTCTGTTCAATATCATTCGCCGAAAATCTTATTTCGGTATTTTGAACTTTTTACAGAAAAAAGGCGCTCCAGTTTCAGATGATTCACACTACATAAATGACCTTCAGTCTTACACTGATAAAATAGTGACGATCTAAGAAGAGGAAAATAAGCTGAAGGTTTGGTCAACATGTGCTGAGATGCGATTAAATATAATTCTTTCGAGGACTTCATGAAGATGACACAGAAGTGATATAGGTCGAAAATTTTTAGCTTCTGTGGGCTTTCAGGTTTCAACGGAGCCACAATTTTTGTTTTTCTCCAGATCTTTGGTATTTGCAGTCTTGAGACACAGATGTTCATCATGTCTAGAATCCACTTCTTGGTCGTTGGCCCAAACATTTTTACTTGTTCCATTCTTAGGTCATCTAAGCCAGCGGCTTTGTTAGTCTTCATTGCGTGTATTGCGGTTTCTAATTCTCCCAGAGAGAAACGTGTGCCAATTTAGTCGTTCTCTTCAGGAAATCTTTGATGTCTTTGGCTTACATATCTTTTCTTTATTTTCCCATTCAACAATAATTGGTGCGCTGTCTGATTAGGCGTTACAGCAGAAATAACTGTGGGAGCGGTCATTGTTAAGGTTCTTCAACAGTTGCCATGCCTTTCTACTATTTTGTTTCATATCAAGTTCTGTCATAAGATTGCACCATTTTTCTTTTCTTGTTGCTGATATGGCTGACATAAAATCTGTTGTTTGTATTGTTCATCAGAAAAGGGATCTTCTTCGAAAAGGCGTTCATATTTGTCCAAAATGGTCTTTGTATCTTTATTCAGTCCTGGTATGTAAGTTGTTCTACATCCCCGAGGAATGTGCCTACGGGAAATAGTTTTAACTAAATTTTTAAAAGATTAATAATTTCTGGGGGGGGGGGGGGTCAAGGGTGAGGAGTTTGGAGTCACGTTTCTTAGCAAATTTATCCCATTGTGCTTGTCTAAAATGAAATATTCTCTTGAAAGGAACATATGTAGTTGAATGGCTGCTTCTACTTTACAGATAATTGCACGATGTTGTGGTTTAGGGATTGGGTCTCCCATCTCTTTCTTCACTTGATGGGGAATATTTCCCTGATATTATCAGGGTTATATCCACGCTTCCATCTCCCACTCCTAAAAGGGTACGGCAATTTTGGATCATGTATGAGCTGTAGACCCATGCATACTGTCCAGTTTTCAAGGTCTTCACCGTTTTGATCTGTTTCTCTCCAGCCCCATGATACACTGTGGCAGTTAAAACATCACAGAACTATCTTTACTCGCCGACCGGAGTGGCCGTGCGGTTCTATGCGCTACAGTCTGGAGCCGAGCGACCGCTACGGTCGCAGGTTCGAATCCTGGCTCGGGCGTGGATGTGTGTGATGTCCTTAGGTTAGTTAGGTTTAATTAGTTCTAAGTTCTAGGAGACTGATGACCTCAGAAGTTAAGTCGCATAGTGCTCAGAGCCATTTGAACCTATCTTTACTGGGTGTAAGTGAAAATTATCTATTTGGGGTACAGCAACTGACCAACTGCGATACCCCAAAATACCTAGGAGAAGCTAGACCATTCCCTCACCTTCAAAGTCCACTGTAAGGACACAAAAATGAAAGTATCTGATAGGAACATCATCATTCGCAAACTGACAGGTAACAATTGAGGCGCACAACCAGATGTTCTTCACACATCTGCATTCTCCTTATGCTTCTCCTCTGCTGAATATGCAGCACACGTGTGGCAGAGCTCCAATCATGCCAAACAAGTGGACATTGCCCTTAGTGCAACAGGACGCATTGTAACTGGTTGCTTGCGGGGAACTTTTGTTGATAAAATATATCATCTCCACATATCAGAAGAAGAACAGCAGCAGAAAAAAAGAAGCGGAAACAGGAGACAGATCGAAGACACCCCTTGTTCGGATGTGAATACCAACATCCAAGATTAAGATCAAGAAAATTTCCTTCGTTCAACAGAACCACTCTTAACATCACCTGCAAATCGTCGAATACAGCTTTGGCATAAGTCACCATCAGAGAGGTACTGGAAGAACCCTAAAGAAGATCTTGCTAAAGGACTTCACCTCCCATATAAAACATGGAAGGTTCTCAACAGGCTGAGAAGTAGTGTATCCCGATGCAAGGTCAATTTGAAGAAATGGGGTTCCTCTCCAGGAGATGAATTATGCGAATGTGGCGAACAGCAAGATCATCAACACCTGCTCAACTGTATAAACCTCCCAGCTCCATGCCCTATGGACGATCTGGTTATCGCCAGTGATACGGCAGTTCAAAAGGCAGAATTTTGGATGTCATATGGAATTTAATCCTGTACTTACATTGTTTGTAAACTGATGTCATATGGAATGTAATCATGTACTTATATTGTTTGTAAATTGCTGTCTGTCGGCTGTATATGTATGTTATGTTATGTACACGAGGTATTAAATAAAAGCTGAAGGTGTGAACTGAAGTTCGTGTTAGAGAGGGTATTCAGCTAGGGTAAGCTGTGCAGCTACATTAGCTATATTGCTCTAATGGGTCACCTAGGTTCATGTCCCAGTCACGGCACAAATTTTAATTCATTTCTTCAGCTTCCATCATTACCGTAGATAAAGATGAGACCCAAATGTCTCAAGGAAAAATTATTTATATCAGATCTACTGATAAACAGAAGTATCATTGTCAAGCCTAGCACGGCATCAGAACGAGTAATAAAGGAAATATACAGAAGTCTTATTGACTGGTGTACACTTAGAGGAAAAACTCTTCATTGAATTCTGTACAACACAAGAACCAGGGCGCTTAGAAGACTGTTAAATGTTCCTACAAGAGGTAGTATTGCTCAAAACTAGAAGGAAAGTTCCAGCAATGACATGTCTGGAAAGCAATACCTGTTGAGGTATGTGCCAGTCAGTCCTCTCACTCATATCTGTCCGCTCCGTACAAGAAAACTACAACAGGCAGTGCTGCATATCGATACCACGCATCCTGACACACCCTTCAACCTTTCTTCGCAGTGAAGGATGCACTTTTTCAGACACACCTGGCGCCATTAGGATTGGGTCACATGCATTGGCCACACGCTCTTGTAACATCTGCACACTGTCGCTGGGTTGGGCATACACCGATGTCTTCTAAACCTCACCATCTCCAGAAATACAATGGATCAGGTCCAGTGATCAGGGATGCTATCCTGCTGGACTTCCTCGAGCAATCCATTGCGCATGAAAAGTTGAGCTGAGTTACTGCCTCACAATCTTCAACATGGTTAAAATGGCTCGAAGCACTATGGGACTTAACATCTGAGGTCATCATCCCCTAGACTTAGAACTATTTACACTGAACTAACCTAAGGACATCACACACATCCATACCCGAGGCAGGGTTCGAACCTTCGACGGTTGCCGCAGCGCGGTTCAGGACTGAAGCGCCTAGGACCGCTCGGCCACAGCGGCCGGCGCCGCACGATCTGTAGCAAATGGTGGCACTCCGTCGTGCATAAACCACAGTCGTTGTTTTATTCCAAGGGTAACGTTCTCCGACTGCGCTGGGTCTTGCAGAAACAGGTGATACACAGCACCTATTTAATATTGATATGTATCCAAAGTCATATAAAACTTTTTCAAAGATATAACTGCCATTTGATTGTACAACAGGTTTTATTTCACAATCCAGATTTCAGCCTTAGGCCATTTTTAAGTGTTATTACTGTAACAGACTGAAGCACATTAAAAGTACAAGTATCAGATATATAGCAAGGACAACAGTTAATTTAACGTTCTCTTACTTACGTATCAAAAATCATTAAACTTTACTAGAACACAAGCTATCGTTAAAAAAATGTATCTTCGATTATATAAACTAATTTTGTCAAAAGTAAATGCGAGAACATTCGTGTAAGAGGCTAATTTACTGGCAGTTAGCATGACTCATTCACTTGATGTGGTTGTGGAATAAAATAGATGACCAAATCACAGGTTTACGTTTCGCTACACTGTATCTAAGCAGCCACTGACGTGAATATAAGTGAAATGATCGTCAAAGACCATCCATCATAAAGCTTCCCAGTTTGCACCATGCGCTTCATTGTATGTCATGGGAAAAAGTAGAGGGACTCTTTATTATATAAGCTGGTTACATTTTCTTTGACCCCCTTTTTTTCTGTGTCCTACCTCGAAGTTATGGGCAGTTTACGTTAAGCAGTCCGAAGGAAACGACCAGAGTTGTGGCAAAACCACTTGGGAAATCGCATCACGATAATGCTCCTGCTTACACCTCAATGCTTGTTACGACTGGCAAAAAAAAAAAAAAGTTATGTTGCCGCAGCCACGTATTCGGCGGATACGGCTCCCTGCTACTTGTTTTTTCTATATCCGAGGTTGAAGAGAACCAAGGCCGTAGTTTTGCCAGATAAAAGCAGAATCGCAGCAACGAAATCTGAGTTCCAAAAGTGCTTCCAAGGTTGAAAAAAGCGCTGGCACAAATGTATTATATCTAAGGTGGAGCACTTTCAGGGGGCAAAGTTGATGGAATAAATAAAAATTCTTTGAGTAAAACGAAAATTCCCGTTGCTTTTTGATCACACCTCGCGTGCTGATAAGAACTTGAATAGGTAATCGCTTATCTTCTCTAACGCTCGAATTCAGCAGCATTTGCTCTATGTGTAATTGCCGATTTACGTGATCAAAGCATTAGAAACTAGCGTATTTTGTATACTTCCTTTCTTTAATATTATATGGAAAAATTTCTTGGGCCAATTCCACACACAGATACAGAAACACACTGTTAGAATACCATCTAGTGTCCATCCTCCACTTTCGCCTACGCAACTGTTTAAGAAATTTCGGATACTAACCACAGCGTCACAATACATTTACTCTCAAGTCAAGTTTTTTTGTAAGACTCAGGCATTGATTGAAAGTAGTAGAAGAATTCACAAGTGTAACATTGTGTACAAAACTTCCACCGCTACCCACCACTTTGCCTTACTCTTGCACTGAGAAGAACCAGGTATGTGGCCATAAATGTGTTTGACCACCTCGCTTGCGAATTAAAGGCACGGGCAGGTAGTAACAGTTCTAAAAATAAAACTGTAATAATTTGCCTGTCAATTTCTATTCCAGAGATGAAATTGTGAGTACTCTACTGGCCATTAAAATTGCCACACCAAGAAGAAATGCAGATGATAAACGGGTATTCATTGGACAAATATATTATACTAGAACTGACATGTGATTACATTTTCACGCAATTTGGGTGCATAGATCCTGAGAAATCAGTGCCCAGAACGACCACCTCTGGCGGTAATAACGGCCTTGATACGCCTGGGCATTGAGTCAAACAGAGCTTGGATGGCGTGTACAGGTACAGCTGCCCATGCAGCTTCAACACGATACCACAGTTCATCAAGAGTAGTGACTGGCGTATTGTAACGAGCCAGTTGCTCGGCCACCATTGACCAGGCGTTTTCAATTGGTGAGAGGTCTGGAGAATGTGCTGGCCAGGGCAGCAGTCGAATATTTTCTGTATCCAGAAAGGCCCGTACAGGACCTGCAACATGCGGTCGTGCATTATGCCGCTGAAATGTAGGGTTTCGCAGGGATCGAATGAAGGGTAGAGCCACGGGTCGTAACACATCTGAAATGTAACGTCCACTGTTCAAAACTGCCGTCAATGCGAACAAGAGGTGACCGAGACGTGTAACCAACGGCACCCCATACCATCACGCCGGGTGATACGCCAGTATGGCGATAACGAATACACGCTTCCAATGTGCGTTCACCGCGATGTTGCCAAACAAGGATGCGACCATCATGATGCTGTAAACAGAACCTGCATTCATCCGAAAAAATGACGTTTTGCCAATCGTGCAGCCAGGTTCGTCGTTGAGTACACCAACGCAGGCGCTCCTGCCTGTGTTGTAGCGTGAAGGGTAACCGCAACCACGGTCGCAGAGGTGACAGTCCATGCTGCTGCAAACGTCGTCGAACTGTTCGTGCAGATGGTTGTTGTCTTGCAAACGTCCCCATCTGTTGACTCAGGGATCGAGACGTGGCTGCACGATCCGTTACAGCCATGCGGATAAGGGATAAGATGGCTGTCATCTCGACTGCTAGTGATACGAGGCCGTGGGGATCCAGCACGGCGTTCCGTATTACCCTCTTGAACCCACCGATTCCATATTCTGCTAACAGTCATTGGATCTCGACCAACACGAGCAGTAATGTCGCGATACGATAAACCGCAATCGCGATAGGGTGCAATCCGACCTTTATCAAAGCAGTTTTAATGGCCAGTAGTGTAGATGGTATATATGTGATTAGGCTACATTTATTGTATTTTATTGTGGATTAGGATTAAAATAAAAAGTCCAGTTATGTAAATGGATAGCAGTTAGCCACGTTTACGCAGGGAACATGTACCTTATTTGTATTTCACAATTCGGCGAGCTGTCGCGGATATCATGCACGTGACTATCAATAGACGCAATCTACGTTAGTGGGCCCCTGCAAATCATCACTGGTTCCGACCACGTCACATGCAACCGCACTGATGTGTTGACGTACGGTGCGACATTCTGGGACATTCTGGGTCATTGGACAAGTTGATTTGGCTCCCACACTAACAAGTCGGCTGTATTTGCAGTCCCTGCAGAATGAGCCGAACCTGGGGCATCTGGTAGAAGACATCCCAGCTGCGAGGCACTGGTTTCAGGACGGTGGTGCACCACCCCATTATTGCAGAAGGGTTAGCGAATACCTCAACAATGTTTACCCGAACGGTGGATAGGTCGTGGTGATGGCATTCAGTGGTCAGCGAGATCGCCTGATTTAACGCTGTTGAATTTTTCATTATGGGGTTACATCAAAGCAAGGGCTTAGGAGACGTAAGCGGAAAATCGAGATGTGTTAAAAGAACGAATACGTCATGCTTGCGCTTCAATATCGGCAGAGATTTTAAGAGCTGTCCATGCGAATATCGAGAGGGGCTTAGATCAATGCATCCAACATGGCACACATTATGAATAATGCAGTTATAAAGATCTGTCAGTCTATTGTGTTGGTTTAAAGGAACATCATTTATGATATCCATTATATTCATTGTTCTATATTACAGTCAAAGATATGATAGCATTTAGTAAAACTGCGAATTGCGAAGACAGAATTGGCGTATTTTGTGTTGTTAGTAAATTAACTGTTATATGTTGATATGCCTTGAAACAGATAAGTTTCCTTGTGCATATTGTTTTGGTCAGGGACAATCATTCTACTACACAGACACCTTTCTCGAGCAGGGTATCCCCACTACAGCAAGCAAGTTTCCTAGCGACGAGCTTTAGGAGAAATTATAGCTGTAAAGTGTTTGTTTTCAAGCTCTGGTCTTAAGTTTAGCAGGGCCTCCTCTTTTTCGGTGTTGAGTTCCCTTTATTTTTCTACTTCAGCAAAATTTTAGCCGTCTGTGGCATACGGGATTAACTAACGTCAACACAGCACGGGGTGCGTGGCCTGCCTGGTATATGGTTCAAATGGCTCTGAGCACTATGGGACTTAACATCTGAGGTCATCAGTCCCCTAGAACTTAGAACTACTTCAATCTAATTAACCTAAGGACATCACACACATCAATGCCCGAGGCAGGATTCGAACCTGCGACCGCAGCGGTCGCGCGGTTCCAGACTGTAGCGCCTAGAACCGCTCGGCCATCCCGGCCGGCCGCCTGGTATAGACTAGATGACTCTCCCGTGAGTCGTCAGCATATTTTCTCTGGTGTTTCGGCAGATGTCTGCAGTTTCGTTTTTGCAGGATGTTGCTAAAGTCAGCCAAAACCATTCTGCTCATCATGTCTTTCATGCGAAGCCCAGCGTCGACGAAGCGTCGGCCTGAAGGGAGAGAGTTTTTTTGTAATCGGAGTTTTACATGTCTATTTCCAGATTGTTCGGAGCGGACGTCTCAAGACACCCGTTCAGGTTGTTCGTTGATCCGTTCACATGGTGTATCATGTTGCTTTACTTGACTCGATGCATTACATGACATGGGTGCAAACACAAACCATTAAAAAAGCGTGAGTATGTCGAGATGTTTTGGTTTAAATTTCTAAGCTGTTAGGTTAAATCAAGTTTCTTCCTTTACAGCCCTAACTCCGCCGACAGCATATTCGCCTTTCTTGTGCATGATAGGAGCATTTTTCATTCTGGTAGCATATCTAGTGGAGGGATAGTGAGCATAAGATATGAGAGATTAGTGCGCAAACGGAGTCATATAGAGAATAATTTGTCCCTCACTCAGTACGCCAGTCGAGAATGTACCCTCCGCCATGCTCCGTACAGTGTTTTACTGAGTAAATAAGTAGATGTATATATGTAGTAGAATCGATAGAAGAACTGTTCGTTACTTGCTATGAGTCCTCTTCACAATTCGTTTCCACTACAGATGTCCGTGAGTGTAGTGTGCGTTTAGTCACCTACATGCGGACTTGTCTTTCTGTTGCAAAAAAAAAAAAAAAAAAAAGTTTGGTGTTGCAAACCTAGGAAGTATGGATATCAGACATACATCCGAAAAGCTACTGTCTATGTCGAATCATACGCAATGAAACACTGATTTATGAAGCAACATGTGGCATGTGGAAACGAGAAGTCTCGTTTTCCATTCATTCAGATCCAATCATTCGCATATCATTCCCCGTAGATTCCACAATGAAGGAAAGGCTTCGCGGGTGTGCATCGACTCGCATTGTACATTAACAGGCAGAAGCTTTCGTAAAGTATGCTAAAAACAAATTATGACAAGTGTAAAGCTACTGAAACTGGTGATTATGCGGTTCCGTCTACAGTACTTCATATATGTATGTAATGAGAAAGGCAGCTACTTCAGAAAAAACCACCGCTCCTTCTCTTACGCTATTTAGCTGCTATTTTTTGTCAAATGCTTCAGCGAAGTGAAAACAACTTCCTAGAAACTACACAATGGATTTTTGTCAGAATTTTCACAGCCGAAAGAAGCGTGGGAAAATGAGCTATCAAACTGACCAGCGTGACGTCTAGTTTTGCAAAAAAAAAAAAAAAAAAAAAAAAAAAAAATTGTTTATTTGAAATGAATCGGGGTAGTTAAGAAAAACTTAGTAATACGAGGGAATATCGTTGTCCAAATTCTCGTATCCAAGCGAAGTGTGGGAAATGGACAAATGGGATGTCAAACTGACCGCCATGTGGTCTAGTTTCGTAAAAAATGTTTAATTGCTTGAAATTCCTCAAAATAATGAAGACAAATTTGGCGATTTGAGAGGAAAATCGTATATGTGACGAATATCTGCTGCTAACTATGGAAATGAAGTGTCAAGAAAGTTCATCTCTACAAGGTCTACCTATTTCTCATGTTAAAAAATTACCTTGGTGTGACATTTAACTGTCAAATAATGTCTGAGTGTAGAGAAAGCAAGACTCCATAGAAATCACGCAGCTGATTTTTGTGCGAATTTCCGTAACCAAACGAAGAGTGGGAAATGGATAGATGGGATAACAAATTGAGTAGCATTAAACCTAGATTTTTTTTTATATTTCATGCTTTCTGAACAAAAGGTAAAAATGTAAAGCTCTTGAAAAAACGGCCAAACGTTTTATGAAATGATTTGGGTAAAACGAAGAAATAAAATAGGTTAAAGAAACATTTGACTCGCTTTTGAATGATGCTCGAAATCATGTACGGCAAATGATGTGCATATCGAGAATGTAAAGTTCATTGTTTAACTTAGAATTTTAAAGAGTGCTGTAAAGAATATTTGTCTGGTGGTTTATGAAGACGGTGAGTCGCTATTGGCATGTGACGTCAAGAGATACGGTATTGTACCGACAGAGTTACTATTACTATGCAGATCATCAACCGCAGAATCTGAGATGCTCATGAGTTAGTGTCGTAAGACGACCGAGTAATATTTGGCAACAGATTCCAGCTGCTATCTGATCTAAGGTTCCAGTTGTAAGTTTTTCTCCATATGTAAGGAGACATTACTTGCGCCATGAGCATTCTCTTTCCTGATATTTGAAGGATTCTCAATTGAAAAATTTTTCAGACTGAAAAATTGTTGAAATTTCCTTACACCAGGTTACCTTCCATTGAGAAGGCTGTTACACTCAGCGACTGTTATATTGACTTGTAAATAATAGATGTCAGCTATCTGTCGTTCTTTTTAAATTTTATTGGCAGATCTAGATTTCAGCTAGAAACTAGCCATTCTCAATGCACCATCATTTTTTATCAATGCATGTAATGCCTGTTGGTTGGGCTTCATCCGCAGTTCATTGAATGGTATTCATTTAATAGTATTCAATGAACTGTGGATGAAGCCCAACCAACAGGCATTACATGCATTGATAAAAAATGATGGTGCATTGAGAATGGCTAGTTTCTAGCTGAAATCTAGATCTGCCACTAAAATCTATTATTTACATTTCTTTACACCTTCGGCTAAACGAGATCTGTTCAAAAAATTTCAGGACATTAATTTCGCGCTAATGATGTGTTGGAGCGAAATGCGGTTGGCTTCCCTGCACACGCCTGTGTTTAATGTGTAACTGACGGAAGTTTCATTGTTGTATGACTCACAGTAATTGTTCAGTGCCCTATTAAATAGAGCGTTGTGTCTCACAGTTTGCTAATTTCGAGATGGCAGGGTTTGAGGTGCAAGACGTCTGCATTAAATTTTTCGTGAAACTCAAGATAACATTTACAGATGATGCGAGAAGCCTACAGTGACGAGTGCTAAAGCCGTTCTCGGTTTTACAAATGGTTCACAAAGTTTAAAAACGGCCGGACGGCGGTTAAATATGATCCTCGTTCAGGACGCCCTTCGAAGTCTACCGAAGACGCTTATGTCGGGAACGTCACCGAAACTGTGCGTAGCAGTCGAAGACTGACTGTGGGATTGCAGAAGAATGTAACATTTCAGTTGGATCATGTCATGAAATCCTGACAAAGCATCCATGAATGCATCGTGTTGCCCCTAAGTTAATCCCACAGCTCATGAGTTAAGACCAGAAAGATCTTCGCCTCGCAATCTGTGAACAGCTTTTGGATCGCGACAATGGTTCAAATGGCTCCAAGCACTATGGGAACATCTGAGGTCATCAGTCCCTAGAACTACGTAAAACTAACTAACCTAAGGACATCACACACATCCATGCCCGAGGCAGGATTCGAACCTGCGACCGTAGTGGTCGCGCGGTTCCAGGCTGTAGCGTCTAGAACCGCTCGACCACTCCGGCCGGCTCTCTTCCATGTCCGAACAACATCGCTTTGGTTCACTCCGCCTGGACACTTCCATTGTTGAGAGCCCTACCTGGCACAAAGTAACAATGCGGACGCGATCGAAGCGCGGTATTGACCGTCTAGGCATGGTTGAACTATAGACAACACGAGCCGTGTACCTCCTTCCTGGTGGAATGACTGGAACTGATCGGCTGTCGGACCCCCTCCGTCTAATAGGCGTTGCTCAAGCATGATTGTTTACATCTTTGGACGGGTTCAGTGACATCTCTGAACAGTCAAAGGGACTGTGTCTGTGATACAATATCCACAGTCAACGTTTATCTTCAGGAGCTATGGGAATTGGGGTGATAGAAAAATTTTTTTGATGTGTATATTATTTTCAAATTTTTATATATCGCAAATATCAGAAACCATTTTTCCTTCATGAATACAAACAAACTTATCCCAGTATCAGTTTCTTGATTTACGAGTTTCACAAGGGTGTGCTGAAAAGTATTGCCTCCTATTTTTTTATTCTCTTCTGAATAACGGCAGAGTTACTGCATGTCACGCAAATTACTAGGTCGACTTTTTTTCTGCCCTGACACAAGTTGCAAGAGCCTGGCGCTAGAGGGCTCGGGATGGTAGTTTGTGACATGGCGGTGTGTAATGTAACTGCGTCGCTGCATGGGAAACAGCACGCTGTAATCGAGTTTCCAACTGCAGGAGAGTTACATGGAACGCCCTCTCCTCCAGCACAACAACCCTAGACCAGACACGTGCGCTACCACGCCTGCAACAATCTGACGCCTTGGATTCATTGTCATCGATCATCCCGACTTGGCCCCTTCCGTTTTTCTTCTGTTTCCAAAACTTTGCGAACATCTTCTAGAATTTCACCTTGACAGTGATAAAGCGGTGCAAGAAGAGGTGAGGTTTTGGCTCCGTCAACGAAGTCCCACATTCTACAGTGACCGTATCATTATTTAATTCGTGTCAGAAGTACCAGGACACAGACTGTGCTGATTTAAAAACATGCATATTTGTATACGTGAGTAATTCAAAGATATATAAACGTAATAAAATGAACACATAGGGAAAAAAGAGTAAGAAATCAATATTTACATAATGCAGACAATAGTAAGAAATCAATATTTACATAATTTGCACAGTAGTAAGAAATCAATTTTTACGTAATAAACGCATGTACACTAGTTGTGTCCAGTATTTGGCAACACTGACTGCGTTGCTACAACAGTTAGTGACTGTATCAACAAACTAATTTAAGAACATCGCGCACATTCATGCCCGAGGCAGGATTCCAACCTGCGACTGCAGCTCGCGCCAATGAGAACGAGATAATCCTTAAAAGAATCATAACTGCTGATGAGAAATGGGTCAACGGTTATGATGTTAAAATGGAAATGCCGCGCGGCTAGGGCCTCCCGTCGGATAGACCGTTCGCCTGGTGCAAGTCTTCCATCCATCCATCCATGGGGATGAAATGATGATTGTAAGGACAACACAACACCCAGTCCCTGAGCTGAGAAAATCTCCGACCCAGCCGGGAATCGATCCCGGGCTGTTAGGTATGACATTCCGTCGTACTGACAACTCAGCTACCAGTGGCGGAAGGTTATGATGTTGAGACCAAGGTTCAATCTTCACAATCGGGATAGGTTCTCCAAGACCACAAAAGCTCGCCAGATCGGGTCAAATGTCAAAGCCACGCTCATAGTTTCCTTTGACTTTGAAGGATTAGTTCATCATGAATTCATGCCACAGGGACAAAAAATTAATCGATTGTGCTATCGGGACTTGTTGTCACGCCGAAAATGTGAGAAGGAAACGGCTTGAAATGTGGCGAGGCAATTCATGGCTACCGAATCACGATAATACTCCAGCACATTCATTTCGGTTGGTGCGTGACTATCGCACAAAAAACGAAATCACTGTGCTGTTTCATTCTCCGAACTCCCCAGACTTGGCCCCTGTGGACTTCCTTTATTTCCATAGTTGAAAATTCCGTTGAAAGGAAGAAAATTTGCAGCGATAGACAAGGTAAAAGAAAATTTGCTGACGGCGCTTCGAGCGACCCAGCAAAAGTTTCTCGAAGTGGAAATGGCGTTGAGAGCGGTGTCTCAGTTGTGGAGGAGAGTATTTCGGAGGAGACCATGCACAATAAGTGAAAGGTAAGCGCAGAAAAATTTTGAGGACAAAGTTCCGGAATTTTTTGAACAGACCTCGTAGACGATAGAAATATATCCAGGCAACACGACAACAGACAGCACGGACTTGAGTGTTCACAACGGGAGAGGTTCTTTGCTTCCTCCTACCCTCCGGATGTTTCTTCAGAATGACGGATACATGGTGGTCCATTGATCGTGACCGGGTCAAACGAAACTTGTCAAGCTTGAAGGGGGAAACCAGATGGCGCTATGGTTGGCCCGCTAGATGGTGCTGCCATAGGTCAAACGGATATCAACTGCGTTTTTTTAAAATAGGAACCCCCATTTTTTCTTACATATTCGTGTAGTACGTAAAGAAATAGGAATGTTTTAGTTCGAACACTTTTTTCGCTTTGTGATAGATGGCGCTGTAATAGTCACAAACGTATTAGTACGTGGTATCACGTAACATTCCGCCAGTGCGGACAGTATTACCCGTGTTAAAATGGACCGTTTACCAATTGCGAAAATGGTCGATATCGTGTTGGTCTATGGCTATTGTGATTAATACCTACTCCGAAGTTTTCTTTTGTTTCCTTCACTGCTTGCTCAATATACAGATTGAATAACATCGGGGAGAGGCTACAACCCTGTCTTACCCCCTTCCCAACCAATGCTTCCCTTTCATGCCCCTCGACTCTTACAACTGCCATCTGGTTTCTGTACAAATTGTAAATAGCCTTTCGCTTCCTGTATTTTACCCCTGCCACCTTCAGAATTTGAAAGAGAGTATTCCTGTCAACATTGTCAAAAGCTTTCCGTGAGTCTACAAATGCTAGAAACGTAGGTTTGCCTTTTCTTAATCTAGCTTTTAAGATAAGTCGTAGGGTCAGTATTGCCTCATGTGTCCCAATATTTCTACGGAATCCAAACTGATTTTCCCCGAGGTCGGTTTCTACCAGTTTTTCCATTCATCTGTAAAGAATTCGTGTTAGTATTTTGCAGCCGTGACTTGTTAAACTGATAGTTCGGTAATTTTCACATCTGTCAGCACCTGCTTTCTTTGGGATTGTGCATGGTGTTAGGCATTGTTCAAAGTCGTGTTAAGTATTTCTCTAATCTATTTTATTTCTTAATTTCGGACAAATCCTATCTCAAAACATTTAACCGTGTTTTTAAATTTTTATCAATTGCATTAACAGATCAGTATCATCTTTCTATACACTGACAACTCTACGATCTGTATACTAATAAACATTCCTGAGTCCAAATATACTGATAAAATTAGGAGTGACTAATGAGATATTCTTTCACTTTGTTTTTGATTGTCTGGGGCTTTACAGTTTCTGTCTGATGTCTACTTGTTATAGAACATTGCACCAGAGCATAAAATTCCATACTGCCTATTAACTACTGCATTCGATCAGAGAAATAGTTTAAAGAAACACACTGAACATTCAAGAAGTAATATTTTTTCCACTGTTTTTACAAACGGCCAATGGAAGCCAACATACTGCACTTACTGGTGACAAGCTTTGCGCCCGCTGCTACGCTCGCGTAGTGTTTTATGATCTGCACAAATTTTTTTAAATCTAATTTTATGTTGTTCACAAATTGCAACACCTTCCAAACTTTACACACTAAACAAAGTAACAAAAGTATGGTCTTTGTCAAATGCACTTCTGACCAGAAAGATATTATGGAAGCTGAAGTCCTACGTATTTGTTAATTATGCCTTTTGCGTTCTTGTGGTGGTATTTCCATAGAAACTTCATCCAGTAACACATACTTCTTTTTATCTACCCGTGAAGTGAAACACCAATCTTTGTATATCTACCTTTAAATTTTATTAACAGAACAAAATATTTTCTTTAAAATTTTTATCCCTAATTTTATCCTCTTAGTGGCTGAATTTCCAAAATGCTGAAAGCCGTATTTATTCATTTCTGACTGAGAAGTCAAGTACCAGCTGTCATAAGTATAGCTTTAAAAATGCTTTCATAACGAATTCATAAAATATCCCATTAGGGGTTGAACTCCAAAACCACTGAAACACTTTTTTTTTTTTAATACTCATATGGACCTATATCTACGCCCGTCATAGATGAAGGTACTAATATATTTCTAATTTCGTATTTTTTTTTTTTTTTTTTTTTTTTGTTTCTAACCGAGAGGTCAAATACTAATTTTCGTAGATACAGCTTTAAAAATACTTTACTAGTACTTTAATAGTGACTTATTTTCAAAACACTTTCCCTCACTATTTTATCCTCATTGGGGTTAAATTTCAAAAAATTCTGAAGCACATATTTCTTTATTTGTGACCGAGAAGCCAAATACCGATTTTCGTAGCTGTAACTTCACAATTGCCTTAACAGCGACGTTTTCAAAAATCGTTTAATCCCATACTTCGCCTCCTTAGGGACGGAATATCGAAAAATACGTCCTTCAGCGACGCCTGTAGTACAAAGATTAACAACTTCTGCAAATTTCAAGTTTCTATACTTAGCGGTTTTGGCTGGGCGATAGTAGGTCAGTCAGTCAGTCAGTCAATCGAAACACTTCCTATTACAATTTGTGATTCCCACGAATAATTAACAGTGAAGCAGAAGAGACAGACGCAAGATTTAATTGCTCCTTATAATCATTTATTCATCCAAGGCGAATTTCATTTCCTTGAGACAATTATAGCATTCATACGACATTGCCTCTTTCGGACTGATGGTAATTTCTTTTATTGCTACGCAAAAGTAATATTATGTTTGGCGTGGCAAACAATAGTAAAAACGGAAGTTAATCATACGGCCAATTGTAGCTATTATTGTGGAAACAAGGGGTATCAATCATTAACGGACTATGAAACAACTTGTACGACATGATTTAAAATATCTATAAGTAGCCACTTGCATCATTATTATAAACAATAACTGCAAGTGTTCCCACACAATCAACAACCTGACATTTATCATAAAATTGTAGATTTTCTTATAGAAGCATTGCAGAACTTACCTGTGTCAGTAATCATCTTGAAACGTAGAAAATTAACATCAAACGTTACTTTTGCATGTAATGTTGAGTCTAATTCTTCATATGTGCATGACCATAGCACCGTGGTTGCCGTATAATTATTTAAGGTACAGTATTTTAAATCCATTTTTGCAACTACTAAAAATACTTATTTGTCTTACCACATCCTGCTAGTTTTATTCATTTAAAACTTAGTCAGTGGTCTGGAATGAAACACATTTACAATGTTGACTTGCTGGAAAAGAATCGTTTCAAAATATACCGAAGCGTGATTTTGCTTTCAATATTTATGTCTGATTTCAGCTTATTTCTCCAAGAGCCGTCTTCTTGCCCATTCTCCAGGTATTTCTGCGTTTGGCACTGACATTTTTGGCCTAATTTCACATTGCCAAGAGACCGTAAACAAAAATTACTTAGTTACTCAGTTAGTTACTTGTTCCATTGACTAAATTAACGGTAAATGTTATGATGGAACGTGTCTACGGAAGAACACGTTACACAGCTAAATAAAAAATAAGAAATATTTATACAGTTGCAGTCTGACCATTTTCAGTTTTTTAAATTATTAATTATCTCTGCTCAGGACTCCCTCAGTGGTATGGAAGGTGGTGTTAAGGGGGAAGCTCTTTACATTAGAAAACATTTTTGCTATCTGCCAGACATTTTACTTTCATCGGCGGATTGTCAAAGAGATTTATAGCTGCATATTTCACAGCTTCATGTGCCAAAGGTAGATTCATTAAAGGGCAATGCAGACTATTTTCCCCCCTTGAGTTGCACTTGTGAATAGATCTACTACTCTCAAACTTCGATGGAGTGTTGACAGTAAATTTTATAAGTGAGAATAAATGTACTGTGAGGCTGTGGTCAATATTCCCAGCCGCTGAAAGACATACCATGTACATGCATGTATGTGTGTGAGCTTCAAACATAATTCTACCGACTTTCCTTTGTGCAATGAATACTGTACTTTTTGCCCAAGCGAGGAATTACCGCAGAATATTATCCCGTTAAGAATTCGATGAATGAAAATGTGCAAGATCTTAAATTACTGGCTATTATTCCCTCAAAGTTGGCGGCTATTTCTACGGTAAAAGTAGCCTAACCGAAACGTATTAGCAGGTCTACTACACGGATATTGCAGTTTAAGTTTTCATTAATAAACATACCTAAGAACTTACAATTTTCTGTCCCATTTACTATTTCTTGTTGGTTTACTATTTTAATAGAAGGTGGGGTATTTTTGACAGAATAAAACTGAGTGAACTGAGTTTAAAGGCACCCATTTGTGCAAAAGCTTTCACTAATTTTGATAAAAACGAACTTTCACAAAAACATCTACTATTATCTCTGTAGATGATTCTTTGTTAGGCTTCACAAAAATGTTTCTATCATCTGCAAAACAGAACTAATTCTATGTTCGGATTCAAATAAAATCAACAGATCAGTAACGTAAAACAGAACAGCAGTGGGCCAATGACAGAATCGTATGGGATTCCCATTGTAATTTCTCCCCATGCAGAAGACGTATTGTACTATTCGAACAGCCTAAGGTAACTCTCTGCATTGTTTCGTAAATAAGAACTAAACCAGGCATTTGCTGAACTACGAATTCCATAGAAATTTAAATTCTGCAATGCAATATTATGGTTTAGGCAATCAAATATCTTGGATAAGTCACAGAAGATCCCACTTGATGCTTTATCATTCAAAGCTTTTATGTGTTCGGTAAATGTATAAGTAGTTTACTCGGGAGAAAGGCAATTTTGAAAGCCAAACTGTGACTGGCTACATATCCCATTACTACAAAGGCGGGTGGCAACCCTGGTGTACATTACCGTCTCAAAAAATTTTAGGAAATATAGTTTGAAATCTATAGAGCCGGCCTTTTTGTAGAGAGGCCTAATGATGGCATATATCAATCATTATAGGAACACACCCTGAGTTAATTACACAAAAGCAACTAAGAGTCATAACATTTTAGTGGTTTATAGGAGATATCACAACGACATACGCACTTTTACGTTTTCGAGTCATGATGATCTTATTTCAGATGGGGACGTCAAATTAATTTTTAGTTTACTAAATGTCCTCTGTATAACTGATTCAAAATACTGTTTCGCTTTCTTTTTTCAGCTCTTTGCACCAGTTTTCTCACCTATTTTTAAAAATCGATAGTGGTGCAATATTTTGTCCCGTATTAGTTTAAGAAACGGAGCTGTAAGCCATTGTGAAATCAGTTCGAGAAAATCAGTGCCAAACACAAGAATATCCAGAAAATATGCATGTAGGTGCCACTTCCTAAAGTTAACGGTAGCCAGACAAACATGTTGCAATTAAAAATGTGCATTTAAATTTATTGTGAAATGAGCACTTTTTAGATCTACAAGAAAACGAAAATTGTAAATATGTTTGATTTCAGGCCACTGACTATATATCAAATGACTAAATCACATGATAAAATAACTATTCATTTTGTTGCAGAGATTTGGATATGAAATACCTTAAGTATAGGCTGAGTTTGATGTCCATTGTGTGTCATTGAGGGGTATAAATGTCACTGTTTTTTTTCTGCGGACCACGAGAACTATTAATTAAAGCTGTTAAGTCACTTTTACTTTTCTATCAAAGTATATTTCCTTAGACATGCTTATTTTCAATCATAGCCAGTTTATTGAAACAGAAATGCTTCCTGCCACTGGAAGGGCGCGTTTCAACTCATTCGAACATTGTTTTGTTATACACAAAAGTGACTTATGTCATTGGGTCTTAAGAATATATTGTATAAATGATCCCTGTTAATTGAATCAGACCTCTTCATTACAAACTATCATACTGTATAAACATTATGTTTATTCACCTGTGCAAGTACACTTTTGCATGTTTAAGAAAATGTACACTGAGTGGCGGTTTATTAACGATGGATGTAGTTTGCAACATAACAGTGAACACTCGGTAACAGCATTAGAACATAAACTGACTTACACTACGAATAAAAAAACACCCGTCATTTAGCAAGAAATTGTTTGTTGCACAGAATCACCTAATAAGGACATGTGGTGTCCACGCTACAACCTCTAGTACTGATCTCTTTATATAGTATGGCATACTGACAGTAGCCCCACGATACAGTTAAGTGTTGTATTGCCTGAGAATTTGTTGTCAGCAATCCACCGTAGTTCGAAAACATGCGTAGATATGGTAAAGGAAGTAAAAATGATATACACTATCCATTACTCAGTCTTAATGAGGGCACAGACAGCAGTAAAAAATCTACCTAGTGATGAGATGGATTTAATACATGGTATAATGGACTTCAAACACAAACTGAAATCATACCTGTTTCACAGTTCCTTCTATTCCATAAATGAATTTCTGGATGTGGAATAACACAATCTCTGTTCGTGTTTGAACATGTGTATCTGTGTGAGAGAGAGTTAATATCGTTACGTATAAGCCACTGTACACAAGAAAGGAAAAGATAGCTGAAGCCTATACAAATGCTTGGGCCATAATTTTCATTGACAACGTGTACTGCAATTCTGAAGCTCAACCCTTCCGCGTCATAGTGAGAAATTGCAATTTTGAGCCATGGAATTTGCATGTACCCAAACTAGACTAATGAGCAGTTTGCAGTGACATCATCTTTATTGATTTCATGCCCGTCGTTCCATTCACAAATTTAATTCATTTCATACAGAGTGTCCCAGAAAGAATGGTCAATATTCGGGTATTGGCAGGAACCCTCATTTTAAGCAAAAAAATGACCATAAGCCCTATTCCGACTGGTTCCGTAGGTAGAACACTATTAATATAACTTTTGTATGTTTTTCTTGAATAACTCGAAAACTGCAGCTTCTGGCGAAAACGTGTCACAATACAAAGTTACGCTACATTAAATTTCCTGAAAAGAATTCGTATTAATTTTTTCTGTAAAACTAGCACCTAGAGCGAGATAGTACGGAAAATCTGGAGACACGAGCATACGATGTGGCTTGAGCAATTTTTGTAGATCAACTTAGATTCTTAATTTCATAGATCACAAGTCTCCTATGTCAATGGTTTGCCTCGACTCCCTTTACACTACTGTGGTGCGTTGTAAATAATGACAATATAATGAATAACACAGAAAATAGATAACAATGTACCGGTGCGTTAAATGTGTCCTATCTCGGAAACCATTCGGAACAAGACCATATGAACATACGAGGCTTTTTGCTTCAAATGATAGCCCTTAACACGTCCATGAACATTCACCATTCCTCCCAGCACACGCTGTATATCCTACACTACTTAATTTTCTGGTCAGTATAGCTTTGGTGTTTCACATTCGTTCCAAATGCGCAAAACAAAGAAATAAGTCTGCCTAGTGCATCACCTAGCGCACAATGCACATTCGCGTAGCATCTAAAGCTCACAGCTCCGTAAAATCTCCACAGGCACATTTCTTCCCGTTTAGTATCTCTCATTATAATTTACTCTGACATCACGTCACAGGAATAATGTGTGCAAGGTCGAAAAAAGGGAACTTGAAATTTTACAGGAAAACTTTTGAAATCATAGAATAAACACACGCAACATGGTTTCCTCCCAACGAATAACGAGAATCAACAGTATTTCTAAAAACATAGTAATTTAAAAAATGCATTAGTATGCAGATGCAGAGGTATTTTATACACAGTAGAAACCGAAACGTATTTTTACTGTTGCATCTCTCAGTATGCTTCGACAGTAATTTACCAGAGAGAAAAAAAAGACAAGAGAACGAGTAAAGTTGTAGATGTATTATGGAAATTGTAGTATATAATTTTCACCAACAAACATCAGGGATTATTTTTAAAATTTGAGTCAAATTAAAATTGGATTGAGACGCCCAAATACGAAGTAAAAGCCGGAGTACATTTTAGTACTCTCATAAAAATGTGCTGTGACAGCATGTTAAGGAAGAATATTGATACTGTTTCTCTACGTGCGAGGACGTACAATTTTGTAGGTAAATTAAGGGAACCATACAGTGAAGCAGTCACTACACGATTGTCACTAACTCAAGTCGAGGGCTGTTTTTAAAAAACTGATAGCAATTTGGGAAAGGTACGAATGCAGAACGCAATAAAAACCGAAGTGCATTTTTAACACTGTAACTTTCATAAAAATGTGTTTTGACAATATTTCGCCTGAATAATGTTTATATTACGTCGTTAGATGAAAGGGAGGATAAAGAAAACGTAGAATTTCACAGATAACTTCAGGAAATCAACAGCCATTATATGATTCTTACCAACACACGTCGAAGTCTATTTATTTAATTTTTTTAAAAAAAGGCACGTTTGTATACAAGTGCAGAAGTACGCAATAAAAAGCGAAGCACAATTTTCATACAGTATTTCTCATAACATTTCAATTTGCTGTAAGTTCTTACTAGAATAATATTCATATTACTGTCTTGAAATGCAAAGGCGACAGAAGACAAGTGTAATTTTTCTGGTAAATGAAGGAAATTTTAAAATAATGACAGCCAGTATACTGCTCTTGCCAAGAAATATCAGGAATTGTTTTTAAAAGTAGTCGATTCTTTTTCTAAAAAATGCGTTTGTGTACAGATACAGGAGTACGCAATAAAAAGCTATGTTTTGAAAGACATCATCTTACACTATTGCAATTACAGCCTTAGGCCATTATCAAGTGCTGATATTGTGTGTCAGCATATATGACGTTGACATGGATTACAGCAGTAGTGTGATAAAAACTTATGTCACTTGCGTAAAGATGATGTCCTTCAAAAAAATTTTTTTGACTGTGAATACCAGCTACAACAAATTTAAAATACCTATGTGTTTTTAATACTGCATTTCTCATACAAATGTGTTCTGCCAGTACTTTACCGACATAATGTTGATATTATATTTTTGATATACGAAGTTGAAAAAAAGAGAGATCGTGATTTTACAGGTAATCAAGGAAGTAGTAGAAAGAACACAGCCAGGTACGATTCTCAGCAACAAAGATCCATATTTTTTTTTTTAAATTGTGTCAGAAAAAAAGAAAATTTCGTTTGTATGCATCTGCGTAAGTATCAAATAAAAAAAAGCATATTTTTAATGCTGCATCTCTCACTATAATGTAACTTACAACAAATTACCGAAATCGTGTTGATTTTATCTTCCTCATATGCAAGGACAAAAAAAATCTGACTTTGCTAGTAAATCTGGAAACGAATAAAGGCAATCTTCTCTGACCAACAATCATCCAAAATAGTTTCTGAAAACAAAGTTAAATTTAAAAGAAAAAACGCATCTGTGTACAGATGCAGAATTGCGGAATAAAATCCAAATATTTTTAACACTGCATCGATCATAACATTTTGTTCTGCACTGCATTACTAGAATAATATTGACATCACTTTCTTGGGACACACGATCGAAAAAACATAATAATGTGCGATTTTATACGTAGCCTGTATCAAGGAAATAGTAGAATGAACGCAGGAAATATACTATCCAACACACTTTGATCATATTTTTAAAATAGTTATTGTTTTTAAATGTGCTGTTGTGTACCGATGCAAAAGTATTTAATAAAAACCGAAGCAAATACTACGTTTTTCATAGCAATGAGTCCTGACATACAATCACTATAATCATAATATCATTTTCTTGAGATGCGACCTTGACGAAAACAGCATGTGCGATTTTGCAGACAGATAATGGAAACCGCAGAACGAACACAGGCAGTATACGATTCTCACAAAAAACCATCGAGTAGCGTATTTAAATAGTGAAACGAATTTTATAAAAATATGCATAGTATAAAGCCTACTTGCAATAAAAACCGAAGCACATCTTTAATACGGCATTTTTGATGGACAAGGTGAAATACTCCAGCGTCATTGCTCATGTATTTCCTCTCATACACAATCACCTTGTTTACTTGCAACACTAATCACATTATATACTACACTACCACATTGCGAAATGTGACGTTTATTCACCTAGTCACTTTACTTTCAGATGCATTAATTATTAAGTAGTTTTTCTCTCACACACGCAACTTACACACCTACTGTGCACTTCTAATTCGACTGCTGACTCGTAAATCAGTCACAGAAAAACGAACGTTCGAAGTTTTCGCAGAATGCAACGGCCGCGAACGTCTGTTGCGCCTGCCGAACAAACGAGCGAGCGTTGGCGAATTCCAGCGAGTTGTGCCGAAGAGACTTCCCCTCTGCCCCCTCCCGGGCGCGCTGCAGCCGAGTGCAGCGTAACTGCAGTTGCACTTGCAGCGGCTACGCACTGCACTCGGAACTGCGAGTACTGGGAACAGGCGAACAGAGGTGGCGAGGAGATGGCTCCTAGCTCCTAGCTCCCGCGCGCGCTACGGGGCGCTGCCGGATCGAACACACGACCTTCTCCGCCGGGGAAACTCGGCCGCGCACGTTAAGGGCGTGGAAGGGAGCAAAATTTAGAAAATTTAAAAAAAGAAACAAAAAACGGTTGTATTTATGTAATACAACGAACATCTCAACAATAATATAGTACTTAAAAGACATATTCTCATAAAAGTTTATTATTTTATTATTTTCTTTTCTGTTGTTTGTAGGGTTAAACCTTTCCTTCTGAAAAATAGTTCGCTTCGCGTAATTGGTATGAAAGTTTCTTTCGACTGTCAACGTCAATTATTTGTTGATAGTCGTTCTGTACCTTTAAACAAATGTAGGGTGCTAAATTTTCGTATTTTATTTATTTTCCTCGGTGCTGTTCGTGCGAGTAAAGCTTTCATTCTGGAAATTGTGCGCTTTATATTAAGCAGCTAAAATTTACTTTCTATTGCCAATGTCAATTGTTTGACGATATTAATTCTTTCTACTTAGTCAAACATATTGTGTTAAATTTTGGTCTTTTATTTATTTTTATTAATGCTTCTCAGGGGAGCTTTTATTCTGCGGAATTATGAGCTTCATGTGAGTGGCTTAGAATTTTCTTTACTGCCATGTCAGATGTCTGGCGATAGTTTTTCTTTCTCCTTAGACAAACATTTTGTGCTAATATTGCATTTTTTCTTCATTTTCATTGACGCTGTTCGTAGGATAAAATCTTTTGTGCGAGAAATCGTGGCTAAATTTTCGTCCCACTGCCAATGTAAATTTTCGTATTTTATTTATTTTCCTCGGTGCTGTTCGGACGAGTAAAGCTTTTGTTCTGGAAATTGTGCGCTTTATATTAAGCAGCTAAAATTTTCTTTCTATTGCCAATGTCAATTGTTTGACGATATTAATTCTTTCTATATAGACAAACATATTGTATTAAATTTTGGTCTTTTGTTTATTTTTCTTGATGCTTTCCATAGGAGCTTATATTCTGCGGAGTTGTGACCTTCATGTAAGTGGCTTAGAATTATTACTATTATTATTATGTTTTTTTACTGCCATGTCAGATGTTCGGCGATAACTTTTCTTTCTCCTTAGGCGAAAATTTTGTGCTAATATTTCATTTTTTTTTTTTATTTTCATTGATGCTGTTCGTAGGATAAGATCTTTCGTTAGGGAATTCAAGGCTTAAAATTTTCGTTGTACTGCCAATGTCAGTTGTTGGACGATTGTCACTTTCTATACAGACAAACTTCTTGTGCTACATTTTCGTATTTTATTTATTTACTTTGGTTGTTCGTACGATTAAAACTTTCATTCTGAAAAATAGTTTGCGTCACGTATGTAGCTTTAAAAAAATTTTTTCGACTGCCAGTGTCAATTGTTTGGCAATAGCTATTCTTGGATCTTGTGCCTATCTCCCACTCATAATAGATTTCTAGCTCACTTTAGATTAAAACCTCAGTATTAGCATACCACAAAGAAAATTTTTAAGACGCTTGATAATTTTCCAATGTTAAAATTATTTATTTATTATATCTACGAAGTCAGCAAAATAGCTGACCATTGGCAATAGAACCAACACGTCTCTTTCGGATGTTGTGCCTCTTCCATAATTAAATCTCGTCTGCTGTTCATGGTTTTCCTAACAGCAGAATATTACTCCTCTATGAATCTTCACCTAAAAAGTGATGATTGTTCTTTACACTTTAATGTAATTTAAAATAATGGGACAACTTGTGATATGTATTGCATTTCTACATTTATAGTGAAGAACTGCCCTGTACATTTTAAGTTTTTGATATTTAGTACACTTACTACAGCTGACGACCTTCATCAGCAAGAGGCGTACCGTTCCTTTTAAACACCTGTGTAAATAAAACTGCACTATAGGCGTATATATATGTGTAACACTGTAAACATTGCGCACATTGGTTTTTCCTCTTCTCCCACACCCCCACCCCCCCTTCACTTCATCTACTTTTCCGTTATCTATTTAATACCTCTGATCCATTCCTGTTAATGTACACCATTCCCTCATTCACTATGCAACCCCTCCCCTCCCCTCACTTTCTTCTCCATTTTTGTATCATTATACGCTTAGCCTTTTATAATAACCATTGTCGCTTTTGTGTAAAGGATTTTAAATTGCATCGATGTTTGTGATCATTTACTGTATATAACCGACCAATTTTTAAACATGATTGTGATTCATACCAATATGTAACTGGTTATTTTATAATTGACCATGTATCAGTTATTTCACGGTCTTGCAAGATTGTGCTTCTATGTATCTTTAATTACGATGGTGTAAGTCGCGTTTTTACATGCACACTGGGAAACTGGCTCTTCAAGCCATATAATGTAAACATTGGTATCTTCTGCCCACTTCAAAGTTAATGTAACCATTTTGTATAATTAAAGAGGCCCGCTACCTGTTCCCACGATATACTACAGAAAGAACTGGAATGTCTTTATGATGGTCTTTGACGATCGTTTGAGTTACATATATGTCAATAGCTGCTTAGACACGGTATGGCGAAATTTATGCCTGTGATTTGGTCATCTATTTTATTCCACAACCGTATCAAGTGAATAAGTCGTGATAATTGCCAGTAAATTAGCCTATTACACAAATATTCTCGCATTTTTTCACAAAATTGGTTTATGTAACCGAAGATACATATTTTGACGATGACTTGCTTTGTACTCAAGTGTAATGATTTTTGATACGTAAGTAGAACAAATCATGCAGCCCACACGTTAATTTAACTATTTTTCTGATACATGTACTTTTATTGTGCTTTAATCTGTTGCAGTTGTAACAGTTGAAAATGGCCTAACGTCGAAATCTAGATTGTGGAATAAAACCTACTGTACAGTAAAATGGCGTTTACGCCTTCCAAAAAGCAAGAAAGGCTTTTCTGAAAAAAGGAAATCTGTTAATAGCGAATATGAATTTCGGTGTTAGGAATTCTTCTTGAAGCGTATTTGGTGTGAAGCGTGCCTTGCACGGAAGTGAAAAGTGGACGAACTAGAATTCGGACAAGAAGAGACTGCAGTAGTTATGCAGAGATAAAAAGGTTTACACAGGATACTCTGGTGTGGAGAGATGAATAAGACGAGTCTTTCGACTAAAGACCACCATACCAACAACGAAAATCCACCACTGCAATTTAATCTTTTACCTGTTTTCGAATTTTACCACATGCCACATGGGAAATTTTTATTGTGTGTGTGTGTGTAAATTTTATCTTTTGTGCAAGTAACATCGAATTACTGCACATGTTGACTGATAGCACAAAATATCCGCTGTGTTCCACTTGAAAATGGCTAAAAGTCGAAACTGCAAATTGGAATTCTGTAAATAAATAATTTTGAGTCGAAGGCGTCAATTACATGTTTCTAGGGTTTCGTACCGCAATGGGTAGAAACGGAACATTTACAAGAGCATTTTACTATCCGTTTGTCTGTCTCTCTGTCCGACTGTTAAAAACCCTTATTCTCAGGAACGGGGAAACGCTTGAAGTTGAAATTTATGACACATAATTAAGGTATACGGGGTCACTTGGCAGTGTAACAAAATTGTAGCTTCAGAGTCTGTACAATCAAAAGATACGGCCATTTATGTGACATATTTCGATACTTGCAAAATGACCCATAACAACCTATAGGGAACTTCCCGTTGGCCTGGGATCACGAAATTTGGCAGTAAGCTAGATTTCACACTGTAAATGAAGGAAAAATTTACGAAAACTTCTAATTTGTAATTATATCACACGAAAAAAAAAAATTGTAATTTGCTAACTTACTGTCCGTCTGCCCGTCCGTCTGTTAAGACTTCTTTTTCTCAGGAATGGGTAGAGGTATCAAGCTGAAATTTATGTCATATACTAAGGTCTGCTCTCGATGGTACTGTATATGCATTAAGCTTTTATGTTCATGCAATCAAAACATACGACCATTTAGGTCAAATATTTTGACACTCGCAAACCCACTCATCAAAACCTCTAGGGTACTTCCCTTTGACGCAGAATCATGAAATTTGGCTGGGAGCAAGGTTTCATAGTACAATAAAGGAAAAATTCCGAAATTTGTTTTAAAAAATCCTATTGCCATTGGAACTTACATTGTATTCTACATCTGTCAAAAGCACGATAGAAAAATATTACTGATCGCAAACACAAAATGTAAGCTGTAGTCGTGTTTTAGCAAGTCAATACAAATATTTCATTAAATCTTCTCTTTCTACTCGTAAAACACGAAGTCCCCTGCTCGCTTTTTTATGTATGCCCTGGCTAGTCTCAGGTACTACTGTAGAGATTTTGGTACGCCTGATGTCCTGCCAGTCACGAAATAACAGCCAAAAAATCGTTGAGATTCTTGGTTCCTAAGATGGATGAATTATCTATCTATACACATAATTAAGTTTGTACGGGACCTTCAGTGCGCGAATCCTACTTGCAACTGGCCGATTAAAAAAAAAAAAAAAAAAAGTTTATTGCGAAACCAAGCAAAGAAAAATTATACACCATTGCCGATTCGGTTGTTTAAATTAACTATTTTGAATCGAGGGTCAATACCAAAAATCTTCATTAGGCCATTAGATAATTAAGATGAATGAATTAAGCAAAAAGGTATTGTATCTTCGCTTGTTTTGGCTCTTTCTTTACCCAGAAAATTATATGCACTCTTGTTATCTCTTTCCAGACTGCGGTTCAAATAATTTGAAGATAAGTTATTGCTTGCTATTACCTATAAATTTGTCGTTCACATTTAGGTCTACATCTCCAGATTACACTTAAAAAATTAATGACTGTGATTACATTCACTGAATATAATCCGTGGTGATGTAGAGTCTTGAAGTAATTATTATAAAATCAGGACATTTATTGACGAAAACTGATTTTTAGCCTTACTTTCCTGCTCTCTCAAGTTCTTCATTTGTAGTCCAAGACTAGCCAACTAGGGACAAACAGCAAATTGTTAGCAGAAAAAGCCAAGGTAACGTTCCATTATCACGTTTAACTGATTCATTCGCCCAGTATAAGAATCTAAAAACATCCCCTAGAGCTGCTGAGTAATATGGAACTTCACTATTTCAATTCCACATTTCTCTTGCTTTTCTTCTGTATAATAGCATAGGTTCACATCAGTTTCTTTTCTTTATCTAGCGCTGTTAGTACACGCCTGGCTGAAACCTTGTCAGATATTTATCAGAATTTAGGAATATCAGGTCATAATCAGTTATTTTTCATCACTTGCGTCATTTATTTATTTTCCTTCGCAATATTCTTTGGACTAAGAGTTTTATTCTGAGCAATGCTGCACGTCTTGCAAGTCAATGACGATTGTTTGGCGATAGTCAGTATTTCTCTTTAGTCAAACAACTTGTACTAAGCTCCCATTCATGAAGTTTTCAGAACAATGCGAATTAAAATTGTCTTTCTGCGTATCATTATTACTTTTTACAATTTAGTCATTTCATGGTAGTGTGACAGCAAGTACGTAAACAATGTGATTTATGCGCATACAAGTAAAGCCCTGTTTCAACAAGATTATATCCTAGTAACTGAATACATGGCAGAGTGAAACGTTCGCAAAATATCAGCCGCAATTCTGGCTGGTAATAAAATTTTAGTCCGTGTTATTGCTACGTACAGATCCTTGGGTTCTTCTAAACAGCTGGAGCACCCGAATTGTAAATAGCAGAGATTACAACTACTTCATTCTGGTGTTCTTCACAGCAAGGAAACTTCGCTACTCTGATTTTGTACAAGTGAGCTGCTTAGGACCCATATCTCAAAACCATTCTTATTAATGAAGTGATCATTCTCTTGGACCTAAAAATGTGGTTGAACCAGTAACTGTTGGTACTGATGGCAGAATAGTAGCATAATGTCTACCCTTATCCACTTGTGATAAATTACTACCGTGTTTATTTTTCTGTGGTGTGATTCACACTGATACAAAATTTTTGAAAGCTACAACTCTCGTCCTCGATTATTTAGCCATAAAATACACAGTTTCAATTTCAGCCTTAAACCATTTGCAAGTGGAACACAGAGAATATTTCATACTTCAGCTCATCTCAAAATTTAAAAATAGTGGTCATTTACAGGGTGAGCCCTAACACGACTTACAAAATGTCAGAGGTTGTTCGGGGATATATTCGGATTGTTTTGGTTTTTTATAGCCTTGCAGAAAACTTGTTTGGAACCTGTGATTTTTCGGAGATGATGCAGTTGTCTATAATGTGCTGCCTGAAAAAAATTGCAGTAATATTCAGTAAGGTCATGATAAGATTTGAAAGTGCTGCAAAGATTGCCCACTTGCTTTAAATGTCGAACTTCGCAGTTTACAAAACGAAAAATATACTATCCTATGACTACAACATGACTGAGTTACAGGTGGAAGAAAAGATTACTCTAATTTCAGCGCTCCATATGCAAATGGAACGGGAAGAAACCTTAATAACTGATACAGTGGGAAGTACCTCTGCTATGCACTCGCAGTAATTTTCAGAAAAACGTTTTTGCAAGAAATTTATGGCCAACTTTGAGCCTGACAACATATTAAGTGTTCTGCAATATATGTTAAAGATATAGTATCAAATACTTAAAAACGGCATAAAAGGCGAAAACCTGGGTTTTACTTAAATAAACAATAAAACATTCAAATGGCGGTGTGTTCCTTTAAAACATATTGTACGACTGTTGCTCAGCAACATCAAAAACCGCTGTACACGTCTATTTTGTTTGACATAAGAGAACAGAAAGATGTCATTGCAAGGTAAATCAAGTAAATATCGGGAAAGTAGACACTAATTTGATATTTTTCTCCATTAAACAATAATCAACCACCCTCCCTCCCTCGACCGCGACACTCGATTCCTTAAAGATGCGAACTCTCATGTATAAAATGTCACATATAATACTGCAGCTACTTTCAACGGTACAGAGCGAGGTGGCCCAGTGGTTAGCACACTGGACTCGCATTCGGGAGGACGACGGTTCAATCCTGCGTCCGGCCATCCTGATTTAGGTTTTCCAAGATTTCCCTAAATCGCTCCAGGCAAATGCCGACTTCCTTCCCCGTCCTTCCCTAATCCGATGAGACGGATGACCTCGCTGTCTGGTCTTCTCCCCCAAAACAAGCTAACTTTCAACGGAAAATGAATTGCGAATTAAGTTGGTAGTAAAGACGTAATAGAATAAAATGTACCTGACGCTGTAGTTCTGTTGCACGAACACCGAAATTATACCAAGCGATAAACTTTTCTCTTTCTTCGATCATTCTGTGTGTGAGGTGTCAGAAAGAAAAAGTTTTGCAAAGTTTGTTGCAAGTCGCTAAAGGGCCTCGTTCTCAAATTCTGGATGAATATAGCCTGGGTAAACGGAAACTAGCGAATGGCATCGTTGGCCGGGAGGCCCCTATTCGGGGAAGTTCGGCCGCCAAGTTCAAATCTTATTTTAGTCGGTGCCACTTTGGGCGACTTGTGCGCCGGTGATGACGATGAAATCATGATGAGGACAACACAACACCCAGTCCCCGAGCGGAGACAATCGCCGACCCGGCCAGGAATCGAACCCGGATCCGCTTGCATGGAAGGCGAGCACGTTACCACCCAGCTAAGCAGGCGGACTACTCTAGGAAAATTTCGCGCAGTGAGTTAATAGTGCCTCAAGACATATATGCAGTTTTTAACTGTAATACTTGCCTTTCTGTGTTAAACCAGTAAGGTAAGATTTTACCTCCTAATAAGTAGATGAGAGCAATATAAAATTTTTAATTCGGTCAATAATTAACTGAAATATTGAAAATCAATTTTTACGGCCCCTGGCGTCCGTTATATAGGCAAACTGTAACAGGGATGTGGACCACGAACGGGATGAGCCATTTAGTGGTATAGATAACAAAGACGTTTCGTTTGTGTTACGATATTGCATACGGATTTTGCATTTCCTCTCGAAATTTTTGAACGTTTCCTGACACCAGTTGTTACGGGCTGTTTTCGAGATTCGGTCAAATTATATTCAATCAATAAGGAACGAATATTTTTCTATAAATGTGCATGTGCAATCTAATACACTGCAGTTTACCGTAAACTTACCTAAGAATGCCTCCAGCGAACACCACCTGGATGGTAAGTCCGCACAACTGTGTCAACTCGAAGTTGTGACGCCAGCGAGAAGCGACGAAAGTCATCATCTACCTTGTGTAGTATAAAAAAAACTCGTTGTGCAATGTGATCGTCTTGAGATTGTTATGTAAATGCACAGGAAATGTAGTATGTATCACTAAGTACTGCTTGTGTGAGTTTAGCGCAACATAATTTACGTTTGTTCGGTTCTATCTTCATAGTGGTTATGAAGTTTCGTGTAGTTACATAGTGGAAACAAGGTTCATGTGTTAAATTTTTTTAAAGGCAGTATAATGAGACAGAAATGGCGCTATTCAATTCCAAGGCAGGGTTTCACAATTGATATTTATTGAGGGGTAAGTTTAACGTGTACCTTTGTTCTGAATATAATTTACTAATTCATATTTTAGATTATAGTATACTGTTTGCCGCATCACTTGGCTTGAATATACACTGACGGATAACAATCGCAACAGCAAAAAATAATTAATATGGAGTAATGATATTTCGGGCATACATTTGTCTAGATAACGTACGAGGGTTGGAACTTAAATAGTGGCCACTATTTATTCACAGTCGATACAAAAGAGTTACATGTTTGCACCTGTTACTGTCCTTCAAAGTAGTCACAAGCGTGGTGTAGAACCCGTTGCCAACGATGTGGAAGGCGTAGTATACCGTTAGCAGAGCCTGTCCTGTTGATGGTGCGAATGGAGCGGTCTGCTGCCTGTCGAATCTCTGGAACAGTTCTGAAGCGAATGCCACCAAGTAGTTCCTTCATCTTCAGAATCAAATTAAAGTCACAACGACTTAAGAGGGGTATTTGAAAAGTCCGTACAAAAATAAAAACTACTTACCTGTTTAGGATAAACCTTTTTTATTTTTCGACATAGTCTCCTTTTAGACTTATACATTTCGTCCAACGCTGTTCTAATTTGTTGATCCCTTCCGAATAATAGGAATTGTCCGATTTTGCAAAATAGCTGTTAGTTGCTGCAATCACCTCCTCGTTTAAATAAAATCTTTGTGCCGCCAGCCTTTTCTTCAAATTAGGGAACAAATAATAGTCCGAGGGATCCAAGTCTGGAGAATAGGGGGGATGTGAAACGAGTTAGAATCCTATTTCCATTAATTTTGCGACCACAACTGCTGAGGTGTGTGCTGATGCATTGTCGTGATGGAAAAGGACTTTTTTTTTCAGTCCAATTGCCGGCGTTTTTCTTGCAGCTCGGTTTTTAAACGGTCCAATAACGGTGAATAATATTCACCTGAAATAGTTTTACCCTTCTCCAGATAGTCTATGAGGATTATCCTTGTGAATCCCAAAAGACAGTCACCATAACCTCTCCGGCTGAAGGAATGGTCTTCGCCTTTTTTGTGCAGATTCTCCCTTGGTAACCCATTGTTTAGATTGTTGTTTGGTCTCAGGAGTATAGTAATGTACCCATGTTTCATCCACAGTGATGAAACGACGCTTAAAGTCCTGCGGATGCTTCCTGAACAGCTGCAGACCATCCTTGCAACACTTCACATGATTCCGTTTTTGGTCAAGTGGGAGCAATCGCGGAACCCATCTTGAGGATAGCTTTCTCATGTCCAAATGTTAATGTAAAATATTAACGACCCGTTCATTCGAGATGCCCATAGTACTAGCAATCTCATGCACCTTAACTCTTCTGTCATCCATCACCATATCATGGATTTTATCAATGATTTGTGGAGTCGTAACCACCAGAATGTTCAGCATCACTTGTGCCCATATGGCCACTCCGAAAATTTTGAAACCACTTATAAACTGTTCTAATCGAAGGTGCAGAGTCACCGGAATGTTTATCAAGTTTCTCTTTAGTCTCCTGAGACGTTTAGCCTTTCATAAAGTAATGTTTAATTACCACACGAAATTCTTCTTCGTCCATGTTTTGGCAATCACTCGACTTCCTTGATTCACACGAATTCCAAACACAAAGAAATAGACCAATATGGCTGAAACTTGGTGTGCATTCTTTCCAAAGATGCTACTAACTAAACATGACCTCGATACGAGCCGATGGTGCCATCTCTTGGACTTTGCACGGACTTTTCTAACGCCTCTTGTAAGTCCGGGGAGTATGGTGGATACACAGTAGTTCCCAGTTCCATCGACCGAATAGAGCAGCCACAGCTTGCGCTGTATGCGCCCGCACATTGTCGTGCAAAATGATGGGTGGGTTGCGCAGAAAGTATCGCCGCTTCTTTCGCAATGCTTGTCGCAGGTGATGCTCCAAAACCGAACAGTAATTCTGTGCATTCACGGTCTGCCGTGGAGGAACGTAATGCGTTACAATAACACCATCACAGTCGTACACCAGAATCACCGTATCTTTAGCCCGCTCCATTCACACCATCAACAGAACGATATACTACGCCTTCCACATCGCTGGCAACGGGTTCTACACTACTTTGAAGGACAGTAAAAGGTGCAAACATGAGTAGATGAATGATGGGGCTCCCACCCCAAATCCAATATGGCGACCGTGACGTCACAGGTCTAACGGTACTTGCGTCATCATGTGACGTCACGGCCATCATCTTGGCGGTGTGTGTGTGTGTGTGTGTGTGTGTGTGTGTGTGTGTGAGTGACTTCACATGATGACGTCATGGGCGCCATCTTGGATTTGGGGTGGGAGCCCCATCATTCATCTACTAACATGTAACTCTTTTGTATCGGTTGTGAATAAATAGTTGCCACTATTTAAGTTCCAACCCTCGTATTTAAGTGATTATCATCACAAGTTCACAGTTAATGTAAGCGTAAGACATACGATTGCAAATGTGAAATGGGCCAAATGGCTCTGAGTACTATGGGACTCAACTGCTGAGGTTATTAGTCCCCTAGAACTTAGAACTAGTTAAACCTAACTAACCTAAGGACATCACAAACATCCATGCCCGAGGCAGGATTCGAACCTGCGACCGCAGCGGTCTTGCGGTTCCAGACTGCAGCGCCTTTAACCGCACGGCCACTTCGGCCGGCGCAAATGTGAAATGCAGGTGCATTAATAACAGGAGTAACCGCCAGAATATTGAACGCAAGATGTAGACTTGCATGCGTTCTGTTGTACAGCTGGCAGGTGTCAGTAGGAGTTTCATGCCTGTTGCACTTGGTCGCTCAGTAAAGGGACGGGTAATGCTGTTTGTGAACAACGCTGGAGTTGTCGTCCAATGATGTCCTAAATCTGGTGATCGTGCGGGCCAAGGGACATGTTGACAGTCGCCGGCCGCGGTGGTCTAGCGGTTCTAGACGCGCAGTCCGGAACCGCGCGGCTGCTACGGTTGCAGGTTCGAATCCTGCCTCGGGCATGGATGTGTGTGATGTCCTTAGGTTAGTTAGGTTTAAGTAGTTCTAAGTTCTAGGGGACTGATGACCAGAGATGTTAAGTCCCATAGTGCTCAGAGCCATTTGAACCATTTTGTTGACAGTCTGTAGAGCATGATGGGTTACAACAACACTATGTCGTCGTGTGACTAGGGCCTCCCGTCGGGTAGACCGTTCACCGGGTGCAGGTCTTTCGATTTGACGCCACTTCGGCGACTTGCGCGTCGATGGGGATGAAATGATGATGATTAGGACAACACAACCCCCAGTCCCTGAGCGGAGAAAATCTCCGACCCAGCCGGGAATCGAACCCGGGCCCTTAGGATTGACATTCCGCCGCGCTGACCACTCAGCTACTGGGGGCGGACACGACGGTATGTGGGTGGTCGAGCGTTATCTTGCTGGAAAACACCCCCTGGAATGCTGCTTATGAATGGCAGCGCAGCAGGTCGATCCACGAGATTGACGTACGAATTTGCAGTCTGGGTGCGTGGGATAACCACGTGAGTGCTCCTGCTGTCATACAAAATCACACCCTAGACCATAACTCCAAGTGTAGGTCCATTGTGTCTAGTTTGCAGACAGGCCCTGAACTGACCTCCTCCTAACCAACACACACTCATCACTGGCACATAGACAGAACCAATTTTCATCAGAAAACTCATGAAACCTCGACCCTTCCCTCCAATAAGCTTTCACTCCGCACCAGTGAAGTCGGAAGTGGCTGGGGTTTAGGGTCAGTGAAATGCACGCTATAGGGCGACCGGCTCGGAGCTGTCTTTGAAGTAGCCGTGAGCCATCGCCGCTGGCGCTAGAGTGTTCTACTTGCATTGCTGATATCCATATTCGGCTGTTTCGCTATCGTTGACTGCTCCCCCGGCGGGTTTTCCGGGTGAACGTTTGGCGGGGCAGTCTCCGGTCGGCGTTCAACGAGCCAACTGGTGTTGAAAACGGGCCCGCGTCCCTAACCGTGGTGCAGGGGCCTCGCCGTGCTCACCGCCTTTGTCTTTTGTCGCGCCGGATGTACGGTGCCGATCACTGGGCGCCTTGACGTGCAAAAGTGTGGTGGGTTCGTCGTCTCACGCTGAACAGCTTCCCAACTCGTCATTTCCAAGCTCCAAGTTACGTATGACTTTTATTCTGTGTTCAGCTAAGAAGATTGTTGAAACGTATTGTGGTATGGGTAGCTGCCGGAGATGGTTCTGAACGTGGTTCCACAGTGGTTATATTTAAAGAGACTTATGTTCCACATTACGCTTCTGTTTATCCGAGGTGTGTGTGTTTTAAGTGCATTTCATGCAAATTTTAACTTGTTTTAGCTTTCGGACTGGCTGCGGTTGTGTACGTGCCCGGTAGCCGTAGAGTTGTTAGTTTAATCATTTGTCACGGCAGCATTTGGTGTGTTTATTTAATGTTGAAAGTGCCTCAAGGCAACTGCAAGTGATATCTAAAGTTTTCCGCTAATTTTCTGGGAGACGGATAATGTTAGAATGTTGCTCCTTAAGAATTTCGTGGTGTGTCTATGGCTCTGAGCACTATGGGACTTAACATCTTTGGTCATCAGTCCCCTAGAACTTAGAACTTCCTAAACCTAACTAACCTAAGGACATCACACACATCCATGCCCGAGGCAGGATTCGAACCTGCGACCGTAGCGGTCGCGCGGCTCCGGACTGAGCGCCTAGAACCGCGAGACCACCGCGGCCGGAGTGGTGTGTTTACTATATATTCCAGTGTCGCTGTGATTTAACCTTGTTTTCATTGCAATCTATATATGCTGCAGGCCATTAGTTAAGACTACTCGTTCCCTGGCGTCGGCGCGGTTATGGATTGTCAGGACCGCTCATTGTGGCGCCGTCGGACTAAACAGGGTGTTACAAAAAGGTACGGTCAAACTTTCAGGAAACATTCCTCACACACAAATAAAGAAAAGATGTTATGTGGACATGTGTCCGGAAACGCTTAATTTCCATGTTAGAGCACATTTTAGTTTCGTTCTTCCACCTACGCTCAATGGAGCACGTTATCATGATTTCATACGGGATACTCTACCTGTGCTGCTAGAACATGTGCATTTACAAGTACGACACAACATGTGATTCATGCACGATGGAGCTCCTGCACATTTCAGTCGAAGTGTTCGTACGCTTCTCAACAACAGATTCGGTGACCGATGGATTGGTAGAGGCGGACCAATTCCATGGCCTCCACGCTCTCCTGACCTCAACCCTCTTGACTTTCATTTATGGGGGCATTTGAAAGCTCTTGTCTACGCAACCCCGGTACCAAATGTAGAGACTCTTCGTGCTCGTATTGTGGACGGCTGTGATACAATACGCCATTCTCCAGGGCTGCATCAGCGCATCAGGGATTCCACGCTACGGAGAGTGGATGCATGTATCCTCGCTAACGGAGGACATTTTGAACTTTTCCTGTAACAAAGTGTTTGAAGTCACGCTAGTACGTTCTGTTGCAGTGTGTTTCGATTCCATAATTAATGTGATTTGAAGAGAAGTAATAAAATGTACTCTAACATGGAAAGCAAGCGTTTCCGGACACATGTCCACATAACATATTTTCTTTCTTTGTGTGTGAGGAATGTTTCCTGAAAATTTGGTGGTACCTTTTTGTAACACCCTGTATATAAACATATACAGCCTGCTATGTGACTGCGCACAAGCCGTGGGCAGTGAACGCTTGTGTTTGCTGGCGGCCGTAGCGTTATTGCTTCCAAACACTGCTGTCGGCCTTGACATTGTTCTCTAAAGTGCAATTTGGGAATCATTCTGAGTCAAAAAATGGTTCAAATGGCTCTGAGCCCTATGGGACTTAACATCTGAGGTCGTCAGTCCCCTAGAACTACTTAAACCCAACTAACCTACGGACATCACACACATCCATACCCGAGGCAGGATTCGAACCTGCGACCGTAGGGGCCGCGCGGTTCCAGACTGAAGCGCCTAGAACCGCTCGGCCACTGCCGCCGGTCATTCTGAGCCATTATATCCGTTAATGAAGTGAGGCCACCCTGTTATAATATTATCGTTTCTGTAACTTATTTTACTGGTTGAGTTATTAGTAGCCATTCTTATTGAACACCTACTTTAATCATTTGTGTATCTTTAATGAACATGCAACTTGTTACTATTTCTGTGTGCAAGTTTTGCGACCGTGGTTGGCCCACCATGTATTTTTAGTATAAGCATGTTTCACTGTGCACCTTTGTGTGGGCAGTTCAGTTTTATTAACTTTTAAGATCTCGTGTTGTTTATGAAGTTTTGGTATTTTGTGGCTGTGTAACTTCTGTTGGAAGTGTATAATGTTATTAGTCTTTTGAGATATGGTCAAACAAGAACGATTGTTAGTGATCGATTCTGAAGTTTTGGCAGAGAGCCAACACCGTGTTGCTAGAGGAGGCCGAAATGCACGCTTTTAAGCTCACGCAGATTGGCGTGAGGTCTGGAACAAGGTAAAGTAATTATCCTATAAAGAAAAGGACGTAGTTCTTGGAATACTTAACTTTAATCCACAATTGGAGAACATCTCTCTTGACGGTACATGTTTTATAATCTCAATATTAACTGGTAATGGCGCCTTGCTAGGTCGTAGCAAATGACGTAGCTGAAGGCTATGCTAAATATCGTCTCGGCAAATGAGAGCGTATTTGTCAGTGCAGCATTGCTAGCAAAGTCGGCTGTACAACTGGGGCGAGTGCTAGGACGTCTCTCTAGACCTGCCGTGTGGCGGCGCTCGGTCTGCAATCACTGACAGTGGCGACACGCGGGTCCGACGTATACTACCGGACCGCGGCCGATTTAAAGGCTACCACCTAGCAAGTGTGGTGTCTGGCGGTGACACCACAGATTCTCCAGCGTACTACTGTCAATGATTTTGGTTGCGGACACAAAATAATATGATTCTTACTCGTGTTTATGTAATTCAATTAAAGTGAAGATTTGTATTTTCAGAATGAGATTTTCACTCTGCAGCGGAGTGTGCGCTGATATGAAACTTCCCGGCAGATCAAAACTGTGTGCCCGACCGAGACTCGAACTCGGGACCTTTGCCTTTCTGTAAAGTTTGGAAGGTAGGAGACGAGGTACTGGCAGAAGTAAAGCTGTGAGTCCCGGGCGTAAGTCATGCTTCGGTAGCTCAGTTGGTAGAGCACTTGCCCGCTAAAGGCAAAGGTCCCGAGTTCGAGTCTCGGTCGGGCACACACTTTTAATCTGCCAGGAAGTTTCATTTGTATTTTCCATCAGTAAGAGGGCAAATGTCCGAATTGAAGTTTAAAATGCCGGCCGGAGTGGCCGTGCGGTTCTGGGCGCTGCAGTGTGGTGCCGAGCGACCGCTACGATCGAAGGTTCGAATCCTGCCTCGGGCATGGATGTGTGTGATGTCCTTAGGTTAGTTAGGTTTCATTAGTTCTAAGTTCTAGGCGACTGATGACCTGAGCAGTTAAGTCGCATAGTGCTCAGAGCCATTTTTTGAAGTTTATAATAAAATTTGTTTTGAGTCGAATTAAAATTGCACAAGCTTGCCCATCACCAGTGATCTCCTTTAACAATTGTGGTGAGATTGTAGTTTTGATTTTCTAAAGAACTGAGTAGTACCAGGGTTCAAACCGATTTGTAACAGTCGGTGGTATCATTGTGGTGCCAACTGCTGCTCAAATTGCTGTTTCAGCTTCATCACCGTGCGCCTAGCTATACGCCCAACATGATGGTCTTCACTCTCGGTAGTGCAAAGTTACCATCCGGAGCCCTGTCTTCTTTTGACCGTACATTCTCGTGAGCACAGCTGCCAGCAGTCATGTATAGTGGCTAAATTCCTGCCAAGACTTTCTGCAGTATCGCAGAAGCAACTTTCCTCTTCTCTGCCTCGTACAAACTCAGTGAGGTGTTGATAATGGCGTTTTTGTTACCTTAAAAGCATTCTTGACTGACGTAAACTCACCACGTCCGATCTCAAATATAAATAACGCTTGCGACCATTATAACATGTATTTAAAACAAATCTGATTTGCATCCTCACAGTGCTACTACCAGCGTCACTCTTATGCAGCTGTCGCGAAATTTGAACAAACATCATCTCTCAGAGGCAGGAACGCGTCCAGCAACTTCAGTTTATGTTATACACATACACTACTGGCCATTAAAATTGCTACACCACGAAGATGACGTGCTACACACGCGAAATTTAACTGACGGGAAGAAGATGCTGTGATATGCAAATGATTAGCTTTTCAGAGCATTCACACAACGTTAGTGCCGGTGGCGACACCTACAACGTGCTGACATGAGGAAAGTTTCCAACCGATTTCTCATACACAAACAGCAATTGACCGGCGTTGCCTGGTGAAACGTTGTTGTGATGCCTCGTGTAAGGAGGATAAATGCGTACCATCACGTTTCCGACTTTGATAAAGGTCGGATTGTAGCCTATCACGATTGCGGTTTATCGTATCGCGACATTGCTGCTCGCATTGGTCGAGATCCAATGAATGTCAGCAGAATATGAAATCGGTGGGTTCAGGAGGGTAATACGAAACGCCGTGCTGGATCCTAACGGCCTCGTATCACTAGCAATCGCGATGACAGGCATCTTATCCGCGTGGCTGTAACCCATCGTGCAGCCACGTCTCGATCCCTGAGTCAACAGATGGGGACGTTTGCAAGACGACAACCATCTGCACGAACAGTTCGACGACGTTTGCAGCAGCACGGACTATCAGCTCGGAGACCATGGCTGCGGTTACCCTTGACGCTGCATCACAGACAAGAGCGCCTGCGATAGTGTACTCAGCGACGAACCTGGGTGCACGAATGCCAACACGTCATTTTTTCTGATGAATCCAGGTCCTGTTTGCAGCATCATGATGGTCGCATCCGTGTTTGGCAACATCGCGGTGAACGCACGTTGGAAGCGTGTATTCGTCATCGCTATACTGGCGTATCACCAGGCGTGATGGTATGGGGTGCCATTCGTTACACGTCTCGATCACCTCTTGTTCGCATTGACGGCACTTCGAACAGTGGACGTTACATTTCAGATGTGTTACGACCCGTGGCTCTACCCTTCATTCGATTCCTGCGAAACCCTACATTTCAGTAGGATAATGCACGACCGCATGTTGCAGGTCCTGTGCGCGCCTCTCTGGATACATAAAATGTTTGACTGCTGCCCTGGCCAGCACATTCTCCAGATCTATCACCAATTGAAAACGTCTGGTGAATGGTGGCCGAGCTACTGGCTCGTCACAATACGCCAGTCACTACTCTTGATGAACTGTGGTATCGTGTTGAAGCTGCATGGGCAGCTGTACCTGTACACGCCATCCAAGCTCTGTTTGACTCAAACTCAATGCCCAGGCGTATGAAGGCCGTTATTACGGCCAGAGGTGGTTGTTCTGGGTGGTGATTTCTCAGGATCTATGCACCCAAATAGCGTGAAAATGTAATCACATGTCAGTTCTAGTAGAATATATTTGTTCAATGAATACCCGTTTATCATGTGCATTTATTCTTGTTGTAGCAATTTTAATGGCCAGTAGTATAGTTCTTGGGGTTGCGATTTCTTTCCGTCATTGTGTTATGATTATTTGACCGCTCATTTTTCAGACGTGCCACAGGCATTTCAAGCTGGGGAAGCGTGCAGCACAGACGGAAAAACCATAACTGCTCCACTTTCAAAAACCACGGCTTGATTCAAATGCTGTGCCTTGAATGTTTTCGATGTGTACAGCTTTATCTGTTTTCAGTTGCAAAACAGTCTACAGAGAGTGGTCAGAAAAAAAGAGCAGGTGGAGGTAGCAGTTTGAAAAAAAGCATAAGGATTAGAGTAGCCAACCATAAGGAATATTTAAAATAAGCCATGATATAAGAGCATTCAGGAACTGAAAAATAAACTTAAAATAATACCTTTACAAAGGAACTGTGTTAATATAGTGTAAGACTTTTGTGTGTCGACCTATCTGTACAGTCCCATTACTCATAGTATATTGTGGCTGATAGTCATTTGAAAACGGGAGTCTAACCAAAAGGAGTTTGATTCATTAAAATTCTTGTCGCTGCATTTGTTCTTAAAGTTGTACTGGTAACAGAACGTTGTGTAAATAAAACTGACTCTGATGCGCAAGCCTCAGTGTTTTTCTATAAAAATATTATTTCTAGACGTGTGAATGTTGGTTGGTTGTTTTGGGGAAGGAGACCAGACAGCGTGGTCATCGGTCTCATCGGATTAGGGAAGGATGGGGAAGGAAGTCGGCCGTGCCCTTTCAGAGGAACCATCCCGGCATTTGCCTGGAATGATTTATGGAAATCACGGAAAACCTAAATCAGGATGGCCGGACGCGGGATTGAACCATCGTCCTCCCGAATGCGAGTCCAGTGTCTAACCACTGCGCCACCTCGCTCGGTCGTGTGAATGTTCTACTGCCTACTGTACACCTAAAAATGCTCCAGATTTTCCTAACATTAAAACTACAAAATATCAGTTTTCTTCAGAGATGTGACGAGCTTTGTTTACAAATGTACTAGTTATGTTGTACAGGCTATGCACCAAATGAATCGCAGCTATGCGTTCTTGATTGTTTTTGTCTCATTTCCACTTACACAATAATATGTGCATTTCCTGTTAACTAATCTCATTCAAATATCAACTCAAAAATCGCCAATTTTACGAGCCACACATTTCTTTGGCGTTGGTTGCTTTATATTACGAACGTCGTTTAGCAGTGACATAACTTCATGGCTGTCTCTAGGTGGTATTGCTCCATTTTTCGGTTAACTTTAGCACTATCAATGCATTTTCCATAACATGGACCTACTTTATGTCTACCATTAAAAAAATTAAAAAATACAAAATTAACTAGTTGTTGTTGACTTTTATTAACAACATACTTTTTAAATACTAAGGTCCAGAATCCGAAAATATCTTTTAGCACAACTTTATTCGTACAAATGGGTTTTCTGCAATGTATCCAGCAAGGAAGGAGTACTTTATGACCACCAGAAAATTGTTTTTAAAAATACAAATTTCGTTGATTCACAACATAGTTTTTAAAGATGCATAGATGTGTAAGAAGGATCCTGAAGCTGAAAGTATGAATGCGACATTCATTGTGAAAAGTCACATTCACTACTAAGACTTAAATTTTTGGGCTAAATTTTAGGGAAAAATATTAAAGCAATAATTTTTTCAGTTTTTTAAATATAAAGTACATGGCCACGAAGTTTCGGAAGGAGGGCATATGGAACTCACCCCCCCCCCCCCCCCCTTGGTATTGTAAGTGTTACGTTACAATCCGAAGCTCTTCAAAGATGTTGTGTACACATCAATGTTTTGTTTGGGGAAAAACATTCGATTTTAGTGGACCTTAACGAAGTTCATCGCTGACAAAAGCACGGCCTCGATGAATTCATGAGGTAAACAGTCTTTACTGAAGGGGATTTGACTACCCGAAGTCGAACGAAGCAGTTCGAGACATTGTTCTTAGGACTCTACAAGAGTCGTAAAAAAAATCATTCAATGGAAACGATCATGCGAATGTTCCATATTTTCTTAAGAGTTTCTTTATTCTAATTTTTTAAATTTCGGTCTATTGTCACATTTGCCTATACGGTGAGAACTGGTTTTGTTGATATTCTGAACATCTTCACATCAGTTAAAACAAATAAAAGATGTGTTAAGTTTTATCTTACAAATCCAATCAAAGGGCACACATGATAAGTGTGGCAGTGTATACCATTGTAGGTGTACTTAATTTTATGTTTGTGCACAGCCACCGTGAGTAATTAATGTACATAAACTATCATGTCAGAGACTATTAAACAGTATGGACAATCACGTTGGAAAGTGTCACCCTCTTTATGTGGTACATCAAGTCATTGTTAAAACAAAACCATAATGTTATCTCTCAACATAACTTTAGAACAGATTTCTAATCAATGCACGCCTCTCTGCAAACTGAAAAATTATTCTGGAAAATATCCCCTAGGCCGGCCGCTGTGACCGAGCGGTTCTAGGCGCTTCAGTCTGAAACCGCGCGTCCGCTACGGTCGCAGGTTCGAATCCTGCCTCGGGCATGGATGTGTGTGATGTCCTTAGATTAGTTAGGTTTAAGCAGGGGTCCGCCAGCTATACCAGAGGGGTCCCCAAGATGCTATTAGAATAAAAAATATATTAAATGCATATCGTATGATAACAGATTTTTTTGTTTTGGCCGCTTCCTGCATGAGCAGAGCTTTAGCGAACGCTTAACTTCTGTGTCTAGCAGCTTCCTAGAGCCAACTGACACTAGCACACTCTAGCGCAAAACTAGAATTAGATAGAGGCAAATAGTTCTGCTGTATGCCGTTAGACTGCGCGCGCTGCCTCTTTGCAGCTGACAACTGACAGTCAATTTATACAGAAACTCGCATTTCAGATGACAATCGGCCATTGTTAATTTATTTCCAGTGCTTTCATAGACCGTGTTGTTTACATATTCAATATTCTGCATTAAAACAGTAGTGTTTGTAAAGGGTTGTTTTTCGCGGAAGTTACAGTTCGCGTAGTTAAAAATGGACCGTTGGTTAAAAAGTGGTTCGTTAAAACGAGAAAGGCCTACAGATGAAGAGGAAAATAATGCATTTGATGTTCAAGCAAGTAAGTCAGTAACTCTCGAACCGAAGTTGTCAGTGTCCATTGAACCTAAATCGTCGGTGCCCCTTGAACCTAACCCTTCCATGATTAGTGTTAAGCTTACTGGAAAAATTAGAAAATATAACTCTGATTACTTGGAAATCGGTGTTACGTTCACTGGACCTGAGCAATAGCCTAAACCTCAATGTGTAATTTGCTATGAAAGCCTGGCGTCATCTTGAAACAAAGCACCCAGAGTACAAAAGTAAATCATTAGATTTTTTCAAAAATGAATTAGGAGCGTTGAAAGCATCTCGTAAAACAATTACCAAACACTGTAGTGCAAATGTAAATGAAAATGCAACCCTTGCGTCTTATGAGGTGGTTCAACTCGTTGCTAAATCTGGGAAAAAACACACAATTACTGAGGAATTTATACTGACATCAGCAATAATACTTAGCAAAAGAATATTAGGTGATGCAGCTGCTAAGGTAATAGGAAATGTCCTGCTCTCAAATAATACTGTTCAAAGACGAATTGCTGATATGGCAGTTAATATCGAAGAAACATTGCTGGCTAGACTTTGTATGAGTGTCATGTGCGATCCACAGTTGGATGAAAGCACAGACATATCAAAAAATGTATAATGTTGGTTTTTGCACGATTCTTATGGGAGGACCAAGTGTTCGAAGATTTTCTTGTTTCATGCGAACTACTGCATACAACAGCAGACGATATATTTACTGCATTAAATAATTATCTCAGTGAACAAGATGTCACCTGGAACAAAATGTGTAGGCTTGTCGACGGATGGAGCAAGGTCAATGGCTGCCAAAAGGACAAGACTTCTAGCTCGTAATAAAGAAGTAGCCCCTGAGGTGAAATGGACTCACTGTTGTATCCATAGTGAAGCCTTAGTAGCCAAAAGATTGCCTGAACCTTTGCAAAAGATACTTAAGGAAGTAGGTCAAATCATCAACTACATTAAAACTCGACACCAACAATCCAGGTAATTTTCTTTGTTGTGTAAAGAGATCGGCAGTCAGCATGAGCAACTTGTTATTCATACGGAAGTAAGATGGCTTTCTTGAGGTAGGATCTTGTCAAGATTTTTTGAACTTAGAGACGAGATTAGTGTCTTCCTTCTTGACACAAAGTAAGCGGATTTTCTCACTAACTTCTCTTGGCTTTGTTCAGTTGTGTACTTAGCTGATGTGATGTGTTTGAACACTTGAAAGTGTTAAACTTGAGTTTACGAGGAAAAAATGTAGACATGTTCAAAGTTGAGGATAAGATTAGTGCTATGGTCAAAAAGTGTCAGATCTGGGCGTCAAGGATAGAGAACGAGTCAATAACTAATTTTACTTTCAAACAATTCTTGGAGTCATCAGAGGAGAGTTTGCCTGACCAGATCAAGATCAATGTAGCCGAGTATCTATGCAGCCTCGCCACCACTTTCACTTTTAGAGAGTATTTCCCTGAACCTGACCCTGACGACAGATGGATTCGAAATCCTTTCAGCTTTGAAGAAGTAGACAAAATCCAAGGCCCCAAAGAGCAAGATCAACTTGTGGATTTGTCCAGCTGTGGCATGATGATAAACATTTTCATCAGTGATAAAATTACAGACTTGTGGGCATCAGCATGCAAGGACTACAAGAAACTTGGAGATAAGGCAATTAAAAAGATCCTTCCACTGGCAACCACATATCGGTGTGAGCAAGCATTTTCTTGCATGTGTTTCGTGAAAAACAAATATAGGAATCGGCTAGATGTGCGATCGGATTTCAGAGTGAAACTTTCAAGTTTGGAACCTAATATTTCAGAAATAATGGACTCAAAGGTCAGATTGAACTCATCTCATTAAGAACTGAAAATTAAAACTAACTGTATACTGATGAAGTACTCTGTTGTAACTGTGTTTTTTTTTTTTTCAGATAAATAATACCTTGTATGAAATAAATGTTTTCTTATTTTTCACACATGTCTACTCAATGCAATCTCAAGTGTAGTACACTTGAAATACCAATACACTCAGTTTTAATTTTTTCCTGTCATTTTCAGTTCATACTCAATTTTTTTTAAGGAGTTTGTTACACTAAACACCCAGATTTGAAGACAAAGATATTGAGCAATAATCAAAAATTTAACAATAACAATGATGGCTAAATTGAAAAAGTTGTAAGCTCAATATTTTTTCAATAATGAATATGTCAAAGGTTTTTGTAAGTACCAAAAATAGAAAACGTGTAAAAAGACTCTTAATTTGGCTTTTTAGGTACTTGATACCGTGATATACTCATGCTCGATGAGGAGGTCTTCGAGAAAATTTTGTTGGGAACGCCTGCCCTAGACTATGTCTAAACCGCAATACGTTTTCTGCCAGGACTGCTAACCCAAGATGGTATCCAGGAGAACTTACGATGAAGTGACAAAAGTCGTGGGATATCCCCTAACATCGTGTCGGACCTCCTTTTGTCCCACTTAATGAAGCAACCCGATGCGTCATGGACTCGACAAGTCATTACAAGTCCCCTACAGAAATAATGAACCATGCTGCCTCTATATCCGTCCATAACTGCGAAAGTATTAGCAGTGCAGGATTTTGTGCACGGATTGACCTCTCAATTATGTCCCACAAATGTTCGATATGTTGAGCGGTCTGGGTGGCCAAATCATTCACTCGAATTGTCATAAACAACTGTAGCCCAGTAACATGGTGCAATGTCATCCATAAAAAATCCGTCGTTGTTTGGGAACATGAAGCCCAGAATGGTTGCAAATGGTCTCCAAGTGACCATATATATCCACTTCCAGTCAATGATCGGTTCAGTAGGACCAGAGGACACAGTAAATTCCATGTAAACACAGTCCAGATCATTATGGGGGCACCACTGACTTGCACATTGACTTGTTGACAACTTGGGTTCATGGCTTTGTGGGGACTCCCCCACACTGGAGCCCTGCCATCAGCTCTTACCAACTGAAGGCAGGACTCATCTGCCTGGGTCACGGTTTTCCGGTGGTCTGAGGTCCAACAGATATTGTCACGAGCCGAGGAGAGGCGCTTTCATGCTGTTAACAAATGCACTCGCCTCGGTCATATGCTGCCATGGCCAACTAACTCCAATCTCGCCACATCGTCTTGGCGGATGCGTTCTTCGTATGTCTCACATTGATTTCTGCAGTTATTTGAGGCGGTGTTGCTTGTCTGTTAGCACTGACAACTCTACACAAACGCTGCTGCTCTCGGTCGTTAAGTGTAGGCTGTCGGCCACTGTATTGTTCATGGTGAGAGGTAATGCCTGAAATTTGGTATTTTCGGCACACTGTTGACACTATGGATCTCGGTATACTAAATTCTCTGACGATTTCCGAAATCTAATGTCCCATCCTTCTAGCTCCAGCTACCAGGACGCTTCAAAAGAGTGTTAATACCCACCGTGGGGTCATATTACGTCGTAAACCCTTTCACAGGGATGGATGGTGGCAATGGGGTGACGATAGGAACGGTTTCCGGCCACTCCTTAAAACTAACATTCCAACTCTGTTGATAGCCATGCCGACCCTGCACCAGTGCGGGACAAAAGCACAAGAAGAAGAAACTTTCCTGTACTAAAAACATGTTTTATCGTAGAATATGATGCCACAAAATGTAAATGTCGTGTGACTAGGGCCCCCGTTGGGTAGAACGTTCGCCGGGTGCAAGTCTTTCGATTTGACGCCACTTCGGCGACTTGAGCGTCGATGCCGATGAAATGATGATGATTAGGACAAGACAACACCCAGCCCCTGAGCGGAGAAAATCTCCGACCCAGCCGGGAAACGAACCTGGGCCCGTAGGAATGACATTTTGTTCGTTATGGTTCGTTGTATTTGGTCGTAGCGGACGTCACATGACATCCGTTGAAGTTCGTTGTTGATCTTTTCACTCAGTATTTTTTATTGCAGAGGCCAGCCAGCTCTCTGACCGAACACGCTGAGCTACCGTGCCGACAGACATTCAGTCGCGCTGACCACTCAGCTACCGGGGGCAGACATGATGCCACAGACCATTAGTGAATAAAAATAGAAAAAGTAAGTCAACTTTTTTGCAGTTTCGATCCCAAAATCCGAAATTATCAGTAATGTCAAATTTGCACAAGTAAGACTAACTTGTGACTTTCAATTCCCATTCTTACCAATATAAACACCTGAGAACTTGGAATATTCTGTTACTGTTATTGACTTACCGTCATGAATTATTTTTAACGGTGTGGTAAGGCCATGTGCAGTACTGTATATCATACATTGTGCGTTATCTAAATTTAGTGACAGTAGATTTCCAGAGAACAAGTTATTAATTTTCGAGAAAATATCATTTACTTTTTTATTTGTTGAACTTACACCATTAGACTTAATTATAATACATGGATCATCAGCAAACGAATTACAAGTGCTTCTTAGATACACTACTGGCAATTAAAATTGCTACACTACGAAGATGATGTGCTACAGACGCGAAATTTAACCGATAGGAAGAAGATGCTGTGATATGCAAATGATTAGCTTTTCAGAGCATTCACACATGGTTGGCGGCGGTGGCGACACCTGCAACGTGCTGACATGAGGAAAGTTTCCAACCGATTTCTCATACACAAACAGCAGTTCACCGGCGTTACCTGGTGAAACGTTGTTGTGGTGCCTCGTGTAAGGAGGAGAAATGCGTACCATCACGTTTGCGACTTTGATAAAGGTCGGATTGTAGCCTACCGCAATTGCGGTTTATCGTATCTCGACATTCCTGCTCGCGTCGGTCGAGATCCAATGACTGTTAGCAGAATATGGAATCGGTGGCTTCAGGAGGGTAATACGGAACGCCGTGCTGGATCCCAACGGCCTCGTATCACTAGCAGTCGAGATGACAGGCATCTTATCCGCATGGCTGTAACGGATCGTGCAGCCACGTCTCGATCCCTGAGTCAACAGATGGGGGCGTTTGCAAGACAACAATCATCTGCACGAAAAGTTCGATGACGTTTGCAGCAGAATGGACTATCGGCTCGGAGACCGTGGCTGCAGTTACCCTTGACGCTGCAGCACAGACAGGAGCGCCCGCGATGGTGTACTCGACGACGAACCTGGGTGCACGAATGGCAAAACCTCATTTTTTCGGATGAATCTAGGTTCTGTTTACAGCATCGTGATGGTCGCATCCGTGTTTGGCGACATCGGGGTGAATTCACATCGGAAGCGTGTATTCGTCATCGCCATACTGGCGTATCACCCAGCGTGATGGTATGAGGTGCCATCGGTTACAGGTCTCGGTCACCTCTTGTTCCCATTGACGGCACTTTGAACAGTGGACGTTACATTTCAGATGTGTTGCGACCCGTGGCTCTACCCTTCATTCGAACACTGCGAAACCCTACATTTCAGCAGGATAATGCACGACCGCATGTTACAGGTCCTGTACGGGCCTTTCTGGATACAGAAAATTTCGACTGATGCTCTGGCCAGCACATTCTCCAGATCTCTCACCAACTGAAAACGTCTGGTGAATGGTGGCCGAGCAACTGGCTTGTCACAATACGCCAGTCACTACTCTTGATGAACTGTGGTATCGTGTTGAAGCTGCATGGGCAGCTGTACCTGTACACGCCATCGAAGCTCTGTTTGACTCAATGCCCAGGTGTATGAAGGCCGTTATTACGGCCAGAGGTGGTTATTCTGGGTACTGATTCCTCAGGATCTATGCACCCAAATTGCGTGAAAATGTAATCACATGTCAGTTCTAGTATAATATATTTGTAGAATGAATACCCGTTTATCATCTGCATGTCTTCTAGGTGTAGCAGTTTTAATGGCGAGTAGTGTATATGGTTGAAGCTAATTTACATGTAACAATAATAAGAACGGAGCTAACATGATCCTTGAGGTACATTTCAGTGATTATTATTTCCAATCTGAAGATGCTGCTTCTTTGTGTACACTCCTGGCATTACTTAATGGAACACTGCGTTGTCTAAGTTGATGAAAACGAGTCATCAGTGAGAACAGTAACAATATAATATTTGAGCTTCTATAGAAGAATACTGTGAACTGCAAAAACATGTATTTTTGACCAGTCATAGAAGATACCGTTTGACGATATTTTCTTAGTAATATTTTGTATAATCTGATATGTGAAATGAGAACTATCATGTTCTGTGGAGAAACTCTCTTATAATACAAACCGAGACTGACTAATTATCTCAATTTAAGAGAGTTGTGTTACAGTTTCTGCACGCACAATTTTTTCTGGTACCTTCGGGAAGGAGGCAAATAGTTAAACTGCTCAGTAATTACTAAAATCCGTCATCGCCTGTGATAGGAATGTGTTATACATGTGAATCAAAGCATTGGGAATATACTACACACATTCTCATAAATTAAGGATAATACTGATAAATGGTGAAACAACCCTCTGGTGGGCGGTTTGCGGGTTTAAATCCTCTCAGGGTATGACCATGCGATGCGTTTGACCTGCGGTCGTCGCACGGTGGCGCTGGCAGCAGTCCACATACGCAGAGGTGTGTTGGTGCATGTCAGAGTACAGTGCAGCAAGTAAGTGTGCAGAAGTTTTCAGACGTGCTAATGGTGACTGTGTGTCGAAAATGTCCCAAAGAACACATATTGATGACGTTATGAGGGGTAGAATACTTGGGCGACTAGAGACTGGTCAAACACAGCAGGTTGTAGGACGGGCCCTCCGTGTGCCACAAAGTGGTAATGATTCCTGCAAACAGGAAAAGTGTCCAGGCGCTACAGTACGGGACGTCTACAGTGTACAACACCACAAGAAGACCGATATCTCACCATCAGTGCTCGCAGATTGCCACGGAATACCGCAGGTAGCCTTGTTCGGGACCTTACTGCAGCCACTGGAAGCATTGTCTCCAGACACACAGTCTACAGACGACTGCACATACATGGTTTATTCGCCGGGAGAGAGCTGCAAAGTGCATTCCATTCACCCCTGGTCACAGGAGAGCCCGTAAAGCCTGGTGTCAAGAACACAGTACATGGCCATTGCAACAGTGGTCCCAGGTTACATTCACGGACGAGCCCAGGTATAGTCTGAACAGTGATTCTCGCCGGGTTTTCATCTGGCGTGAACCAGGAACCAGATACCAACCCCTTAATGTCCTTTAAACGGACCTGTATGGAGGTCGTGGTTTGGTGGTGTGGGGTGCGATTATGTTAGGTGCACGTACACCCCTTCATATCTTTGGCAGAGGAACTGAAACAGGTCAGGTGTACCGGGACGTCATTTTGCAGCAGTATGTCCGCCTTTTTAGGAGTGCAGTGGGTCCCACCTTCGTCCAGATGGATGATAACGCGCGGCCCTACCGAGCTGCCATCGTGGAGTATCTTGAAATAGAATATATCAGGTAAATGAAGTGGCCGGCCTGTTCACCAGACCTAAACTCCATCGAGCACGTCTGGGATGCTCTCGTCGACGTATCGCTCTACGTCTTCAAACCCCTACGACAGGCACTGGTGCAACAATGGGAGGCTATACCCCAGCAGCTGCTCGACCACCTGATCCACAGTATGCCAACCCTTTGTGGAGCCTGTGCACGTGTGCGTGGTGATCATATCCCATACTGATGTTGGTGTGTATGCGCAGGAAACAGTAGCGTTTTGTAGCACATATGTTTCGGGACGGTCTTCTCAACTTATCACCAATACCGTAGACTTAATGATCTGTGTCGTGTGTGTTCCCTATGTGCCTGTGCTATTAGCGCCAGTTTTGTGTAGTGCCACGTTGTGTGGCACCACATTCTGAAATTGTCGTTAATTTACGAGCATGAGTGTATGTGTACAAAAGTGTCCAGAAACCGCAGCTGACTAGCAGATGTCACGAGACGCAGACTGTTAGCATGAAAAGCGGTAGGGAGTACTGTGCTGTCAGTAGATGTGTAGCGAGAGAAGAATCAGTCAATGAGAAGAGCTCAGTGACTTCGAGCGTGGACTAGTCATTGAATTCACCTGAGTAACAGATCCATCAGGGGCATTTCAAGCCTTCTAAATCTGCCCAAGTCGACTGTCAGTGATGATGAAGTAGAAACCCAAAGGAGCAGCTAATCCAATACCAGGCAGGGCTCATGTACTGACAGACAGGAAACGTCGGGCATTGCGGAGGCTGGCCGTAAAAAAATCGCATGAAACCAGCGGAAGGAATCACTCGTGAATTCCGGACTGCTACCACCAGCAATGGCTGTCCGTGGGGAATTAAAAACAATGGGGTACAATGGTCATACAGAACCTCCCAAACCACACATTTGTGTGATCAGTGTGTAATGTTGTTGCTTTAATTTGCTATGAAAGCGGTGCTGATAGACAATAAAAGCGGGTTAAAAGCTGTGAGCTGTCTGGGGAAGTTAACCTTGCATTACTGCGCAACCGTTTCACCAGGTATCTAGTCTAGCTTACCGAATTCCCAACCAGACTAACATTAATTATAATCTTTTAATAGTCATATGACAACTGGTGATATATATATATATATATATATATATATATATATATATATATATATATAAGAGAATTTAAATAGAAAGAAATAAATCAGTTTATATTTGGAAATTTATTTTAACATTGAGCATCGAAATTTCAGCATATTAAACTTGATTCATAACTAAACTGGTGCCTTATTTAGGATTGTGAAAATGTGAGATTGTAATCTTACGGAACACATCAAATATGGAGCCAAGATTGGGAGACTGCATACCACACTGCATTCATAAAATAACACGCGAAGAACGTTGAAACATATGCAAGAGGAAATTAACCACAACCAACCGATTCAATTTTCACCCAAAGAAGTAACGTTCGTAGCACAATCCTGTCCGTCATGTAATTACCACACACTGGTATACTAAATTCATACTAACTCTCTGTGAAATATTCCCGAAAAGAATAGCTGAGGGCTACTTTGATGATAACACCACAGGCTTCACGTGGTCAACTAGGTTTACACAAATTCCACAATAATTTTGATAATTAAAATAAATTAGATCGAAAAGCAATTTACAAAAGAAAAACCTCGAACTGGTTACTATTGTCTTACTATTAAACTGATGGGTCAAACAATTGTATAAGCACGTGGTACTGGTCTCACAAAGTACACACCACGTGGGTTGAACATAAAGAAAAGTTGCTATATTGAAGACGAGACTTTATAATCTCACGCACATTCGCATTTAAGATTGATGATCTTAGTTAAGAGTTACTGATCAACACGTGGTTCCACTTTACTGAAAAAGTACTGACAAAGCAACTACCGGAATATATTCCGAACTTCACACTCGAATTACACAGCGTTGTTATTTAAGATAACATTAGATATTTTAGAGCTAAACCTGAAATAAAGGTGATTAAATTTTCAGTTAGGCTGTTCTTAAGAAATCCATTGTCCTACGGACTTAGCAGACACGCGCTTAGCCGGAGATCTTACCACTTCAGACGCTCGCCACGGACAGACTGCCGTGGTCCCTTTCTGAGGGTGGCTCACAAATACAAACGGAAGTGGCCAGAGGGGCAGCTTCCTATACCAACATGACAAGAGACGGACAGGACCATACTAAGGATAGAAACCTCTCTGCTTTCAGAAAGCGTAGCTACCTGTTCCGACGTTGGTCCTACTGTTCTCTAGCAGACAGGCTTGTCTGCTACCCTCAAGCATGCAACTAGAAATACATTTGCTCATTCATCGTCTCACACAGAAGGGAAGGTGGATGACAGTATCTTATCATATACAGTATATAAAAGAAAGCGGATGTAGGGTCCGTATGAGACTGTGTGACATGAATTACATATAAACTGCGTTTTAAAGTGTAGTAGTGTGACAGATCGTTCTTGTTTACGTGTAAAAGTAACACGTTCCACTGCTCAGTCTCCTCCCAGATAGTCAGAAACGCCACAGTAAATTTAGAAAAGGAATTTATGCCGTAAATGACAACAGATTTTAAGAAATTAACATGAAAGGAATCCAACAGAGACCTTTCTGGTGATTGAGGTAGAGCAAAGAGCGATGCGACTGGACTATGGATGACGGGGAAAAGAGATTTGGAGTGATGAATCACATTATACCTTAGCCGTGAGTGGCTCATGTTCCCGCCATCATGTATTTTACACCCTGTTTTTAACGTACTTCAACCTCAGTTCGTTAATTTAAATTATTACTGTCACTGAGTTGCTGCTTTGCCTAACCGTGACCGGCACTAGCGCTGTGTATCGACATATCCCCTCTCGTAGTATCTTTGCTGGACTGCTATTACTTCCCGGTCGCTGTCTGTCGTAACCAGTTCGGGTCGCGAGTTTGGGTCTGCCAGTCAGTTGGAACGCGTCTGGAGCGCAGTCCGGACCTGCCAGTCGGGGAGTTGCAATGCGGCACTGGTGGAACCGGGTTGGAGCAGCAGTGAGGTCTGCGTCGACGTGGCTCGCCCCACCATTGCCGCCACGCATCACTTGAGCCGGGCCACGGTCTTGGTGGATCGTCGGTCGGTCGTCCCACCGGATGACGCGTTTCGCCTCGCTGATTGTTCATGAGTCGGCTGTGTGTGTGTGTGTGTGTGTGTGTGTGTGTGTGTGTGTGTGTGTGTGTGTGTGCATCGACTCTCCATTTGTCTTCATGTGTGCTTAGTTAGTGTTGGGTATTGTCCAAGTCTTCGTGCCAGTGTTTGTCAGGTTGTGTGTGTAGTTACTTCCACTGACGACTGTTTTACATTTGTCGGCATTCTCAGTGAGCCGGTCTGTTGCTGCGGACCAGGGAAGTTTTCTCCTCGCGGTGCAGTCGGCTGGATCCTCTAGCGGTCCCTGCGCAGTGTCGGAGCGTGTGTGGAGCTGTCTGATCGCTACGAGCTTCGTGGTTCACCGACCCAGGATGTCAAAGTTGAGTAGTGCTTTTCAACTACCCAAGCTACGTCCATTCATGTTGTGGCGGTTCGTTTCGGTGGTTCGCTGTTGGGGAGGTTTTCCTGTGAGCTACACCGAGTGTTTCTATTGCTGAAATTTAGCCACCATGCGGTGCGATCAACTATATTGGTCGACTACAATTCGAGTGCACCAGCGGGATTTTCTGCCTTCTGGCCGTTAGTGTTCTGGTTACCTGCCCCGGCCACTGATGTAAATTCAGGCAGTGTACTTTTTGGGTGAAAACTATATTACCGCATTTCAAATTCAAGTGTACCAGCGGAATTTTCTGCCTTGACGACCAATCCAACGGTTCGGAAGAGTTTCATTCAGATATTCACTCACTTGACGACTTCAGTGAGGGGCTGCCCCGTCTTGTTGTACAATTAAGTTCTCTTCGTGCAGCCTTAGAAACAACCAGTTTTGTAACATAACGAGATACTGCTGACCGTTAACCGTGTTTCCATCAAAGCAGAATGGGCCGGAAACAGATGATCGAGATATCGCACAGAACACATTGACTTTGGGCGAATCTCGTACATGTTCAGTCGCTGCCTGTGGGTTCTGTAGGCCCAAAATTCGAACATTGTGTCTGTTTACCTGACCGCTATCATGGAAAGTCGCTTCATCACTGAACACGATGCGTTGGGCGGAAGTGTTATCATTGTCAATAGCATCAAGAATCTCGTGAGAAAATGCCACATGTTTGCGTTTGTCATCAGGACGCAGAGCTTGTAACAGCTGTAACTTGTACGGCTTCATAACCAACCGGCGTCTCAAAGCACGCCAAATCGTTGTTATAACTCCCCACTGGCACGATGGGTTGACGTTGAAGGACTACGTTTGAAAGCAGTTTCAATTCGTGCAACATTTTCTTCCGAAACACTAGGACGGCCAGGACTCTTAACTTTACATACACATCCTGTCGATAACATCTGTGGATGTTCCACTCATTCGTCTTTGCACTGTAATCGCCGGATGGAGTGGTCGTGCTGTTCTAGGTGCTACAGTCTGGAGCCGCGTGATCGCTACGGTCGCAGGTTCGAATCCTGCCTCGGGCATGGATGTGTGTGATGTCCTTAGGTTAGTTAGGATTAAGTAGTTCTAGAGGACTGATGACCACAGCAGTTAAGTCCCATAGTGCTCAGAGCCATTTGAACCATTTTGCACTGTAATCAGAGTATTGCACTTCGTAAACTCGAGAACACAAAACTGTTTCTGCTGCGGAGTAGCCATTTTAAACATACTACGGTTACCAAGCAAAACAGAAGACATCTAGTGGCTATTAATATAAACTAGACTGTGTATTCGTTTCTCCAATAGCCGAGGCGAGGCGCAGCGATCGGTAGTTTGAATAAAATCATACTTTGTAAAACGTATATTCTTTTTGAAACACCCTGTATTATCAGTTAATTGTAGGCCATGTAATGGCTACCCTTTGAAAAAAAAATGTGTAGGACATCTAGTGGCTATTAATATAAACTAGACTGTGTATTCGTTTCTCCAATAGCCGAGGCGAGGCGCAGCGATCGGTAGTTTGAATAAAATCATACTTTGTAAAACGTATATTCTTTTTGAAACACCCTGTATTATCAGTTAATTGTAGGCCATGTAATGGCTACCCTTTGAAAAAAAAATGTGTAGGACAATATGTTTTTGATGAGTTGTTTTTTGATTTGATCCATTATAAATGGTTTTTGAAAGCCTGCGACTGTAGATACAATAGTTTTGTTTATAAATAAATAAATCTTCTGACACCACAATCCTTGCAACCTCATGTCACCCAAATATCCATAAACAGGCAGCATGCAGGTCAATGCTGCATAAGGCAACAAAAATACCATTGAACCAGGAAAATATGCAACAAGAAATAAACACAGTGAAGAAGATTGCAGTTGCCAATGGTTACAATGCTTCCATGGTTGACACAATCTTAGACAAAGTGAAGAGAAACCCAGGTACAAACTGCACCACAGAAGAAAAAGAGAAAAACAAATATATATCTAGCATTCCATACATAGGCAATGTATCACAGAAGATTGCAAATATTTTCAAAAATCACAGAGTAAAAATTGGGTTTTCTACATCCAATAAATTACACCAAAAACTAATACATAATATAAAGTGTAATCATGATCCATATTCAGACTCTGGAATATACAAGATAACATGCCAGGAATGCGCCAAGTTCTACGTAGGACAAACAGGCCGAAATATCAACACCAGATACACAGAGCACATTAGAGCATACACACACAACAAACACACTACATCAGCCATAGCAACACACATACATAATACAGGACACCCATTTGGAAAAATAGAGCAAAATGTCAAAGTACTCCACCGACTAAATAAAGGACGTAAAATGGATTTGCTTGAAGAACTGGAGAATATATTCACATTACAGAAAATATGAAGATAAAATATTAAATGAAAAACTTGAAAGTGAATCAGGGAATTTCTTCAGATGTTTCGATAATATACTTAAATAAAAATAGTAAAACATATAAATAAGCACAATTGTAAAATCAATATAAGTAATTCATGAGCCAAACTGTTAAGATAAATAACCTCTGTACAAAAGCATATCATAATCTGTGGAAGACCTATAATGTTATCTCTGTGAACTACCTGTAAGAAGATCTTTGTAACTGTTTTGTTTATATAAGATATTTTCGATGGGTAAAATGTACAAGTTGTGTGTGATGTTAAGTATGTGTGAGACTCTACACAAATGGACCATTAGAAAACTTTAGCCACTAACCTCACAGAAAGAATTGATACCCAACTAAAAATCGCGTTTCTTATGTATTACAGTAAAAGTCAGCAAAATGAAGCAGACTCACACACACTGACAACATCAAAAGAAATGGCTTAACACACATCAAAGAAACGCACTTGAAAATGGGAATTATTTCTCGAAACGCGTCGTGCGAATAGTAAAATAAAAAATCGTGACTGGTAGCAGAAGATTTATTTATTTTTTAGTTGTTTTTTAATAAATTTGTTTTAAAGGGTGTCTGAATTAATTTTAGCCCGTCACCTTACCACTCCTTCAAAACTCCTACCATACTAGATTGTTTCAGCGCGGCGGTTCGGCTTTGTCACAAAGGAGCTTCTGTGGTGAACAGTGGCATTCCTGACATGGACTGGATGCCCAGACTGGACAGTTGGCAGCCGTTGCAGGCGGTCGCACTGAAGCACTTGGAAGTAAATAACATCAGTGACATAGCGTTAAGAGTTGCTTTGAATACAGTGCAGTGCTCACCATAATCTACGGATTGTGTCTTGTTATACAGGATTCTTATAATAATATCGTTCTCTGTAGACTTTTCATTCGTTTCGTGTCTTCCATGATTTAAAACCTACGTTAAGTGAAAATTGGTGATGTGTTTAGAAGCTAGTGTTAATTTCTGCTCGTCGTATAATCGTTACGTGTTGTCTTGGATCCATTACAGTGCTTTAAATTATTTCCTGATAGAGTCCGTTTAAGAGTGTTGTTAGAAAATATCCTGCCTTTATAATTCTCGCTCACTTTCTGTCTGGTGCTACGTACATTCAACGAACTTTCATCGTATTATTCTACGTTCTGCCTGACGTCTGAAAGCTAGCTGCCCACCTCACTGAAAGTAAGTTTTTACTAATCACAATTTTATTATAGTTTAAGTGCGTTGTAGTGCTTTTTAGTTTGATGTACGAGAGTTGGAACTTTAATAGTGGCAAATATTTATTTACAGCTCGTACAATATAGATACGTGTTTCAAAGTTTTACTGACCTTCAAGATAATCACCAGCATTGGGGTCGACCGAAGAGTCCGATCCCACCCGTCGGCTTTGACCCCGTGACATAAGGCTGTTGTGGCGTGTGACGTCACGACGGCGAATTTAGTTTGTGAGAGTGGTGTGTTTGTAGGTGTCGTTTTGATGCGATCAGTGGTGCTCTCTAGTGGTGTGTTAGGTGATGTTTTTGGTTTAGTTTGTGAGAGTGGCGTCGTGTTTGGATTTTGGGACATTTCTTTTTTATTTCCTTGGTAGGTATGGATATGACTGACAAGGTCAACAGTTTTCGGTTGTCGGCTATGATGGGGGACAGTGCGTTGTCTCTAATAAAATTTCTTCAACTATTCGGATTTTTTGATGGAAGTGTTCAGCATGTCGTGAAGAAATGAGGCTTACTTAAAGTTCCGGTGTCTCGGACCAGGGACAGCTGTATGTGGAAATGTCGTAAGGATAACAGGTCAAGGGAAGTGTTTGATCCCAATGTGTGGCTGTTGGTATTGGTATCTGGAGATGTTTTTGAGCTATATAGGTCAAGGGAAGATGGGTAGATCACATAACTAATGAGGAGGTATTGAACAGAATTGGGGAGAAGAGGAGTTTGTGGCACAACTTGACAAGAAGAAGGGACCGGTTGGTAGGACATGTTCTGAGGCATCAAAGGATCACAAATTTAGCATTGGAGGGCAGCGTGGAGGTTAAAAATCGTAGAGGGAGACAAAGAGACGAATACACTAAGCAGATTCAGAAGGATGTAGGTTGCAGTAAGTGCTGGGAGATGAAGAAGCTTGCACAGGATAGGGTAGCATGGAGAGCTGCATCAAACCAGTCTCAGGACTGAAGACCACAACAGCAACAGGTCGAGGGTAGTGTTAGGTCCTAATTTATGGGATCGGGAGCTGCTGTTGAGCTGTATATGTCAAGGGAAGTGTTCGATCCCAATTTATGGGATCGGGAGCTGCTGTTGAGCTATATAGGTCAAGGGAAGTGTCCGATTCCAGATGATATTGTGTTTAGTGGTATTTGAGGAGTTTTGTGATGTCGGTTTTTTTCGTCGTTTTGCGTGGTTTTGTATGGGGGTGGGTGTCTAAATTTGTTTATATTTAGTTTGTCCCCACCCAAAAACCGCCGCGCAGTGGTTACACACTGGACTCGCATTCGGAAGGACGACGGTTCAATCCCGCGTCGGGCCATCCTGATTTAGGTTTTCCGTGATTTCCCTAAATCACTCAGGGCAAATGCCGGGATGGTTCCTCTGAAAGGGCACGGCCGACTTCCTTCCCCATCCTTCCCTAATCCGATGAGACCGATGACCACGCTGTCTGGTCTCCTTCCCCAAACCAACCAACCAACCAACCAAAAACCGCCTATTTCCCACGCTTGCCCCGTTAGTGTCATCAGGCCTTTTGTGGAACGTGTGTGTCTTTGTTTTTCAATGTATTTTCGTCCTCAAAATGTGTACGTAACGACTTTATATGCGCCATGTTGGAATCGTGGTTCATGGTCGTTTCCGCCATATTTGTGACGTCATGGGTCAAAGCAGACGGGCGGAATCGGACGCTTCCGTATTTCCCAGAATTTTGTATAACCCGCTGCGATGTGGAAGTCGTGGGATATTCTTAGCAGTGCCAGTTGTGGTGACAGAGCGGCGCGGTCTATTGCCTGACGAATTTGTAGCAGTTCTGAAGCGAATGCCGTGAAGTGTTTCCTTCAGTTTAGAAATCGAGCTGAACTCATTAGGGCTTAAGTCATGGGAGTGCAGTAGGTGGTAGCAACCCCATCAGTCAAACAGTAACAGCTTGCACTGTACGTGCTTGAGCACTGTCCTGCAAAACGGTCAGGTCCTGCAGAAAGTGTCATCACTTCTGTCTCTAAGCTGGTAGTAGGTTGTGTTCCAAAAATGAACATCATAGAGATAGAAGTGATGACACTTTCTGCTGGATCTGACCATCATTTTGCAGGATAATGTTCAAGCACGTACAGTGCAAGCTGTTACTGATTTGTTTGACTAATGGGGCTGCTAAGTGCCATACCACCTACTGCACTCCCCTGACCTAAGCCCTCGTGTGTTCAACTCGATTTCTAAACTGAAGGAAACACTTCACGGCGTTCACTTTAGAACTGCTGCAACTTCTTCGAGCAATAGGCCGCACTCAACTGGCACTGCTAAGAGTATCCTACAACTTCCACATCGCTGGCAATGGGTTATACACAATGCTGGTGACTACTTTCAAGGTCAGTAAAACTTTGAAACACGTATCTACTTTGTACGAGCTGTAAATAAGGAGTTGCCCCTATTAAAGTTCCAACCCTCGTATGAGTACCGTCCTGTGTGACGAATGTGGATGTTGCCATAGCTTGTTATGGGAGAAACATGTCAGTGGGTTGGTGTTTCATTGGGTAGAATTCAGCGGGGAAGCTAAAAAAAGGTGTCAGATGAGGCTCTTCCACGGAGCTGTAGACGATGTTGTAGAGACAAGAAAATCTGGAAACAGCGGAAAAAGATTTGTGTCCCCTAGGCAGAATTACAAATGGCATATGTTGAATTAGGTAAGTTGTCCTTTTGGTTGAGCCCCCTGAAAACACAGGGATCACACTTCTGACACCTGAGCTGTGACCTCCTCATGTAAGCCTAGGAGTGGTTGCTCGTCAACCTGGAGCATCGGGACTCCCTGCAATGGCCTCCGTGCCAGATGGCCCTTGCTGTGGCTGGGTGGCACCTGTGGGGAGAGCCCCTGATCGGAGTGGGTGGTATCAGGGCGGACGCTATGCAAATGAAACGATGCAGGTCCAGAACTCTGGCCGTCCTTTTGAATGAAAATGATTCATGCTGCTTCTTCTGCCCCTTCGGCCTTCCCTTCCATGGCTACCCCATGGGAGGAGGGTCAGGCCCGTCGGCTAGGGGCGAAACCTTTCCCCGGCTATCTGGTTTGCACCAGGACTGATGGGGATACTTTCACCAATACCAAACCTTTATTTTTTGTGGAACACGTTGAGGAAAAGTTTGGCGAAGTGGACTCTCTGACAAGATTCGGTCAGGTTCGTTGTTGAGCAAAACTGCTTCAGCTGCCCAGTCTGTGGCCCTTCGTGCCTGTGACCATCTTGGCACAATTCCTGTGTCCATTACCGCCCCCCTCCCCAACAGAATATGCTTCAACGTGTCATTTTTCACAGGGACCTCATCCTTCAAACTGAAGATGAACTTAGGGACAATCTAGGATGGCAGGGTGTTCACTTCATTCGGCGTGTTCAGAAAGGCCCAAAGGACAATCGCATTGATACTGATTCCTTTATCCTGGCCTTTGAAGGAGATACCCTCCCTGAGAAGGTCAAGATTATGGTTTATCGATGTGACGGGACGCTGTACATCCCACCACCTACGAGATGTTTTAAGTGCTTGCGTTTTGGTCACGTCTTCCCGCTGTTTGCAGACCCCTCTCTGTTCCATGAGGGGAGTTCCTGTGTTCCCCCTCCTGTGAGTGTTAATTGTCAGGGTAATCATTCTCCACGTTCACTGGATTGCCCAGTTTATAAGAATGAAAAGATGATACAGGAGTATAAGTCCCTTGATCGTCTAACCTACACTGAGGCTCGCAAGAAGTATGCATGTATTCATCCTGTGTTAATGACGTCTAGCTATGATTTCGTTACATCTTCACCCCTTCCTCCCCCTTCCTTACCCCAGTCCCGAACCCCTCTCCTCCCCACTCCCCTACCTTTAAACGCCTTCGCACCAAAGCCCGTTACTTAATCAAACGGAGCAAACAGGTGTGTTGAGATCGCTTTGTTTCTTCCCTCGGTTCTACTGTCCCTATGTCACGGGTATGGGCTACACTTAGCTCTCTCCAAGGTTGCCATCGGTAGTCTACCCTCTCGTGCTTTGCCCTTCCAGATGGCCTTTGCACAAACCTGTTGATTCTCGCAGAACATCTTGCGACCCATTTTGCAACAGCATCAGCACATACCTCCTATCCAGCTGCTTTTCTTCACCAGAAACAGCGGCCCAAAGCTTCCGCCTTATGTTTTACCCCTTGTCAGTCAGAATCTTACAATGAACATTTTACTGAATCGGAACTTCTTTCTGCACTTTCTTCCCCTGGCCCATTCACAACCAATTGCTTCAACATCTCAGTGCTCCACAACGACAACATCTCTTTCGGGTGCTTAACCGTATTTGGCTCCAGAGTGACTTCCCAATGGACGGATAGCATCGCAGTTCAAGTCCTTAAGCCTGGTAAGAACCCTCTGGTTGTCGAAAGCTATCGGCCAATTAGTCTGGCAAACGTTGTTTGCAAGTTACTTGAACAGATAGTAGCCCATCAGCTCAATTGGGTCCTCGAATATCGGGATCTATTGTCCCCTTACCGGTGTGGCTTCTGAGAGGGACAGTCTCCGATCGATCATTTACCTCGCTTGAAATCCGCAGTTTGGCAGGCTTTTTCCCAGCGCCGCCATTTGGTTGCAGTATTTTTCAACATTTGCAAGGCCTATGACAGGGCTTGGTGCCATCATAACTTAAGCTTTATGAGTCGGGCCTTTGGGGCCCACTTCCGATTTTTATCCACCAGTTCCTGTTCCATCGGTCGTTCAGCGTTTGGGTTGGTACTGTTTTTACTTCTCCACGGACCCAGTAGGCCGGCCGCTATGGCCGAGCAGTTCTAGGCGCTTCAGTCCGAAACCGCGTTGCTGCTATGGTCGCAGGTTCGAATCCTGACTTGGGCATGGGTGTGTGTGATGTCCTTAGGTTTACGTAGTTCTAAGTCTAGGGGACTAATGACCTCAGCTGTTAAATCCCATAGCGCTCAGAGCCATTTTGAACCACCCGGATCTGAAGATCTACCTCGATGCACAACGATTACCTGTGGTCCCACAGTTTCGTTTCCTGGGTCTTCTTTTCGACAAGCAGCTCACTTGGCTGCCTCATATCAGACTTCTGAAGATAGGATGTTTCTGTAAACTCAGTGTTTTTCGCTTCCTTCCCCACACCTCTTGGGATGCGGATCGTTCCACTCTTCTCCACCTTTATTGGGTTTTATTGCTGTCTCGCTTGGACTATGGTAGTCAAGTTTATGGTTTGGCTGCTCCTTCCACATTGGGCCTCCTGGATCCGGTCCACCATTGTGGTATCCATTTGGCCACCGGTGCCTTCCCTACTAGCCCTGTTGATCGTCTCCTTTTTGCAGCTGGGACCGCCCCCCCCTCCCCATCTTTCGGTTTGGAAGGCCCAATTCCTGGTTTCTTATGCAATCGCTGTCCATTCCTCTCCCCCTCATCCTTCCTATTCTATCCTGTTCCCAGACAAAGGATGTCGCCCCCCTGATTGCTGCCCTCGGGCGGGTTTACTGGTTGGGTTTCACATTGCATCTCTTTGCTGTGATTTTCAGCTTCCTTCTTGATCCTGTCTCCCACATTCCCTCCCCAACACCCTCCCTTCGTTAGTTCCTTTGCCCAGGATTCGGGTGGATTTCCGCCAAGGTCTGAAAGATTCTGTTCCCCCAATGATGTTCCATTGTTTTTTTTTCTGCCGAATTTTATGAGAGTTCTGCGATGCTGTTGTTTTTTTACACCTATGGCTCTAAATCTGTTGATCGTTTGGGATATGCCTTCATGTCCTCTGTTGGCATCTCCTGCCAGCTGCATGTGGGGTGTTTATTGCAAAATTAATGGCACTTTCCCATGTCCTTACCTTTATTAAACAGTCCCAGCTCAACCACATTTTGCTATGTATGGACTCAATGAGTGGCCTTCAGGCTATTGACCAGTGTTTTTCCCACCATCCATTGGTCTCAGCCATCCATGACCGCCTCGCTGATGCCATGTGGGTATCCCAGGTAATGAGCTTTCTGATCGTTTGGCTGGGGGAGCAATCACTTACCCCCCCCCCCCCCCCCACCTTTCTCTGTAACCCCTCCTGCAGCGGATTTATGGCCTCATATTAAATCCCACTTCACGCAATGCAATCATGGGCCAACTCTTGGGAGGCTGCCTCCCTGTCTAATAAATGTCGTGTGATTAAGGTGAGACCTGTCCCATGGCGTTTTTCCTTCCTCCTCAAAAAATGGTTCAAATGGCTCTGAGCACTATGGGACTCAACTGCTGTGGTCATTAGTCCCCTAGAACTTAGAACTACTTAAACCTAACTAACCTAAGGACATCACACACACCCATGCCCGAGGCAGGATTCGAACCTGCGACCGTAGCAGCAGCGCGGCTCCGGACTGGAGCGCCTAGAACCGCACGGCCACCGCGGCCAGCCCTTCCTCCTCTCCTGAAAGGACTCGACCACCCTGTGTTGTCTCCACATCAGCCATACCAGGCTGACCCATGGTTTTCTTTTGCATTATGAGCCACCCGCACTTTGTGTGGTTGTGGAACCTTCCAGTCAGTTGCACACATTTTGGTGGAATGCCCCCTTCTTTTGGCTCTGCGTACTAAGTACCGACTTCCCCGCACTTTACCTTTATTATTAGCAGACGATTCCTGGATGGTAGAACTGGTTCTCAGTTTCCTCTGCAGAAGTTTTATTGTCAGTTCTAAGGTTTTTAATTTCCCTCTGGAGTAGGGGCAGGGCGATGAGGGTTGGGGTATCTCCCACTGTAAGCTGTGTTTGGAGACTCCTGAGTCCCCTCCCTGGCCAAGATCCTCTTTTCTCTCCCTTTTACTCTGTTTTTATCGCTTTTTAGATTTGGTTAGTCTCCTTTTACAATACACCCTTTAACATCCCAGCAGTTGAACGCTTTTGAATAGCAGGTGGTCTTGCCCCTGTGGGTCTGGGGGTTACAGTAGGCCCTGGGTATTCCTCACACGTTTCAGCCTTTATGCAACAGTCCCCTGTAGGGTTTGACCGTTTTTCAAAATTTTCCCAAAGAGCGATCCAATTGGGGAAGGGCGCCTTGCATAGTGTCCATCATGCACTGATAACTCCGACATCCTTCATCGATGTGAATCTACACTTCTGGTCATTCTCCAGCTGTTGGGCGACGTCAGAATCCTGGATGCGCTATCCTCCATCCTCTGTGCACTATCGCTTTCTGTGCTGACGATGATAATGGACCGGTTTGCTTGGCTGCACCTGATATCCAGCACAGTAGCCAGTCCATTGTGGTGGGGCCGCCATGTAGCCTGTTGGTTGTAGTCCCCTGACTACAAAGGCATTGCTCTGCTGATGCCTGCACCGCTAACTCCCCATTTATGCCTAGGAGTAGATGCCCATCACCTTGGGGCATCGGGACTCCCAACAGTGGCCATCCTGCCAGGTCGTCTTTGCTGTGGCTGGGTGGGGAGGGGGACCCTGGTCGGAGTGGGTGTCATCAGGGCAGATGATGCGCAATAAAGCATACCACATCATCACTTGTGATCACACACCAGCAGTCTCTAAGTGGTCAAGGTCTAACTTCAATGTTAAGAAATATGACCAGAAATCGTTCCCCCCATTGGCCACACCATGTGAGGAACGCCAGGCTAAGGATGGCAGCAAAGTTTATTCATCCCAGTACCTCGTATGTACGAGAGTTGTTGGGGAATCTTCCTTGTCAATGAAATCTCAGTTTTTTTGTTGAGCATTTAGAAGACAAGTTTGGGGAGGTGGGGAGGGCTTGTCCAAAATGTGGTCAGGGTCGGTCTTGATCAAAACAGCTTCCTCTGCCCAGTCATAGGTACTACTCGTCTGTGACAAGGTGGTGGATGTTTCCACTACCATCACACCTCACGAGAGCTTAAATATGGTCCAGGGACCTTCTTTTACAGTCTGACGATGAGCTGCGCCCCAATTTAGTGTGTCGAGGTATCCATTTCGTCCAGCGCTACCACCAGGGTCCGACAGATAATCAGGTTGCCACCGGTGGCTTCATTTTGCCTTCAAGGGTGAAACATTACGCGAGAAGGTCAAAGAGATGATCTACCACTGTGACTTAAAGCCATATATCCCTCTCTCATGCAGTGCTTTAAGTGCTGGAAGTTCGGCCATGTCTTCCCACTGTACTTCCAGCGTCACCTGTTGGGATTGTGGACGTCCTTCCCATTCCAATACTCCATGTGCTCTGCCTCCCATCTGTGTCGACTGTGAAGAGCATCATTCTCCTTGCTCGCCAGACTGCGACCCTGGACTGACTGACCTACACTGAGGCCAAGAGGAAATTTCAGTGCCTCCATCTTGTAGCTATGACCTGCTCTTAAGCCGGCGCTAAGAGAACAGTTGTAGCCCCATCAGTTCCACGAATTCCAGTCGGCTATCAGAGCCAAAAGACTACACTTGCCCTGATGGTGGGCGGCACTTCCCTCCCCGTTGCTCCCGCATACCCTACCTTGGGAGCACTGCCTCCCCAACCATTGGGGACACCAGTCCCCACTTCTCAGCTGGACAAGACTTCTTCAGCTCCTCTCCCTTGGAAGGGGTCCCTTGGGTCACACCCTTCCTAGGTTTCTGCTAGTGGGGAAGATGAATCCTGCCAGTGGATGAAGTGCCCAAAAGTGCCCTTAAATACTTGGGTCGCCACACATTTCAGTAGTTACTCAGCCATTGATTTATCACTTTGCAGCCCACTGGAGATCAAATGACGGCCTGTGTGGTAGTGACCATATCCCCATCTTCCTGTCACTCCCCCAGTGTCATGTCCACGGATGCATACCCAGAAGGACTTTCAACAAGGCAGACTGGGAAGCCTTCACCCTTGCTGTCACCGCCGAATCTCCCTCACAAGGTGCCATCGATGTTGTGGTTGAGCAGGTAACTGCAAACGCGATCCCTCGTTCTATGGGGTGCCCCCAGCGAAAGTCAGTACGTTGGTGGTCGCCGGAAGTCGCTGAGGAAATTAAACAGCGACGGCGAGCTCTACAGCGATATAAACGGCACCTTTCCCTGGAGTACCTAATAGCCTTTAATCGGCACCTTGCCCGCGTTTGCCAGATAACCAAAAGGCGGCATCAGGAGTGTTGGGAGAGGTATGTCTCGACCATTGGGTCCCAAGTCTGGATGAAGATCAGACGTCTTTTTGGGTACCAGACCCCAACAGGTGTCCCTAGCGTTACCATCAATGGCGTGCTGTCTACCGACGCAAACACGATTGTTGAGCACTATGTTCTAGCCTTTGCATCGGAGAATTACCCCCCAGCCTTTCGCATTTTCAAACGGCGGGTGGAAGGGAAAGTCCACTCGTTTACTGCACGCCACAGTGAATCCTATAACGCCCCATTTACAGAGTGGGAGCTCCTCATTGCCCTTGCACATTGCTACGACACAGCTCCTGGGTGAGATCGTATCCACAGTCAGCTGCTTAAACATCTCTCGTCTGACTACTAGGGCCATCTCCTCGTCATCTTCAACCAGATCTGGTGCAATGGCATCTTTCCATCGCAGTGGCGGGAGAACACCCAATCCCGGCAAAAACCCGCTTGATATGGATAGCTATCGGCCCATCAGCCTCACCAACGTTGTTTGTAGGTTGCTGGAACGTGTGGTGTGTCTGTGGTTGGGTTGGGTCCTGGAGTCACGTGGCCTACTGGCTCCATGGCAGAGTGGCTTCCGCCAGGGGCGTTCTACCACTGATCTGATAATCTTGTGTCCCTCGAGTCTGTCATCCGAATAGCCTTTTCCAGACGCAAACACCTGGTTGCTGTCTTTGATTTACGAAAACGGTATGAACCCACCTGGCGACATCATATCCTTGCCACATTATACGAGTGGTGTCTCCGGGGCCCACTTCCGATTTTTATCTAAAATTTCCTGTCGCTTCGTACTTTCCATGTCCAAGTTGGTGTCTCTCATAATTCCTCCCATATCCAGGAGAAATTGGTCCTGCAGGGCTCTGTATTGAGTGTATCTCGATTTTTAGTGGCTATTAACGGTCTAGCAGCAACTATAGGGCCGCCCGTCACGCCTATTCTGTACGCAGATGACTTCTGCATTTCGTACTGCTCCATCAATATGGGTGTTGCTGACCGGCGCCTACAGGGAGCCATCCACACGGCGCAGTCATGGGCTCTAGCCCACGGTTTCCAGTTTTCGGCCGCAGTCGTGCGTTATGCACTTCTGCCGCCGTTGTACTGTTCATCTGGAACCAGAACTTTACCTTAATGACGATCCACTCTCTGTAGTGAAGACATAACGATTCTTAGGACTGGTTTTCGACGACCGATTGAGTTGGGTTCCTCACCTTCATCACCTTAAGCGGAACTGCTGGCAGCACCTCAATGCCCTCCGCTGCCTGAGCAACACCAACTGGGGTGCAGATCGCTCTACGCTGCTGCAGGTCTACAGAGCCCTTGTTTGATCCTGCACTGACTAAGGGAGTGTGTTTTATGGCTCGGTGGCGCCCTCGGCATTGCTTTTACTCGACACAGTGCACCACTGTGGCGTTCGCCTAGCTACGGGAGCTTTTAGGACGAGTCTGGTGACCAGCGTCCTGGTGGCGGCTGGAGTCCCTCCATTGTAGGTTAGGCGTGCACACGTTCATAGCTCTCCTGCACATCCGGATTACCGTTTCCTTTTCCCACGCATAGCGGTTCATCTCCCGCATCAGTGGCCCAGGTTCGGGTCCGATCCCTTCTATCCGAACTGGAGTCCTTGCCTTTACCACCTATACTTTAGGTCCATCCACGTACAGCTCTACGGTGTACACCAAGGCCGCGGCTTCACCTGGACCTATCACATGGCCCTAAGAACTCAGTTAACCACACGGCTATCCGCTGCCAATTCCTGTCGATTCTTGACATGTACTGAGGCCATGAAGTGGTTTACACCGACGGCTCAATGGCCGATCGTCCTTCGATAACCTACATCGACCAGTGCTACCCTCGTCATCCTCTGGTAGCCACCATCCAGTCCATCTATGCCCTAGAACACTCCAGTCGTTGAGTGGGGTTTGTCTGGACCCTAGGTCTTGTCGGAAACCCAGGCAACGAACTTCCCGAGAGGCTAAACAGAAACTGCTTATGGAGATCGGCTTCTCTGAACCTGACCTGCGTTCTGTCTTACGACGTAGGGTTTTTCGGCTTTGGGAAACGGAATGGATTAACAGTACGCACAACAAACTGCGTGTCATTAAGGAGACTATGAATGTGTGGAAGTCTTCTATACAGGCCTCTCGCAGGGAATCAGTTGTCCTCTGCCGGCTCCGCATTGGCCATTCGTGGCTTACGCACAGATACCTCCTCCGTCGCGAGGACCCACCTCGGTGTCGCTGTGGCTCACAAATGACGGTCATCCACCTCTTGCTGGGCTGCCCACTTTTAGCCGCTCTGAGGCGGACTTTTAACTTTCCCAGCGCCCTAGCTTCGATGGTGGGCGACAATGCCTCAACAGCAGCTTTAGTTTTACATTTTATTCGTGAGGGTGGCTTTTATCGTTTGATCTAAGTTTTCGTGCGTGTCCTTTGTCCCTCTGTGTCCTCCACTCTAGCATTTTTACGGTGGAGGTTTTAATGTGTTGCAGAGTGGCTGGCTTCTCCTTTTTATTCTCGTGGTTGTCCAGCCACTGTAATCTGCTTTCTTGTTTTACTAACCGTTTCTTGCATGTCTCTGTTGTTTTCTTGTCCTCTTTTGTTCCTTTTAGTGTTTGTTACCTTTCCTTCGTTCTTGTGGTTTCTCCGTCCTTTCCGTTTTGTGTTGTACATCTCGTTTGTTTTATTCTCCCTCTTGTGGCATTGTTTTATTCGGAACAATGGACCGATGACGGAGCAGTTTGGGCCCTTCCTCCTCTTTTAAACCAACCAACCAAAGCCCGGGAAATTAAACGCCACCCAACGCCTTGGACAGCCTCCTCTCGCCCCCTCTCGTCGCGAGGAGATACTCTTAGCATGGACTGGTGTTTCGGTCACCGTCATTTGTTAAGTGAGGACCCCCCGCCACTGTGAGGTTACTGCAGCAGCCAACCATTGACAGTGCGCCATTTTCTGACCCAATGCCGATTTTATAACCGTTTACGTTTTAATGTACGTTGCCATTGTCTGATATTTTAGAAGCTACAGCACGAACTGCAGATCGCGTTTTACTTTTTATTCGTCGTAGTAATAAAGCGAAGAAAATTTTTCAATCGATTGAACGACCTCCGCAAAGGGGAAGCAATCGTTTTTAGCTATCCCTCTTCTTCAGTCGATTGGGCTCTCAGTATTGTCTACTTCAAATTCATTCTATAATCGACCATTTTAAGTTATGACATGGGCGCTTATAACTTCAGCTGTTTGCGTCCTAAAGCAACAACAGACAAACAATTCCATACCATTTCGACAAAAGAATCGTTCAGATAATCTATGGAACATGTAACTGTTTAAATAACTAACTAACCTAAAGAAAATGGAACATCTTTGGGATGAGTTCGTTTCAGACCCGAGTGTCCAACATAACAACTTTATCTGGTTTGGACTCTTGAGGAAGAATGGCCTGCCATTCCTCCACAGGCATTCAGACACGTGATTGAAAGTGTCCCAAGCAGAGCTCAAGCCGTTATAAAAGAGAAGGGTGGACACAGCCAACATTAGTGTCCACTACTAAGTGTCCCGATAGCTCTGATCACATAGTGTGTGTGAGGCACAAAATATTGTAGTACTTTACTCGAGATATTATAATGTGAGTTCGAGACTAGCTCCAGGGCACAGTTTTAATATGCCAGGAAGTTTCAAAGTAGTGCATTTTTCGCTGAAGAGTGAAATCTTGATTCCAGAGATGTTGGCTAATATTGCAAGGCCATATCAGAAAAACATCACGACTATTGCTTCTGCAACTACTGAAAAGGTTGCTGCCGCTCTTCAGGAACCACGCGTTAGCCCAGACACGCAGACAGGATGAGGTCGTCTTTCCTCGCCATTGCATAGGAACAGTGACGCATGGTTTCCTGCTCTGGCGCTACAACCCTCCAATGGCTGGTGCTTGTGGGGTACATATCACTGTGCGCCACATTTTATTAGAATGCGATTTATTTTCAGACCATAGAGCAGCGGCAGATCTAGTGACAGTGGGGTTCACATGAATGTGGTGAGACTTCCAAGGTTTTGTAACATGTCTGTTTCCTAAAATTTTACGGACATGTTCTTAATGTTCCAACAGGGTGATTGGATCATCTATGCTTTTTGTAAGTAGTCAGCCAGTTACAGTTTCCTATGCTGCTGTTTTAGCTCCTCTTCGTTTTACTTACCTTTGAACTACAGCTATAGCACCTTCCACCCTTTCGCCATTACCTTACGGGGGAATGTATGTGAAATTGTTCAAAAATGTTTGCCGTCAAAAAAATGGTTCAAATGGCTCTGAGCACTATGGGGCTCAACGTCGGAGGTCATCAGTCCCCTAAAACTTAGAACTACTTAAACCTAAGGACATCACACACATCCATACCCGAGGCAGGATTCGAACCTGCGACCGTAGCGGTCGCGCGGTTCCAGACTGAAGCGCCTAGAACCGCTCGGCTACATCGGCCGGTGTTTGCCGTCAGATAGTTGGTTAGAAATATTGCCTCCAATTTTCAGAGTTTAGGTCGTGCTACAGGGTCATGTAGAGGCCATCTTGTTTCGACCAAAGCACAGTGCCACGCCGCCCTTTCTACATGACTCTGTCCTTGTTTGAGATAGTTCATTATTTCATGCCGTCAGAGAAGACATCTGTACAGTCCATGAGACTGTGAGCTCATCTACGACGCGAGTAGTTACAATTTATTAAAGAAATGCACACATGGTGGAACACAAAACTCAAACAAAAACGCTAATAACCTTGTGTGCAAGAGTGGCCCAAGAATGTTTCTCATCTACTATCGTTAAAATTTCCTCATATGATCATAGTATGAAGGCTTTCACGACCGGATGACATATCTTCTGGTAAACCTTCCGGGATGTAAGGTCGTGGTCCATGAAACTCTTCAGCCCCTAACGTTTCGTCCAGAGCTGCTCTGGACATCTTCAGAGGGGGAGTTTCTCAGTCGGCAAGACTCACCGGAGGAGAAACACCCCTCTGAAGATGTCCAGCGCAGCTCTGGACGAAACGTTAGGAGCTGAAGAGTTTCATGGACCACGACCTTACATCCTCATATGATGCTTGTCTGAAGTTCAATGATGCATTACCAGATTCAGGATCCCTACGAGACTAGCATTTGGTGCACGTTGCTTCACTGAAACCCTATTGAAGAAGACGTGGCTATTGTTAGTTCTGAAGAGCCAGTGAAGTATGTTGCCACAACTGCACGCCAGAAAGATCAGACTAAAAGGAAAGAGCTACACAACGACCAAAAAGACTAAATGTATGGTTATGGCCAACGTAACGATATTTTTTTCTGGCATTAACGTTACTAAAATCTTTTTTTCTGCATTTCCTGTAACTTTCATTTTCCAGTGCATTACTATTGTGTAAGATCCAGCGCTGCCTGCATCCGTTGACACAAATATGCAACCGTGGAGCAGTTCCGCCACTGGCGCAGCCTGTTCAGTATTTAAATTTTTGTGAAATAAAATTTGCTACGTATCTTACACATACCCTACTGGCCATGAAAATTGATACACCATGAAGATGACGTACTACAGACGCAAAATTTAATGGAAGAAAATGCTGTGATATGCAAATGATAAGATTTTCAGAGCATTCACACAAGGCTGGTGCCGGTGGCGACACCTGCAACGTGCTGACATGAGGAAAGTTTCCAACCGATTTCTCATACATAAACAGCAGTTGAGCGGAGTTACCTGATGAAACGTTGTTGTGATGCCTTGTGTGAGGAGGAGAAATGCGTAACATCACGTTCCCGACTTTGATAAAGGTCGGATTGTAGCCTTTCGCGATTGCGGTTTATCGTATCGCGACATAGCTGCTCGCGTTGGTCGAGATCCAATGACTGTTAGCAGAATATGGAATCGATGGGTTCAGGATGGTAATACGGAACGTCGTGCTGGATCCCAACGGTCTCTTATCACTAGCAGTCGAGATATCAGGCATCTTATCCGCATGGCTGTAACGGATCGTGCAGCGATGTCTCGATCCCTGAGTCAACAGATGGGGACGTTTGCAAGACAACAACAGTTCGACGACTTTTGCAGCAGCATAGACTATCAGCTCGGAGACCATGGCTGCGGTTACCCTTGACGCTGCATCACAGACAGGAGCGCCTGCGATGGTGTACTCAACGACGAATCTAGGTGCACGACTCGCAAAAAGGCATTTTTTTTCGAATGAATCCAGGTTCTGTTTACAGCATCAAGATGGTCGCATCCGTGTTTAGCGACATCGCAGTGAACGCACATTGGAAGCGTGTATTCGTCGTCGCCATACTGGCGTATCACCCGGCGTGATGGTATGGGGTGCCATTGGTTACACTTCTCGGTCACCTGTTGTACGCATTGACTGCACTTTGAACAGTGGACGTTACATTGCAGATGTGTTACCATCCGTGGCTCTACCCTTCATTCGATCCCTGCGAAACCCTATATTTCAGCAGGATAATGCACGACCGCATGTTGCAGGCCCTGTACGGGCCTTTCTGGTTATAGAAAATGTTCGACTGCTGTCCTGGTCAGCACATTCTCCAGATCTCTCACCAATTGAAAACGTCTGGTCAATGGTGGCCGAGCAACTGGCCCGCCACAATGCGCCAGTCACTACTCTTGATGAACTGTGGTATCGTGTTGAAGCTGCATGGGCAGCTGTACCTGTACACGCCATCCCAGCTCTGTTTGACTCAATGCCCAGGTGTATCATGGCCGTTATTGCGGCCAGAGGTGGTTGTTCTGGGTACTGATTTTTCAGGATCTATGCATCCAAATTGCGTGAAAATGTAACCACATGTCAGTTCTAGTATAATATATTTCTCCAATGAATACCCGTTCATCATCTGCATTTCGTCTTGGTGTAGAAATTTTAATGGTCAGTAGTGGAATTGAAAAAAATTGTTGTGAGAGCTGTAACACTGATGTTGCACAAACTGGTCCACAGGCTTACTTATCGAATTTCTAAGATTAACCTATCACAAGCGATAAGTTACCCTTGAAAAAATGTTGCTCATGTGATAGTATGTGTTTTAAAAGTATCCAGCAACGTAATGATCTAATTATTTGACAAAAAAATGGAAAAAATCCAGATTATAGCCAACAAGATAATGATAACATGTGCAAAATTTGGTTCAATTATCTCTCAAACAATTAAAGTTACGTTAAAACTGTGTGCTGGTCCGAGACTCGAACTCGGGACCTTTGCCTTTCGCGGGCAAGTGCTCTACCGTCTTACCTACCAAAGCAGGATTCACGACCCGTCCTCACAGCTTTACTTCTGCCAGTACCTCGTCTCCTACTTTCCAAACTTCACAGATGCTCTCCTGCGAACCTTGCAGAGCTAGCACACCTGGAAGAAAGGATATTGCGGAGACATGGCTTAGCCACTGCCCGGGTGATGTTTCCAGGTCCCCATTTCGAGTCTCGGTCTGGCACACAGTTTTAATCTGCCGGGAAGTTTCATATCAGCGCACACTCCGCTGCAGAGTGAAAATCTCATCCTGGAAACATCCCCCAGGTTGTGGCTAAGACATGTCTCCGCAATATCCCTTCTTCCAGGAGAGATAGTTCTGCAAGGTTCGGAGGAGAGCTTCTGTAAAGTTTGGAAAGTAGGAGACGAGTTACTGGTGGAAGTAAAGCTGTGAGGACGGGGCGTGAGTCGTGCTTGTGTAGCTCAGATGGTAGAGCACTTGGCCGCGAACGGCAAAGGTCCCGAGTTCGAGTCTCGGTCGGGCACACAGATCTGCCAGGAACTTTCATATCAGCGCACACTCCGCTGCCGAGTGAAAATCTCATTCTGGAAAGTTACGTTAGCTTATATGTATCTGCGTGTTTTTTTATACATCCTGCCTTAAGGTTTGTGAGTTAGTGACTGCGGGGATCAATACGAATGAGGTGGGAGTGAGAGAGAGGGTGAATGTCCTTTTACAGGTTTACTCCTGAGTGTGTGATAGCATTTTTAGCCATTCGTTTCATTTAATATTTTTAAGGACGCTGATAACCTCGCCGCTGAGTGGCCGTAAACACTCTCTCTCACTCTCTCTCTCACTCACTTTCTCTCTCTCTCTCTCTCCCCCTCTCTCTCTCACTCTCTATCTCTCACTCTCTATCTCTCACTCACTCACTCTCTCTCTCTCTCTCTCTCTCTCTCTCTCTCTCTCTCTCTCTCTCTCTCACTGACTCACTCACTCACTCATTCACTCACTCTCACTCTCACTCTCTGTCTCTCTCTCTCTCACTCACACTCACACACACACACACACACACACACACACACACACACACACACACGCACACGCACACAAAGTTTGAACCTACGGATCTGCCATCTGTATCGTAGAGGCACACAAACCACCCCAACGCGGCATGGTTCCTGCGGAAGGGTGCGATTAATTCCTGTCGGCATGGAGAGGGTACGCCACACGTTACATTCCTCAGCACGTGTCCCGTGAACTTACCCTCCTACCGGTCGGGGCACTGGGGTCGCTGATGCTATTGTGTAAGATGCAGCGCTCCTTGCACCTGTTGACACCCTTATGCAACCGTGGAGCAGATTCCGCTGCTGGCGCAGCTCGTTCTGCAGTGGGGGAGACTGCCTCCGTAGCCTCTTAACTGGGGGTCAGTGACCTCGCTGCAGCTGGCTTACACCGATGCTGCAGTCTGCAGGACGGGTAAACTGCAGTTTTAATTACGACGCTGTCCACCTCGATAGCTGAGTAGTCAGCGCGACGGAATGCCAGGCAAAGGCGCCCGGGTTCGATTCCCGGCTGGGTCGGAGATTTTTCTCCGCTCCGGGACTGGGTGTTGTGCTGTAATCAGCATCATTATCTCATCCCTATCGACACGCAAGTCGCCGAAGTGGCGTCAACTAAAAAGACTTGCACCAGGCGAACGGTCTACCCGAGGGCAGGCTCTAGCCACACAACATTTAATTTCATTACGACGATCATTCTGTTAGGGTGATGCATGAGTTCTTCACGTTATTGTTCTGCATGTTGGTGTTCCGACTGCTATAGACCTATTTTCTACTTTATTTGTTGCTACTTCAATTTACATATCCTCATTGTGTCATTTGATGGTGAGTGGAGCTGTGGACGCTAGGAAATGGAGCACTAAGTGGAGAAATTGGAACATTTCCAAAACATTTCCAGTGTTTTGAGATCAGTAGAGGGGGTGACGGCAGCGGAGGCAGCTGGAAATGTTTGCGTCGTATAGAGGATGTTGCCATTGGACAGAGGACGGCAAGAAAATAGTTTTCTCGTTTTAAGGAGGGTCGTTTTGACGTTAGTAACAATCCACATTCAGTCAAAACTACAGGGCTCATTCATGTGGAGACGGAGTACAAATTTTATCCCTATTCTGCCAATGTTATTGAATGCTTTGAATAGGTACACTTTCCAAAAGACCTATAAGCAATAAAAAAACGAAATTTTTACTGCATATAATAACATATATGCCTCAATCTATAAGTAAAATGAACAAAATACCTGTTATGGTTTTGAAGAAGAAAAAGTATTTTTCACTACTAAAATTTAATTCTTTTTGTACATTACTATAAAACAGCTTCTGATTGTTTGGTGGTTCTCAATTTACTTGTAATAACTAGTTACCATCTGCAGTACAAATTGATCAAATTTCATGTTTCTAAACCCATTAGTTTATCAAATAATGGTACCTGAAAGTAAAATAACGTAGTTTTGCGAAAAATCCATTTAAAGTATAATATTGCAATTCTAGTATAGTTATTGATGAGAATTATTCACCACTAATATTGTCCTGCACCATACTGAGCATCATCTGAATATTACTGATCTTCTTTTCTTCTCTTGGTCTCTCTTCTTTTCTGTCTGGCTACTTTTGTGCATTTTAAATTAGCAATATCTGCTTTACGGATTCACTCTTTATCTATTTGCACCAAGGATTTTGCAGTATTTCCACTAGGTTTTATGCTCAATTATTCCAAAACATTAAGTTTTTAATTAGACCATCATTGAGGCATAAAATAGCATCATAAACACCAAATTTGCAGGTTGTAAGATGAACAAATAGTTTTCGGTAACCGGTTCCAAATGGCAGAATTGACATATTCATTTAAATTTTGGGTTTTCCCATGAAGGCATTTCTTCAACAAGGTATCTTCACAAAGGTCTCTAAATACGGTTTTAATTTCATTCATTACTGATGCAGGTAAAGAATGTTTGTGGTCATATCTGGCACTTTTCCTGTACTTGCACCAAGTGTCAGGACCATTCGGGCACTTGATTTTCATTTGTGGGAAAAGATAGCCCATACAGCTTTATTCATGTTTTTTAAATTCCCTACATTTCTTCTTCTGGCCAATCCATAATAATTCTGTAATCTATTTCAGCATTTGTTAGGCGACCTTTACCACCTATCTTCGTACCATCTTCCAATACTATTTTTGACTTTTCTTTCAATAACTTTCTCAACCTGGACCCCATCCTCTTTTGGACAAACAATAGAAGCTGTGGTGTCACCGCCAGACACCACACTTGCTAGGTGGTAGCTTAAATCGGCCGCGGTCCATGTAGTACATGTCGGACCCGCGTGTCGCCACTGTGATCGCAGACCTAGCGCCACCACCTAGGCAGGTCTCGTGATACGAGAGTGGACTCGACCCCAGTTGTACGCGAACCTAGCTATCGCCCCAGTTGTACGAGAACCAAGCTACCGCCCAGTTGTACGCGAACCTAGCTATCGCCCAGTTGTACGAAGCCTTTCTCTCTCATTAGCCGAGAGACATAATAGCCATCAGAAGTTAATGGCTACGAACTAACAAGGAGCCATTTGTAGCAGTGCCTATAGCTTCGAGTATTCAAGAGAGATGTATTCCAAGGAATCAATAAAAGTTAAGTAAAAAGCATCTACATACTTTTCTTCTTATTCATTCATAATTTCTCATGTTCCAGACTTCACGCCCGTCTGCGTTATGCCGAGCGTGCACTATCGGCCACAGCGTTAGTTTAGCATTCCTTTTCAGCAATCCACATCACGGTGTCGGTCCAGCTACCGACACTACAATTATTGGCGACGAGGGAAAAGGACCTTTTTCTGATTGCTTACATTTATTTCTGATTGCTTACATTTATTTGTGTCATGGCTTCGCCACATTCTCCAGATGTACTGTCCGAATTTTATCGCTTGCAGAATCAGCAGACGCAGGCGTTACTGGATGCCCTTGGACAGCTCGTCCAGGGTCAACGTGCGCTGCACACCGATGCGGCCGCAGCCGCTTCACCGCTACCGCAGCCACAACCTGCTGTTGCACCGCCTTTTAGGCACTACGACCCGAACCACGAGACCTGGCAAGAGTGGTCTCGTCAGTTCGCCTTCCACCTTGCTGCCTACAGAATTCAAGGTAATGAGCGGCAGCCGTTTTTGCTTTCTTGTGTCGGTGTGTCCACATACCGTGTGATAGTGAAATTGTTTCCCCGCCGCGACGTAGCAACTTTGTCATACGAGGAAATTTTGTCTGCATTAGATGCCTATTTCAAAGAAACAGTTAATGTGGTTGCAAAACGGTATACGTTTTTTCGTACAAAACGTACGGCCGGTCAAACTAATAGGGAGTGGGTAGCAACATTGCAAGGACTTACTAGGGACTGTGCCTTTGAATGTGACTGTGGTCTTTCTTATTCAGATACAATGGTGCGTGATGCAATTGCACAGAACGTTTCTGATGTTCGCATACGGGAGCAAATTTTGAAACTAGTTAATCCCTCCCTTCAACAAGTGATAGACATATTGGATAGACAGGACACACTTGACTGTGCTCAGGAATCTTTTGAAACTTCGCCAGCCGTGTGTAACATTAACCGGCCCGCCGGGCGCGCTCGCGCAACGCGGCCCGGTCAACTGCCCTCGCGGCCGTCCGCACAGCTGCCGCCGCGCGCTAAGCCAGGTGTGCCGCGCCAGCACACACATGTAGTGAAATCGTGCCCGCGGTGTGCTACTCGACATTCGCGTGAACATTGCCCGTCACGCCAAGCTATTTGCTTTTTCTGCAATAAGAAAGGACATGTTCAAAGTGTTTGCCAGAAAAAGCTCAGATCAGACAATCACAATCATTCCAGGCCCTTTGCTTCGCGCCAGAATCGAACCAAGGACACTCAGGCTCGTGGACCTTCGCCTATGGACATTCATGTCGTTAATTCCACTTCGTCCAGTGACACTTTCTCTAACAGTGACTGTGATCGTCCCACAAAAACTGTGCGTCGACGTCGCCGGAAATCACGTCAATTAGCAAGTGATTCTGTACCAGTGTCTGTTCCAATTGCACAAAACAGTCGCTCTTGTCGTCAGCAGGACAATAAACTTTTTGTGGACTTAGACTTTGAAGGCAAAGTGATACCATTCCAGCTCGATACCGGAGCTGCAGTTTCATTGCTCAATCACGACACGTACAAACAACTGGGCAAACCTCCGTTGCGTTCCGCAAATGTTAAGCTAACTACATATTCCGGACAGAAAATTCCTGTGTTAGGACAATGCAGTCTTCTTGCACCATACCAGGGACAAACAAAACTTGTGTCATTTTACGTTCTTCGTTCTTCTTCTGCAGTGAACTTATTTGGTCTAGATTTATTTAAGTTGTTTAACATGTCTATTGTAAATCAGGTCCTATCTGTGAATCAGACTGTGCCTACAGACAGTGTTTCTCGGCTGTGTGACGAATTTGCAGACATTTTTGCACCGGGCTTAGGTTGCGCTAAAAACTATGAAGCACATTTAGAACTGAAGGTAAACGCGCAACCGAAATTTTTCAGGGCGCGCAATGTTCCCCACGCATTGCGTGATGAGGTCGCAAGAACGTTACGCGATCTCGAATCACAGGGTGTAATTGAACGTGTGCAAGCTTCTCTCTGGGCCTCACCTTTAGTAATTTTGCCAAAACCTTCCGGAAAATTGAGACTTTGCGTGGACTTCAAGGCCACAGTGAATCCACAGCTAGTGACTGCTACTTTTCCTTTGCCCCGCCCGGAAGATCTTTTTGCTAAACTGTGCCCGGGAAAATCTTTTTCAAAGTTGGACCTAGCCGATGCGTACTTGCAAATACCGGTGGACGACGAATCCCAGCGCGTATTGGTGGTTAACACGCATCTTGGATTGTACCGCTTCAAAAGACTGCCATTCGGGTGTGCATCCGCCCCTGCCTTGTTTCAGCAATATTTACAAACTATTTGTGCGTCGGTCCCTACTGCAGCAAACTATCTGGACGATATAGTGATCTCCGGACAGACAGAAGAAGATCATCTTGCGAATTTACGAACATTATTTCAGGTCTTGCGGCAAAATGGTCTTCGCTTGAGGAAGGACAAATGTGTGTTTTTTGCTCGTGACTTACCATGTCTGGGACATGTCATTAATGCCCAAGGCATACATCCGAGTCCAGAGCACCTCCGTGCCATACAAGAATTGCCTTCCCCTCAAAATGTGAAACAGCTACAGAGTGTGTTGGGTAAAATTAATTATTACAATAAATATGTGCGCAATGCCTCTTCCATTTCAGCTCCGCTTCATCGCTTACGCCGTAAAGGTGTTCCGTTCGTCTGGACGACGGAATGTGAACGCGCCTTTCGCCAGTTGAAATCGGCGTTGCTTTCTAATACTTGCCTTACGCCATTCGATCCCCAGAAACCCCTTTTGTTGATGGTAGATGCATCGGATGTCGGGATCGGTGCTGTGCTTGCGCACAAAGTTGGCTCCCATGATCGCCCTATTGCCTTTGCGTCCAAATTGCTCTCGTCTGCGCAAAGAAATTATTCACAGATAGAGAAAGAAGCTTTGGCTCTCGTGTTTGGTGTTACTAAGTTCCATGATTTCTTGTATGGTCGTCACTTTACCATCATCACAGACCACAAACCTTTGACATCGCTTTTTCATCCGAACAAGCCTGTACCTCCACGTACAGCGCAGAAATTCATTCGCTGGTCTATTTTCCTCTCGCAGTACCGCTACGATATCTTGTATCGGTCCACTGCTAAGCACGGAAACGCCGATGCGTTGTCCCGTTTGCCTGTTGCTGAGGATAAAGCATTCGATTCTTCCGAACTTGCTTGCATGTTCATTGATTCGGAAACCGATGAAGTGGTCGAATCGTTTCCGATTGATTTTCGTCGTGTCGCTACAGCCACAGCTGCTGACCCTGTCCTTGCTACTGTTTTACGTTTTGTTGCTACGCAATGGCCTTTGTCAAAGTCTCGGATCGAGGATCCGTTGGTTCGCCGATTTTTTGCTCACAAGGAGAGACTTTTTGTTCGACGTGGTGTTTTGTTGTTGCGTTCTGATAATGATCAGTCCAGAGTCGTGGTCCCACGTTCGTTACAGTCCTCTGTTTTACGGCTTCTTCACCAAGGACATTGGGGTATAGTGCGAACGAAACAACTTGCTCGTCGGCACTGTACTTGGTTCGGAATCGATGCTGCGATTACGAATATGTGTTCTTCGTGCCCGGCGTGTGCCGAACAACAGTCCGCACCGCCGCGGAAAGTCTTTGCGTGGCCAAAAGCCACTTCCCCTTGGCAACGCTTGCACATTGATTTTGCTGGTCCATGCTGGAATGCTCGATGGTTGGTTCTGGTCGACGCCTTCAGTAATTTTCCTTTTGTTGTTCGGATGTCTTCCACGACGTCCTCCGCCACCATCCAAGCGTTGTCTGCTATCTTTTGCATTGAAGGTCTTCCGCAGACTATTGTTTCCGACAATGGCCCACAATTCATGTCCGCAGAATTTCAGTCATTCTGCCAGGCCAATGGTATTCAACATCTGACATCCGCGCCGTTTTCGCCTCAGTCCAACGGTGCCGCTGAACGATTGGTCCGGACTTTCAAGTCACAGATGTTGAAATTGAAAGAGTCGCATTCTCGGGAGGACGCATTGTTGCTCTTTTTGTCTTCGTATCGCTCTCAGCCCCGAGATGGTCGCTCGCCGGCTGAGTTGCTCCACGGTCGTCCTCATCGCACCTTGATGTCTTTGCTGCATCCGCCGCATCAGTTTCCTGTGCAGCGGCAGACTCCTGCTTTTGCTCCAGGCGACGTTGTATTTTATCGCAACTATCGAGGTTCACGGCGTTGGCTCGCAGGGCGCATTCTTCGCTGCCTCGGCCGCGCGATGTATTTGGTTTTGGGGGCCTCTGGTGAGGTGCGTCGGCATCTCAATCAGCTGCGCCTCTGTCGTCGCTCGGGTTCTGCCGCTCCCCGTCTGCTTTCAGCGACGGTGCCGTCCGGTCAGCGCCCTGGGGACCCATCTACTGGCTCACCTCATCCCCAGGTGTTACCGACGATGCCTTCCGTTTTGCCCCATGGCGACGCGCCGCCGCCGCTGCAGCAGCAGCAGCAGCCGCCGCCGCCGCCGCCGCCGCCGCCGCCGCCGCCGCCTGTTCTCCCGCCGCCGGCGCCCGCATTCGACGCTTCGTTGCAGCCGCCAAGCGCCTCCCAGGGTCACGCGCCGCCGATCGCTTCCCGTGACCAGCTGTCCTCCGCCATGGAACTCCCGCCCGCTCCGGACCACATGACGTCATCGTGCGTCGGCTACCCCGACGCAATGGAGGTCGACACTTCGGCCCCTCATGTTTCTTTACGGGCGCATACACCACATGTTGACGTGCACCCTGGACTAGTTTTGCAGGCGTTTCCTAGCTCCCTTCGGACCGGATGGCCGGGTGCGGGTGGCACAGCCTCGCCTGTTGTTAGGCTCCCCACCTCATCGCATACGTCAACATGTGGTCCTCCCCACGGCGGGCGGAAGCCTTATTACACGACCGTTCGCCGATTTGCGGGGGAGGAATGTGGTGTCACCGCCAGACACCACACTTGCTAGGTGGTAGCTTAAATCGGCCGCGGTCCATGTAGTACATGTCGGACCCGCGTGTCGCCACTGTGATCGCAGACCTAGCGCCACCACCTAGGCAGGTCTCGTGATACGAGAGTGGACTCGACCCCAGTTGTACGCGAACCTAGCTATCGCCCCAGTTGTACGAGAACCAAGCTACCGCCCAGTTGTACGCGAACCTAGCTATCGCCCAGTTGTACGAAGCCTTTCTCTCTCATTAGCCGAGAGACATAATAGCCATCAGAAGTTAATGGCTACGAACTAACAAGGAGCCATTTGTAGCAGTGCCTATAGCTTCGAGTATTCAAGAGAGATGTATTCCAAGGAATCAATAAAAGTTAAGTAAAAAGCATCTACATACTTTTCTTCTTATTCATTCATAAGTTCTCATGTTCCAGACTTCACGCCCGTCTGCGTTATGCCGAGCGTGCACTATCGGCCACAGCGTTAGTTTAGCATTCCTTTTCAGCAATCCACATCACGGTGTCGGTCCAGCTACCGACACTACAGAAGCATGAAATAATATACAAGGAGTAAAAGAATGCTGTGCATTATCTCTGAATGGCACAAAAAGGAAGATGTGGCATTAAAATGCCAGATTGCACAGAGCGTCAGGAAAACCACAAATTGTCGTATTTGTATAAAACAGAAACTACACTGCTGGCCACCGTAAATGCAACACCCTGAAGGAAGCATCCGAATCAAGTGAAATTTACACCATAGGTTTGCAGCGATGAGATATGCAACTGATTAGAATTTCAGCGCAGACGCACATCACGCGCGCCTGTGGCGCCACCTCATAGCGCCATTTAAGGCTTGGCGATTTCGACGAGTGTACGTTCGGCACGTGTGTTTACCTTGTGGTTGTTTCACAAGACGATCAGTTATGCCTCGTAGACAACAGCGAACATCGTTTGATCAAGTATCCGAGTTCGACAGAGGAAGGATAGTGGCTTACCGAGATTGTGGATTATCATACAGAGAAATCGCTAGTCGTGTTGGACGAAGCCAAACAACTGTAATGCGGATATGTGACCTTTGGATGCAGGAGGGTACGACGGACCGACGTGGTCGATCGCATTCACCTCGGTGCACCACTGCACGTGCTGATAGGCAAATTGTGCGCATGGCAGTGACGGATCGCTCAGTGACATCCCGAACCATAGCACAGCACATTGCGTCTGTAACGCATCATCCAGAGTCTGCGCGTACCATTCGACGCCGTTTACAGCAGAGTGGTCTGTCCGCAAGACGTCCATTGCTTCGTCTACCATTGACGCAGAACCACAGACGTCTCCGTCGCCAATGGTGTGATGACAGACGGATGTGGACGGCAGAAAGGAATGACGTTGTCTTTACTGACGAGGTACGCTTCTGTCTGCAGCACCACGATGGTCGGATTCGAGTGTGGAGACACCGTGGAGAGAGGATGCTGGACAGCTACTTTATGCACCGCCACACTGGTCTTGCACCGGGTATTATGGTATGGGGCGGTATTGGATATTACTCTCGCACGCCTCTAGTACGCATTGCCGGTACTTTAAATAGCCGGCGCTACATATCCTTCCTTACCTTCAGGGCTCGGCCACAGCCATATTTCAACAGGATAATGCGCGACCACACGTGGCAGGCATTGTCCAAAGGTTCTTCGTCAATAACCAGATTGAAGTGCTTCCCTGGCCGGCTCGCTCTCCGGATCTTTCGCCGATAGAAAACATGTGGTCCATGGTTGCTCAACGAGTGACCCAGATTACATCCCCAGCTGCCACACCAGATGATCTTTGGCAACGTGTGGAAGCTGCTTGGTCTGCTGTACCCCAGAAACACATCCAACGTCTCTTTGACTCAATGCCGAGACGTGTGGCAGCGGTGATCTCCAACAATGGCGGCTACTCTGGCTACTGATTCTGGCAGGAACCACAGGTCACAGACGTCTGTAAACGTAATCATTTGATACTTGGCCAACATGTTATCTACAAAATAAATTTTGTTGTGCTACCTCTTGTCTTTCTTGGTGTTGCATTTACGGTGGCCAGCAGTGTATTTCACGCAGGAAAGACCAGGCATTTGAAATATGCTAAAATCTAAAAATCGGTTTTTTGAAGCCCACTTGCCTTCCGTCTCCCCTTAATCGCATTAATCCACAATGATGCACATCAGTGCACTTCAGAGCTGGCAAGTGTGATGAACTGTGATCACTCCACCATCGTACGACGTTTGCATGCAATGGGGAAAGTTCAAAAATCGGGCGTAAGAGTGCCGCAAGCTCTAAGCCAACATAATCAAATTCAGCGGGTGACCATATGTGGATCTCTGCTTGCTCGTCCTCAATTCGTTCGTGAACAACGCCTAACATTACTGTCTTGTATCGTTACTGGTGACGAGAAATGGTGTCGTTATGCTAGCATAATGAAAATAAAGTAATGGTTGAGTCCAAACAAAGCAGCAATTCCTCGTACAAAGACCTGCGCGCAGTCACAAAAGGTAATGTTATGCATCTGGTGGAACAGCCGCAGTGTACTGTACTACGAATTGCTTCCCCGAGGTGACATTTATTGTCGACAACTGAGACATCTTGCAGACGCACTACAAGAACAACCACCAGAAGACTGCGTGAAATGATATAACGCCCGCCGCATTCTGCTTCTCTCACAAAAAATATTATACAGGACGTTGGTTGCGAAATCATTCTGCATCCGCCTTGTTCACCTGATTTTGCGTCCTGGGATGTTCACCTTTCACGCTCTCTATCGCACAACGTTTCAAGAAATTTCTTTTCCGGTGTAATTACACATTACGACGCAAAGAACTACAATACTTTAGATTATGCGCCTTAGATTAAACAGAGAGAAATGTAGAAAATAATTTGAGTCACTTTTGTTTCATACTCCAAGAAGGAGCAAAAAACTCTCGCTTGTTAACTTGTATGTGACGGACGCGTTTTTTTTAAGTGTGCTGCAAGGCAACCATATTGTATCAATGATTTGTGCGACGAGCGTAAGAGAAAGTCTTATTGTCTCGTGAATAAAATAGTGAAAAATATTCCAGTCTTGCGAGAATTATTTGAATCTACGTAGCATTGTATTACTTTGTTCCACCGTCTTCGCTAAAGAAGCCATCGCCGCCTTGGGAACATATCCACGGTCAACAAAGAGAAGAACATTTATGGCGACCAGTGAATTAATATTGTGGCATAAGAACTAGTTCCACGTTTAAGGTGAGAACTCTGAATAAATCATTACCGACGTAAAATTCCGAAGTACTGTTAATCGAAAATATACATAATATTTCAAGCAAAATTCAATCAGCACTGAATTTGTCCGCATTCAAATCAATCACAATAGTCCTTAAAAGCCTTTCAAAAAATCTAAAGTTCCATATCCAAATTTTTTTCTTTTCGAAAAATCAATAAATTTAATTTTTTTATTTATTTCACCAAACCGGATAAAAGAGCGGTCCTAACAGGAAAAATTTGAAATTTGTGGTAATGTCTTATGCGACCAAAGTGCTGAGGTCATCGGTCCCTAAGCTTACACACGACTTAATCTAACTTAAACTAACTTACGCTAAGGACGACACACACACACACACACACACACACACACACACACACACACACGCTGAGGGAGGACTCGAACTTCCGACGGGGGGAGCTGCAAGGACCGTGACGACACGCCTTAAACCTCATGGCTTCCCCGCGCGGCACCCAAACAGGGCTCAACGACTTCTTCGACTCAAAAGTTAACCCACAGTTGTCAGACTGCTGTAAATAGTGAAGGAGAATATATTATTGATCACTAATGTCTATTACGGAAAAAACGTTACGAACTTAGGCAGCAACGCAGTAAAAGCGAAGAACATTTGTTTCTCCATACATTTTTATTCAAGATAATGAAAAAAAATTTACAACGTGCTTTGAAATCTTAACTATTTTTCTAAATAGTCGCCGTACAAATGCAAACATACATCATGGGGTTACTAGAATGAAATTTTCACTCTAGAGCGGAGTGTGCGCTGACATGAAACTTCCTGGCAGATTAAAACTGTGTACCGGACCGAGACTCGAACTCGGAAGCTTTGCCTTTTGCGCGCAAGTGCTCTACCAACTTAGCTACCCAAGCACGACTCACGAGGTACTGGAGGAAGTAAAGCTGTGAGGACGGGGCATGGGTCGTGCTTGGGTAGCTCAGTTGGTAGAGCACTTGCCCGCGAAAGGCAAAGCTCCCGAGTTCGAGTCTCGGTCCAGCACACAGTTTTAATCTGACAGTAAGTATATGTCATGGGGCTCCACAAGCTTCTTTGTGCCTTCTGCATACTCAGTTACAGCCAAGGCGAACTGGTCGCTAACGTCCTCTTTCATTTGATTGTTATTCCCGGAAGATCTTCCCGCCCAACAAAACCTTCAGCTTGGGAAAAGATATGGAAAACACTCGGGGCCACGTTCGTGGTATAAGGCGTGTGTTCACAACATCCCACTTACATTACCGAAGCGAAGCAGAGTGCGGGAGAGACAACGTCGCTAGACAACACACGCCTTTTGGTTTGAACGGTGCGGCGCATTTATATCTTCTCCTCTAGGCTTAAAGTAGATGAGTAGGATGCACTTTCGATACTAAAATAGTAAGCCTATAACTCTTTTGGTGCTGAGAATTTGTTTGGCCTTTCTGGATTTCGTTGAGGATCGTGAGTGATGCCTTTCCATTGCTTGGCGCTTTGACTCTGCACTTCCGTACGAAACCAGGCTGCTTTGGCTGCCAGAGACTGTAGTCGGGTGTGTGTGTGTGTGTGTGTGTGTGTGTGTGTGTGTGTGTGTGTGTGTGTGTGTGTGTTGTCTATTCTGATGGTCTGTTTGGCCGAAAGCTTTGTCTGACAGTCTTTTTGTTGTGCTTATCTGCGACTCAGCATGTTCACTGTATGGTGAGCAGTGACTATCCTTTTCATAATATTGTGATGGTTAATGTGCAGGCTGACAATTATTGAACTACGAGGGTTGTCAGAAGTTCCGATCGGTCGCGTAATGGAAGCCACAGTGAAAACCAGAAACGTTTTATTTGCAACAGTTAGGTACACCTTTAACCTACTTCTCTACGTAGTCGCCGCTCCAACTTCAAGTTTTGTCGTAATGTTGTATCAACTTTCCAATATCCTCGTCATACACTCCTGGAAATGGAAAAAAGAACACATTGACACCGGCGTGTCAGACCCACCATAGTTGCTCCGGACATTGTGAGAGGGCTGTACAAGCAATGATCACACGCACGGCACAGCGGACACACCAGGAACCGCGGTGTTGGCCGTCGAATGGCGCTAGCTGCGCAGCATTTGTGCACCGCCGCCGTCAGTGTCAGCCAGCTTGCCGTGGCATACGGAGCTCCATCGCAGTCTTTAACGCTGGTAGCATGCCGCGACAGCGTGGGCGTGAACCGTATGTGCAGTTGACGGACTTTGAGCGAGGGCGTATAGTGGGCATGCGGGAGGCCGGGTGGAAGTACCGCCGAATTGCTCAACACGTGGGGCGTGAGGTCTCCACAGTACATCGATGTTGTCGCCAGTGGTCGGCGGAAGGTGCACGTGCCCGTCGACCTGGGACCGGACCGCAGCGACGCACGGATGCACGCCAAGACCGTAGGATCCTACACAGTGCCGTAGGGGACCGCACCGCCACTTCCCAGCAAATTAGGGACACTGTTGCTCCTGGGGTATCGGCGAGGACCATTCGCAACCGTCTCCATGAAGCTGGGCTACGGTCCCGCACACCGTTAGGCCGTCTTCCGCTCACGCCCCAACATCGTGCAGCCCGCCTCCAGTGGTGTCGCGACAGGCGTGAATGGAGGGACGAATGGAGACGTATCGTCTTCAGCGATGAGAGTCGCTTCTGCCTTGGTGCCAATGATGGTCGTATGCGTGTTTGGCGCCGTGCAGGTGAGCGCCACAATCAGGACTGCATACGACCGAGGCACACAGGGCCAACACCCGGCATCATGGTGTGGGGAGCGATCTCCTACACTGGCCGTACACCACTGGTGATCGTCGAGGGGACACTGAATAGTGCACGGTACATCCAAACCATCATCGAACCCATCGTTCTACCATTCCTAGACCGGCAAGGGAACTTGCTGTTCCAACAGGACAATGCACGTCCGCATGTATCCCGTGCCACCCAGCGTGCTCTAGAAGGTGTAAGTCAACTACCCTGGCCAGCAAGATCTCCGGATCTGTCCCCCATTGAGCATGTTTGGGACTGGATGAAGCGTCGTCTCACGCGGTCTGCACGTCCAGCACGAACGCTGGTCCATCTGAGGCGCCAGGTGGAAATGGCATGGCAAGCCGTTCCACAGGACTACATCCAGCATCTCTACGGTCGTCTCCATGGGAGAATAGCAGCCTGCATTGCTGCGAAAGGTGGATATACACTGTACTAGTGCCGACATTGTGCATGCTCTGTTGCCTGTGTCTATGTGCCTGTGGTTCTGTCAGTGTGATCATGTGATGTATCTGACCCCAGGAATGTGTCAATAAAGTTTCCCCTTCCTGGGACAATGAATTCACGGTGTTCTTATTTCAATTTCCAGGAGTGTAGAAAGCAGCCGCCTATGCTTTCGGCCAGTTATCTGCACTCGTCTGCAGCTCGTTGGCTGTGGAAAAATTTTGTCTTCATAGGCAGCGGTTGGGGTGAGCAGAGATGAGACTCGTGTGGAGCCAATTACGGACTGTATTGTGGATGATGAAACACGTCTCATCGGAAACGCTGCAGAAGCGTCTTCGTTGCCCCTGCAGTGTGCGGCCGGGAATTGGCATGAAGAAGGGACTGCTCGACAGTTGTGTTGTGTGGGCTGCATGACACAGGCGAAATCTCTAACCAGGACCTCATACTTGGCGGGAGACGCTATTCCCTACACATCTTTACGTACTCACTGTTCACTCAAAACTGAAAAGAGCGTCGCTACATGATCGACGGACATACTAGAGACACTGCCCAGAACATCTGTGCAAAGTTTTACGGTATTTTCCCAGTGGTTTCCATTTCGCGACCGACCAGTATTTCAAGACCAACCCTCCTATATAAGAAAAGCGTAAATTAATTACAAACTACGGCGTGCACACACTTTATTCAACATGTAAACGTCACTACAGATATTCGGATTTAGGTTATGACATGTTCGATATGCCTGCCATTGTTGGCGATGATGTGGCGCAGACGAATAGCGAAATTCTGTATGATCCGCTGAAGTGTCGGAACATCGACGCTGTCGATGACCTTCTGAATGACTGTTTTCATTTAAGCAATGATATTGGGGTTATTGCTATTCACCTTGTCTTTCATATAGCCCCACAAAAAGGAGTCTCAACGATAAAACTCGAGATTACAGAAGAAAATGGAACGAACATTTACAAAGAATGGAGAGTGAGACACTTCCCTTAAAGGTAAGAAATTATAAGCGCCATGGGAGAAGAGGGAAAGGAAGACCCCGACAGAGATGGGTACCGTAACAGGCAATTCCTGCCTAATACCTGAAGATAAGAAGAAGAAGGAGAAAAAGGAATCGCGTGCGTTCAGATCCGGAGAATGTGGCGGCCAATCGAGGCCTAGGCCAGTGGCCTCTGGGTACCCCAGAGCTAGAATGCGGTCCCCAAAGTGCTCCTCCAGGACATTAAAACTCTCCTGCTTCGATGGGGTCGAGCTCCGTACTGTCGAAATCAAGGTCACTTTAGGTAGTCAACGTGTCATCAAGGTATATCGCATCGACTGTTCCGTGGCTGGAGATTGCACACCAAATATGACTTTGGCGCGAATTGTGCCCTCCACCGCTGGTGGCTAGCGGAGTATATATGTAGATGTAGAGCTGTAAAACTTTCAGTATTTCACCAATGGTCAAAGTAGCCTCGACGATATTGCGCCGGTCGCGTCACACGATTGACGCCTGCAGGGCCTCATCTTCTCTTTCGGAGATCAAAACATAAGCTCTTGTAAACGAATTCTTTTTGTTAATTGCGTTTTTATTTCTGTACGTATAAGACTGCTTTTCTCTTCATGCATTAGACCTAATAACGATTGCTTTTTGAATGAGTTAGCTGGTATTGTTATGACAGAGGTTATTCCGCAGAACGTGGGGTTGGGTACAATTATGGCCTTTTTTTTGGGTACTATTGTGACAGAACGACTACTTTATCGCCTTCATTACTGAATGTTCTTCTGACTACTACTCCTAGATGCAATAATTTGGATTTTCAGCAAATACCATCGACGCCTGAGCTTACCCTACCTTTTTTTTTTCACGTTAGCCAAAATCCTACCAGAATAATGGGATATCGAAGTTGCAAAATTAAAATCTCGGCAATTTCCACAGACACCGCTGAAATAGCGGTTATCAGGCAAGAATTCGAAGAGGAAATAGAGCCGAGGGAACGACAAGCAGATGAAAAAAAATCATAAATGATTTCACTGAAGAAAAAAGGCAAAAAAAAAGGCAATGAAAATGAAAGCACCTCGACAGTCACCGAGCGGGGTGGCGCAGTGGTTAGACACTGGACTCGCATTCGGGAGGACGACGGTTCAATCCCGCGTCCGGCAATCCTGATTTAGGTTTTCCGTGATTTCCCTAAATCACTCCAGGCAAGTGCCGGGATGGTTCCTCTGAAAGGGCACGGCCGACTTCCTTCCCAATCCTTCCCTAATCCGATGAGACCGATGACCACGCTGTCTGGTCTCCTTCCCCAAAACAACCAACCAACCAACCTCGACAGTCATCAGAAAATGAGGAATTTTTCTGTCTTGTTTGTCTGACACAATACACTGAAAGTATGCCTGGACAAATATGACAAGGAAAATGTGTATACTGGTCTCACTTAGAATTCACAAAAGGCCGTCGCTACTATATTTGCCATAATTGTGGTAAGTCTGATTATAGGCAGGATCACACTGAAATGTTTATTTTGAATTTGTAAAGTAGATGAACTGTCCCGTTAATTTTTATTATGTTAAATTCTTTTTTTTCACGAAGACATTATTTGCAGATCGTGTTTGATCTTCAGTCATTTTTAATTTGGAGATCTTTCTTTTTCTGTTTGTTATTGATTATACATAATTTCTAGTGCAGTCTCAGAGTAAGTAGATTTGACTGACTGCAGTGCTGAAGACTATGCAATGCTGAAGACTGTTGTATGATATAAGTATGTTGACAAAGTGCCTTAACAATGAAAATAAAGATACTGCTGCATTAAAATCATGTTTGAATATTGTTTATGTATGTCACTAGCGGCATCAGGCTTGTCTTTAAACGCGGACTAATAGTTGGAGATAGAGGCATGAGACATTCCGTTTCGGAAATCCTTAGGGAATTCAATATTCAGAGATATATAGTGCCAAGAATACTAAATTTCGGGCATTACCTCTCACCACGGACAATGCATATTTGTGTGGGTTGTCTTTACACGGAGTGAACTGGGTTCTCTGGTCCAACTGAACCCATTCTTGACTGGAAATGTCTACTTGGAGACCATTTGCAGCCAATCATGGACTTCATTCTGTCAAACGTGTCACTAGGCCGCGATTGTTCCCACTTGGTTTGAAGAACGTTCTGGGCAATTCAAGCGAATGTTCTGGCCACCCAAACCGCCCGAAATGAACCACATGGAACATTATCGAGAGGCAAGTTCGTCCACAAAATCCTGCACTGGCAATACTTTCGCAATTATGGACGGGTACAGAGGTAGCATGACTCAGTAATTGTGTAGGCGACTTCCAACGATTTGTTGATTCGATGGCACCCCCATCTGCCGCATTACACTGGGAAAAAGGTCAGACAGGTTATTAGAAGATATTCCACGATATTTGTCAACTCACTGTAATATTCAATGAAACATACGCTACTCGACTAAAAGAGTGCAGCAGCAAGAAGATGTGGTCGGATGCCAAGGTAGCTTCGTAGACATTTGCACCATCGGTCGGTATGTAAATGATTAAAATTCCAATTCCCTGTGAAAATTGAAACGACTGCCAGAGTGCATGAAGTGTTGTCGTGTTTACTGTTGTTACAAAGTCTGGCAGGGAATGTAATGGGACTGAACAGCATCAGATTCTGAATGATTAGTGTGAAGGACGCAGAGATGCCACGTACTCGTGTGAGACAGAGTTATCAGAACCTACAAGAATGGAAAGGGGCCTCATTATAGGCCTCAACACCGCCAGTTGATCAAATCATTTGGTTTCTTTTTTCCTTTCTTTTTTTCCGGGGCGTCAGTCTTCTGACTGGTTTGATATGCCCCACCACGGATTCATCTACTGTGCCAATCTCTTCATCTCAGAGTAGCACTTGCAACCTTGTCCTCAATTATTTGCTGGATGGATTCCAATCTCTGTCTTCCTCTACCGTTTTTGCACTCTGTTCTGGTTGATCAGTGTACGTCGTACCTCTCTTCTATAGCATCTGCTCTGTTGACGTTGTGCTCTATTTCCAGTATTTGATACCCGGCCAGTGTGGTCGAGGGGTTCTAGGCGCTTCAGTACGGAACTGCGCGACCGCTACGGTCGCAGGTTCGAATCCTGCCTCGGGCATGAATGTGTGTGATGTCCTTACGTTAGTTAGTTTTAAGTAATTCTACATTCTAGGGGACTGATGACCTCAGATGTTAACCCCCATAGTGCTCAGAACCATTTGGACCATCTAAGTCGGAGCGGCGACTATGTAGAGAAGCATCTGGAAAGTCTAGCTAACTCTTGCAAATAAAATGTTCCTGATTTTCACTGTGGTTTCCATTTAGCGACCGATCGGAACTTACTTTCTGGACAACCCTCTTATATTGCAGTCATCTCTTTATGGATCTGGCTCATCTCCTTGTCTGACAGGCTAGCACATTCAGCATTGACGTGTATGAGCAGTTCGCTATAGTGTTGATGTTGTGTACATAGTTCCGCGTAGTCATCATGTACACGACTTTTCCACTAGAGCACGCCCCACTAAGCACAACAGCACAGGCGCAGCACTCGCCCATCTCCGCACTACGAGATGGCGCTGCCATAGAGACGGACCAAATTCTGCTTCCGCCGATCCGGGTATCAATATGTAACGCAGCCAGTGAGATTGCTGCTAACGTAGAACCTTTTCTCCTCATGGATCACACTCGCACAATGATACATGAACGCGCGAGTTATTATAACGAGGGTACAGACCTCTGATTAGTCAGTCTGCATTTGTCTGCACCAGTTTGTACAAGTCTGCATTAATCTGTACCAGTCTGTACGAGTTCTACATTTGTCTGTACCAGTCTATAGTCAAGTTTCAGTCTGCGCCTAATAAGATTACCATATTCCTGTACATAGCCATGAAGATAAGTGTATAGACACTTTTGTCAAATATCAGAGATATATGTGAGAATAAGATTAACGTACCAATACCAAAGGAACTTCAGTTTGTCAATTGTAAATAGCCTCCAGAACTAAGTAATTTTTATGCTTGTTATTATTTTAATAAACGTGTGTGAAAATTAAGCAAGTTCTGTTTAAAGTTGGTTACCATCAATCTGCTACTCTAAGCGTGCAAGTGGCATTTTATCGTCTGACCTAACGGCAGAAGATAAACACGCCACGATAAGACCACGAGACATATTGCTGACACTCGCCTACTTCGTTAGAGCGACAAGTCAAATAATCTGATGGTATGTGTACTGAAGGTCTTACAGTATGCACACCACAGTTGAATATACCTTTTGTTTAGACTTCTGAGAGAAGCCGTTGTAAAAGTAAATATTTTTCGTCTTCGCAGTGACTGTCTAGAATCACTGGGATCACGTTCCTACTCTGTCTCCGTTGCTTACTATACCGCTCAAAACACTAGCGTGTGATGACAGGCAACTCCAGCCAAGGAGCGTCGAAGAGTTGCCTGCCATCAGGCGCTGGAGCAACCGCGAGGCAGCACTCAGCCGGATGGGTGTCGGAAGATTCTATCAGGAATATTGTTTACGTGCTTGGCAGATATGTGTGTGTGGCACTGAAGGTGTTGCGAAATTGGTCTTAGAAGGGCCGTTTGCCATTGTCTTCAACGTCAACCTTGCACCCTCCCCCTGATCACAGTAGGGCTGAAGAAGTGTGAACACCTGTTGCTGCTTTGGATCACGTTCACATTTATATGGCTACGGTGTCTGTTCTTTCGGACATGTCCGAAAGAACAGACACCATACCCATATAAGTATATAGTTCTGGCAATACCGGCCATGATCTTCTTCTTCTGTGCGGATGCACACATATTCCCCGAACTCTTATGGGACTTGGTAAGAATGTCTTCCAGCCGGCCGTAGTGGCCGTGCGGTTAAAGGCGCTGCAGTCTGGAACCGCAAGACCGCTACGGTCGCAGGTTCGAATCCTGCCTCGGGCATGGATGTTTGTGATGTCCTTAGGTTAGTTAGGTTTAACTAGTTCTAAGTTCTAGGGGACTAATGACCTCAGCAGTTGAGTCCCATAGTGCTCAGAGCCATTTGAACCATTTGTCTTCCACGAGTAATGAGTGTGTTGGGGTGGGACACTACGAATGTAGTGTGTGGACATACAAGGTGGGAATGTGGGTCTCGCTTGAGGCATGCGCGAGATAGTCCCTGCAGTAGCGCTATCCTTTGTCCTCGGTGGTTCAGATGGATAGAGCGTCTGCCATGTACACAGGAGATCCCAGGTTCGAGTCCCGGTCAGGGCACACATTTTCACCTGTCCTCGTTCATATATATCAACGCCCGTTAGCAAAAATAGTTCAAATGGCTCTATGGGACTTAACATTGGAGGTCATCAGTCCCCTAGAACTTAGAACTACTTAAACCTAAATAACCTAAGGACATCACACACATCCATGCCCGAGGCAGGATTCGAACCTGCGACCGTAGCGGTCGCGCGTTTCCAGACCGAAGCGCGCGACCGTAGCGGTCGCGCGTTTCCAGACTGAAGCGCCTAGAACCGCTCGGCCACATTCTAATTACGTTCACATTTCGTCATATGGTTTTGAACGGTCCATAGCCGATCCATCTTATTGCCAGAGCAAAAATTGTAGCCCTTCTACACTCAAAAGGGATTATATCACGTTCTGTGGGGTAGTATTGAATCGTCCGGAGCAGATGGGGAGGGGTGGGGGGGGGGGGGGGGGGGAGGTGAGCAGTGTGGAGTGTTGTCAAGAACGTCGCACTATTGTCCATCGACTACGAACCGTGTCACTTTCGATCGCAAAATGTGTGGGGATCAAGCAACAGTTGCATGGACGGCCTTAGTGGCACCTCCTGAGGGCTTTGACATCGACTGTGCGCCGCGGTATGTTTGAAACGTTTTCCTCGGCCACCCATAGGAAAACCGTGCGATTTCCACGCTGGGTATCGCTGTTCTGACCTCCATTGCAGAGAAGTCAAAATAAGGGGTGTCATGTGGGTAAGAGGGTGCGTTACGATCTTTGCATCGTGTAAGAAGTCCTCAATGCCGTTTCGCAAAATTGTGATGAAATTTTGTTCCGATGTGACGTCATTAACCCATCTTACAGCTCACATGGACTACAGACATGGACTTCTGATCTATGATCTTTTTATCGTACGTCGCCAAGCCAGAGGGTGACTTTATAGTGCTCCACGCTTCTGTACCATCACACAAGAAGGCCGTAGGCACCTTTGCGCCAAATTTCAAACTTATGCGTCGCTATGGAAACCAGTTACGAGATTTCGAAAGAGTGATGCACTTAGCACTGTGTATTTCTCCAATACGTCTTTGTCTTCGCCCCGTCATGTGCATTCCTGTCTTCCGTGCATGCTGTTCCCAATTTTTCATTTCTCATACATTGAAAGCCTTCAAAATTTAGTATTTTATTCTCAAAAAAGTTTCTTTGTCGTTTTTAATGCTTTCCTTATTTTTGTCATCCATGCTACTGTGGAATTTTTTTCCAGAAATACACGAATATTTGTTTAGTTAGCCTGTCCTCACACGCACGGTAGTGTTATCTGAAGCAGATTAATTTTTTCTTTGTCATTGCTTATGATATTTTGTAGCCGAGCGGCTCTAGGCGCTACAGTCTCGCACCGCGCGACTGCTACGGTTGCAGGTTCGAATCCTCCCTCGGGCATGGATGTATGTGATGTCCTTAGGTTGGTTAGGTTTAAGTAGTTCTAAGTTCTAGGGGACTGATGTCCACAGATTTTAAGTCCCATAGCGCTCAAAGCCATTTGAACCATTTATGATATTTTCCAAATATTTTCGTAGATCTCCTCGTTAATTCTCATATTCCAACCATACGTAGTTCTGAAATGATAATTAAATCAAGACCCTACGCTGTAGACAGGTGTTGATATACATCAACGGGGACAGTTGAAAATGTGTGCCCCGACTGGGACTCGAACCCGGGATCTCCTGCTTACATGACAGACGCTCCATCCATCTGAGCCAGGGACTTATCTCTTGCAGGCTCCCCGTGAGATCCACATTCCCAACTTAATGTCCACACACTACATTAGTAGTGCCCCTGCCCATTACACTCGTTGCTCGCGGCAGACAATCTTACAGAGTCCCGTAAGAGTTCGGGCAGTACGAGTGCATCCGCACAGAAGAAGAAGAAGAAGAAGAAGAAGAAGAAGGTCAATGGCCGGTTAGCCTTAAATGTATGAAGATGGTACTGTTCTTTCGGACATATACGTACTTCTTGTTGCACTCATTATTTTGTTAATAATCCTTCTTCTAAGTGTGTCTATTCTGTCAAACTTAAAGTTAATTACTAAGCGTTCACGTCCATTTGATCATTCTGGTCTTACCACTGCCGTATAGTGTTTTTGTCTTGTTTTACCAGATATGCATTTGATGTTTTAGATATCTTTTGTGAACCAACTACACTCCTGGAAATTGAAATAAGAACACCGTGAATTCATTGTCCCAGGAAGGGGAAACTTTATTGACACATTCCTGGGGTCAGATACATCACATGATCACACTGACAGAACCACAGGCACATAGACACAGGCAACAGAGCATGCACAATGTCGGCACTAGTACAGTGTATATCCACCTTTCGCAGCAATGCAGGCTGCTATTCTCCCATGGAGACGATCGTAGAGATGCTGGATGTAGTCCTGTGGAACGGCTTGCCATGCCATTTCCACCTGGCGCCTCAGTTGGACCAGCGTTCGTGCTGGACGTGCAGACCGCGTGAGACGACGCTTCATCCAGTCCCAAACATGCTCAATGGGGGACAGATCCGGAGATCTTGCTGGCCAGGGTAGTTGACTTACACCTTCTAGAGCACGTTGGGTGGCACGGGATACATGCGGACGTGCATTGTCCTGTTGGAACAGCAAGTTCCCTTGCCGGTCTAGGAATGGTAGAACGATGGGTTCGATGACGGTTTGGATGTACCGTGCACTATTCAGTGTCCCCTCGACGATCACCAGTGGTGTACGGCCAGTGTAGGAGATCGCTCCCCACACCATGATGCCGGGTGTTGGCCCTGTGTGCCTCGGTCGTATGCAGTCCTGATTGTGGCGCTCACCTGCACGTCGCCAAACACGCATACGACCATCATTGGCACCAAGGCAGAAGCGACTCTCATCGCTGAAGACGACACGTCTCCATTCATCCCTCCATTCACGCCTGTCGCGACAACACTGGAGGCGGGCTGCACGATGTTGGGGCGTGAGCGGAAGACGGCCTAACGGTGTGCGGGACCGTAGCCCAGCTTCATGGAGACGGTTGCGAATGGTCCTCGCCGATAACCCAGGAGCAACAGTGCCCCTAATTTGCTGGGAAGTGGCGGTGCGGTCCCCTACGGCACTGCGTAGGATCCTACGGTCTTGGCGTGCATCCGTGCGTCGCTGCGGTCCGGTCCCAGTTCGACGGGCACGTGCACCTTCCGCCGACCACTGGCGACAACATCGATGTACTGTGGAGACCTCACGCCCCACGTGTTGAGCAATTCGGCGGTACGTCCACCCGGCCTCCCGCATGCCCACTATACGCCCTCGCTCAAAGTCCGTCAACTGCACATACGGTTCACGTCCACGCTGTCGCGGCATGCTACCAGTGTTAAAGACTGCGATGGAGCTCCGTATGCCACGGCAAACTGGCTGACACTGACGGCGGCGGTGCACAAATGCTGCGCAGCTAGCGCCATTCGACGGCCAACACCGCGGTTCCTGGTGTGTCCGCTGTGCCGTGCGTGTGATCATTGCTTGTACAGCCCTCTCGCAGTGTCCGGAGCAAGTATGGTGGGTCTGACACACCGGTGTCAATGTGTTCTTTTTTCCATTTCCAGGAGTGTAGCTCTTTACATTTTTATTAACTCTTACATCTACTGCAAATTTTTCTAGTCCATTATGCTGTATAGTTTGCCCATCGCATTTAAAATTATTAATTCATTCTGTTTTGCCTATGTATTTTGGTGCAAAAAAAAAAAAAAGTTCAAATGGCTCTGAGCACTATGGGATTTAACATCTATGGTCATCAGTCCCCTAGAACTTAGAACTACTTAAACCTAACTAACCTAAGGACATCACACAACACCCAGTCATCACGAGGCAGAGAAAATCCCTGACCCCGCCGGGAATCGAACCCGGGAACCCGGGTGCGGGAAGCGAGAACGCTACCGATTTTGGTGCATTTTTAAATATTTATCATGGATTTCCTTTTTATTTCAACTGAAATCTTGCGACCAGTTATAAATAATTTTCAAAATCGTCTGCAAAAACTGGGCAGCTTACTTTAATTCAATTTGTTTTTCTTCCCAGAATTATTCGTCCAATTTTGTGGCATTTTTAAGAACGAAATTTGAGACTAACAGCTTTTTCTGAAACGTAGTGATGCAGTAAAGATGATAAGCCATCTCCTTGTGTGTTTGTTTTCTCTACCTTTTCCTTTCCTCAATATTCCGAGAGCATCGTATTTGTTGCCAGTTACTACTGTGTGTTAGAATTTTTTCAACCGTAATGTGTTTTGTACATACAGTCTTAATCTTTATTAACGATGTTCCGTCCACATACATAGCTCCTGTCGGCGTGGTATGAACACAGAACGCAAATAAAAATACCAGGTGATCAAAAAGTCAGTATAAATTTGAAAACTTAATAAACCACGGAATTATGTAGATAGAGAGGTAAAAATTGACACACATTCTTGGAATGACATGGGGTTTCATTAGAACAACAACAACAAAAAAAAAACAAAGTTCACTAATGTCCGACAGATGGCGCTGGACAGCAAAACTGCTACCACGACGGGTGAGAGGTACGCCGATATGTTACAGAATCCCATTATCCCCAGCCTGGCTGATAAACACCTGCTGGAACGTACGATGTTTATGCAGGATGGCGCTCCACCCCATATTGCTAGACGCGTGAAAGATTTCTAGCGCGCGTCGTTTGGTGATGATCGTGTGCTCAGCCGCCACTTTCGTCATGCTTGGCCTCCCAGGTCCCCAGACCTCAGTCCGTGCGATTATTGGCTTTGGGGTTACCTGAAGTCGCAAGTGTATCGTGATCTACCGACACCTCTAGGGATGCCGAAAGACAACATCCGACACCAATGCCCCACTATAACTCCGGACACGCTTTACAGTGCTGTTCACAACATTATTCCTCGACTACAGCTATTGTTGAGGAATGATGGTGGACATACTGAGCATTTCCTGTAAAGAACATCATCTTTGCTTTGTCTTATTTTGTTATGCTAATTATTGCTATTCTGATCACACGAAGCGCCATCTGTCGGTCATTTTTTGAACGTTTGTATTTTTTTGGTTCTAATAAAACCCCATGTCATTCCAAGCATGTGTGTCAATTTTTACCTCTCTATCTACATAATTCCGTGATTTATTCAGTTTTCAAATTTATACTTTTATCACCCGGTACACTTCGTTTCTGACTATTAACATAGAATGACTAACTGCGATGAACTCCCTCTCCCTTTTTTTTAAAAAAATGAGAGAACCATAACCAAGGCAGTTTGCAGGACGGAGGATATTAACAGAACTTGTCCGCCTAATAGCCAATTAGCCTCCGCAGGCGTTTGGCAAAGCTTCAAGGAAATCTGCCACCACAGCAGCTGACGGGCCAAGCTCTGTCTCCGCTCGAACAGCACAGTCTCACAAAGACAGTCGCCTCTCTCTAGGGGTAACGTAAAACATTACCGAAAGTAAAGACTAAAAGGGTTCTATTACAGTTTAACGATGACTCCAGGTCAATTATTTTCTGCCGACCAAGGCACCACTATCCCGTAAGTGGTCTACGGTGAACAGCGGCCATTGTAGTGTTAAACGTATGCGCGAAATCCCCTGTTCCTTGCATCTCAGGGTCTCTAAAGTTCTGTAGCTGAAATAAAATCTCATAGATCTTATCCTTTACAAAAATAATTTACTTTCCACCATCTATGGCCCGGAAAATGAAAGACGAAACAACTCCATCTTTCAGCCTTCCGCAATTCACTTGGTTCGTAAGGAAACAACTTCCTTCGAACATGTCCCGAACATAAAAAAAAAGGTTTGCTGTCAGTTGGAAACCTTGCCCTCCAGCATTTAACGATTTTCCTAGTAGCTACGGTTCTTAAACAAGAAACCTGCAAATAAATGGATGTTCACTGTATTATTATTACGCTGTAGACATATTTTTCAGGTACGTTCATTAACACACAAAACGTCTAAAACTATCCACGCAACTATAAAAGGTAATATTAGTTCCTTTCTCGAATTTATTTGTGCAGTTATATGCTACGCAACTCTTTACGGCCGGCCGGTGTGGCCGAGAGCTTCTAGGCGCTAGTCTGGAACTGCGTGACCGCTACGATCGCAGGTTCGAATACTGCCTCGGGCATGGATGTGTGTGATGTCCTTAGGTTAGTTAGGTTTAAGTAGTTATAAGTTCTAGGGGACTGATGACCTCAGAAGTTAAGTCCCATAGTGATCAGAGCCATTTGAACTCTTCACAATTTTTCTTCGCGTAAACTGGAACTTGTAGACACTACAGTTACGACCTATATATATATATATATATATATATATATATATATATATATATACAGGGTGAGTCACCTAACGTTACCGCTGGATGTATTTCGTAAACCACATCAAATACTGACGAACCGATTCCACAGACCGAACGTGAGGAGAGGGGCTAGTGTAATTGTTTAATACAAACCATACAAAAATGCACGGAAGTATGTTTTTTAACACAAACCTACGTTTTTCAAATGGAACCACGTTAGTTTTGTTAGCACATCTGAACATATAAACAAATACGTAATCAGTGCCCTTTGTTGCATTGTAAAATGTTAATTACATCCGGAGATATTATAACCTAAAGTTGACGCTTGAAACCTCCGACGTTCAGTCGCGTGTTGTAACAAACACGGGCCACGGTCGGCGAGCGGTGTCATGCGCATACTGCATCGTCACCGCTTTCACCCGTTTCATGTGTCGCTACATCAGCAATTACATGGTGATGACTTTAATCATCGAGTGCAATTCTGTCAATGGGCATTAACAGAGAATGCGTTGCAATTCTACCTGTTTATCGATGAAGCGGGTTTCACAAACCGCGGGGCAGTGAATCTACGGAACATGCATTACTGGTCCGTGGACAATCCTCGCAGGCTCAGACAGGTAGAGCGACAGCGACCGTGGTCTGTAAATGTATGGTGCGGAATCATTGGCGACCACCTCATTGGTCCTCACTTCATTGCAGGGGCCCAGACAGCTGCAACATACATCGCGTTTCTACAGAATGATCTGCCAACGTTGCTCGAAAGTGTCCCACTGGAAACGCGTCGACGTATGTGGTATCAGCATGATGGTGCACCTGCACATTCCACAATTAACACTAGGCTGACCCTTAACAGGATGTTCGAAGGCCGTTTCATAGGACGTGGAGGACGCATAAATTGGCCAGCCCGTTCTCCTGATCTTACACCTATGGACTTCTTTCTGTGGGGTACGTTAAAGGAGAATGTGTACCGTGATGTGCCTACAACCCCAGAGGATATGAAACAACGTATTGTGGCAGCCTGCGGCGACATTACACCAGATGTACTGCGGCGTGTACGACATTCATTACGCCAGAGATTGCAATTGTGTGCAGCAAATGATGGCCACCACATTGAACATCTATTGGCCTGACATGTCGGGAAACACTCTATTCCACTCCGTAATTGAAAACGGAAACCACGTGTGTACGTGTACCTCACCCCTCACGGTAATGTACATGTGCGTCAGTGAAAAGACCAATAAAAAGGTGTTAGCATGTGGACGTAATGTGCTGTTCCAGTCTCTTCTGTACCTAAGGTCCATCACCGTTCCCTTTGGATCCCTACGTAATTCGGTGCTCTCCGATACACACGATCGAACAGCGGAGGAGTGGTACTCGAGCGTCAACTTTAGGTTACAATATCTCTGGATGTAATTAACATTTTACAATGCAACAAACGGCACTGATTACGTATTTGTTTCTTATGTTCAGATGTGCTAACAAAACTAACGGGGTTCCATTTAAAAAAACGTAGGTTTGTGTTAAAAAAAACATACTTCCGTGTATGGTTTATGTTTATGGTTTGTATTAACCAATTACACTAGCCCCTCTCCTCACGTTCGGTCTGTGGAATCGGTTCGTCAGTATTTGATGTGGTTTACGAAATATATCCAGCAGTAATGTTAGGTGACTCACCCTGTATATATACACCCCAATAAATACACAGGGTGAGTCACTAACTATTGCCACCAAGAATAATTCCGAAAGTGTAGTAGGAGCTGAAAAGTTTGTGGGACAAAAAGTTGCACGGGACAACGGGGGCCATATTATGACATTGGTTTTTTGTTGGTAGGTGGGGTCGCGACAGAGTTATGAAGGTCAACTTTGTTTTCTTTAAATGGGAGGCTATAGTTTGTTACTTACTTTCCGATAGCGGCTATCGAGACGAATCCAATGATGCGTAACAGTAAGGTCTTTGAAGGTCCTCGAAGGTCAAAAAGGTGGCATGAACGTCCATTTACAGAAGGTGTTCGAAGTGATGACCATTGGTATCAATGCAGTGCTGCAATCTTCTTATCATGGATTGAGTAGTATTCCTTATCACTTCGGCAGTTCTCGAAGCACATGCTCTGACAATTCTCTCTCGTATGTCGTGCAAATAGTAAATATTCGCCGAATACGGCGTATCCATCTAACGTGCCATTGACATGTAAACACCATTCGATTGATTCGCAGTACAACACTAATGGGAACGGTAAGACTAGTAGTATCGTTGAATCAAGCGAATGTGAATGATGTACTCCTTCGAAGAACAAGTTACTAACGAGGAAACGGAGGTTGGTACTCTTGCCACTGTGGTTCGAGATCCTTGTGTTAGTTCGCGTCAAATCGCAAGGGAATCTGGCATGAGCCAGAGTAGTGTTGCTCGAGTTCTGCATCGCCAAAAATATCATTCTTACCACATCAGTATCCACCAAGAATTAAATAGTACAGATCGTATGAGTCGCATTGAATTCTGCCGATGGGCTCAACGTCAGATTCAGAGGGTTGACACATTTCTTAATTTGATTTGATTTATTGACGAGGCAACATTCACGAACCATGGAAATGTTAATTTGCATAACCTGGATTATTGGGCGACTGAAAACCCACGTTTGCTGCGGCAAGTTGCACACCAAAAACAGTTGTCGGTGAATGCATGATGCGGGATTCTGGAGGACATTTCATCGAAGGAAATGTTAGTGGTGGAAAGTACACCACATTCCTGCGAGAAACATTAGGTACGTTGGTAGAAGAAATACCTTTAGGAACAAGGAACAGAGTGTGGTATCAACACGATGGATGTCCGGCACATTTTTCGCCGATGGCTAGAAGTGAGTTTCAGAGACAATTCCCAAATCGTTGGATTGGACGCGTAGGAGATGTGTCGTGGACGGCTTGTTCGCCAAACTTCACGCCTCTGGATTTTTTCGTGTGGGGATTCGTAAAAAGACATTGTTCATAAAGACATTCCAACTACACCTGAAGATATGCGAGAATTTTCAGAACATGTGCTTCGATAATTGCCGATGTGATAATACCACTCAATCCACGATAAGAGGATTGCAGCACTGCATTGATACCAATGGTCATCACTTCGAACACCTTCTGTAAATGGACGTTCAGGCCACCTTTTTGACCTTCGTTGACCTTCAGAGACCTTACACATCATTGGATTCGTCTCGATAGCCACTATCAGAAAATAAGTATCAAACTATAGCATCCCATTTAAAAAAACAAAATTGACCTTCATATCTCTGTGGCGACCCTACCTAGCAACAAAAAACCAACGTCATGTTATGGCCCCTATTGTCCCGTGCAACATTTGTTCCACAAACTTTTCAGCTACTATAATACTTTCGGAGATATTCTTGGTGGCAATAGTTAGTGACTCATCCTGTGTAATGTTCGCTCTGTGTCCTTACAAGCCACAGCACGTTTCTATTTAGGAGAAGCTTACCACTACAATGCCATGCAGCCGACCGTTACAGATATCCCACGACTGCAGCGACCTCTGGGAGTCCAGTTATTTTTTAAGGTCTTTGCTAAAGACAGTTGTTCCGTGTATTTAAAGGACTGTATACTGGGACCAGCGAGAGTTGTTGCAATAAATATTCATGTACACTTGCCATCCTACATAGAGATGTACACTTGCCATCTAACACAGATGTACACTTGCCATCCAACACAGATGTGCACTTGCCATCCAACATAGAGATGTAGACTTGCCATCCTACATAGAGATGCAGACTTGCCATCCTACATAGAGATGTAGCCTTGCCATCCTACATAGAGATGTAGCCTTGCCATCCTACATAGAGATGTAGCCTTGCCATCCTACATAGAGATGTAGACTTGCCATCCTACATAGAGATGTAGACTTGCCATCCTACATAGAGATGTAGACTTGCCATCCTACATAGAGATGTAGACTTGCCATCCAACATAGAGATGTAGACTTGGCATTCAACATAGAGATGTAGACTTGGCCTCCAACATAGAGATGTAGACTTGGCATACAACATAGAGATGTAGACTTGGCATACAACATAGAGATGTAGACTTGGCATCCAACATAGAGATGTAGACTTGGCATCCAACACAGAGATGTGGGCTTGGCATCCAACACAGAGATGTGGGCTTGGCATCCAACACAGAGATGTGGGCTTGGCATCCAACACAGAGATGTGGGCTTGGCATCCAACACAGAGATGTGGGCTTGGCATCCAACACAGAGATGTGGGCTTGGCATCCAACACAGAGATGTGGGCTTGGCATCCAACACAGAGATGTGGGCTTGGCATCCAACACAGAGATGTGGGCTTGGCATCCAACACAGAGATGTGGGCTTGGCATCCAACACAGAGATGTGGGCTTGGCATCCAACACAGAGATGTGGGCTTGGCATCCAACACAGAGATGTGGGCTTGGCATCCAACACAGAGATGTGGGCTTGGCATCCAACACAGAGATGTAGACTTGGCATCGAACGTAGAGATGTAGACTTGGCATCCAACGTAGAGATGTAGACTTGGCATCCAACGTAGCGATGTAGACTTGGCATCCAACGTAGAGATGTAGACTTGGCATCCAACGTAGAGATGTAGACTTGGCATCCAACATAGAGATGTAGACTTGGCATCCAACATAGAGATGTAGACTTGGCATCCAACATAGAGATGTAGACTTGGCATCCAACATAGAGATGTAGACTTGGCATCCAACATAGCGATGTAAACTTGGCATCCAACATAGAGATGTAGACTTGGCATCCAACATAGAGATGTAGACTTGGCATCCAACATAGAGATGTAGACTTGGCATCCAACATAGAGATGTAGACTTGGCATCCAACATAGAGATGTAGACTTGGCATCCAACATAGAGATGTAGACTTGGCATACAACATAGAGATGTAGACTTGGCATACAACATAGAGATGTAGACTTGGCATACAACATAGAGATGTAGACTTGGCATACAACATAGAGATGTAGACTTGGCATACAACATAGAGATGTAGACTTGGCATACAACATAGAGATGTAGACTTGGCATACAACATAGAGATGTAGACTTGGCATACAACATAGAGATGTAGACTTGGCATACAACATAGAGATGTAGACTTGGCATACAACATAGAGATGTAGACTTGGCATACATCATAGAGATGTAGACTTGGCATACATCATAGAGATGTAGACTTGGCATACAACATAGAGATGTAGACTTGGCATACAACATAGAGATGTAGACTTGACATACAACATAGAGATGTACACTTGGTATCAAACATAGAGATGTACACTTGGCATCCAACACAGATGTACACTTGCCATCCAACATAGAGATGTAGACTTGGCATACAACACAGAGATGTGGGCTTGGCATCCAACACAGAGATGTGGGTTTGGCATCCAACACAGAGATGTGGGCTTGGCATCCAACACAGAGATGTGGGCTTGGCATCCAACACAGAGATGTGGACTTGACATCGAACGTAGAGATGTAGACTTGGCATCCAACGTAGAGATGTAGACTTGGCATCCAACGTAGAGATGTAGACTTGGCATCCAACGTAGAGATGTAGACTTGGCATCCAACGTAGAGATGTAGACTTGGCATCCAACGTAGAGATGTAGACGTGGCATCCAACGTAGAGATGTAGACGTGGCATCCAACGTAGAGATGTAGACGTGGCATCCAACACAGAGATGTAGACGTGGCATCCAACACAGAGATGTAGACGTGGCATCCAACACAGAGATGTAGACTTGGCATCCAACACAGAGATGTAGACTTGGCATCCAACATAGAGATGTAGACTTGGCATCCAACATAGAGATGTAGACTTGGCATCAAACATAGAAATGTACACTTGGCATCCAACACAGATGTACACTTACCATCCAACATAGTGATGTACACTTGCCATCCAACATAAGGTTGGCAGGAAGAGGACCGCTTATGATGGAAAGTAGTTGCTGTATTGAGGTGTCTTCGATAAGCAGCCAGCAACTAACCAGCTCCATCACAGGGCAGACTAGGTATGAACAGATACACTATGTGTTCAAAAGTATCTGGACACCTGGCTAAAAATCACTTACAAGTTCGTGGCGCCCTCTATCAGTAATTCTGGACTTCTTGATGACAGATTCCACTATCGCAGGTAATTCCTGACCAAGAGAAGTCTACTAGTACCAAACATAGGCCTTAACTTGAGGAAGAAGTTTCTGAGAATGTGTGTTTGGAATAAAGCATTGTATGGCAGTGAAACATGGACTGTGGGAAAACTAGAACAGAATATAATCGAAGCATTTGAGATGTGGTGCTACAGACGAATGTTGAAAATTAGATGGACTGAAAAGGTAATGTTTGAGGAGGTTCTACGCAGAATCGGAGAGGAAAGGAATATGTGGAGAACACTGATAAGGAGAAGGGACAGGATGAAAGGACATCAATTAAGACAACGGGAAATGACTTCCATGGTACTAGAGGAAGCTGTAGAGGGCAATGTGTACAATTAACGCTGACAGGCACAGTGAGACTTTGAAAAAACTCAAACGGGCAATTTATTACCGGATAAGTGGAATGTTAAGCAAGGGCGTACACATTCTCCATGACAATGCTCGCCCACACACCGCTTGGCAAACCGTTGCTTTCCTGCAACAGTTTCAGTGGAACATAATCACCCACCCACCCTGTAGTCCTGACTTGGCGCCCAGTGACTATCAGCTGTTCCCTAGGTTAAAAGAACATTTGAGCCGCTGGTGGCCGAGCGGTTCTGGCGCTACAGTCTGGAACCGCGCGACCGCTACGGTCGCAGGTTCGAATCCTGCCTCGGGCATGGATGTGTGTGTTGTCCTTAGGTTAGTTAGGTTTAAGTAGTTCTAAGTTCTAGGGGACTTATGACTTCCGCAGTTGAGTCCCATAGTGCTCAGAGCCATTTGAACCATTTTTGACCCGAAAGCGATTCAGCTCCGACGACGAGGTGAAAGAAGAGGTTCATAACTTTCTGAACAGCATGGCGGCTAGCTGGTATGACATGGGCATACAAAAATGCCATAGCGACTACAAAAATGCATCGACAGAAATGATGATTATGTCGAAAAATAGCTAAATGTTCAAGCTGTAAACTGATGTAAACCATTGTAGAAATAAACACGTCTATGTACTTACAAAAAAGGAGGAGACCTTATTTTTGGGATTACCCTCGTATATTTCGCGGAAGGACCATGAAGACAGGATGCAAGAAATTAGGGCTCTTACTGAGAATTTGAGATGGACGTTTTTCCCTCGCTCTGTTTGCATATGGAGTCGGAGAGGAAATAGCTAGTAGTGGTACAAATCACCCGCAGTTATGCACTGAACGGTGGTTTCCGGTACATGTATGTGGTTGAAGATGTAAAACAGGAATATCATAGGCTGCCAAGAGACAGGAAAGTTATTTACATTTCATTGTATTAGGTACAAGGTATCAAGTGTCACACGTCAGTGTGTACCATAGTTAACTAAAAAAATGTGTGTGAAATCTTATGGGACTTAACTGCTAAGGTCAGCAGTCCCTAAGCTTAGCCGGCCGCGGTGGCCGAGCGGTTCTAGGCGCTACAGTCGGTAACCGTGTGACCGCTACGGTCGCAGGTTCGAATCGTGCCTCGGACATGCCTGTGTGTGATGTCCTTAGGTTAGTTAGGTTTCAGTAGTTCTAAGTTCTAGGGGACTGATGACCTCAGATGTTAAGTCCCATAGTGCTCAGAGCCATTTGAACCAAGCCAAACACTGTTTAACCTAAATTATCCTAAGGACAAACAAACACACAC